>NC_135637.1:41638849-42838849 GCF_053574225.1 Canis aureus
GGATGTATCTTGCAAGAAGTTACTGTAGCCGAATTCAAAAAGGGCCACAGTAACTTCTTGCAAGATATATCCAGAAAGGCAAAAGAAACAATAGCAAAAATGAACTATTGGGACTTCATCAAGATAAGAAGCTTCGGCACAGCAAAGGATACAGTCCACAAAACTAAAAGACAACCTACAGAATGGGAGAAGATATTTGCAAATGACGTATCAGATAAAGGGCTAGTTTCCAAGATCTATAAAGAACTTATTAAACTCAACAGCAAAGAAACAATCCAATCATGAAATGGGCAAAAGACAGGAACAGAAATCTCACAGAGGAAGACATAGACATGGCCAACATGCACATGAGGAAATGCTCCGCATCACTAGCCATCAGGGAAATACAAATAGAAACCACAATGAGATACCACCTCACACTAGTGAGAATGGGGAAAATGAACAAGGCAGGAAACCACAAATGTTGGAGAGGATGTGGAGAAAGGGGAACCCTCCTGCACTGTTAGTGGGAATAGGAACTGGGGCAGCCACTCTGGAAAACTGTGTGGAGGTTCCTCAAAGAGCTAAAAACAGATCTGCCCTATGACCCAGCAATTGCACTGCTGGAGATTTACCCCAAAGATACAGATGCAGTGAAAATCCGGGACATCTGCACCCCGATGTTTTTAGCAGCAATGTCCCCAGTAGCCAAACTGTGGAAGGAGCCTCGATGTCCATCAAAAGCTGAATGGATAAAGAAGATGTGGTCTATGTATACAATGGAATATTACTCAGCCATTAGAAATGACAAATACCCACCGTTTGCTTCAACATGGATGGAACTGGAGGGTATTATGCTGAGTGAAATGAGTCAATCGGAGAAGGACAAACATTATATGGTCTCATTCATTTGAGGAATATAAATAATAGTGAAAGGGAATAGAGGGGAAGGGAGAAGAAATGGGTAGGAAATATCAGAAAAGGAGACAGAACATGAAGACTCCTAACTCTGGGAAACAACTAGGGGTGGTGGAAGGGGAGGAGGGCGGGGATGGGGATGAATGGGTGACTGAGGGGGCACTTGACAGGATGAGCACTGGGTGTTATTCTGTATGTTGGCAAATTGAACACCAATAAAAAATAAATTTATAAAAAAAATAAAAAAATAAAAATAAAAAAATAAAAAAAGAAACCTCAAAAAAAATAAAGATACTTCATGTCTGAAAATATTAAAAAAAAGTAACTTCTAGTTTCATTGATTTTTTTTCTATAGTTATTATGTTCTCTGCTTGATTTATTTTTACTCTAATTTTTATTTCTTTCCTTGTGCTTACTCAGGGCTTTGTTTGTCTTCCCTTTCCTAGTTCCTTGAAGTGTAAAGTTATGTTGTATATTTGAGATCTTTCTTTTTTTAATTTAGACATTTGCCATAAACTTCCCTCTTAGTAAGCTTTTTCTACACCCCTTAAGTTTGGATATGTTGTGTTTTTGCATTTGTCTTGAGCTATTTTCTACATTATTGTTTGCTTTCTTCTTTGATTCATTGGTTGCTCAGAATGTACTGTGCGATTTCCAGATATGTGTGAATTTTCCAGATTTTTTTTTCCTATTATCGATTTCTAATTTTATTCCACTCTTGTTGAAAAAGTACTTGGCATAATTTCAATCTTCTTGAATTTGTTAAGGCTTATTTTGTGACCTAATATGTGATCTATCCTGGAGAATGTACCATGTCTCATTCAGGAGGTAGGTGTATTCTGTTCCTTTTGGGTAGATTATTCTGTCTGTATCTATCAGGCCAGTTGGTCTGCAGTGTTGCTCAACTCTGATGTTTCCTTGTTGATTTTTCTGTAGATGTTCTATCTAGAATTGGCAGTGGTCTTTCAAGTCTCCTACTCTTACCCCACTGTCTAATTTTCACCATTTGCCTATATATTTGGATGCTCTGTATGAATTTATATTTATAATCATTATATTATTCTAATGAGTTGAACATTTTATCATTCTATAATGACTGCTTTTGTCTCTCATGATAGATGAAATATTGATGAAAAAGACAAACATTGATGAAACAGATGAACATTAATGAAAAAGAAAATAAAGAAGACATAAGTAAATGGAATGACATCTCATGTTCATGAATTGGAAATGTTAATATTGTTAAAATGTCCATCCTGCCCAAAGCAATTAGAAATTCTATTAAATGTCTACCAAAATCCCATTGGCATTTTTTTTACAGAAGTTGAAAAATAGTTCTAAAATTATATGGAACCACAAAGACACTAAATAGCCAAAGCAGTCTTGGGGAAAAAAACAACAAAAACAGAGCTATCACAATTCCTGTTTTCAAGGTATATTGCAAAGATACTAAGCAAAAAACAGAGTTGCTCTGGCATAAAAACAGGCAAATAGACCAATGTTACAGAGTAGAGAGGCCATAAAAAAAAAAAAAATCCCTGCTTATACAGTTACCTGATCTTCAAAAAGAATGAAAAGGCAATGGAGAAAGGCTAGTGTCCTCAACAAATGGTGTAGGGAAATTTGGATATCCACATGCAAAATAATGAAATTGAACCCTATATTACACCATATACAAAGATCAACTCAAAATGATGTAAAGACTTATAAAAGCTGAAACTGTTAATGCATCTATAGGAAAATATAAGGAAAATAATTGCCTACTAAATAAATGATATTTATGTAGAATTAAATGAAAGTGGATTTGTCTGTGACATCACATGCAAAGATCAACTTCAGATGACAGACCGAATACAAATAACAAAATAAAGTTTTTCACAATATAGAAGAATGCCTTAAAGATCTAAGGATAGCAAGTCACAATTAAAAATAATGGCTAGGGTGGCTCAGTTGGTGAAGTGTCTAAGTCTTGATTTAAGTTCAAGTCATGATCTCAGGGTTGTAAGATTGAGCTCCACATTAGGCAGACACTGAGCATAGAGCCTGCTTGAGATTCTCTCTCTCTCTCCTTCTCCCTCTGCCCTTCCACACCCGGGTCACGCACAATCTCTCTGTCAAACAAACAAACAAACAAACAAACAAACAAATAAAACTCTTTGTATCAAAAGACTCTGTTCAGAGAGTGAAATACAAGCTCCATAGTTTGAGAAGATGTGTGAAATACATGTAACAAGGAGTGAGTCATAGATGGAACATATAAAGAGTCCTACAGATGAGAAAGAACAGGCAAGAAGAAAATCAATAGTAACCCAAAAGATCAATGGATATGGGATTCAAAAAGGTACTTGGGGAAAAAAATGGAAAATGGCAAGTAAACAGATGAAAAGATATTCAATCTCATTAGGAAAATGCTAATTAAGATTATAATGTGGCACCACTGAAACCACACCTCAGACTGGCTCAAATTAGAAAGATTGACACAGCAAAACTGCAGACAGGAATAATCAGTAACTCAGAGAATCATCACATTCATACGGAAAACAATTTGGGCTTTTCAGTAGAGTGAAGTATACTCATATTCATAACAGAGAAATTCAGGCACATGTGCACCGAGAAACATTATACAAAACTATTCACAGCAGCATTGATAACAGCAGCCTCGACCTGGAAGCCACTCCAATCCTCATCAATAGTAAGAATGTGAAAATGAGGTGTAGCACAACCACATACTGTCAATCAAATACATGAATAAATAGGCCGAAAGTTGGCTCTAAAAAGATAAAGGGGAATAAAAGAGGGCAGATACTAAAGCATACATACTCTATAATTCTATTTATAGGCAATCAAAAAAAGACATAACTCAGCTGTGTTGTTTAATGGGTATTTATGGAGTTGGTTAATCTACAAGAGAAACCAAGGAACTAATCCCCACAGTTAACCGAAGGTGGAGGAGAGTATCACTGGGAGGGAGCACACATGGGGCTCTCTTGGTCATGGTCATATGCCCTGGCTGCACTTGCACATCTTTACTTTATAAAAACATTGTGCATATATGTTTTGATCACTTTCTAGCTATTACACATGATTCTTAAAGTTTAAAGCACAAGATTTGGTCTTAATAAAAAGCTTCAGAAATAGTTGGAATCCTCCCTGTAAAACCAAAAGTTGATTTGCCGAGCTTCCTCCTGAGTTAGGCAGTAAAGTCGGTGTAAGTAATTGTAGTGAGCTATAACGTTTGTAGAGAAGGATAACTGAATCCAACTAGACTGAATAGGCCATGAATTTTCGTCAGTCTATAAAACAGAAGTGCAATTTGTATTAAGTTGGATCTCATAAATAAGCAATGTAGCATTAAAAGGCGCAGCCAGATGAATGGAATGAGGGTTTGTGAGGCACAAATAGTCCATATTTCTTCTTAGACAAATATTAAATAATTTAAATAGAGTATATATTGTAAAGGGGTGGGTGGAAAATACAGCTCCAAGCATGTGACCGAACAGGCTGGTAGCGTATCTGTCACAGGGTTCCTGCGCATGATCTTCTTAGACCTACTGTTTCCCTGTCTCCATGTAGTAAAGATTTTGCCCTGTTAGAAATTCCACTTGTTCTCTGTATTTACATTGCTTTTTAAACGAATCCTATGTGTTCTATGCTACATGCTGAAATTCCAAAAGTAGACATGTATCCAGTAGCAAAACTTTGTCAAGATACTTTCTTTATGCACATGTGTGTGATACGCCACATATGTACTCGTACACGTTGACATCTATTATATCTCTTCTCTTTCTACAACATGATCTGAGTCTTCATTGAAAAAAAAATGTACCTTTAGATCATTTTAATCCATTACGTCTAGTTTAATTCAGCATCTTCTAAAAGGCAAATATTGGGCTGAGTAATAGATTTCTCAGATCAACATGACGTGTCTCTGCTTCCCGTAAACAGATAACTTCAATATACTTTGGTAAGTAATATCCAAAACGCATGCACAGTATAAATGGAATCATGAGGATGGGTCATGTAAGATACAGAAATGGTCAGGTGAGGTTTTCCAGAAGAGATTATGTTTGACCAGAATGCTCAAAGGTAATTGCTCTAGATAAAGAATGGAAAAAAGAAATCAAGGCAGGGGCATGACCCTCTGGACTCGGGAGAGGACCCAAAGGACTCGGGAGAGGTACTGAGAACGCGTATTAGTAGCTGCAAGCAGGTTTGCACTGATGCAGGTAAAGCTGGAAAAGAGCAGTGGGGTGTGTGTGTGTGTGTGTGTGTGTGTGTGTGTGTGTTTCTTCGCTGTGCTGAGAGATGTCTCCTGTGGCGGAACTGTTGGCTAGAGACAGCGTTCCAGCAGGTACACCGAGGATAATTAAGTGGTGTTAAGGCCAGCATCAGGATAATCCATTAAGTGAGAAAAATAGCAGCCAAGGAAACAAACTATAAAGATGTATTTTAATGTAGTGTGTCCTTAAAGGATAGCAGAAAAATAGACTCTGTTTTACTAAGAAAAAAAACAAAAAGACGTTGCGATGTGAATTTGGTGAGAAACAGCAAGAGCTGGACCGTAGTTGTCTGGAGGGAGAAGGAAGGAATCTGAGAAGATGAGAAATGTGTAAAATGATCAGGACTGGAGACGGGCTGGGTGTGGATAGTGGCGGGGGTGGGGGAAGGGGGCCCAGGGCTCCCCAGCACCCGGCTTGCCATCGGGAAACCAAAGAGCAGCATCTGGGAGAGGAAGCCCTGTCCAGGGAAGGTGATGCTGAAGGTCGAGTGCTAAGAGGTTGAACAGGGGGCACCTGCAGGACACGTGGGTGCGCTAGTTTGACAGGTAAACATCTGTTCGAGGCTGCAGCTTCCAGGAGCAGGGGGGGCTAAGGACACAGCTGTGGGGGACACGAGCGTGCATGTGTGATAGAGACCATGCGTGTGGGAGCCAGGAGAGTGCCCCCAGATGAACGTGTAGCGTTGGAAGGACACCTGAGAAGCCCCTTGTGAGATGCAGTTAGTTTGGCAGGTGGTGGAAACTTCTATCACCGTGATCGTGGTGACGGAAACACGAGGATCAGTGTGTCCCAGCTCCAAACCTCACCAGACTGCATCCCTGAGTCGTGTGTGGTTCTTTGAAGGCCAACGGTACCCGGGAGAAACTAGAAAAGGAGTGTGATCATCCAGCAGAAAAAGAAAAGGTCTAAGAAGCAAACAGATACAGGAAAAGGTAGAAAGAACCAGACGTGCTACAATCGGAAACCAGGAGCCAACAGGGAGGGGAGGCCTCCGGGGGGGGGAGACCCATTTCCAGTGTGGCAGCGAAGTTATTCAGATAATGATAGATTCAGCAATAAGGAGGTGACCACGATCATCCATTGCACATTTGGGATCATACAAGTGTGGATGTTTACACACACACACACACACACACACATGCAGACACAGGCACATGTATTTATCATGACCTCGGCCACTAAGATGAAAACTGCTCTAAGGATGGGCCCTCGGTAAATATTGTGAAAACACACGCAGAGAATGTTCTCATTCATTCACCAACTGCTGATTGAGTAGCTGAAAGATCACGAGCTTTCAAAAATATTCACAAAAAAAACAAAACCAAACAAAAAAAAAAAAATCACAAGCCCCAGGTAAATCTCCACGAAGAATATTTTTCGGTAGCAGCATTAAGATACATTGTCACCCGGTTTTCAAAGTGCGTGGGCTGCCTTCTTGGCCGAGTCCAGCGCCTGCGTGGCCTAGTGCGACTTGGCAAGAGAACCTGTGAAATTCCCCACCGGTGACCCACTTCAAAAAGAAGCATTAGGGTTTCAGGCCCTGTCGAATGCCATCCTGAGCTACAGAAAAATCAATAAAACACCCTAAAGCTCCCACCTCCGTTTCAGTTTTAGAGCCCCACATAGGGAGGCGACAAGTACATCCAGCAGAGACACACCCTGGGGGCTCAGATTTATTTTCCTTAATATTAAATTTCATAGTTAGCATCCCACCCCTTCTGAACGCTGAAGTTCACTAATGATTTGAAAACTGCTCTCAGGAAAAAAAAAAGAAAAAGAAATAAAAAAAAAGAAAACTGCTCTCAGGGTTTATTTTATTTTATTTTATTTTATTGTATTTTATTTTATTTTTTTATTTTATTTTTTATATTTTATATTTTTTATTTTATTTTATTTTATATTTTATTTTATTTATTTTATTTTATATTTTGCTCTCAGGGTTTAAGCGGAATTGCTACCACCTTACCGCAGCTGGCGTTCCGCACATAGGCCTCACGGGGGAAGGCACTTATGTTTCAGGTTAAATAAATTCAGCCTCTTTTGTTTTTAGAACTGGAAGGACATTTTGTTGACTCAGGGCTCTATCTCTGTTACTTAGAGCTAGAGGAGGTCAGTTCAGCATAAGGGTCTCTACAAGGCATTTATGGGGAGTTTGCAGGGAAGCAGCTCCCTCCATAGTGTAGACACTGCAAAGAACCCGGTTGAAACGTAAGAGGAAGTGTTGTCCCAAGTGTGCCTTCTTTGCCTCCGTGTGGGCTCTCCTGCCCAGGGCTGTTCTGAAAAACAGGACGAACTGGGATTTAAGGGGAGCTGTGGCTCCTAAGGAAGCCCTCCAGGGGACGCTGCAGGAAGCCTCCCCCCTCAATTTCCACTCACCCAGAACATGCAGTGAAGGGCCTCCTGGGGCACCTGGGCCAAAGTAAAAACTTCTCACCCTCCCTCCTGCTATATTCTGTTAGACCATCACAGACGCTGTGCGGGAGACGGTGCTTACTGAACAGATGGCCCTTCATCTCCTCCTCACTCCCCATCCAGACTTAGGGTTGAATTTATTGGGCCTTGGTTGGGAAAAATAAATGGAAATGGCATGCACCATATTGAGTGGAGTGTCTCCATTCCCCGCTCGAGACCGGGGGTGTATGGTGGGACCAAAGTCGTGCACTTGACTTAGGCATCAGGACGGATCATTCCTAGCTGGTCTTCTGATTTCGGAAGACATGGGATCTGGGAGACACATCTGAGCAGTTTAGCATCTTAGCATTTTAAGACAAAAAGAGACATAATCCTAACAGAAGACTCCGCTTCCTTACCCTCAGCTATTTAACAGTAATATATGCACGCATAAATTGTTTATATATATGTATGTGTGCATAAATATCTTCTACTGCATAATGTCTCTCTCCCTCCCTCCCTCTCCCCCTCCCTGTCCCTCTCCCTCTCCTTCTCCCTCTCTCTCTCTCTCTCACTACACACACCCCTCAAGTCTTCTGCTTCCCTGGGATCTGGGAGGACTGGGGATTTTGTGCAGCATGTGTGAGGTCTCTTACACCTGAGACCCACTTGGAGATGAACTGTTGGCAGCTTGTGGCCCAGATTCAGAATGTGCATAAAGACCCTCTAGACGCAGCCTCCTGTGACACATTGTAAAGGGCACTAAACAAGATTTTATGCGGGTGCGCCAAGTTGTCAAGTCTTCCATCAGCAGCTGTGTCATTAGGCCTCCCTGGCCTTCCCCATCAGAACTCAACATGTTTCTCATCAATTTTCTACAACTCCTCTGGACACATCTTCCATTACTGTCAAACTATTGACTTGTTCTCCAATTGCCTCTTCAGCTCAACTCTGTCCTCTGTCTCCTCTATCATATCTGCCTGGCATCTTTCTTTTTCCTTTTTCTTTTTTTCAACCTAGGATCTCACTTATTTGTCAAGATACTACAGATGAATACATTCTCCCATGAACCCCGACGCAGCTGACTTTGTCCTCCGTAGTGTTCCTCATCCTTTAGGAAATCATCCAGATGACACACACATTGGACACTTGATATAGAGATGGAGTCTGTTCTTACTCAATTTCCCAGGTTTCATTCTGCATCTGTTCTTTTCTCCCCAACAATGCTGCTGCTGCAAATGCTCTGAGAATTATGCAAATGGTTTCCAAAGTTAAGTGTAGTATATCATGCTTGTGTGTAGTGGGTTCTACGTTCAAAAATTACTGGTTGGTAGTTTATTTTTTAATATGCTGATAAAACTTCTTTGCTTGGCATAATCCATAAACATTGCTTTGGAAGTATTTCCTATTTAATAAAGTTTGCTACTACAGTCCTACTTTAATACACTAAAAGAAAGTGAGAAGTTCCTTCAGCATTTGAATGCAAATACTGGATTGTGCATGCTAAAACACCATTAGAACAAAAACTCCTTAAGTCAGTAACTCAAATTCAGTGCAATAACTAACCATACGTATCTTAGTTTTAAGTGTGTCCTAATCGTTTTTTGGTGACAATTAAAATTAAATTTTATAAGCAGAGCATGAGTCATTTAGTGAAATTAATGTATTATATAATTATCATTAGGTAGCAACAGGAGACCATTATGATGCATCAAAATTCCATTCTCTGAACATTACAAGTTCTCTGGAACTGTGCAGAATCAGTAGGATGCACCTGCTTTGCATGTTTTTCTGTTCCTTTGTACTTTCAAACTCATTTTAGTTTTTTATGAAAACACGCTATTGCCTAAAGACCAGGACAATTACTGCTTTGTCAAATTACAAATGCTAAGGTTAACATTTCAATTTTTAATGCTGAAACAAACTACAGAGACCATTTCTCATCTAATTTAAGAACTAGAAGACAAGAAACAACGTTAATGCTCTAATTCCTTCGAAGGCAGAGAACCACTAGGAAAAGTAACAATAATAAAAAGAAAGAAAAAGTAAAAATCATTAATAATTAGTCATTATGTTAACATCTACTTACATATTATTAATTATATATCCAAATGGGTTTTCTCTTTCCTATGCTAAGTACATTAAGAGAAATGAAGAGGAAATTTTTCCTAAATGATTTCAATACCTGTTTATTTTAGCTGAATAGTTGGTAGATGTGACTACATTTTTCAGTTTTCATCAATGTGGCAACTAGAGTGATAACTGTAATGGTATTTTTAAAAGATATTTTATGTATTCATTTGAGAGAGAGAGAGAGAGAGAATGAGTAAGTGAAGAGGTGGGGCAGAGGCAGAGGGAGAAGCAGAATCACCATTGAACAGGGAGTCTGATGCAGGATTTGATCCCAGGACCCTGAGCTCATGACCTGAGCTGAAGGTAGACACTTAAGCACCTGAGTCACCCAGAAGCCCCCAATATTTAATCATCATCATTATTAGACTAATATAATAGTTCAGGCCTCTAGATCTGGCCTATTATAACTACCTTCTGAGCTGGCAATCTCCCATTACAATCCACTCAGGAGTAATCTTTATTGTAAAAATCTAGTGGTGCCTGAGACCTTCCAGAGGTCCCCCTCAGCACCTTCTCCAACACGCAGAGAGGAATTTTTACAACATGGCACATCCAATTTGCTGTAATATGACATGTCAAAGCCTTGTATCTGTTTTTATTCCTGCAATAATGTGCTGGAAATATTCCAACTCCTTCCAATTTTCTTCTTGCCAATATTCGTCCTTCATGAGCCAACTTCAGCACAATCCCCTTTCTTATGTTTTCTGCACGTGCTACTCAGATTTCACCACCTTGTTTTTGCTTGGTATAAGAGAAACTGTCAGTGCTCCATGTGTGTCTCTCAGAGCACATATACTTTCTAGCCGACTTCCATCTGCTGCTATCTGCAGTGTGACTAAATGCCCTTGAATCCAAATATAAGAGATCTGGCTGCTTGCTTGCACTTGGGGCAGAAAGTACCAAAAATGGCTCCTCCACAGCATCAGTGACCAAGAACTCTCAGGATTTCATGCATGAATTTGCCAGTTCCATCACTTCTCAAGATCGATAATTTTGGTACATATGTTTGCAGAATTTCCTAGATATGCTCTTGAAATTGGGCTTCAGTCTTCCTAATGACTAATTTAGTTGCTGTCCATTCATTGGCAGCTCTCTTTTTCCTTGAATTACTTCCTACTTTCCTATGAGTATCACTTGAACTTCTCAAAAATTATTTCTACCTCAGTCTTTTGTCTACAGGTCTTTTCTTGTAGAGTCCACAAGAAAACTTGTGACACTGCAGGTATTATTACACAGAGTTCTGGAGTTGAATGGCTTGCTGGCTACATGGCATCAAGACTCTGTGGCTTGTTGCAACAGCACAATGACCAATCCTCTCCCCTGTGGTGAGCTTGGGTGGCATAAAGGCATAAAGGGAATGTATGCTTCACAAAATATCTCTAGGATTTGAGAGGCAGAGGGACAATGATGATGATGATGACTATGGAGTTGTAAGTATTTTCAGAGCTCTGAGGGGGAAAAAAACCTGATGAGCTCACGTGACTGATGAGCTCATGTGATATGTCCAATCAACACCTCAGGCCATGGTATGAAAGTCAGAAGGTCTCTGCCTTTAACAACATTTAAAGAAACCCTCATCTTCGGTAGCCAGAGAGAACACTCTATTGAACACCAGACCTTTGTCTGACTGGAAGAGCAGCTGGCTTGTAGAGAACGCTTGCTTCAGAGCATCAACAAAACTCTTATTCAAGACTCAAGGCTTTAGTAGGGTAGTGGTGGGAGCCTGAAGTCTGCATTCACCTTCTAGCTGACCCAATCCTGTGAGACAAGGGTTCTTTCCTTGCCTGTAGCTCACAGAGATGCCTTATCTCAGGTAGATACTGTGAAATATATGTGCCTTTCTCAAAATCTGCCCTCAGATTATGGCTTCTAAACCATCAACCATGTTCAAAACCAAGGATGGCCCAACTGAGGAAATACTGCACTGCTATAAGAAAAATGGGATTATTCATCAAAGGAAGTACAGAAACTGGCTGATATACCCAGTATTAGAATCAGGAGAGCATGCTGGACAAGGAGTGTGTACAAATATAGGTACCAAGAAAATCCTAACTATATGTTTAGACAAATAATTTATGTCTAAACATCTATATTTTGAGGTATGCACTTACAAATTCACACATAATGGTAAAGTTAATTACATATATCTCTCTAAATACCTTATTACAATTCCAGAAAAAAAATATATATAAAATAAGAAAAGAATAGTCTCAAATGAATCAGTGTTTAAATCACCTAAGATTCATAAGATGCAAATTCACAAGCTTATAAATAAGTGAAATCCAGTGGACGCAAGGTGATTTGAAAAAACAAAACAAACAACAACAACAACAAAAAACTTGAGTATCTCATTCACTGATCACTACTGTATGTTGCATTAGCTCAATCTTTTTTCAAAATTAAAGTGTTAGAAACACAGTCACTTAAAAATACATTTAATAGATATAGTCCACTTACCCGTACTTGACCCACAAAGGCATTGGCTTCTTCTTCCACCACAGACAGATTTCTAGGAAGATAGGGGTCAAACACTGGAGCGTTGTCATTGACATCTGTCACCACAACATTTACAGTAGCAGTCGAGGTCTTAAAGAAGGAAAAAAAAAAGATTAAATGCGAAAGGAGTTATTTTCATTTTGATGTCAGCTAGTTGGTCATCTTGACATTTGTCTATCAGAAATACAGTGAGAACTTGCATCATTCCAACTAAAACCCAAAGCATCTCATTGCTATTCCTACTCTTAGCTTTCCAAAAATGAATAATAATAAAAAAGACAAAGAAAAAAAGAGTAGGTTTGCAATATTTCAGCACCTCTCACTGATAGAGAAAGCAAATGATATTACAGGGCAACCATCTTCTTGAAAATGTCAAGTATTTCCTGGAGGCTTACTTTGAGAAAGTGATTTTACCTGTACCTTGTTCACATTTTATGGGTGGGCAAGCTTTTGTTTGTACACACATCTACTTCTTTTTCTCTGAAATGTAACATTTCTGTAGTTTATATCACATTTCACACTGTTTAAAAATAAAAATGGTACATTATAAAAAGGCACAGTGCATCAAATGGGTATTTTTAGGTAAGTAAACACTGTCAGAAAATACTACACTCACCATTTTCTGGGTTCACCTCTAAACCAAGACTTTGAGCACCGCATGTCACTATTTAAGTGGTTACCTTATGATTATGTAGCCCAAGGAAATAGTAAATAAGCAGGTCCACCTCCCAGTAGTATGTGCTACCTGGTTAAGAGGTAAATCCTCAGCCTGCTGCAACCAGAGACTATTACGTAGGTCAACGACTTTTGCACAATCAAGGAACATTGTTAGATGTGAGTCAAGCTGGAAACTGTTTACTCTAATCAAAGCCTGAGAGCAGCAGCTGCCCTGCACTGAGCTCTGTGATGGTGTGGGACAGATCACTGAAGCCTGGGGCCAGAATCAGAGAAAGAAAAGGCCCTTGGCTGGCAAAAGAAAAATCCATTATGCTACAATAGTAAAGATGTGACAAGATGTAAGGTAAAAGTAGGAGAAAAATGCAGGATGAAATAATTGCCCAACTTTTGTTAAAAACAAAACAAAACAAAACAAAAAAGAATGCCTGGGTGGCTCAGTCAGTTAAGAGTCTGGCTCAGGTGATGGGCTCTGGAGCCTGGGATTGAGCCCCACTTTGGGTGTGTGTGTGGGGTCCCTGCTTAGCAGGCAGTCTGCTTCTCCCCCGGCCCTCTGCCCCTCTCCTCTGCTCACGCTCTTTCTCTCTTTCTCTCTCTCAAATAAACTCTTTAAAAATTAAAAAAAAATACTGAAAGAATTTATTCTAACTGTACATGATGTAGAGTGAAAGGCTAACATGCCGAGCAGCAACCCTTGGCTCAGAGAGAGTGAATCTGAGGAGCTCCTGTAGCCCTCATGGGATATAGGGCCAAATACTGTATTCCTAGAGAGCAAGGAGGCAAAGGCCTGGTAAATTCCCTGTCCTTCCTGTTGGGATCACTGCCATTCTGCATCTAGCAGTAACGGTGCATGGGGTCTAGATCTTGCCACACTCCAACTAAAACCCATAGCTCAAACTCCAATTGAATTAAGGTTGTCTGTCCCTATTTTAACAGAAGCAAAGTATATCCTCCTTTGAGCAATATGACTTTACCCCAAGCTTTTAAGGTTTTTCCACATGCAATATTCAGCAGTCATTCAAAAATCACCGTGCACAGCGGGGAATTCTTGGGCATTCATAATGGGTTCTTTCTCTATTTGGTGTATTGTCTACATTGGTGGGCTCATTCGGTGAAAATTCATACAGCCATTCAGTATCATTTGTACATTTTTTATATAAACCCCAATAAAAAATAAAATAAATAAAAATAAATAAATAAACCCCAATAAAAATTTTATCTAAAGGCATGCCAAAGGGGTGTCTGGGTGGATCCATCAGTGAAGCATCTACCTTCGGCTCAGGTCATGATCCCAGGGTCCCTGCACCTGGCTCCCTGCTCAGTGGTGAATCAGCTCTCCCTTTCCCTCTGCCCTTACTCGTGTTCTCTCTCTCTCTCTCTCTTTCCCTATGAAATAATTAAATAAAATCTTAAAAAAAAAAAAATAAAAGCATGCCAAGGATGACCAGAATAGTGCTGTCTCATCAAAACTTGGAAACAGTCTAAATGCCCACCAGTAGGAGATGGTTTTATGAGCATAGCAGAATAATATATAGTACGGAGGATGAACAGAGCACCGTTACAAGTACCCACAGGGATGGGTTTCACAAACATAGGTTGAGTGTAAGAAGTGACACACAAAGAAGCACATGCTATAGGATTCCGAGTCTATGAATTTCAAAGATGGGCACAACTTCTCCATTGTGCTAGAAGTCAGAAGTCACTTTGTGAAGAAGGTGGGCTGGAACCAGCATAGTCCTAAGTCCGGGTACTGGGGTGCTAAGTAATTCTTGTTTCTTGCCCTAAAGGAGGTGGGGGTAGTGATGACATAAATGTGTTCACAATGTGAAAATGTATTAAGCTGCACAAGTAAAGTTCCTACATTCCTTTGTGTGCATATCTTCATGAAACCATGTAATTTAAAAGATGCATGAGCACAAACCCACTTATATGTAGATATATATGGAGCTGTATGAATTCAAACATTACCTGATAAGATGAAATGCAGAAAATTTAATTTGATCCTTTTAACTTGTATATAATTTCCACATTTCCTCCAATAGGGCTACATTGCTTTTATAATAAAAATCAGTGAAACAAATGTTATTTCTCTAAAAGTTGTGTAAGAGTTAAAACCAGTAAAAGGATGTTTTTACAGAAATAAGAGTTCTCCATTTGCCTGAGGGTCGATAAGACGTGGAAATTGATAGCCTGGAGTAAAAATCTGAGCAGTCACAGTAGAATTTGCTGACTTTCCTTCAAGTGGCCTGATACTCTTTGTGCCGGCCTGTCCATATTTTCCTGTCACTCTACTATATAAGTTTTCATCATATTCTTTACAATCCCCATAGCTTGATGCTGTGATGTGTGATGTTTTCAGACTGTTTTGGTGCTCAAAGACCATGGACGGGAGCTGAGTAATGCAGAAGAGAGCAGGGTCACCAAGTAATCTGCAAAGTTAAATGATGAGTGCATTGTTTTTGTATTAAGAGGGGCCAAAATCTATGGACCATGTTGACATATTTTTCCACATCTTAGTGACCATATATGACATGAGGCATACTCATGTCTCTTTTTACAGAAGTATTAAGTAATAAACACACATAGAATAATTTCCAGTTTGTGTTTTTCCTGAAAAGTCATCCAAAGACCATTTGCAACAGAATCATTTGGTTAATCATTAAAAGTGCCCAGGCTACACATTAGACCTATTGACTCTATCATTTAAATCTATTGAAATAGTTGTAGATTTGTTGGTTGTAAAGCACAATCTTGTAGATTTTTTTTGATTGGTTCAGAAAGATGGTGACAATGCTTCAATATGGATTTGTGCCCTATAGGATGTCTATGTATCTTATCAGGGACTGATTTTTGGTTGGTTAATGTTGAATACTTAGGACATCAGCTTAGGCCATTTTAAGTAAAATCTATAAAAAGAACAATACGTCAGCGAATACATGTTCACTATTAATTTTAAAAATCAATCTATATTATGCCAATTAAATAAAAAAGATAAGACACCAAACTAATAAACCTAATCAGTGCAAAGCTATCTTTCCCATTAAGGGAATTTGCCTTATTGCCTATTTTCTAAAAAGTTGTATCAACTTACAGTTCTACTAGCTGGAAGAACCTGCAGTTTAGTACTACATTTCATAAATTGTTATTTTGGGGATCATTATTTTAATTATAAAGTGTCATAGAGTTTATCATGGCTAAATCCTCACAATCCAATTAAATTCTCAACAATGCAAGCAGACATTTCTGTTGCAGCAAACAGTTTGAATACACATTTTCATAAACTGGTATGGTCTTGAAATAAAAACACTAATATGGCACCTTTGGTTTGGTATAGTATAAAAAATGTGAGATGTAGAGTCAAAGTAAAAAAAATGCAAACATATGTACATTTATCTACACAAATCATTTTTTAGTTAATGAGAACTTTTTTTGAAAGTATTTCGTAATCTTCCTTAATTTTATATTATGGACTTTATTGAATCTCTTGAGCTAATTTCTTAAATTATTGAAAACCTGGGGTACCTGGATGGCTCAGTAGTTGAGCATCTGCCTTTAGCTATGGGTGTGATCCCGGGATCCTGGGATCCAGCCCTACATCAGGCTCCCTACGAGGAGCCTGCTTCTCCTTCTGCCTATGTCTGCACTTCTCTCTCTGTGACCCTCATGAATAAATAAATAAAACCTTTTTAAAAATATTATTGAAAACCTGGTTTAAGAAGAAGTTATTTAGGGTGTTAAAAAATGTACTCAATCAGGCAGCCTGGGTGTCTCAGCAGTTTAGCACCGCTTTCAGCCCAGGATGGGATCATGGAGACCCAGGATCGAGTCCCACGATGGGCTCCCTGCATGGAGCCTGCTTCTCCCTCTGCCTGTGTCTCTGCCTCTCTCTCTGTGTCTCTCATGAATAAATAAATAAAATCTTAAAAAAAATGTACTCATTCTCTAGTTACTGAAGATACAATTATGATGACTTTCCACTGATATAGATCTAAATGAAACTATCTACTCATAAACTGACAAACAGAAAAATGTGTGTAATATGTTATATAACTGAGACATAGAGAATGAAATGATGTAGTTTTTTTTTTTTTTTTTTTTGGTCAATTTGGAAATGCATCCATAGACACATACATATACAAAAAGACCCTTTAAACATTTTTATAAACATGTATGTTCAAACTGATGCTTATTAGCACATTTAATTCCTTCTGCTAAAAATGGAGTTTGGAGTCTGGAACAATGATGGTGTGTTGTTTAGAATCTGACCATCATTGTTTTCATCTAATAGGACAAGGAAAATATATATATTCTGTAACGGGCATTCTTTTTCGGCTATATTAATCCAAAACGTATATTCATAGATACAAATCATCCTGTGGCTACAATATCAAGAGCCAAGCACTTGACCGAGATCATAAAGTTCCTTTGATGACATAGACTGGGCGCCCTTCATACTAGGGAGGCTCACATGGAGGCTTCTTCCCCCTTTGAGAATGAAAGAATAGAAAATATCTCCCAGAAAAGCAGAACAGGGGATGGCTTCCTATTCTGGATTTTGGGGAAGGGAAAAGAAGGGGGCACAGAGAAGACAAGGAGGTGGGATGCAGATCTCCTTCCTTTCATCCCCTCCCCCAACTGTTCTGGGTCACACCTACAGAGAGGAGGCCTGGGAGAAGCACCTTGGGGAAAGTAGTTGATAGCTATTGAGAAAGTAAGAGAACTTCAGGTGAAACAGTGGCCGACTCTTGTGAAACATGGAAACCTCCAGAGAATTTCCATGGCAGTCCTATCTAATAGGACATGGCGGTGACTATGCAGCAGTGACAAAGACAGGTGGCCAAAGAGAGAAGCTTGGTTTCTCTGTGTGTGGCTCAGGAATTCTAGAGGCTAAGAGATCACTAATGTGAGAAGGCCTTGGGTGAGGACCAAGGACCCTGACGGTCGCAGTCAAGTTCTCGTCAATGCTAGGCAGCAACAGATACACCAAATACTCAAAGGAGTCATTAGGGCTTGGGCAGAATTCAAAAGCCAGCAGTTGAGAGGCCAAACCAGACACACCAGACAAACAGAGACCGGCAGAGATGGAGAACATTCAAGCTGGGTACCCTCCTGCCAACATCAAGAACTAGTAAGCATACCCTGCACCTGTACAATTTTAGGATGAGGGTAGGCAAGAGAGGAAGAGCACTATTAGCAGCGTCACTGGTGAGCATATGTTTACCTTGAAAAGAGTGTTTTAAACAGAAGAGGCTGGGATGTTGTTTCAAGAAGTTAAGTGTGACCTGACCCAGTCCAGGTACACATTAGTGTCTAGGCAGTAGAGTGCACTCAGGAAGATTAGATTAGGTATAAAAAAAAGATAAGCTTCGAACTCCATGTATATTTGAGTGCAGTGTGAGGAGAGTATATCCTTTATAAAAAATATATTGCAATAATATGTCATAAAATATAATTCATTTTATGTAATATAAACATAACAGAGACTAGTAGAACATCATAGATTATGTCACAATTAAAAAAAAAAAAAAAACTACTGGAAGATTTACTTCAAAAAACACTAAAATGTCAGTATTTTATCCCCCCTCAAAAAATGAGAAACATAAATCTATGGTTTTTGAAGAGAATGAACAAGTACCTCATTCTCTTTTAAAATTACATGGTCATTTTTTTTAATGAGTATACACCCAAATAAACCCACTGCAGTTTTGTTTTTTCAAAAAACTACCAATATAATTATTCTCTTCTAAAATTTTATTACATGGTCTATATTGAAATTCAGTTATTTGCATTTCACACACAATTCTTCTGGCATATATATTTTTTCCTTTCGCCAATGTTTCCTATAGTTTGATTAAATAGTTAAATGTTCAACTTCTAGATTCTAAATGCTTATTTATACTATCATGTTTAAAAGACATTCAGAGAATAATGCTAGTTAAAGACCCAAGCATAGATGCTAAGACTACTGACAATTTGAAATTATAAAACACCCCCGATATTCACTAAAAAAGCCATAATGGAGTAAGTCAAGCTAGGAATTCTAGAAAATTTTACAGGAGCAAAAACCGTGATATAATCAAGTCATCATCTATTTCAAGAAGGAAAACAATATTGCTGAACTCATGGAATCTGTTCAGAAATATTCACACTACAGAACGTCTTTGCATTTTGAGTAGGAATGTTTGCCTATTGGGAAATGACAACTGATAAATTTGTTTAAAAAAAAAAAAGAAAGAGAAAATCCTGAGCACCCTCTGCATATTTACATCTTTCACTGTGATTTGCATATGCATATATTTTGCTGTGCTACTGGTTTATTGACAACCACGATCCATAAGCCCTACTTACTAGGTTAGTAATCTTTCAGCCTGGTGTAGATAATAAAAAATAAGAAGCATGATGCCAAGTGTGGTCTCTGAAAAAGCTCGAGTTCCAGGTAGAAAAGAGGGTGGACTCTCCTGGGATTCATCTTTGCCCTCTGCTCTTGGCAATGGAGAATAGATGCCTAGAGTGGCATTAGTCATCAGAAACCCATTAGGTAACCATGAAGATGAAAACAAAATGGCAGAGCAGAAAAGAGACAGTGGTCATCCCTGATGAGTTGTTGAAGTCCTGTACACGAGCCCTTTCCTGTCCACTTCTGTTTCCTTATATTTGAGACCAATAAATCCTGCTTCGGTTAAGCCCCTGCTGCTTGGCTTCCTCTTACCTCCAGCCATCTTCCTAAAGGCTCTTGCTACCAGTGATTGATGAAGGAGTTCAGAAAACAACACCCCAAAATATGCCTCTTTGGTATATTGACCCTTTTGAGTTAAAGGCACTTGAAAAACAGCAAATGCAGGAAAAACACTCAGTCCTTCCTTCTTTTTCTTAAAAGCAGGACATTAAATTCCCACAGAAAGATGTACTCCCTGCATCAGAAGGAAGGTAACATTTTTATTATCAACAAGAGCAAGAAGTTGAGACAGAGAGAATTCTATACAAGCAGACCTTGTCCAAATAATTCACACCTCCCTTTAGCTTCCCGACAGAGCTTAGCTGCTTTTCCACACCCGCCTCTCTTCATTTAACCTCCTATTAGAGCAAGCAGGTTTCACCAATTCTTTGGGTTTTCGCTTCCTTATGGGGGCTCCCACATCCTGTAAAACTTAAATAAATTTGTGTGCTTTCCCCTCTTAATCTCTCTTTGTCACTTTTAATTTTTAGACCCAGTGAGGGACATTAAAGGGTCAAGGAAATTTTTTTCCTCCCTGCTGATCAAACTATATCCATGAACATAATAAAGTTTGCCCACATTTTCCATGAAAACATTCCAATAAATTGTATTTTTAGTTCAGATTGGTTAGACTTAGTTTAGATTAGAAGTAAATAATGTTACAAAGAAGCCTCCGCAAAGACGTTGTGTGTGTATTCCTTCAAAAACGCATTTGGGAGCTATTATTATAAATAAGGTGAAATGTAGGTGCTTACAAAAGCAAGTGCTATATAAAAGTTTCAAAGTCATTTCAGCTAAAATGTGAAAATATTGGAATAAAACATGGAAGAAGTTTTCTTAGGGAGTTTTCGACTATATTGATTTGCAAGAATTTCAAGTAAGTGTAAATAGCTATGAAAATATAAAGAGTATGAGTTTTTCTGTATTCATGGTAGACAAAGAAATCTCATTATTTATAATAATGAGATATTTAACTTGTTTAGGTTTTTCCTGCTACTATTGACAAAATTGATTTAGAAAAAGGAAAAAACCCAAGAGCATCAAGTAAAATGTCATCAACTTCGTCTACAAAACATTAGCAATGAGCAATAAATGTTAGCGTTCTTCTCCCCTAAAAACACAGTGTGGGGAAGGGTGGGAGAGGTGGTGTTTCCATGATGAAATTATCAAATCATATCTTCCCAAGCTGTTTCACACAAATTGCTGGTAATAATTTTGATTTAAGAAAAATACCTCCACCTGGGGTCTGTGCTCAGTAAGTACCTTTCTTGAAAACCACGATCATTAAGATTAAAAGGTTAATTTTCCATAATTCTACAAAGGACATAAGATTAAATGTATAGATAAGAAAAGCACATCACAACATGACACTCTACTGGTTGTATTATCATTTTCTCCTTCAGATACATGGAAGCCCATCCCTAAAATTATGTAAACAATGGAATTAGCTAAAGAAGCTTTTATTTGAAATCTAAACATCCCTTTCTCTACTGATATTCTCAATACAAACTTTAGAAAATGAAACATATTTATGGGGACACCTGGGTGGCTCAGTGATTGAGCATCTGCCTTTGGCTCAGAGTGTGATCCCAGGTGGTGGGGCTGAGTCCCACATCGGGCTCCCTGCATGGAGCCTGCTTCTCCCTCTGCCTGTGTCTCTGCCTTTTTCTACATTTCTCATGAATAAATAAATAAAATCTTTAAAAAATAAAAATTTAAACATATTTATGTGAGAGGCTCAGAATTTTAAAGCTGAATGAGACCTTACTGATCATAGGATTGTAAATACCTGAGTAGTGGTGGGACCAGAAATGCTAAGTGACTTGGCCAAGGGGCCTGAAATTACCAAGAAAGTAACTGGGGGAAAAAAAATGCTCTAGAAGAAATTAACCGAGAATTTAGTCTCAATTTTTGATGTGGTAAACCCATAATTAGTAGATTGAGACTTTGCTGGATATCTTAATATACTCTATTTTTCACTTCTGTTCTCTTGCCTAAGAAATTATTGTTAAGGGCAGGTTTAAAGTGTCTTAGCTAATATCACTGCCATGAATCTCTGATTTGTAATGTGACATCTTCCAAAGCTGTGTATTAGGTTTCTTTTTTTTTTTTTTAAGATTTTATTTATTTATTCATGACAGAGAGAGACAGAGAGAGAGAGAGAGAGAGAGAGAGAGGCAGAGACACAGGCAGAGGGAGAAGCGGGCTCCATGCAGGGAGCCGGATCTGGGACTTGATCCCGGGACTCCAGGATCATGCCCTGGGCCGAAGGCAGGTGGCAAACCACTGGGCCACTGGGGTTGCCCAGTTTTCTTTTTTTTTTTTTTATCTTAATGAATTTTTTTCTATCCTAATGACTGACCTGAGTGCTACTCATTTCTTTTCCTTTCCTAATAATACCTCTTCCTCCATACTAAATAATGGCTCCCCAGGACCCTCCTCATTATCTCCTAGGCAAGTTGCCAGTTAATCTTCCATGTGTCAAATTCTTCTCTTATTTTCTTCTTGAAAATAAAATGCCAACTTCTTTATATATACGTAACACAGGCATACTCCTAATCAGGAATGCTGCATATATAAAATTGATCTTGGTTTTATTTTTCTTTGTAAATCTAAGTACCTTCTAGTAGCCCCACTAGTGACTCAGATTTTTCTGCATATTTTATTTTCTACATGTAACTAACTGTTTTACCTAATGTTTGAGCAATGGCAAATGGCTTACTATGGACAGATCATCAAGTTTAATTAGTCATCTTTATGTATTTTTCTAACTTTTACTTAGAGTAATAAAATTGTACAGGTAGCAAGCTTATATGTTTTTATATGATAAGATTTTCTGAGCAATCCTTCTCAAAGATATGCCTCCAGCAGATCAAACAGGTCATCTTAAGTCAAGCGGAGCCGTGTTGCTCTTTTAATTGAGTGAGCCTTGCCTATGCTCCTAAAGTGAATTTGAAACTACTTCCAGAGGACAGTGGGTTGGTCTATAAGCATGTGACTAAAGAAAAAAACTACTTTGTGTCATACAAGACATAAAAACACAAAACCAAAACAATCTAAGGACCTGTTACCAACAATTGATATATCATAATGTTAAAAAAATTAGAACAGTAGTGGTTGTAAGCAAGTTGGTTTAAAGAATACAGTTCAATGATTTTAAAACACTCAGAATGACTAAACAGTTGATTTATTCTTAAAAGCGATTTTTAGGTGCAGAGAAAACAAAACTTATCCTCTTTGGTATGATGGGCCCATTTAAACCACTCCAATCAGCAAGGATTAGTCAGGATCCTGAATGCTGCTTACAAACAACGCGCAGAATCCATCAACGTGGCTTCCTAAGAGCTTCAATACATGTATCCACACACCTCTTCCAACCCCCTCAAAAAATGACATTAAAGGGAGCAGATTCCAAACAGAGGAAAACTGCCAGGACATATTTCTGAGTGCCATGCTCATGATGACCACCGTGGAATGCGTTTTAGACCGTTAGATTTCATTTTTTCCCATAAGTTGGGTAAGAATGCCAATGGCAGGTACATACTCTGTCAAGGTGAGAAGTTCCAACACTGTGACAGGTTCAGAGCATGGGTCCCACTCTTAAAAGAGCCCATTAGAGACAAGAGCACTTCTCCAAGTATTAAGGAGCTGCTCCGGGTGCAAAGGGATGACTTCCCAGACTCAGGATTGTGATGCGTTGTGATGCATCAGGCTATAAGGCTCTCTTGCTCCCACACCGTTCTTGCCACCTATCCCCAGGCTGGGTACTCACCCCATCGGGCCTGCCATCCGAAGCAGTGACGATCAGGATGTAGCGATCGGTGCTCTCCCTGTCCAGGGCTTTCCCTAAGGTTAGAATTCCAGTACTAGTAACAAAGAAAACAAACAAACAGATGAGACACACAAAGATCCTAAGTCACAGGGAATCTTCCTCCCATTGGGAACTACTTTCCACAGGTTCTTCCCTGTCGGCAAATGTTGCCTGAATATTTAAGATGCAGGAATCTAGGATTCATGTGGAAAATTGAAAAAAAAAAAAAAAAAAGCTTTTAAGGCTGTTGAGCTTCTTAGCAACAATGAAAAACTGCCAAACTGAAGGAGATAACCCAGCTGATTCTCCAGGCTCCAAGAGAAAAATAAAACAGTGCTTGATTCATTACGGGAAGAAAGATATCTATCTTGTTTATGATTATTTCAAAGGTAAAAGACTCCATTAATCTTTTTAGCTGTTTCATATTCCTTTGAATCAAGGAATAGTTTCTTAGAACTCAAACTCATATATATCGACATTCCCATCCATTGCCACTTATGTGTCCATACTGGAAATGCAAACATCTGAATTCCACCTTTGACAAACACTAACAATTAACATCTATCTCATCCTTCTTTTCTCATTTTGAAACAATTGAGGCTCATTGTAGACAATCAGAAAATATGCAGTGGAATATTACAACTTTCACAGGTATTGGGATTATTTTTGTAATATTTGTTTTTATTCTCTATAATGATCATTTCTAAATATGTTGTTTTCCAGAGAGGAATCAGACTGCAGAGTTTACATTCTTTTTAAGAAAACATAATTTTATGAGCCTTCACTCTCTCATTTTAGGATTTATAAAAGCAAGTTTTTGTCAGATACACCAACAATTTTAGAGTTTAGTTGTTCCTTTGAAATTTAGATGCTTCTTAATTTTATTATGTATAATGGGAGATGAATAGCCTTTGGACAAATTCTCATAATAGACTATTTTAATACTACTTCTTGCCCTTTCGCTGTTTAAAACAAATGCCTCCAAATATTTAAGACTTTATTCTGCAATGTAATTTGTTTTATAACAGTTTGGTCACTTACAATGTTCTTTAAAGCAAGTTCCACATTTATGTCTTAGATACTACAATCTGATGCTGTACTTGACATTTTAGTAAAGTCCTAACAAGCATCTATTGTAGAGGACAGGTTATATTAATATAATAAAACACGAAAATATTTATTCAATCATAAAACCAATCTATTTCTGAGTGATAGAAGGCTTTCACATTTTAATCCAAGTGTTTTATTGTTATAGTGGAATTTAAGCCATTCATATCACACATGGTAGTTGGGTAAAGAGAGTCAACACCAATGAATCAAAGTCAGAGTTACAGTTTTATTGTGTTATTGTTGATCAGATGGACTTGGAAAAGCTCTAAACATGTGGTATAACTATGAAAACTAAGTCCACTACTTGAACAGTTTTTAAATGTTTTGTCAAAATAACTGAAAATCAAGCCCCAGAGTAGTTCATAACAATGGCTTTTGGAGTAACTTTCCACAATGCAGGTAGTTCTTATAATCTCAATGTAAAATGACTTCAAGAGAAAACTAAGACATTTATTGCTTCTGAGATGTATTCACAAGCTGTTTAAGAAAAGGAAGGAGGGCACCAGGGTGGTTCAGTCGGTAAAGCGTCTCCCTTCGGCTCAGGTCATGATCCAGGGTCCTGGGATCGAGCCCCAGTTTGGACTCCCTGCTCAGTGGCAAGTCTGCTTCTCCATCTCCCTCTCCCTCTGTGATCTCTCTGGCTCTCGCTCTCTCTCAAACAAATAACATCTTGTTAAAAAATAGAAAAAAAAAAGAGAAAAGGAAGGAAACCTGAAAACCTAGCCATAGTACAATGAAAGAAAAAAGAAAACTGAGTTACTGCTTTCCATTTTCTCCCCTCAGTTTAAGGTTCAAACATCAATATTCTATTCCGTACATTAAACTAGAAAATCTCTAGAACCTTATACAGTATTCCCATATTATACATAAACAGCTAATTTTTAATGGTCAGGTGACTATTATGTAGATATCCCTTCTCTTGAGATGGTGTGTGCCTTGTGTCTCAGAACAGTAGGCAGTTGGACAGGATATTTGGGAGATGGAAAAGGAGAGAAAGAATAGGTCATATTTTGTGGGTTTTATAGACTAGTGGATGGGTACACACAAGCACACTTTCCTGAAATTTCTGAAATAACTAGCAAAGGTGAAATTTCTGAAATAACTACCAGCCGGCTGGAAGCTATAGAGCCGGACACCCTGGGCCGCCTTTAGGAATGCAGGAATTCTTGTAAGTTCACATAATAAAAATACATAAGAATCGTACATCAATAATAGTGCTCCTTATATCTTACATGATTGAAAATATATCTCACAGGAGTCACATCAGTGGTCTTGAATACGGCGGTCAGGCTTCCCAGGGTGACACTCTGGTCCCCATTTCTAGTGGGAGCAGAACTATCCTTATTCATAAATAATTCTGTTTGCTGGTCTGGAGGAATAATGCATGCTGCTTGTCTTTATTTTGCCTAACTCAGAACTCACTGGATGCAGGGAAGCAGTTTGTTTTTGTTTTTGTTTTTGTTTTTGTTTTTCCTGGAACTCACTGGAAGGCGTGAAATAACCTGCAGTCACCTGAGGCAAAAGATTACAGTTGAGGTGTACCCTAGTGCACTGGAAGCCTGGAAGGAAAAGATGGGCAGAAAGTTTCTTGGGAAATCAGGGCATATAAAAGCACCCATGTATCCTTGGGAATGGAATAAAATTGAAAATCCAGAGATAAATCTATATATCTGTGGCCAATTGGTTTTAAACATGGATGCTGAGGTCATTCAATTGGGAAAGAATTGTCTCTTCCACAAATGGGGCAGGGGCAACTGGAGATGTACATGCGAAAGAATGAAATTGGGCTGTTTGACTACACCATCTACAGAAATTAATTCAAAATAGATCAACCATCTAAACCTAAGTACGGAGACCATGAGACTCTTAGGCAAAAAACTTGAGGATAAATCTTCATGATCTTGGATTTGACAACGGATTCTTAAATATGACACTAAAAGCATGAGCAGCAAAAGAAAAAAAAATAGGTATACTAGATTTCACCAACATTAAGAATTTTTTAAAACAAAGTTGAAAAAAACCCTAGAAAATGGGAGAAACTATTTGCAAATCATATATCTGATAAGAGACTGGCTCCCCAAATGTGCCAGGGACTCTTAAAACCCAATAACAAAAATACAAATGACCCAATTAAAACTTAGTCAAAGGACTTGAACAGATATTTCTCCGAAGAAGATAAATACATGACAAACAAGTCCAAGAAAACATTACTCAATGCCATTAGTAGTCACAGAAATAAAAATCAAAGCTACAATAAAATACCACTTTACATCCACTAGGATGGATATAATTAACAAAAGACAACAAATGGGAAAAAACCACGTTGACAAGGTTTACAGAACTGGAACCCGTGTACATGGCTGATGGAAACAGAAAGTGGTCCAGTCTCTGTGGAAAAGAGCCTGGCAGTTCCTCAAAAAGTAAACATAAAATGACAATATGACCCAGGAATTCCAATTATGCAAATATACGTGAAAGAATGGAAAACAGAATCTTGAATACATGCACATATGTGTTCACGGCCGCAGTAGTCACAGGAGCCAAGGCACCGGAAAACAGCCCAAATGTCCATCAATGTATGAATGGAGAAACAGATTGTATCATGCAAACAACGTGATAGTAGGCTCACATCAACAGGAATGAAGTATTGAGATTTGCTCAACGTGGCTGAACTTCCAAACATTGGGCTAAGTGAAAAATGTCTGACACGAAAGGCTCCATGTTACATTCTTCCATTTATATGAAAAATGGCAATTGGTCAACCCACAGAGACAGAACCTAAATTGGTGGTTGCCAGGGGTGAGAGGAGAGGTGACTGGGGAGCAGCTGCTTATTGGGTCAGGTCTCCCTTTGGAGGGATAAAGATACTCCGGAACTAGATCTAAGTGATAGTTGTACAACCCAGTGGGCCTTCTCAGTGCCACCGAGCTGTTCACTGTGAAATGGTTGATGTTACGCCACGCGACTTTCACTTCAATCAAATTAATTGGATTACATGGAATTCTCTCACCAAACCTGAAGGCTATCTTTCTGAAAAGTACTGTACTGAACAAAATCAAGCTTTTTTAGACAATGGGGTGCTTTGTCTAACCCTAAAAATGGGTGTTCAGAAGTTGTTCAGGCCATGTAACTAAAACATGGTAGAGGGGGATCTCCTTCCACATAAGCCAGTCTGCTGGCACTCAAAATCTGATGCTCCAAGCAGTCATTTTTTTTTTCCCAAATTGCATGGTGGATTAGGAAATATTGGGGCAGCAACACTGTGGGCTGACAGAAATTACCCCACAGCTCTCGCGCTCTGTATCCGAGGCCTCCTTTAAACATTTTCAATATATTCCACCGGCTGTGATTTAATATCATTTATCCTTACAAGTGTCTTGAGTCTTTGAGAGATTTCCCGTGCTGCCGGTGGGCATCACATTACAGGCCTCACGATGATATTTAGAGGCTGGAGTATCCTTGAAGATGTGTGACGTGGTGTTTGGTGTGAAACAGTGATTGGCGGGGAGCAAACATAGGCCCCCACAGAAGAGGCCGGAGTTGGGCTGAGTTCAGAAGGTGGTGGCAGGAGCCACCGTGGTCCAGCGAAGGGCATGAGGAAGTGCTTCCATTCAGATGTGTATTTTGAGAGAAGGAGAGACAGAAAAGCAAGTGCATATCCTTTTCTTCAATGTTACGTAATCTTCAATGTAGTTGCAAAGTTCACACTGACGTGTCACAGATAATAAGCTTTAAAATCGGTGTCAAAATGAATTTAGTCATGTAGGGAAAAAAAAATAAAATGCCAGTGAAGATAAAAAGAAAGCTTTTCCCCTAAAATTCTAATAAGGGCCAGATAGAACTTGGAGGTTCTTCTGCTTAGCGTTTTTGCCTCTCCGTGTTATACACGATTCCGTCTACAGAAAAGTCCTCACCTTCCTGCTATAACTGATGTAGATATTTGGCCATCACACTAGAAAGGAAGTGTTCTTTATATCTTGTTCAAATGCTTACTTATCTGTAAGTGTTTGATGAATAAATATTTGCTGGGTCACACGCAGCTCTCAACAAAGATACTATGAAAAGTTATTAAAATAATAGAATGCGTTACAGAACCTCACAGATCTGGTCATTTAACACGTGGTGAGGAATGACTCATTTATAGGAACAAATCATTTTCTTGAAAGAGTGAGTGAGTTTCTTTCGTGGCAATGTGACTAATCCAATACACTAATATGAGATAAAAATCCAGCATCTTGTAAATACATACTATCATTGAAATGATTGTTTATTACTACTGATTGTTTTAAGGGTTTATGAAAAAGTTTGGCCTATTTTTTTTTTTTTTGGCCTATTTTTATTTCAACAGAACGAGGTAGACTAATGGTAGGATTATGATGATTAGTGCTAAAATTTGTATCATAGCATAAAATAATATAGTATTTAAAGTGAACAATGAACATGTACTTTTTTTGTTGTTGTTTTGAGAAGGAAAGTGTAACCAGAAACTCTTATGTGTATAGATTATAGTGTCTGCTAAGGTAGACCATTCTTTCCTTTCTATTATTCTCTAAAGGGTACCTGAAGTATTCAAATTCTTAAAACTTACATAGAAGCAGTGGTGCAAATGTGCACAGGTAGCCCAGAAGTTTTGAGAGGGAAGGGATTAAAATTTCAATTTTTCCCACATTTTTCAAATGTGTGGAAATACATTGGTCATGGGCTCGGGTAGCCTGCAAATATATAACAACAGCAACAGCAATGAAGTGGCTGAGGTAAACTGACCATAGGATAGAAAGCACTGGACCCGCTGTCTGGGACCCCGAACCAAGGATGATCATTGAAAGAGACCCTGCGAAGGTCACAAGGACGTGCCCTGCTCTAGCTGTCCCGGAAGCATTTTGCACTTAAGGAGATTGGCCTTAAGTGTGTGTGAGTTGATGAAGGAGCTGTAGTGTTAGCTGTAGTGATGTAGGAGCACTAACTGGGGTCAGTGTAGACAACAAGGATGCCAGGTTGACATCTTTTATACCTTAAAGAACCTCTATGACCTAGTTAGGTGTTTCTTTGGTTTCAAAAACAGAGATGAGAGAAAAAAGGAGAGAAATCCTTGCTAGGGTATCACCACGAGGGGAGAATTTCTTTGGTAAAATTGGTGGCTCATCCGATTTCACAGCCAGTCATCGAAAATTGTTCAGACTCAGGGGGAAAAGCAGATAGACAGGAATGGAAATCCTTAATAGAGTATAGGGTTGGGCCTCCTGCTTGCTCTGGCAGGGGAGGTTCACTGCTGTCTTTTTCAAACACAACTTTATTAACATATAACTCACATAGGATCAAACTTAGCCATTTGGAGGGTGCCATTCAATGACTTTTGGTATATTCGTGGAGTTGTCGAATGTTACCACAATAAATTCTGGAACATGTTCATCACTCTTAGCATCACCCAGTGGCAGTCACTCCCTGTTCGCTCCCACTCCCTAGCCCCAGGCGACCACCCGTCTACTTCCTTTGTCGCTATAGATTTGCCTGTTCTGGATGTTTCGCACAAACGGAATCATACCGTGTGTGGTCCTACGTGAATGACTTTCCACTCAGCATAATGTTTGCAAGGTCCATCCATGTTGTGACAGGTGTTGGGACGATGTTCTCCTTTATTGACAAGGTTCTCCATTGTATGGGCCGACATTCTGTTGACACACCCACGTCTATAGATGGACGTGGAATTGTTCCCATATGTTGCAAATAATCCCACCGTGTACACTCTTGTACCACTCTTTCTGGGGATGTATGTTTTCATTTCTTGAGTAGATACAGATAGAATTACCAGGTTATAGGGTAACTCTCCATCTCACAGTTAGAAGAAATCACACATTGTTCTCCAAAGAACACACTGACCTTACTTCCCCTCAGAAATAGATGAGGACTCTGATATCTCACCCATGATTCTTTTTTTTTCCCTTCCTTTTTCATTACAGACATTCTAAGTAGGTGAGAAGCAGCATCTCGTGATTTTCATTTGCATTTTCCCAGATGGCTCGTGATCACAAGTGCATCTCCAGATGCTATTGGCCACGCATATCGCATCTTTGGAGAAATGTCTATTCAAATTCCTGTCCATTTTTTATTTGGATTATTTCTCCGTTTATTTTGGTGTTGTAATGGTTCTTTGCAAATTCTAGATATTTGTAGGTCCTTTATCATCTACATAATTTAAGCATATGTTCTCTCAGGCTGGGGTGGTCTTCACTTATTTGATACTGACCATTGAAGCATATATATTCCAAATTTTGAATGAGGCCCAACTTACCCGTCTTCTTATTAGTCACTGGGCTTTTGTGTCATATCTAGGGAAGCACTGCTTAGTTCCCATTTTGAAGATTTACTTCTGTATCTTCTCTTAGAAGTTACATACTCTAATCTCTGGTCTATGATCCACTTTAATTTTTGCTAATGCTGTGAGGCAAAGATCCAACTTCATTCCTTTGTACACAGCCCCAAATTTCATTTACTGTAAAGGTTATTCTTTCCTGGTTGGATTGTCTTGGCTGTTTTTTTTTGGGGGGGGGGCTTGAGTGACCACAAATGTTATAATCTGGTTATTTCTGGACTCTTAGCTTTATCATAGTGATCTATAATATACTCTTATACTCTTATACCAGTACCATGCAGTCATGATTGCTGTTAAAGTGTTCCTTTAAAAAAATTTATTTCTTTCAGGATGATTATAAATCATAGCTAACTTAGATTTGTATTTATCTATAGGAGAAAATTCTGAATAGTTAAGCCTTTCCATTTTTTTTAAAAGATTCTATTTATTCATTAGAGACACAAAGAGAGGGAGAGACACAGGCAGAGGGAGAAGCAGGCTCTCTGTGGGAAGCCCAATGTGGGACTCGATCCCAGGATCCCGGGATCACGACCCGAGCCACAGGCAGATGTTCAACCACAGAGCCACCCAGATGCCTCAACCTTTCCATATTTTTAAATGGAAGTTTATTCATTTGTGAAATCAAAAAGTCTGAGCAGTACTGTTTCCAGGCAAACTAACTCATGGTTGGAACAACCTAGTCAACGTGAAATTACAGGTGTTCCTCCCAAGACCAGCGACCATCTATCGTTCCCTGGAATTGACATCATGCACACATGTTCCCGAGACGAAAGCAGTGTCTGATTCCTTTGTGAAAATTCTCACGTTATAATCATGGTCCACGTTGAGTTTTCCATTCTTTTAGGGAGGAGAGCCACTTGTGGCTGCTCAGAGTCAGAGTCCGAGACATAGGACCAGCCACAGGTGACCACGGCACTGGTACATGGCTCTTGCAGAAGGGAAGCCAGTGACCCCTCTGCAAACCTCAGCGCCTCCTTCAGGGGCTCCGGCCTTCCTCCTGGGGGTGACTGCTTTTCTCTCTGCCACCCTGGGAGGGGAGTAGAGCCACAGTGATAGAGACCCCCAAAGGCTGGGCAGGGACAGGTGATGCTTGTGTGCTAAGCTTTTTCAGAATACACCTACACGACTCAAAAGCCAAAGGGTAGACTTTGTTGGTACTTTAAATATGTCTGAATTATGCTTTGTCTTACAAAACTCTCTTTGAATGAACAATTTAGCGCCACATTAGTCTCGGCAGAAAGGCCTTTGTTATTATGAGTACCTGGCAACTTTAAAGGGATCTAATTAATCCCAGTCTACAAATAAAGTGTTTCCACCTCAGTGGATTTTACCTAGTAAAAATGTTTAAAATAAGTAGTCTCCTGGGTAAGATTTCTGAATTCAGAATTATCCCCCGCCCCCAGATCTCATTAGCATTCTTAGAGAAAAATAAAAAAAGTAAAATAAAACTACAAACAGCTGAAAGCTTCTGATTAGAAGTCTGTTCCCCTGCTACCAGGAATAAATAAAATAAATGCTGAGATCATTTGTAACTTACGTTTCTGAAAGATTAAAAACTCGTTGAGGGTCTCCATTCTCAATGGCATACGTTATCGGGTCACCCTCTCGATCAGTTGCCTTCAGAGAGAAAACATGATTGAATTATCGAGTCATGGACACAGCTCCTGGTTGGTACCCTGGAACACAGGAGCGGGAAACCAACAGCACAGAACATCCCCGAGACACCTGGACACACAAGGGATAAGAAGATGTGCCAACGGCAAGAGGTAAAATTCAGAATTTCCTATCACCCCAGCATGTCTGTCATTTCCTCTCCTCTGAAGGTGGTGACAGTGAGTAAGAGGAATATCGTCCTAATGTGCACATAATCTTACCTGGCGCAGAAATAGAGTGATGGTTCGTGTATTTAATTTTTACACGAGTGTATCTCTACAGTTGAAACAGATGTGTTAGACTCTGTGTCCATGTTTACAGGGTAAAGGCATTGTGTAGTCCACTGGTTCCCTTTTTTGCTGGGAATATGTCAAGTCAGGAGGCTTCATGGTTTAAGAATCCTGAATCTGGAGCCGGGGCACTTGAATTCGAAACTGGCTCTGTGTCTACACATGTGATTAATTTTCAACGTCTGAATTTGGAAATGAGAACGGTAACAACACAAAACAGTCAATCAACACTGAGAGGTTTAGCTGAAATGACTGGTGTCCAGGCACACAGGCCAACATCTGATGCGTTGAAGGTTTCCCATACATTCTTCTCTCTCCTTCACCCAAGTCAGAGGAGACCGGGCCAACAGCTTCTGACTTGGAGGTACACATTCCCAACCCTGCCTTTTCCTCTGAATTTCAGCATAACCTGTGGCCTCCTTGAGCACCCAGCTGGATGAGGGACAAGCATCCCCAACTGAAAATGTTCAAACCCCCAAATCCTGCTGTCTCTCCATCTTCCACCCTCAACATAACTGCAGGCTGGTGCTTTCAGGCTCCATCACATCATAGTGACCCCTGCACACCTCTGTTTGCTCAGCCTCATATCCTGACTGTTCATTCCTATTCTCCCGTGCGCCCCCCATCAGCAGATCCCACTGGGCCGACCCTTCAACCGTCTGCAGTTATGTGCTTATGTCTGAGCTCCATCCCTACCACATCTTCCCCATGGATCACGGGAATAGCTGTCTTCCTGGTGGCCCTGCAGTCAAATTTGGGTGAGCAAGGTGACCACTTCCTTCAGGCCTACCTCTTATTTTTTTTGAGTCATGCTTTTGCATTATTACGGATACACAGTCACTAAAAGGCAATGAAATAGTAAACTACCCAGGGTAATACCTTGAAGCATTGCATTTATATCTAAATCTGACATTTTAAATTTAGTTGAATTCCTTATCGTAGAAATCTAAGATTTATAGAGTAAGAAACAAAATATTTTTTAAAACAGTCTCAATGGAATTGAGAGTAGATGCTTCATAAATATCAAGCGATATCATCCTCTTATTTTCTGTTCTTTGCCAGGCAAGTATTAGCCAAAAAGATGAAACAGAACTGCAAATAATGACACAGGGAACTTTCTGAAGAAACACAGAACTATGCTATGTTAGTGAGACAGGGAGATTGAAGGACTCCATAAAAATCTGCTTTTTGCTCATTTTCTGGCTTCTATTCTTCCTAGGACCTGCACCCCACCTTATACATGCCATGCAGGATGTCCTCCTTGTAAGGGACAAGGAATTAATGATTTCTTTGGACTTATCTAGCACAACATATAAAATCTAAGGAGTGACTGGGCAAGAAAGACCAGATGAGGTCATCCTGTGTATCTACCCGACCACCCCACTAGACATCTCAACCCCAAGACCCTTGGATCCAAGGAATGTGACTTATAGAGGACACCTGGGCACCTGTTCTTGCTCTGACCCATCCCTGAATACCCTAGAGGACACGACAAGCACACTAGACCCTGAATAAAGATGAGACTCTCTCTCCTTTCCTTTTTGTGTCTTCCAGACAGTCTGGACCTGCACTCTCTCTGTATCTTCAATAAACTCTGCTCTCACCTCCTGCTGGCTCGCATTTGTTTTCCATCCTGCGCACAGCCAGGGGCCCTGTTGGTTGGTCCCGTGGGAGCCCCTCTGGGTCCTCAGTCCTGGCCTACCTATGTCATTAAGAGACTGCCTGTTAGCACTGAAAAGCTCATACTACACTTTTTTTTTTTTCTGTTTTTCTCTTTCAGTCATTTTTCCCTGTCATACTGTTATAGATATTACCAATTTCTTTTTGTTTGTTCGCTGGCATGTGGTAGTGGTTATTTTCTGAAAGATGGCTGATGGTCTTGTATTTTCATAAGAGCCAAAAGAACTGGATTCTGGAGCACGATAGCTCTGTGTAAATAATGCTAAGTCCAGATTAATGTTAACCTTTCTTCTAATGGATTGGATCTACTCTAATACTTGTTACTGTTGCTGTGGGATGAGAACACTGTGAACGCTGTGCCATCTTACGTATTTAAGTCATTATGTTGTTATGTTCCTAAAATAATGCGAGAGAAATTCCTAGAGGATTTTCAATTTTTCATCCACATTAATTACTTTCAATTCCTGAGATACCTTGAAATACTTCTTTCCGTTTTCTTTGGCCATTTAAATACTTCTGGTTTTTAAGAGATGGGAGGGGCAGGAATGGGCCTACTTCATTCTCACATGGGGTTGCACCCATATGGAAACTCGACTCAGGCCCAGGATTTGGAAGGAAATCCTTTTTTGATTGTTTTATTTCTTTCACTCTTTTAGCCAATCCTCTGTGGTTGTTTGAGGATCTGTGGCCAACGGTGTAGTAAGTAGTGAGGATTCATCATTTCTCAGTCAACCAAGGGAGGGGGAATGGTGCTATCTGGATTAGAGCTCTGAAATCTATCCACTACATGTGTTAGCACTTGTGTAAACACTGTGTGTCTCTACTTGTCGATATTGAAGGAGAGAAATTATTTCAAGTTTTAAAATTTATTTTAGAGAGAGACTACGAGTGGGGCAAGTGTGGAGGGAGAGGGAGACATGGAATCTCAAGCAGACTCCCCGCTGAGCACAGAGCCCCACGCAGGGCTTGATCTCAGGACCCAGATATCATGACCTTAGCCGAAATCAGGAGTCGAGCACTCAACTGATGAGCCACCCAGGTGGCCCCAGAAGAGAAACTGTTTAAAGGAAGAAATAACACATAAGGGCAATAACTAGAAAAATCAGAAAAAAAAAAGCAATGATTCTTTGAGTATCTAGATTTGATCATGTGAATATTTCTGACCTAAAATACATTTCTAAAAGCATTTTATAGCTTTTTTCCCAGGGTTGCCTGGATGGCTCAGTTGGTGATGTGTCTGCCTTCGGCTGAGGTCATGATCTCAGGGTCCTGGGATGGAGCCCCATGTTGGGGTCCCTGATCAGTGGAGAGTCTGCTTCTCCCTCTCCCTCTGCCCTTCCCCTGCTACTTATGTGCTCTCTATCTCTTAAATAAAATATTTAAAGGATAAAAACAATAAAAATATATAGTTTTTTTTTCTACATATGAGTCTAGCCAGTCATCTCTAAAAGATGGGAAGAAATTCAAATATGATCAAATCCTTGAGTTAGAATTTATTGACTCTTTACTGTGTGTCAGAAACAATATTTTCATCCTTGTCTTATTTATTTTTTTAAAGATTTATTTTTATTTATTTATGACAGACATAGAGAGAGAGAGGGAGAGAGAGAGAGAGAGGCAGAGACACAGGCAGAGAGAGAAGCAGGCTCCACGCAGGGAGCCCGACGCGGAACTCGATCCCGGGACTCCAGGATCTGCCCTGGGCCAAAGGCAAGTGCGAAACCACTGAGCCACCCAGCGATCCCCTCGTTGTCTCATTTAAACCTCACAGTAACCATATAATAAATGGGAAACGCAAAGGACTTCAATTAGAGGAGTCTTTCTGTCACCACTCCAGTTACACTTCTCTATAATTTACTTAATTGAAAGATACATTTTTTTAAAAATTTGGAGATTATAGTAACTTTCATCTTAAAAAAGGGAGAGAGTAGTGTGAATGTCTTCCATAAGAGAAGAGAAAGGCATTTATCATCCTTTATGCAAATATAATTTCAATGCCTTTATTTCTGATCAGTCAAGTCCAATCTGAGCCCGCTGTGCAAGGTCTGCAAAAGTATGGGAGCAGGGGTCTTCTGGGGGCTTCCTGGGTGGGCTCCGGAGCCAGCCACCTGGGCTGCAGCCCTGGCTATACCCTCTCCTCCTAGGCAAGGTGTCTCAGCACAACATGAAGCTAAAAACAGTATCAATAATGGTTATTAATCATCTGCACTGTGTTCATAAGCACTGGGGCTTCCACACACACAAAATTCTGTGAGCAACACAGACGAGAAATTCTCCCTTTGTGCAACTCACACCATAGTAGGGGGAGACAGAGACAAAGCAAAATAATTCATGAAACTAGAGCTTTCAGGTCTCTATAAGTGCTACTAATATCTAAAATAATCAGGGAGGACACTCAGGGAGGGACAGGGAGGGCTTGCAGTCCTATGTCGGTTGTCAGAAAGCTATCAGGAAAATGTGAAAATTTGCAAACATTTGTGGAGGGCGAGAGAGAGCAAGTCATGTGGGGAAGGGCATTTTGGGAGAGGGCACAGGGAAAGAACAGCTGGCTCCTGTTTTCTTTGGCCTCCAGCAAACAAGCTGAGGTTAAACACCTCAGGTTAAATAACTGAACGATGCTCACGTTGCACAGCTAGCAAGTGATGGAATTCAGTCACTGGTCTGGTGATAGAGGTTGAACAACACAATGAGCTACGATACAGCTAATTGTCCTTTATTTTTTGCTTGCAGGTCAAAGAATATCTTTACTTTTATTTTTTTTTCTTTAATTTTATTTAAATTCAATTTGCCAACATAGAGTCTCTTTGAAGATCAAGGCCACCACTATTTCTAGTCTGCTCAACCAGATAACTTCGCTGCGTATAACTCAGGTCTCCCATTTGTCAGAAGTACCAATAGGGACACAAAGGTATTTATCTCAATAAGCGCGGTGCTTAGACACTGGAAAAAAAGGAATTTGGAAAAAGAAAACAAATCTTCTCTAAACTAATATTCCATTCGTGTTAAAGATGAATACAGCCATCAAATACCATCTGGTAGAGTGCACTTTATGCACACAGAATGATTCTGCACATTTCACAGGACATTAAGACAAAGTACCTGCCCCGAGGGGTTCTAAAATAGATAAAAATCAACAGATTTAGATGATCTTTTCTTTTTCTCACTTAGGCAAACGAGTTCTGATTTATGTCATTAAACTACTTGACAGCAAGAACTGAGGTTTTCAGTTCAATACAGCAGTTTTTCCAAAAAATGTGTATGTGGGCACTCCTGGTGTGAAACTGCTGGCCCTTTGACAAAATCTTAATGTTTATCAATCTCTTTTGATGAATAATTCAGGCTTTTCTTTTTTTTTTTTTTTCAGGCTTTTCATGTCAAGAAGCGCTGTTTTGTCATTTACGATCCTGATATAAAATTTCCTTTTTTGAAATAAGTTCATTGACGTAAAAATGTCAGAGTATTCAATTTTCTAAAAAAAAAAAAATAGTTTGATAAATAATATGCAGCGTAAAATAGCTAAACCTTGGAAATACAGCTAACGTAGAATGCTCCGGTGATTCACGAGCGCAACTTAAGACATTCCATCCTGTCCAGCCATTAACTGTATTTCTCACTGCCCTCATTCTCTCTTGAAACCATTTTGAACACGTTTCCAATTCTCCCAGGACTACTGTACTGAAACTGCTCCTTTAAATATCCCTAATAAATTCCATATTAGTAAAACCACTGATCAATTCACAGTTATTCTGTTGCTTGGTTTTGTTTGCTTGTTTTTAACATGATCTCTCAGTGGCATTAGACATAAGTGATCTCTCCCTTCCCTTTAATACACTTTTTTCCCCTAAGGCAACTTCAAGACCTGTCCTCTTTTGGGTCACCATTCCTGATCCTTCTCATTTCCTTGGCACCTTAAAATCAGTCTTTGGATGTCTTCTACATTAGCCCCCTTAAGAAGTTCATCCAACTTCAATATTCTAAGTAGAGCATAAATGCTCAAGACCCCGAATGTATATTTCTAGCCCAAATTTCTTCCCCCTACTCAGTAGCTTTAATTAGATGTCACAAGACATTTCAAGTTTAATATGTCTGAAATTGAATTATTCTTCCTCTGACATCCTTTTCATTCTGGCTAATGGAAATTCAATCCTGCCAGTGGCTCGGGCTTATCTCAGTAGCCACTCTTCACTTGTCTTCTGTCCCAAATCTAATCACCAACAAATCTTCTAGTGTCTACCCACGAAATATAACAAGGTGGAAACCTCTCTCATCATTTCCAGGAATACCACTCCAGGCTCATCTGGACTACTGATATAGCACCCTAACTAATTTGCTCAATTTCTCACATCCTCAAAAGAGAATCCATATGATCCTTTTAAATATTGTTTATTCGTGACACTGCTCTATGCAAATTCTTCCATTACTACACGATTTCACTGAGAGTAGATATCTCCACACATCTCTGGTTCCTGGGTGCCTTCATTTCTACAGATTTCCTCTTTTCTTACTCTGTTCCTGTTGCACTAGTGCTTCATTGTTCCCGAAACACACCAGTCAGGCCTCAACTTCAGAACACCAGATACCCACAGCGCTCATCTTCTCACCTTCTTTATTTTATTTATTTTTTTTTGCTAGTGTCACCTTAGCAAAATCATCACTGATCAAATTGTCATCCTCCATACATTCCTCTCCATTTTTCCTCATGTACATTTCCACATAGCATTTATTACCTCCTAAAATTTTATATAACTCACATATATTTTGTTAATTGTTCTTTTTCTTACTAGAATGTAAGAAAGATTGCTTGTCTGCTTTGTTACTTGTGTGCTTTAGTATTTACAGTTTGCGTTTGCCTTTGCATTTCCTGTGGCTGAGAGGGTAAGTTTAGTGAAAGGAATATAGGGATCCAGTTTTGTTTTGTACTTCAATCAACTATATTAAAAGACAAAAAAACAAAAGTACTTTGATTTTCATCTTACATACTCCACATTTGTCTTTCTCAGTGTCTTTCAGACTTAGAAAAGAGCTTGTGACAGAACACTGGTGCTCTTTTACTACTGCCTATTGGTGGCTACTATTAACTTCCAAGGATAATCTAATTATTGTAGAAAGATAGTTGGTTACTGTCAATTCTCAACACTCAAGATTTGGTAATAAACTGAATAGATATAATTCAGAAACAATATTTTTGATGCCAATATAGCTAAACAAAATGATTCTTGTTCAGTTTTAAATAAATTGAAGTGTGTGTGTGTGTGTGTGTGTGTGTGTGTGTTTTCAGGCCTATGGATATTTGAAGACCTACAAAACCCCTACTTAAACTGTTGCATATTAGTTCAAGGGTTTCTCAAGCCCTCCCTCACAGTCTATGTACTAGTTCCCAGACTTGAGCACATTAAAACTAGATTTTCAAAATAGTGGAGTTAATAGAGCCAGACCAACTGAATGGAGTAAGTATGCAGCTAATGGTCTGACGGTACTGAGGGAAAAAGACAGAAAAATCTACTTTTAAAAAAGAACATAGGGATCAATAAACAGGGATCCATTAAGCCTCATATACCACAATACGATCTGTTGGTATAAATATAGAATCTAATTTAGAAACTAATAGTCACATTATCCTGTGCTCAGGAAGCCAAAAGATGTATTAGGAAACCATTATAAATAATATATTTAAAGTCAAGAATCAGGAATGATGTGTCATGTATGACAGTCCATCCTTACCTTTGAGAAAATTCTGAGCCTTTATGATATTAATACTGAGAAAGAAATAATGTTCAGCATATATTGTTTTAAGCCTATACTTATTAAAAAAAGACCCCAGAACTAGTAAGATTGAGGGCATAGTCCTAATTATCTGACTTTTAACTATCTGAACTAGACTCTGTCACTGAACCTATACTCCTAAACATAACATGGGTGAATAACACTTGAAAAGTATAGTCTATATAGTTGATGTAGAACCAGATGGAGCAAAAGATATTTAGAAAGCTCTAGAATTCTACTCAAATAAAAAGTATTGTCTAAGGAATTGATTTAATTTGGTAGCTAAAAATCTTAAGCTTTAAAGCAAAATATAAAAGGTGAAATCTGCCACTTATTAGCTATGCAAATGATTAAACCTGTTTGTGTCTCAGTGACTCCATGTAGGATACTGAAATAGAAAGGCATCTAATTCAAGGTTGTCATGTTGATTCAACTTCAACACTACTAAAATAGTTCATATCTAGGATGCAGCTTAGTGCACAGCATACACTTAATAAATACAATTGGTATTAATATCAAGATGAAAATTGCATCATGCAGTTTTTAAAAAATCTGTAAAGTGTTTTTTGTTCAAATTTTTAAAATTTATTTTGAATTTTTTTTTTGAAAGGGAGGTGGGGGACAGAGGGAAAGATCTCAACCAGACTTCCTGCTGAGCATGGAGCCCCATGTGGGGCTCTGTCTCATGCTGTGAGATCATGACCTGAGCTGACACCAAGATTCAGACCCTCAACCAACTGAGCCACTCAGGCACCCTGTATAGTGTTTTTAAAGGTCAGTCATCAGTAGAACTCACTCCATGGAAGACTTGATAAAGTAACATATATGACATGTTACCAAACTCAGCAAGACATAACATTTAAAATGTAAACATAAAACATGACATTTCTCCCTGGTCACTTATGTATTGGCATGTTTAATCATAAGGCATCAGAAAGTGTGATATTGATTAGTTAGTAAGTTAATCCTGAAAGAGGAGGGATGGGCTTAGTAGGGGTGGGACATAAAGAAATGATAGGGAAAAAAAAGTCTCTCAACATTTGGAGACAGAAAGGACAAATTCAGTTAAATCCTTAATTCAGAACAAATAATACCCAATATGAATTATTATAAGTCAATAAACAGGACTAACATGTCAGGAAAACTTTCTTAAAACATATTTTGCAGTTGTACTTGCTTTTTAAACTGAACAAGAATAGAGCACATGAGGGGAATACTTCAGGGTTGGTCGACTTAAGAGCTCTGTAGACCCTCTCCCATGAAAACAACCATGACTAGTAAAAAACAGTTTAAAAAATTAAAGTCTGTAGAAGTCGTTCTAAGACCATACAGCAACAGAAGAAACATTTATTTAAAAAAAATCTACAAAATCTCAGTAAGAACAGCAAGAGTCTGTGGCATTTGAACAATAAGGTGTTTCCCCTCCAACTCTCAGCCAGCACAGCATGAGAAAAGCTCTACTTGTAACAGGTGTAGGCAGAATCATTGCCTCTTGCTCCCCTACAGCTCCAGTGTGAGACTATGGTACTTGTCCTGGAGGGACAGGCCAACAGCAAACATTTCTTATCCTCTGCCTGTCAATTCATGTTGCAGAAACCCACTGTCTGCCATCTGCTAATCCCTTCTCTGTCCATAATGGAATAAAATTAGAAACAAACAACATAAAGTCTCAAAATTCACAGCTATACAGAAATTAAGCATTGCACTCAGAAGCGGAGACAATAATATAAAGCAAATTAGAAAAAGCTTCAAAATGAATGAAAATTATTTAAAAAATCCACACAAAAATTTATGTAATAGTGCAAGGCAGCTCTTGGAGAAAAATGTATAGCTGTAAGCATCTGTATCTACAAAACAGGAGGTTTTCAGGTCAATAACTTTTCAACTAAGACAATAGAAAAAAAGATGAGTAAAATAAACTTAAAACAAGAAGAGGGAAATAAATAAAAATTAAAGTGTAGATTAATGAAATAAAAAGAAACAATAGAGCAAAAATCAGTTAAACCAAAAGTTTATATTTTGAAGAGATCAATAAAACTGACAAACTTCTAGTCAGACAGATAAAGAAAAAAGGAGAAGTTTCCAATTACTAACATTAGAAACAAAAGAGGAGCTATCACTACTGGCCTCATAGCAATAGAGAAGATTTTAGGGAAATATGATGAAGAACTGTATCCCACCATATCAAATAACCTAGATGAAATGAACAAATCCCTAGCAGTGCACAAACTACCAAAACTGACTAAAGACAATAGAGAAAATCTGGGTACATGTATAATAAGTAAAAAGATGAAGTTAGTAATCTCAAAAACAAAATTAAAAAACTACATTAAAGGGATGCCTGGGTGGCTCAGCAGTTGAGCATCTGCCTTTGGCTCAGGGCATAGTCCTGGAGTCCCAGGATCGAGTCCCACATTGGGCTTCTTGCATGGAGCCTGCTTCTCCTTCTCCCTGTGTCTCTGCCTCTCTCTTTGTGTCTCTCATGAATAAATGAATAAAGTATTTTTTTAAAAGGCCCAAATAGCTTTACTAGTAAATTTTAGCAAACATTTAAATAATTGACACCATTTTCACAATCTCTTCTAAAATACAAAAGAGGAAACACTTCCTAATTATACGAGGCTTATATTACCCTCAAACCAAAACCAGACAGAGGAACCCCAAGAAAAGAATGCTGTAGGTCAATCTATTCAATGAACATAGAAGTAAAAATCCTTAACAAAGTACTAGCAATTCAAATTCAGCAATATATAGAAACAATTCTACATAATGACCTAATGTGATTTGTCACAGGTATGCAAAGTTATTTCAACATAAGAAACTTCAATTAATGTAATAAACAGATTTTTTTAAACAAAGGGAAAAAAAGGATCATTTAAGAAAAATCAGGAAAAGCATTTGAAAAAATCCAATACTACTTTGTGATAAAAATGCTTAATGAAGTAGGAATTTAAAGGAACTTCCTCAACTTGACAAGGGACAACTACACAAAACTCCCAACTAGCATCGTAGTGAAGTTGAAAGACTAACAGCTTCTCTAGTAGGGTCAGGAATAAGACAGAGATTTATCCTTAAAACTATTACAACATTCTACTGAAAGGTTTAGCAGAGTAATTAGGCAAGAAAAAGACATAAAAGTCATCTTGGAAAGGAAGAAGTAAAATTATCTCCATTTGCGGATGACATTATCTTTTAAATAGAAAATCTAAAGAACCCACTCAAAAACTATTAGACTAATAAATGAGTTCAGAAAGGATGCAGGATACAAGACCAATATAAAAATATCCATAGTATTACAATATATTCATGATGATCAATCAAAAATAAAATTAAGGAGGATAATTCCACTTCATACAGTTAAAAAATAAAATTCTTAGGAGTAAATTCAATGAGAGAAGTAGAAACATTGCAATCTGAAAATTACAAAACATTGTTAGAACTGCCTGATGTGGGGAGTCAGAGCCTGAGTGGGTGTTGGCGTCCTATCATGGAGCATCCCTATCCACGTGAGGCAAAGGGGGTTTCTCAGGATGCCTGGAATGGGATGGTAGAGCCCAGGGGAGGAAGCCGGGCTTCTGTGAGAGAGAGTGGTGGCCTGGGGTGGTTGCAAGGTCCAAAGAGGTTTTGCACGATCTGTGTGGGGTGCTGAGCTACAGGTCATGAGGCCATCTACACGGGAAGGGTGCTAGTAGGACATCAGTGTGCCGGGGACTCTAACGGCACAAGTGGAATGAAGAAGGCAACCATTTAGTGTATGGTGGTAGCAGCTGGTCCTGAGATGTGCTGAAGTCTGGGCTCAATACGGAGGGTGTTTCCATGGCCCTGTACAGCATGCCAGAGTCCACATGGGGTGGGGAGTGCATCTGTGCTGGGAGAAGAGGAGGGACAGGCAGGCATTTGGCACGAGAACATGGGTAGCCTGAAGAGGACATCAGCATGGGAGTCAACAGGAGACTGGTTACCTTCAGTAAGGAAATATACTAAGTGATGGGCACTGAGGGGGGCATTGGACAGGATGAGCACTGAGTGTTATACTATATGTTGGCAAATCAAACTTCAATAAAATTATATATATATATATATAATTTATATATATCCTTAGTATATATCCTTAGTATATTTCCTTTATATATATATATAAAGGAAATATACTAAGGATAAAAGAGCCAGTTTTCTCATTGTGACATACTAGTGAACTAATACATACATACATACATATATATATATACACATATATATTTCATAATATATACAAATGTATAATATGATATTGCATATAATAGGTACATGTTGGTATAGAGATGTATATGTAGGCATAAAATTAATATAAATGCAAATGAACATGCATGTATATATCATGCACATGTATGTGGCATGTGTAGAGACACGTGTGTCTGTTTGAGTACATGCAGGTGTACTCATACATCTATGCCCATATATTGCCTAACTTTGGCCATTGAGAAGGCCTGGAAGCAGAGATAGCCAATAATCATGAACATTCTGTGCCCTAAGGTCTTGGTTCCTAAATGCCATCTGCCCCATTTAAAGAAACCAGAGCTTTTTAGAAAAACAGTTAGATCTGGAACAGGGATAAGAGAAGAATAAAGTGGATCTGGAACATGTTGCTGTGCTGGAAAATAGCTCGGGGCTCAAAATGTGACAGGGCCATGTGACAAGGACTTGTAAAGGATAGGCTGGCTCATCAAGACGAGTTCTGGGACAATTTGAGCATAAGGATAGATAATGATTGTAATGGACAACAATCAACTGAAGAAGATAAATTTTTGAATTCATATTTGGTATCGATAAATAAGAATAAATACACAGGGGAGCAGAGATAGCTTTTCTTTTAGTTGAATGCCAACTAATCAATGTCAAAGAGGTGACAGCATCAGAAAATCATCATTTGGCAGCAATCATAATAATAATTCAGCCAAAGAACCTCAATAGATATTAAAAAAATAATGAGGGGAAATAAATAAGGGAAGGACATTTGCATAATCTCAAATCATCCACACACTTGAAGGCTGGGGCAATTTAGAACAGGTTACACACCTTGTCCCTGGAATGGGACCCAGGTAAACCATCTGTCATCTGATAGGAGGCAATGAGATTAACACAGCATCACCTCAGGGATACTCTTGCCGAAATATCAGGACTTAACCAGTCACGGAGAGACACCAACGAACCCAAATTGAAGGAAAATGTACAAAATAAGCAACCTGCAATCTTCAACAGCATGAAGGGAGAATTGCTGCAGATTGAGGAGAGAAACATGCTATCCTGCTTTGGGTCATTTTGCCAAAAAGGACGTTGCAAGCATAACCGGCAAAAATTGACTGGAGTCACAGGTCCAGACGGTAGTAATGCACCAAAGTCATGGCCTGATTTCGACAATGGGGTGGAGGTTACATAGGAGACCGCGCTGTTCATAGGGATTGGAGATCATACTTGGTGAATGCCCAGCATGCTGGTAACTTATTCTCAAACATCCTTGTTCAATTCTCATATTTTTTTTCTGTCAAGTCTTATAGCATTTCAAAAGCAAAATGAACATGAAACAAATATGTGTGCATGGTGACAATGGTGAAATCACCTGTATGTGTATCACATATGTCCTTTACAACACACACACTCACATGATTTACACAATTGTGTGTGGCCAGGATGGGATGCACACCAGGGGGTTCAGGTGAGCTCTCCCATGAGGAAGGGCTGGGGAGTCACTGGGGTGGGGGAAGGAGGTGAGGAAGGGGAGGTGAGGCAAAAACAGGAAACAGAAAAGAAAGCTGCATAAAAAGGAAAGAGAGCGGGAGATGATTGCACTTATGAATATATACATATTAATTGTAAAAATAAAATTACATAAAGGAAGAGGAAGTGTAAACAGCTAGTGTTGGCATCAATCTGCAAATTTTTCTTCTTGACGCACATAGGCGACTTCTGATTCAAATCACCCCACTCATGCTGGTTAAATTAGGAGAAGTGTAGCTGCAATCAAGCCTTGCTGCTCTTTGTAATCATTTGTTTATTGAAATCAAAATTATCTACTTTTATTTGAGGGTAGGTAGTGGGGAAAGCCTCTGTGGCAAAGCTGAGTTAATTTTTATTGCTAGGTAATTCCGCCTCTGTCTCTGAAATATGTTTTCTTCATTTGGAGCTTCTCTAAATAATAATTTAAAAAAAAAAGAATCTTTTTGTGTATGTGGAATGAGGTGAGTATGTGAATGAAGATCAAACAAATGAAGACTTTGTCCTTCACTTTCTTTTTCGAACTGCTACAGGATTTCGTGGATCCATGTAAAATAAAAAGAGTTCAAAGCTAGAACAAGAGACATGCAATTGAATTCTTCAGTTTTCTTAAGTAACTCTTCCGAAGCAAATATTGCTTGTCTTTTTATCTAAAAAACAAACAAACAAAAAAGTTTTCCATGCTCCAAACCAGCCAATTCCAGGCAGTTAAGTGGAGAATCACCACGGGCACTTCTCAGCATCAATTTGATTCCTGTTGTTTTCTCTAGACAACTGACACCTATTAGCTGTTTATCGAGTATACCTCAGAAGCACTGTTTCTGTTCTCCTCTAATTTATCAAAATCTCAGGGAAATAACTGCATTTGCATACTGAAGCTTTAATCAACAGTAGCTGACAGAGTGTGAAGCAATAAACAGCTTCAAGGCATGCAATAAACTGCGGTTTATTTACAGAACTGCACAGAGAATCCTTTATTGCCAGTTACTAAAGGTAATACTGATTACTGCTATTATAATACCAGGCACCACCAAAGAGTTGCTCAGTTGAAAGTAATTCCACATCCAAATCCACATTTCAAATTAATCTTTTTTTTTTTTCTTTTTAATCTAACTTTCAGGAAGAGCACAATGGTTTAATTCTGGTCAATTAAAACAAACGAAAACCCCAGAACTCTTTTTATCAAGTAGTTTAAAAATTCTAAACTTGTCTTTGAATCATAATAGTCCTTTGGCCTCAAGTAAATGAAAATCATCACTTTCATACTCTAGTAATAAACCTTTGTTGAAAGACCTTACATAAGAAAGAGATGACAAAAGCAGGGTTCCAAGGTTTCCACAATATCCAGCTGAAAGAAGCTAAGGGGTGTCTGCGGACTCTCATCTAGAACACGAGGAAGAGTCCTCCCTCCATGGCTTTAGGAGACATGATAAGAATAAGAAGATTAAAGATTAGAAACCCAGCAGTAAATGGGAAATAAAGGTCGGTGTGAAGTGTCCCTTGCTCAGATCTCCAAAATAGGGCCCTATGGCTACATAGGCTCCCCCAGCGGTTGTCCGTAAAACTTCATTAAAGTTACAGATCTCACAGTTTCACTTATTGCCCTGGTGACCACCGCCCTGTGACCCAGGGCTTCATTAGAGCCTTGGAAACTGAGCCTGAAATTCCTCATCGCACCACCCTTCCCATGCGCCAGCATTCCTGTGTTTAGAAATGCATGGCAATAATTCACTTGGAAAGGCACGCAATTATTGGAAAGAGGGAAAAAAAAATCTCTGGAAAAATGCTAAACTATATTTTCTTAAAATTTGTTCTTCCTCTTCTGAATGAAGAGCTTATTCACCTGAGATAACGTTAACGATGAAAGAGTCAAGTCATTTTTAGAACTTTTGCTTTAATTTTCTTTTTCTTCTTCTTCCTTCTTCTTCTTCTTCTTCTTCTTCTTCTTCTTCTTCTTTCTTCTTCTTTCTTCTTCTTCTTCTTCTTCTTCTTCTTCTTCTTCTTCTTCTTCTTCTTCTTTCTTCTTCTTTTTGGATCTTTAGAGGGCTTATGTTATGTTTCATTGCTTGCGTCCCAGAAAACCTCCTACTTGTTCATTCCCCTTTACTTCATCTTGAGGCTGCAAGCCCCCAGATACCCATTTCAGATCGAATTAAGGATAAGATGGTTTTTATCATCTCTGTGTGATAAAACTCTGATATGCCTCCCAAATGCCCCTTCAAGGAAGTAAAGAAACTATTCCCCTATATGTCAGAAACGTCACCTACTGAGGCCCTTCATCTGTTGCTCCATTTGAAGAGAGTCATCATGTCGAGGCCAACCTGTTTTCTTTATTCTTTTCTTTCTTTCTTTTCTCTTTCTTTCTTTTCTCTTTCTTTCTTCTTTCTTTCTTTCTTTCTTTCTTTCTTTCTTTCTTTCTTTCTTCTTTCTTCTTTCTCTTTCTTTCTTTTTTTTTTGCCAACCTGTTTTTTAAGGCAACCTGCATCTGACTCTTGCTTGCATACAGGTGTATGAAGGCCTGCCTCACTGTGCCAACCTTCCAACTCGAAAGGGCTCTCTTGACTCTAGAGCTTTCCACTATGGTTAGCTGAAGCTTACTTTCTACCTAAACTTAGTTCTGCTTTGCTTTCCTCACCTTTCCCACAGGAGTCAATTCCAAAAACACTCTTTAATAGACACCTGCAGCTGAATCTTCATCTCAAAGTCTCTTTCTCTGGAAACTCAACCTAAGACAGACACCTATCTATGTAGCAAACCCCCCTAAAAAAATTAGATCATACCGTCGGCCATGGGTTTAGAGTTTTAGGGCAGGGAGTTAAGGAGGAAATATGAATGAATCAGATGTATGAGCACTTAGCAACTTAAATCCAGGAGAACAATGAACTAATCTCAGGAGTGAATGTAAACAAAAGAAGAAGATGAAGAAGAAGGAGAAGAAGATGAAGATGAAGAAAAAGAAGAGGAGGAGGAAGAGGAGGAGGATGAGGAGGTGGTGGTGGTGGTGGTTAGGAGCTTGAACTGTGGAGCATTCCCACTTTTAAGAGTCGGGGCAGGGATCCCTGGGTGGCGCAGCGGTTTGGCACCTGCCTTTGGCCCAGGGCGCGATCCTGGAGACCCGGGATCGAATCCCACATCGGGCTCCCGGTGCATGGAGCCTGCTTCTCCCTCTGACTATGTCTCTGCCTCTCTCTCTCTCTCTCTCTCTGTGACTATCATAAATAAATAAAAAATTAAAAAAAAAAAGAGTTGGGGCAATGATTAAAAACAACAAATACCCACCATTTGCTTCGACATGGATGGAACTGGAGGGTATTATGCTGAGTGAAACAAGTCAATCAGATAAGGACAAACATTATATGGTCTCATTCATTTGGGGAATATAAATAATAGCAAAAGGGAATAAAGGGGAAAGGAGAAAAAAATGAGAGGGAAATATCAGAAAGGGAGACAGAACATGAGAGACTCCTAACTCTGGAAAACGAACTAGGGGTGGTGGAAAGGGAGATGGGCGGGGGGGTGGAGGTGACTGGGTGATGGGCACTGAGGGGGGCACTTGATGGGATGAGCACTGGGTGTTATGCTTATGTTGGCAAATTGAACTCCAATTTAAAAAATATGTAAAAAAAAAAAAATCGGGGCAATGAGGAGAAGTCATTAGAGTAGACTGAGATGGGATCAGCCAGGGAGGATGGTGAGCAACCCAGGACACACATGGTGGTGTGCTGGAAATCAAACCAGTGAATTTCTGAATAAGAAAGGCATTCTCCACCCTATCACACCTTGTTGATGGGCAGGGAGATGGGGGAATTCACTGGGTAATGGAATAAGCACTAAGGCAAAAGAAAAGGCCCCATCCATGATGGGTAATTGAAATCCTGACTTTCATGTGGTCAAGAGAGAGCAGCAGGGAACATGACCAAGGCACTCTCCAAGCCAGCCTGGCTATGTGATCGGAGTAGCTTCCACAGTGAAGGGAAGTACAGAGATGGGTAAGCAGCTGGGTAGGTTATGGGATCAAGGGCATTTTGTGTTGTTCACTTGTATTTAATTGGGAGACACCACTGAGGATTTTCACATCGCCGGAAATGGTCAGATAGAGCAGGAACCGTTCACGCTGTAGGAAAAGGTTAAAAGGGTGATTCTGGAGCAATGTCCTTGGAGAAGCCCAGAGTGGGTGGGATCTAGGAGAGTGCTTTCGGGTCAGCGCAAAGCACTCACACTTGAAAGGTGCTGTGTTTTCATTTTTCACTGGGCCTTGCAAACGGCGTAGCCAGTCCTGAGTGCTGCTCTAGTGTGGTCCAAGGTCACAGGGTCATTCCACAAAATGGTTATTATGGATCATGACCATATAAGAAATTTGGAGCAAAATCCTCTAGAGTAGAATTTATAGTAGCTTAGGAAGAAAAAAAAAAAAAGAGTGATGTGACAGTGATTTTATATCTTTTGAACCCAATAGGGGAAAAAAAAAATAATAAAAGCTTGTGCTTTTTGTCTCCTATTTCCTTTTTCTAGTCATTCATTTAGATGCATCCTCCATTTTGGAGGTTCTGAAGAAGCCCTGATCGAGTATGCAAGTGACAGCTTCAATAGACACAAGGGTGCTAATTTTTAATCACAGGAGTAAAAACAAAATGTACAAATGCAGGTGCAGAGAGATTGGTAGATGTGGTGACAAGAGGCTGTAAAAGTCTTCATCCACAGGTTTGATGAAAATATGGGGCAGGAGAGGTGCCCCAATAAGGCTCCTTTGCTTGCCCGGGAATCTCTGTCTCGGGTCTGCACACAAGCCACAGCTCATCATCTGTGTCCGTCTCTACAACCAGCCCCAGCTCTTCTGCTTTATGCTCGGTGATATCAGAAAAGACCACTTTATCTTACTAACTTATTTTTAGGCACTTATTTTTAAGAGAATTTGAGAATGTGGCTTTATTTCTTGCACCATGTCAAGAAGATCATTTCCCCCCACTTTTTATACGCCCTACTTCTCGTTAAGGCTGAGGCAGGAGTAAGCCTAAGTCCACTAACACAGGCCCTTAAGTCATTTATCCCATATCTGTGTATATGAGAAGTAGATAGGATATGAGATAAAGTGGATAGCCTACAACTCCTCTGGGGCGAGAGCTCACATATTAACCTTTTATATTTCCTTCTTGAGGAAGGAAGGGTTGGGAGAAAAAAAATAATTTAGAAGCCCTGTTTTAAATGCATCAGACCTCGGTTTCTCCTTTCCCTGCCCTCCCTGACACTTCCCTGGCTTTCTGCCTATGAGCATATTGTGGCCTATGGAGGATTTACAGGGGCCGAATTACTGTTTGAGAAGAGGAAGACACGTATATGAATAGAGGATAGATTTAAAAATAGGGTTTTCTCACTATTGACAGCTTTATATGCCTGTAGATGAAAAATCATTTCCTATAATATATATCCCATAATGTCAAGGGGATTAGACATTTTTTTTTGGAGGAGGGGGGGACTTAAGCCTATCCGAACACCTATTTTAAAGAAGAAGAATTTGCACTACAAATGAGATTTAATTTTTGCAAGAAGGAATTGCTTGGCATTGTGAGACATCTCCCTATCTCTCAAATTTATCTGTGTCAATCCATCCAGCCATCTCTTCTTCACCCCAAATACAAAGTATACATGGGAGCCAGATGACCAGTAGCAGTGGTGTGTTTCCAATTCCTTACGTGCGCCTACAGTGAGCTTATTCACCTGAGATAACGTTAACGATGAAAGAGCCACCTGAGATCTAGGGTAAGGAAAGACGAGAGGCAACTTGAACTGAAAATAAAGAGGAAAATAAATGAGACTTCCATTCCTCACTCTTATCAAAATCAGGGAAACCTAAATAGAGTGAGTTATAGATCGCTAAATTGAAGGGAAAGCAGTCATCTTTTTAGCACACTGTGCGGCATTAATCTATGCACTAACATGAAAGAATCGGAATGTGTTAAGAAAAGCTTCTTTGATGACAGAAGAGCAAATCTGCAAGTGACAGATCCAAAGCGATCCCCGTAATATAAATGACACTGCAGATCCTATGGCCCGGGGCTCATGATTCATGCACAGTGTACCTGCGCCAGCTTCGAGACATCCATGAATCATGAACTCTTATCATCTTCAGGGAAAAAAAGTATCCTGTTTTACAAGAAATATTCATCAAAAAAAAGAAATAAAAAAGAAAGAAAGAGAAGAAAGAACCCCCAAACCTTCTAGAACATTTGAAGGAAGTCAGAAAAACGAATTAGCACCTCCGACAGGACCTGTTAATGCAGAAGGGCATGCGATACAATGGCCTGCATTTCTTTCAAACTGTTCTGGAAATGGATCAATTCTGCATCAAATCAAGGCAGCAGGCATTTTTCTTCAGGACTAAAATTAATAATTCCTTGAGGCACATGGTTTAAATTTTACAGCTTTCAGAAACTATTAAAAAGGAGAAGAATGGATAAGGGTGCAAGGGAACTGCATGTGGCCAGCTGACCCGCCACTGCCTGACACTCCTCCTCAGGCACTTTCATTAGAAAAATGCACGTTTTTCCCTCAGGTAGGCAGACATGCAACGTCCAACTTCTCACACCTTTCTGTTTTCTCCGTCATCTGTGTCCAAGTTGTCAATGGGTCACTGCAGCTCTGGGCACCAGGAGCCAGGAAAAGGAAAGAGACTCAAACTGCAAGAGCCAGCTCAGCTCAGGACACAAATTGGGAACGAGGGCGAAATTAGGTTTTCCAGCTTCGGTGGTCATTAACCCCATGCTACTATTATTATTTTTTTACATGCTATTATTTTTCACTTTTGTGCAGAAGCAAGAAGCGACCACAAGAAAATGAAATCAGGTCAGATCAAGCAGACCTTAAAAAGAAAAGAAGCATTTGCTCTGTGGGCGAATGAAGTGACTACAAGTCCGAGCAGCGCCGAGGGCCCCTGAACCTGTCGCCAGGAAGGGCAGAGCACTGACTATCGGGCTTGATTTGGGCTTGATTTGGGACCAGCACTCCCCAGCAGGCTTCTCCTGGACTTCGGAAAAGCGACTGCACTGCTTTGTTAAATATATAAAAGACCAGGAAGCTTTCAAATGCCTAGAGTAGTTCCTGGCTAACAGTGCCAATTACAATTAGATGTTGTGTTTCTTTTTTTTTTTTACTTAAGATTTTATTTATTTGTTCATGAGAGACACACAGAGAGAGGCAGAGACACAGGCAGAGGGAGAAGCAGGCTCCAAGCAGCCCGTTGTGGGACTCGATCCCAGGACCCCGGGGTCACGACCTGAGCCCAAGGCAGATGCTCAACCACTGAGCCACCCTGGTGTCCCTACAATTAGATATTGGTGACATTATTACTAATATGGATCTGTTAACCACCTGCCTCTTGGGCTGCCAAAGTGTCACTTTGTCCTCTAAATTGCAAGTGATCACTTCTTCTTGATGGAACAACTAGTAAAACCATAAAGGGGGCGAATATCTTTGCAATGCGTCCATTCTCCTGTGTTCTTTGACAGTCCACTTTCCTAGTCATCAATCCAAATGCCTGGTACCTTCTTGCTCACCTTTAAAGCCCCAAATCTTCAGGTGAGTTAACAGAAAAACAACGATGGTAATGAACAGGAATGAGAATGATTACCATTAGTTAGGTACTTTCTTTTTCATTTCTGACACTGAGCTACATAATTTACACTATTTGTCTAATCTGGGCTTCCTTAACCCAAGACAATCATCTCCGTCTTGTTTCCCAAGCTCTTAAAATTATGCTTTCTGGTCTACACCTAAGGGCGAATTAGTCCGTTTTATTCAACTAATATTGATTGACACACAAATATTGACCTATTATACACACATAATACCTTGGTAACGAATGTTGCTTCTGTGTTCAGCCAACTCACGTGAGACCCAACTCACACAACAGATTATTCTGATGAAGTTTATTTATTTATTTATTTATTTATTTATTTTTGACGCAGTTTAAACTATCAAATGTAATATATGAATCTAATGTTGGGTCTTAGGATTGTGAAGATATGTATTATATCTTATCTCTTTTAGCGGTGCCATTAAACTTAATTTAAATATAATGGATGGGCACGATTATGTGCGCAAAGGTTGCTTTTTGGTTTTGGCTTGTTGTTTGTTGGTTTGTTTCTTTTTGAATGACTACTCAGGGCATATGTAGAGCACAGCACAATTTTTTCCTTCTTCTGTAAAAAGACAGAAAAAATTTTGTACTTTGGGAGCTATAGCTGGTTGTCTGCATATCATTCTTTATTTTTTGTTGCCATTTCATTTGATTTGTCTATATTTTATCAACAAATCTTTAAAAATGTAAAAACGAAACAAAACATTCTCTGTTTACCAGCCAGCCAAACAGGTTGCTTTGCCCACAGGCTATGGTGCTTTACCCTATGCTGCACTCCACCCATTCCTCATTAAAAAATAAATAAATAAATAAATAAATAAATAAATAAATAAATAAATAAATAAATAAATAAAATTCAATACTGGCGATATGTCAAGTAAATTATTGTTTCCATTACCACCCGTTTTCAGAAATAAGTTCACATATTAATAAAATAGAGGCATGATAGCAAAAATCGAGAGAAGGCGAAAGACATTCTAAATCAAGGAACAATTGCCAGCACTTGCGCTGCCCCAGTCTCTATTCTTCACTCCTCAAGGAACATGTGTGCAAGGAGGGGCATCCTTTGTGCCATTCCCATGCATGTGTTTGGTAACCATTTTGTAACATGTACTCGAACTTTCTTTGGGGTGTCCTCACTGACAACAGGTAAATGGATCATTCGATTCCAAACTTGTTTATGATTAAGACTTGTTTTCTTACAGTCGGGCATAAACTTACAGCTGCTGACTAGAGATCTGAACTATTTCTATAAATGTAAAAGATACTAAGCGCCCCATCGTTAATGAGCCATGTTAGAAACAAGTGGAAGAGTGACGTGAGCCAAGGGCCAGAGCCCCTTGTCTTCAAAGCCAGACCCTGCAGACCTGCATCTCCACGTAACCTCTGAACTCTTTCCTTCCCGTGTGCTTTCATTCTAAGTACAGAAGTTCAGCTCTGCATTATCCTATGGCTGGTTTGAATAAGGAGTCTCCCGGGGAAGAAATTAAATGGTTTTATGTCTCCCAGGGCTGCCATCGAGCTGCTGTGTCGCTTGCTGCCATTTTCGTCCTACAGCCAACTTCCTCAGCTGTGTCTGGGTCTGTAAGTCGACAACTGCCATTTAGTAAGATGCTCTAACTCTTACTAATATGACATCTTCCTTTTAATTTTAAAACCAACTTCATTTCTAGGCACTTCCAGTGAGTGTGATTTTTCTCATTCATATTCATCTTTCTTACTCTTGTTTCTCCTCTGATGCTGAGATAAGAGAGGCTACGGAGGGAAAATCACACTTCTTAGAGGGACTGACCATGGGGAGGTTGCGTAAGGCTCAGTCAGGCAGCAGCAGACCTCACGGTTACAGGGATGGACTGGATCTCAAGCGGCCATCCTAGGGACTGGTCGTGGCTGTGACATTCTGAGGTAACTCGTGCATCATGCTCGGTTGGTGGCCTTTGGTTGTACATCTTGTTGAGTGTACATGTCTCTCTTTCCCACATGCTACAGTCCTTCATTTTTACCTACACTTAGGAACCCCACCTCTGAGATCTAGGGCCCTGGGTGGGATCCATCTTACCTACAATGCAGGCAGCAGTCCATGCTTCCTTGCCAACTGCCCATTCCACCATGACACCTCTTTCCAGTGTCCTCCTCACAGAGTAGTTGCACTGACTCAAGTCCCAGCGTCCAGCCACTTAAAGAACCAGGTAACAATGTCCCCTTCTTCCTCTTGGATTTTCTTCTCTCAGTCTAAGACTAAGAGAAACACCAGACCAGCAACGACCAGAGCACCAAAAAAATGCCCTCTCCCCTATTTCTTTTTTAATTTTTTAAAAAATTTTAATTTATTTATGATAGTCACACACACACACACACACAGAGAGGCAGAGACACAGGCAGAGGGAGAAGCAGGCTCCATGCACTGGGAGCCCATGTGGGATTCGATTCCAGGTCTCCAGGATCGCGCCCTGGGCCAAAGGCAGGCACTAAACCACTGCGCCACCCAGGGATCCCTCTCCCCTATTTCTAAGGTAAAAGTCTCCAAAACCATATGGGGTCTCTCCTTCCTGTTTTATTGGATGGTATTCTACTAAGAACCAGGAATTCTTCCTCATTTGTAAAATTACAATGATAATAGCTCCCATTGCTTTGGGTTTTTATGAGAATCAAATGGGGAAACGCATGCTGAAGTTTTTTACTTATTTATTTTATTTATATGAAAGTTAGTAGGTGCATATATATTTATATACTTTAATGCTTTAAGTCAATATTTTGAAAACATTGGCAGTTCATCTCTAGGGAAAGTAAAACATCCCTGTTCCACTCACATCATCCTTTGCCAAGTAACCTGTGGAGCTATTTGCCTACAAGAAGATTATACATTCTTGACCTATTAACTCAAGAGTAGCTGATTTGAATTGCTCTGGCCAATGGAAAAAAAAATATGGTAGTTATTACATGCCTGACTCGTGGGTAACAACGAAGAACTGGGTTTTGTTTTGTTCTGTTGTGTTTCCCGCAGCAAACATTGCCCCCAGGAGATCCCTTGTCCTAGCCAGAGGCCACTTCATCAGCTGGATTATGGAGTGAAGACTGAGCACACTGCAGTCTCTGATGACTTCTGATGGCACTGACTGTGGGATTTGGCAACTTGAACCAAGCTATCCAAACTGATCTCAGCTTGACACTTAAAAGTATAATGTGCCCAATAAACACCCAAAAAATAAATAGCGTGGTTTCAAGAGACTGGAAGCTGGTGAGGAAACCTCCTGGAAGTGTTCAGTATGGGAAAATGGTTGGCAGTGAAAACTCACTTAACAAAATGGTTGCCTGCAATAGCCTGGAAGGCAAGTGATGAACCAAAGAACTCACAGCTCTTGACATCAGAGTAGCCAGGGAGTTAGTGTGTGCCTCCCCCGGGGCGGATTACGCATCCTTGAGGTGAGGAGCTCAGGAGCAGCCTGCCTGGGTTTGGTGGAGGAACCGCAGGAAGTAGGGTCAGGTGTCACTTCTGGAAGAAGCAGTAAGATCCATATTGTGGTTTACTGTGCCTGTCTTTTCACTCTGTCAGAAGAACAACACTGATCCGCACAGAGGCTGCCCCTTCAGTGTGACACGGGTGAAATGATAGAGGATTGAGTGGGATCTGATCCATGGTAGATATACAGTCAGAGTGAGAAATCACCCTTCTCAGTCACAGATTGTTGGCATTCCAAGTCGGGCTGTGTGCAGAACATAACCTAGCTATCTGTAGAGGCGGGTGCCCCATTAAGCGCCATACACATGTTATCTATTATTATTTTTATACGAGCACCAGGGGAAAGGTGATAGGATGAAGGGATTTCAAAATGGGGGGGGGTCCCTGGATGACTCAGTGGTTTAGCGCCTGCCTTCAGCCCAGGGGATGGTCCTAGAGTCCGGGGATCGAGTCCCACATTGGGCTCCCTGCATGGAGCCTGCCTCTCTCTCTTCCTGTGTCTCAGCCTCTCTCTTTCTTTCTCTGTCTTGCATGAATAAATAAATAAAATCTTCAAAATGGTGTGGGGGGGTAGAGATGGAGGAGGCTGATGAAGTTAATACATTCTACTTAAGTCTTTGAAGAGACTGGCTTCACATCCAGTGGTGTGAAGGGTTAACAAGTAGCTATGAGTGTAGTGAAAGGTGCTGATTTGGTGCATCTGCTTATTTCTGTAGCAGAAATGTTCCCAGCATGGTTGATTTCAGAGTAACGATGAACATGATGGCACAGAGTGGGGACAGCTGGGCACAGGGGTCCCCGTGATCCCATGATCCCAGTGCACATTGGGGCACACACTTCTACTAGGTTTCACTGGCAAGTGGGGGTGATACACAGTCATGCTTTGGAGAAAGGTCTGACCAACTCTGGAAGAAAAAAAAAAAAGATGCCACCTCATGCCAACCCTGCTCAGCACAGGAAGTTTGGGAAAGCAGAGCTCTGGGTCACATCCTGCTCCACTGAATGCCATGGATGCAGGAGCCACTCAAGACAGCCTTAATAACCCGAGGAAAATCACAGCCTCCACAGCAGCTCCGAGACAAGAATGAAAGGAAAATGCTTTGAAGGGGCAGGGGAAGAGGAGAAATAAGGATTGTTTTCAGAGAAGAAACCACTTTGATCTCAGTCAAAACAGATCATTCTGAAGCCAGGCTGCTGTTACCTTGGAAAATATATTTCCCCACAAATCCTGTCTTTCTAAATTGAGCAGTGAGTCAGCAGTGGGCAGTGAGGCATGTGAAAGGGATGAGGACAGAGCCAGAGGTATCTCTGATGCGTTCTGTTATTAGAAGTCTCTGGGAGAGTAATTTGGTGGAAGCTTTTCAGCTTTTAGGTCACTAGTTTAAATTCAATCTCAGTTGATCATGAGCAGAAGTGAATGGCTGGCGGTTTATGAAAAAAGCCTTGATGATGACATCCTCATTCCCTCCCATAGAGACTGCCACTGCAATTGGCACCCTTTCTTCTGCTCCTACCAAAAGCAGAAAGGGTGAATAGAAATGTCATTTCACGTATTTGCTCAGCTTTTGCAGTAGAGAAATTTGAGATATGAAAAAGCCCAACTTTTTTTTTCATCTTTAACTCACAGGTAGAGTTATTCTCCTATAATATGGTTCATGGACCTTCCTGAAATGAGACCTAGGGCCATCTTGTACGTAAGACCATGTTACCTCATAGAAAGTTAAATCTATGTGTACCTTTAACCTAGTTTCTAATGCTAAGTTCTTCTAAAACTGTGGAACAATAACAGCCCAAATATATGACATTGGATACAGTCAAGATACAGAACACTACCATCATCACGAGGATCCATTATAATGCCCTTTTCAGCCATACCTAATTCCTTCCTGCCCCTATTACCTCCCTCCACTAGGGGCAGCTAATCTGTCTTCATGTCTTTAATGTCATTAAAAAATGCTATGTAAATATGGAATCATTTATGTAACCTTTTGAGGTGGACTTTTTTAAAAAAAGAAAAAAAAAATCCCGAAACCAAAGTGCAGGTCCTGAGGAGGAATATACAATGGCATATTCGGAGGAGATATTTAAATGTGAAACACGTACAGTTTCTTAGGCTGAATCTCACTAATCTAGGATTTATTTACTTGTTCTTCTTGTTTAAACAAATCCATATTATATATATATATATTTTTTTTTTTTCATTATTCCATTAAATGTACTTGTCTTCATATTTGGTTTTCAGAGACTCTGGGTTTCCTTTATTTTGTCCATTAAAATACTCCACATTTCCTTGTTGCTAATATGTCTACCTTTACATAATTTCGTTCCCCACATGTTTTAATGGTAAATGAACAACAGAAACAAAGCCTATAGCTATATGGGAAAAGCCACAAAATGGATAGTAGAGCAGAGCACAGAGGAGTATCAGGTCATGTAAGACAAAGCTCCGGGCAACCTCGGGGACTAGGAGGGATTTAAGGGAATGAGGCTAGTTTTGAAAATGATGAAAATTGAGTCAACTGATCTAGGCCTCATTCACTTTTCAGGAGGTTCACTTTCCACATCTGGAAAATAAGGCTGATGTGTCTCATTACATTTACATCCTTTCCAATTCAAACATTCGGTGCAATCTCCACTTGTAATGTACCTCATCAGGCTTTCAGGAAGAGGGTGTCTGCCTCCAAACGAGAGGTGATCAAGATGTAACTATGCTCGTGTCACCTCATTTGGTGGTAAAGATCGATTGTGGCATTTCTCTGGAGTCTCACATCAACATCTCTCCTAACCGTCAAGGCGAGCTTCCAGAACTCTCGTCTGGGGCTCAGGCTCAGCCATTCCCGTGTAACAACGCCGACAGAAGGGGAGTTCCCTGTCCTCTAGACATCCACAGGTCAAGTGATGTATCGTGTGACGATGTTTACAGCAAGGGGCAGTTACCGACACCACACGTAGGCTGATTTGTAGATTCAGTTGAAGATACAGCCTTTTCTGGCCAAATGTGCTTTATCCACGAATATGTAAACAGTGAAAACCAAGCAACCATCCTGCAAGTAACTCACATGCCCATGAAACTGGAGCTGCAAACAGAAATATCAGCTAGACCTCCTCCCTTCACCTAAACGAATAAAGGAGGCCCAGCAATTACAAGATTCGCCCACAGCCTCAGAATGGAGTTGTCTGCCTCAGAATTAGGATGCCTACCGTCAGTCCGTGAACCCATAGCTATTTTCTCTATACAGCACTGCAGCAAAAGTAAATCCTGCTGGGCAAAGGAATCCGAGACAGAAAATAATAGTCAGCTGCAGACTCTTTGGGTGCAAAGCACAAAATATTCAAGTGCGTATTTCGAATCCTTTCATTTGCTCTTGTAATGATTGCAGCTAATCCCCGCCAGATAATGTTAGTCCTTCCGTTGTGGCAATCAATAGAATAGATTAGCTGAGGAAACCCTCCATCCATATTACCCCATTTTCCATTCCAAATGGAAATTTCCTTCACTAGGGTGCAAGCAGATGTGCGAACCCCCCCCAACATGTCCCCATGCACAAATACAGACCCATCAGCCTTCAAGGCTGTCCCCCTAGAGCTGCAGGTATATAGTAAGAAGCATACCTGTAGATTTAATAAAACAGCACCAATCCTCATGGCTTCGCTGATTTCAAGGCTGTACATCAACTGTGGGAAGCGAGGAGGGCTTTGATTATTGGGAGGAAGCACTTCAATGTACACGGTGCAGATGGAGTGCCTGCAGAGAAAGACGACAAAACAGGCCGGGTAAAAATCTTCATCACCTTTAATGACAGACTGCAGTCCGCATTCCGTCGTTGGGCTTCCAGTGGAGGACATTTTGAATTTTTAGAGAAAACTATAAAATAATTGAAAATGAAAGGATGGCAAAATAAAAGCTACCACCAAGACATCATGTTTCTATGAAATTATCTTAGTAAAAAGAGAAATGCCTCAGGGTACCGATTTTTCCTACTTAGGTTAATAGGGCAAATTAAAAAGGAATAGCTGTACAAATACAGCTAATAAATTAACAGGAGCCTTGACTCCTGACTTTACTTTTTAATGTCTTTCTAATAGCAAAAAGCATTCTATAAATATCCGGTAATATGAGCTGTCCTTGGGGCTCTCTTCCTATTAAACCAGCAGAGGGAGTATTGATTAAAATAACACACAAAACAAAGTACGGGCTGTGTTTTATTAGTTTTCTTGCTGACATCAATGGGTTCCCGTAAATGCACGTCAAGAGTCAGGCCCATAAAGTAATCATTGTATAAAATAGTTGCAAACAAAACTAAAGGTGTTTTTAAGTCTTGTTTGACAAATATACTATGAAAAGCTAGAAATTAGATTTACTTAAGCCTTACATTGGCAGGGAATTCTTTTTTTTTTTTTTTTTTTTTTTTTGAAGGAAAAGAGGTGCTTCTGTAACTATAAAGACAAAAATACTAGCACTAACATAATCAACTTTTTTGGTATCTCTGAACTCTGAAATTCCTTTGTTCTACAAAAGCTAAAGAAGTAAGACATTCAAGGTTTATGGAGAAGCGACACTGGCTAAAATTATCGTAATGAGAAAGATGGAAGAAGATGCCACCACTACCGTTTGACTACGGAGTCAGCCTTCCGTCTTAGAGAACACACAGCCACTGCCTGTGCTGTATGCTTTGAACTTATTTTAACAAAATCACCCCTGTTTACTAAAAAGCACATTTGTTGTCATTTTTATTTGGGGTCTAGAATTTTCTTTTTTTCTTTTTTTTTTTAAAGATTTTATTTATTCATGTAAGACACGGAGAAGCAGAGACATAGTCAGAGGGAGAAGCAGGATCCCTGTGGGGAGCCTGACACAGGACTCGATTCCAGGGCCCTGGGATCATGACCTGAGCCGAAGGCAGATGTTCCACCCTAGTGCCCCTAGAATTTTCTTACAGTAGCCCAAAGTTCTCTTGGGGAACCTGGGTGGCTCAGTGGATTAAGCATCCAACTCTTGATTATGTCTCAGATCATGGTCTCAGGATCCTGAGGTCGAGCCCGAGTTAGGCTTTGCCTGAACATAGAGCCCATTTCAGATTCTCTCCTTCTCCCTCTGCCCCTCCTCACCAGCTCACCTGCTCACTCTGTCTCTCTCTCTCTCTCTCTCTAAAAGAGATCAAGGTTCTTTTTATTAATTGCTTCCATTAAAATGCCTAAGTCCAAATTCTTCCTGGACATGCCGTCAGTAGATAAGATACCTACAGAATATAAGCACCTCAAAAAAGCCGCAGTGACTTAAAAATCATCCTTAATATTTATCACAATGTTGTTCCAAAATAATCTCATTTTAAGTTAAAGTCTTTACTTTTTAATCCTTTAGAATCAGCCAATGTATCTGTATTTATTCTGGCCTCTGGATTTATCACTGTACTGTTAAAATTAATCGATAAAATCAATCAAATTGTAATCGTTTTTCTTTTCAAAGAAAAAAAAATATATATTACAACTGAGACTTGAAGAGTAAGATGTTTACGGTAGGTTAAAATGGTTGATGAAGTGTTACTTATATACTTGTAGGTATTAATCTCAGGATTATATGCAAAAAAAACATGGTGTGAAGAAAAATATCCACGTTACCGAATTTAATGTGCATTCCAGAGCCCCACTGTCCTCTTGTGGGAATGCAGGAGCTTCTGTTTGAAGTGGATCTGTTATATCCCAGCCAACGACCTCGCTTCAACAGTGTCCTCGAGATACATACTCGCCCTGATACTACCCTCATGACCCTGACTTCTTTTAACACCCGTTATTCATCAAGTCATTTAAACATTTTATAAATCTGTTCCTTTTTCTGGCCAGCACATTGTCTGTGCACAATAAACCTTACAGTGTCTACCCTCTGCCATATTGGTAATGACCCTGGCTGAGTGATGTTGTTCAACACAGGCCTGTAACCACACATTCCCAAGTTAGAATGTGGATGCTACCACTGTGTGATCCCGGACAAATTATTTCAGTTTTACCACTGCCATCTAAACAATGAAGATGATACTAACATCCAGGTTAGCCTAAGGGTTAGATAAGATTACATATATGTGTGCGTGCGCACGTGTACGTATGTGTATTGTGTAATATATGCCTATGTATGCATCTATAAAAACATTTATCCATTTTTTTTAAGATTTTATTTATTTATTCATGGGAGACACAGAGAGAGACAGAGAAGCAGAGACACAGGCAGAGGGAGAAGCAGGCTCCATGCAGGGAGCCTGACGCGGGACTCGATCCCCGGTCCCCAGGATCAGGCCCTGGGCGGAAGGCGGCGGTAAACTGCTGAGCCACCCAGGCTGTCCAACATTTATCCATTATTATTGATAACTTCAACATAAGGAGTCTTATTTTTTTCTGTGGAATGGGGGTAAATAAGCTTACGTATACCTTATTAATTTTCCTTATAATATTTTAAACATTTTAATTGCATCTTTTCACTTTTCTAGGCTAAATACATATGGGCATGATACCCCGGTCCCCTCCCCACCCCAAGTGGGGTGTGGTAGTGTCCAGGTTAGGACATATTAGGTCAGAATCTTCTACTGTGGGACAGAAGAGTCTACATTTGCTCTGGATGGACAATATCCTGACACGCACTTGGGTTTGAAGACCACTGGCCCCGGAAGCTCTTGGCAACAAAACATGTGGACTCACCTGCTTTTTAAGTGAGCAGCCTGGGGGGTTCCTCTGTAAATCAACCTAATGCTCACCTCTGCGACCCTGGGGGTAAGAGATTCCCTCACTGATGAACATTTTTCTTTGACCTAGAACACACTTCACCTCCATACTCAAACTTCTCTTTCAAAAAGTTAGGCCTTTCTTGCTTTTGACATTTTTTACCGTTTCTGCCTACTGGTCTGGAGGACTTTCTGATGTCTTCACCAGAACATGAGCCTCCTCCCACTCATGAAAGTCTGGTTCACACTAAGCTGATTGTACTCTGTGTGCTTCCGCATTCTTCCCCCTTTGGCTGTTTTCCCACAAGAGGACTAAGCTACTTACACCCCCGGTACCGCACAAAAGACCTCTACACCCAAAGAGCCTGGTGTGTCTGCTGCAGAGGAGACAACTTTAAAATGCAAGACAAAAAAAAAAAAAAAAAAAAAAAAAGCAAGACAAACAAAGACCCTCTACCCCTAGGCAGAGGACACACAGAACTTCCCGTGGTCCGACACCAGCTTCTCCTTCCCGCAACCTTATATCCTCCTTTCCTCTGCTCCTTTCCACAGAAATTCAAATGCTGAAGTTGCTAATTACACGTGTTTGTGGCCCCCCACCCCCACCTTGATCTTGGAGTTGTTTGAGAAAGAACATGTTTCAAGATCTAGCATTTTTCATCTTCAACTTCCTGGCACTTCCTACAATGGGTTGAAATAAGGACCTGCCTTCTTGAGGCTGACTGCCTTATAAAAAAAAGCATGAGAGACTCTTAACTCTGGGAAATAAAAAGGGGGTAGTGGAAGGGAGTTGGGTGGGGTGGAAGGGGTACCTGGGTGATGGGCACCGAGGGGGGCACTTGATGGGATGAGCACTGGGTGTTATACTATATGTTGGCAAATCGAACTCCAATAAACAATATACAAAAAATAAAATAAAAAAATAAAATGGGATCTCCTTTTTCTCCCTGAAGTCAGCATGGTGTCAGAGTAAGCTTTTCTGAAGCTAAATACCAATAGTATTCACAATAAAATGATACCATTAGGGTTGTAATAAATACTAGTAATTCAACAGCATCAGTTAAGCACATAATAAAACAGGACAGTCACTAGATAAATAATATCATTTTATGTGAACATTTTGTATTAACATTTTATAGCTAGTCTTAAATGTAAAAAATAATCGAAGTTATATAATACAAATTTTATTTTGTAATATAGCTGGTATGATGTAGATAAATCTCTATTTCTAAAAAAAAATGAAAATCATAAAGCTTTCTCTTTCTCATTTGGTAATGAAGGTCAAAGTAGAACACAAGGGTTGATGTGTTTTCTCGTGTAATCTTATGATTTTAGAAGACCCAAGAAACCATCTAATTTGACTCATTTTACAAAAGAGGATTAAAAAATCAGAAAGATTAGGTGACTGAATCAAGGTTAAAAAGTTAATTAGGAACTGCAGATAAGCCAAAGGCCAGGCTTCTAAATTTAAGATCAGCCCACGCTTCCTCCCCCCCATTCTATAGGAACACATTTGGGAAGCAAATTGGAGATTTTTGACTTATCTGATGCGTGTGTGTTTCTGTGTGTGAGTAGAAGACATTCTGGTACAAAACTTCTTAATGAAGGATGTTATCTCATAAGAAATCACAAATTATTTCAAATCAATCATGGGCTTACAGTATGATACCACAATTAATTTTGATTTTACCATGAATGAGACTTCTTGGATATTTTTTTTTTGTAAGACCAAAATAGAATTTGAATAAAGAAGAGGTTGGCAAGACAGAGTTATGAGGCTTTAACCTTGCAGAAGTATCTCCAAAGATATAAAGTCCGTTCATTTTGATATGGCGATAGCACTCAGGGGTAATGAGATGATGTTCCAGAGTGTTGACCGTACAATCCGTGTTGTAATATTCTTTTGATGTGTCCACCTATGCTACTGGTATTCATTTGTTTCAACTGCGCCTTCCTTTTCCTTTGTCTCCCATCAACACTGTGCTAGAAAGGCTATATTTACAGTCCAATGTTCCCAGGTTCTATTTTCCTATTTTTGCCTATAGGTATCTATAGGAGGAAAGATTTCACATTTAAAAATTCTCAGGGGAAGTTACAGGGACAGAGTTTTAAGATGCAAAGATGTATTTAGGCTTAAAGGCAAGAGGACAATCCACACAGGGGAAACCGCATGTGCAAATTCACAGGGCAATAAACAGGAAAACTCTAAGTTTTGTAGCACTAAAAAGAAGGGTGAAAACAAGGAAATGGTAGGAGTTGAGACCTGAGAGGTAGCCAAGAGTCCAGGTCAGGCAGGGACTCATGCACTATACTTACTGACCTAAGCCTCATCTTGACGATAGTGGGGACTGGTTGAGAGACTTCGAACTGGTTAGTGATAGGCTCAAATGTGCCAAGTAACGCATGTTCTCACGACACACCATTCTTCATCAAGTGTCTCAGTCTTTCCTTTTATCACTCCCTCTTTTTGGATATCCCACTATCATCCCTGCAAAGTTAACCTTTATGGTAATCACCTACTACGGCATGTGGAGTCTTACCTTTTCCTCACCTCCATGTGAATACTCTGAGGGCACAGATCTCAGCCTACCAGTCTTATATTTCCAGGGCTTCCCCAAGAGGCTAAAAATTGTGAGAACTCAGTAAATTTTTATGAAAAGGAGTACTTCCATTTTCTTTTATTAATGTTAAATATATCATATTAAGTTTTTTAAAATAATAAAATCAGTGATTAGCATAATTTTATTGGAGAATGGACTACTTAACCTTGTATTGGTTACATAGAACCTTGGATTCCATGAAAAAAATATTGGGAATCAAAAAATGTATGCCATGCTATGCACCAATTATTTTATCATACTTATATTATGAGATATTTGGGGACAGGGCTGTCCTTCATTCTCCGTCTTTATAAATAAGTAATAGTTGTACTTTGTTCATATTAAAATAATAAATATTAATTTGATTTAATTCAATTCAATAAGTATAAGAAGACTTACATTCACCAGTTGACTGGACTAAATACTGACTGAGAATGCAGTTACTTAAAAAAAAAAATCTTTTTTTTTTTTTTCGTGATGACCATTTTAATCACAAAGTGTTAAAAAAATCTTTTGGTTTCTATCTGTCCTCTTATACTCATGAGAGACTACAACAAAACAGAACAGTGATTACAGACTCTCTCTCCGTTGACTCTCTAGCAATTTTACTTAATCAGAATAACAAATATATAAACAGTTAATTCATAAAGGCTTTATTTTGTGATTTTAACTTATGAATTAAAATTTCCAATCTGAACAAAAGAATAAAATGGAAAATTTCCATTGCTTTTTGTGTTATGATGTAAGTAGGTTCACACACCACTGTTGCTGGCTGGGTCAATTTGTAAAATATATCATGGTCTGCACTTCCATGCTGATAATTTTCAAACAGCCTCTTCCTTTTAAAGGAAATAGTGAAAGCAAAACAGCACGACTCTTCGCTTCATTCATCAAGTCAATGTGAAGGCTTAATTTTCCTCCAGAAAATAGCAAATGTCACTGTCCTACGGGGAACGTGACGTTATCCCAGCAGGGAGAAAGGATGTGTCCAGATTGTCCTCTCTGTAGGTCCCACTTGATATTTGACCAAACATTATAAGGTGATCTTTCAGTGCCCAAACCATTGTCTATAAGGAAGACAATGAAGCCAGGTCAACTAAATACTTAGTGTCACTGCAAAGACCTGTGATTCAGATTCTGAAGATGGTATTTTGTTTGCTGGAGTGGAATGCGATTTTACTTAAGTGAAATCCTCGTGCAGCGCTGATTACTGTAAGCAGCAGCTTATCCAGAAAAATCAGTGATAGGACTTGCAAATAGGAACTGAGTAAGAAGGAGATTATAAAATCTCACTCATTATATCATAAAATAGTTAAAAAGTCATCAATCATAACATACAAGTATATATAGATTACCGGATCCAAAAAGCATAGGGCTATCCTCAATGAAAATAAAAAGTCATAAAATAAACTGCTGGCTATTAAGGAACTTTAATAAGAGTTTAAATTGTAAAAACAAATTTTAATTCTTAAAATTACCATTATTAGTACTGATATTAAGCAATTGTAGGTTTTTTTTGTTTTGTTTTGTTTTGTTTGTTTGTTTGTTTGCTTTTACTCTAGAATAGTCATGACAAAATGTCATGGCTATAGAACAAGTGGATGATAAAATCTTAGAATCCAATAGTCCTAGTCCAGATGAAGGTTCTACAACTTGTTTACAGGGTGGATGGGAGTGTGCAAGGGGCCATTACCCAAGTCAATTAATCTCTTTCAGCCTCAGATTTCTAGTCTGCAAAAATAGAGTAATGCAAAAGTCACAGTGTTGTCAGATTAGAAATTATGTATAGAGGGCAGCCCGGGTGGCTCAGTGGTTTAGCACCGCCTTCAGCTCAGGGTGTGATCCGGGAGACCCGGGATCAAGTCCCATCTTGGGCTCCCTGCATGGAGCCTGCTTCTCCCTCTGCCTGTGTCTCTGCCTCTCCCTCTCCCTCTCTCTCTCTCTCTCTCTGTGTGTCTCTCATGAATAAATAATTTTTTTAAAAGAAATTACATATAGAGAGTAGCCTGCATGATGTCTATGCATCCTCATTAAATAGTATCAACCATCTTTAACTCCCCTTCAGAATAACCCATTATGAATAAGGCTATTCTTTAAATCCATTCAAACTTTGACTCTAGGCCAATGTATAAAAGTATTCCACATTTCTTCTCAAGGAACGGCCCTTAACTATTTTCTGATGTGCAACCATATACATTGATTTGATTCTGGGTTATATGAACAATTGCCAAATCTGGCTAAATGTGTCCAAAATTCAGCTCACCTCCTTCACCCAAATGGCACACACCAACTTGATATCACGACCTTGTCACGTTATTTTTTTTTCTGATGATTCCATCACTCCACTTTCCAACATGCCTGGATCAAGCAACTAGTCCCTGGATTTTTCCAGTGGGGGATTCCTACATCACTTCCCTGCCTCCAGTTTTGGTTCCTCAAATCCATCTCCCCAAAGGACACCAGAGGGATTTCCTAGAAACCAAACTCATCTAACTCACTGTAAAGTCCTTCACGAATACCGTCTACAGACTGGATAATAAGTCCAAACTTCTTAAAGTAACAAATTAAATTTTCCATGAAATGACCCTTTACCTTTCTGCCCCTGCTAGAATGAGTTTACACACTGGTAACACTGACTAGGCTGGTAATTACCCGTAATGACCAAGCTCTTTCAGACTTCTCAGGCTGTGCAAATAATGTGACATATTTTTTTTTTTTAGCTGGTCAACCTTTACTCATTCTCTGGAACTCATCTGCTTGGGAGGCCTTCTAAGTACTCCCTCATTATAACAAGTGCCCTCCTCAATGCCCCAGAAAGCAGAGAAATTGGCTCAATCACACATCTACCATGCTGAACTGAATTTAATTATTTATAGTCCTACTTTAAACCCTTTACTGCAATTTTTTTTTTTTTTTGGCCTGCACATGATGATACTGTGTTTATCTTTGTATTTCCATGTCACAGTAAGTGGTGGTTGTATAATAAAGGTTTGGTTGGACTGAATAGAAACTTTTATTATCATAGGCATCTTTTTTCTAAAGATTTTATTTATTTATTCATGAGAGAGAGAGAGAGAGAGAGGCAGAGACACAGACAGAGGGAGAACTTGATGTGAGACTTGATCCCAGGACCCCGGGGTCACACCCTGGGCCAAAGGCAGGCGCTAAGCTGCTGAGCCACCCAGGGATCCCTAGGCTTCTTTTTTTAAAACTTATTAGTGACAATATTAGACAGGATTCGTATGTATTACGAAAGAAGGCAGAACAATTTCAAATCTGCCTTCTTGTTTCAGGGGCTCTTTAGAGTTATTTGAGTTTTATATTACACTGTCTCATTTCTTGATTCATTTGTTTAAAAAACAGAAAAAAAAGACATTCTTATGAACTTAGGAAAACAACAAAAACAGATGATATTTTTTTAAGAACCTAGGGCATTCCAGGAATTGTTGAGCTTCTGCAGACACAAGAGACAACTGGACCACAACTATTCTTGCCCTTGTGAACCAAAATTCCAGTGGGGAAGACTCAAGGCAGACAATAAACGTCATACCCTAAATAATAGCTCATGGTGGTAAGTGCAGTGCCATAGAAGGATGGAAAGCCTGTTGCAGCTGCAAAAACTCTGTCTGAAAAGACTTCACAAAGTGATAGTTGGGTTGGGGCCAGAAGGACAGGAATCCATGGACAAATGGAAAGAGAAGTGATCCGGGCTGAGAAGGCAAGGTCAAGGTTGAAGGTCGAAGGTAGCTGCCAGCCTCAGGGATGAGAGGATGTAGTGTGAGGGCTGGAGTGGAGTAAGAGAAGCAGGGTGCAGCAGGAGATGATGTTACTAGGAAGAGGTGACACTAGGGAGTGTCCTGTGACTGGTGGCAGCAGGTGAACTGTGCTGGGCTCCACTGGCCTTTTCAGTGATTATATCTTTATTTATTTTTTTTAAGATTGTATTTATTTGAGAGAGAGAGAAACAGGGAGAGAGAGACAGAGATAGTGATTGAGACAGTACAAGCAGGGAGGAGAGGGAGAAGCCGACTCCCCACTGAGCAGGGAGCCCGCTGAAGGACTCAGTCTCAGCACCCTGGGATCATGACCAGAACTAAAGGCAATGCCCAACCGATGGGGCCATCCAGTTGCCCCATGAGTTTGTCTTTCACATCAAGTCATATGTGAAACCCCAGGAGCAAAAAGTATGGGTGTTTCCTATGTTACCAAAATTTCTCAGGCCCCTGTACAGAGAAGGGACTGGAGGGCAGAAGTTTTTAAGAAGAGGTTTCAACAGCTGGGACCACAGAGAAGCGTGGCGTGAATTGGGATGTCAATAACAAGAGAAGGGAATCATCGGTTTCTGTATGTGCTTTTAGCTCAGAGCTTAGACGTGTTGATCAAGATTGTACTTGGAGTTTGAGAGAAAGGGAGGCACTGAGAGTGGCTCCAGGGCTGTCTGGCCAGAGGAGCTGTGGGACTGGCCATAAGACACCGAGTGGCACAGGTGCCGCTGAAGTGAATGTAGGGCCATCAGGAACCAAATCCCTCTGGAGGGACCTGCTGGTCTGTAAGGACAGTGGGAGATGAGTTTATAGGTTAGGTTAGAAGAGGAGATAATGGGAAAGGGGCCCACCATCTGTACAAGGGGAAGAAAGGAGGAAATATAGACAGCATGAGGATCAACAGGAGAACATGAGGGAGGAGGAGGGACAGTCCACTGATATCCCTGGGGAGCAGGAAGTCCTCCAACCATGTCTCCACAACCTAAGGTAAGAGAGAGGTGGAGTGTGGTGTGGGTGTAGGAGAGTGCACTCTAGGCGATGGCTAAACAGGGAATGACCCCCTCCCCCTCTCCCCGGTTGGGTTACAGTCCTCCTGTCAAATTGCCTGGCCCTGGTGTAGTTTTGAGACATGGCTCTATAAGGTTGATCTCTTTAAAATTTCTTACTCTTTGGGATCAGTTTTGATAAGCTGTATTTTCTAGAAAAATTATCCATTTCACTCATGTTTTCAGATTTTGCATATATTAAGTTGAAACTTTCAAAGTTTGCATATATTAAGGCCAAGTTGTCTGTTACGATTCTTTTCATTTCCTCTGTTTCTGTAGTATTTCCTTCTGAGAATTTATTGTTGTACTTTCTGCCTTTTTATTTATTTTTTATTATTAGTTTTTTAAAGTAATTCTTTTTTTTTTAAGATTTTATTTATTCATGATAGACATAGAGAGAGGCAGGTTCCATGCAGGGAGCCCAACGTGGGACTCGATCCCGGGACTCCAGGATCACGCCCTGGGCCAAAGGCAGGTGCTGAACCGCTGAGCCACCCGGGGATCCCACTTTCTGCCTTTTTAAAGAAAAGATGTATTTATTTATCTTAGAGAGAGAGGGCAGGGAGGGGCAGAGGGAGAGGGAAAGAGAATCTCAAGCAGAGACCAACATGGGGCTCAATCTTATGACCTGAAACCAAGAGCCAGATGCTGAACCAACTGAGCTACCCAGGTGCCGCCTCCTTTTTTTTTTTTTTATTAAATAAACTGGTTTATGCTTTTAATTTTTATCTATTTTTTCAAAGAACAAAATTTGGATTTATTTATTGATTTTAGAGATGTTTAGTACTCATTCATACTTGTTATTACAATTGTTAATTCTTTCTTGCATTGTTTTTGTGGTTTTTATTTCTTTTACGAGGTGTCAGAAAATCTGCATGGCATCTTCATAAAAATCTCTCAAAAAGAGAAGAACAGACTAATTTCACAAAATAAAGGAGCAAACATAATCTAGCAGTTTAATTCAAGAATAAAACATCACAGCCTAGTGGCATTCACACCAAAAATGCAAAATAGATTGATTTAGGAACCGATCAAGATCAAGATCAATCATCATATGATTGGCTCAAGAAGGAAAGTCATTACTGTCTTCATAACGTGATGGATACTGTTGTCTTATTTTAAAATGCCAATAAAATTGGAATAAACACTTTCTTACCATAATTTTAAAAATTCTTTTAAAAAACATAAATCGATATAATAGGGAAATCTGGGAGACATTCCCACTTGAGTTAAAAACAAGGCAAGCAGGACACCTGGGTGGCTCAGGCAGTTAAGTGGCTGACTCTTGCTGTCAGCTCAGGTCATGATCTCAGGGTCAGGGGATGGAGCCCCGTTTCAGGCTCCATGCTCAGCAGCGAATCTGCTTGAGATTGTCCTTCTCTCTCTGCTCCTCTCCCAATACATGTGCTCTCCCTCTTTCTCTCAAATAAATAAATACATACGTACAAAAGAATCTTAAAAAAAAAAGACAAGTGTTTTTATTGAAATAATTAGCCAATGAAATTAAAGGAAAGAAAATGGAAAGAAAGATAACAAAATTTTCACTATTTATAAAATATAATCCCGGATAACACTGAAGAATTGAGGGGAAAACTAAAAAGATAATAAAATAATTAAAGAAGAAAGTGGGTTGAGATTAATAATAATAGCTTTCATAGATAAAATAACAACCGGACAAAAGAATAAAGAGAAAAGAGTCTATGGACAATAACAACAAAAGTCACAAAAACAGACCAACAAGGAAATGCACAGGACTCGTATAAAGGAATGTTTTAAAAAATAAAAACTCCTGGGATCCCTGGGTGGCGCAGCGGTTTGGCGCCTGCCTTTGGCCCAGGGCGCGATCCTGGAGACCCTGGATCGAATCCCACATCGGGCTCCCTGCATGGAGCCTGCTTCTCCCTCTGCCTGTGTCTCTGCCTCTCTCTCTCTCTCATGAATAAATAAATAAAATCTTTAAAAACAAAAACAAAAACAAAAAAAAAAAAACTCTTGCAGGACACATAAGAAAGAATGGGCAAATAAAGAAACAGAAAGTTCTCACATAAAGTCAACATCAAAAGCATATAATTTAACCCTAAGTAATTAATTTATGAATTTAATGTGTTCCTAATAAAAATATGGTTAAAAAGACCCCACTGTGCTAGCTTACATATAATCCAAAAAATGAACTGAAAGAGTAACCAGGACACTTTAAGGGAAAAGAGCATTGAGGTAGGTTAGCATCACCATATTATGAAGACAGTTTAAAACATTAACAACTAAATGTGTGACAACAGCTCATGAAAAGCTGGGTGAGTTAATGGGATAGAAGGGAAAGTCTCAAATCAAACTCAAAGAAACGAGAAAATGTATGATATAATTCACGTAACATCTCAAATCAATGAGAAAAGGATGAACTATCTAGCAGATTGTGTGGGAAAAATGGCAGAGCAGCCTAAAAAAAAAGTATTGCTGATGGATGATACCTCCTCCTGTAACCTAGGATAAATCCTAAATACAACAAAGATCTAAACCTACAGCATGGATCTATAAAATCACTCATAGCAAATATAAAATACCTGTGGCCTGGGCTTGATGTATCAATAGAAAAACGGGCAGAGATTAGGAACCAGGCTTTATAGGAAAAGTAACAGAATCAGCTCATAGGCGAACTGGTCAAACTTACTCTTAGGCAAATGGATAAAAAATAGATGTTATTTTTTTTACTTATCAGATTGGCAAAAATCCACAATTGATATGGCACACAGCTGGGGAGAGTGTAGGATCACCCACTGTCAGGCTTGACAGTTGGAAGAGGAAATTGTTAGGAGCCCCACGGAAGACCATTTGGCAGGTACCACTGCGACCTACAGTCGCGTTTGCCCTCTGCTAAGTGAGCCTTTACTGGGGCCATACGTTTGCACATATTCAAAATGATGCTTGTTCAGTGTTATTTATTTCTTGTCAGTTAAACTGCAGTTAAAAGTCCATGGATAGTGTTTTTTTGTTTTTTGTTTTTTGTTTTTTGTTTTTTGCACTAGTCCACCCATTTGAAAGAATACTATGTAGCTGGTAAAACCTAAAACCGTTTTGAAGGCATCATTCGGTATCACACTGAAGGAAACACCAGGGTGTGTTGTGAGCCGGGAGACAAACCCAGCAGGTGCCGCGTGAAGGACTATTCATTCCTACTTTCTTTAAATGCATACTGAAAATCTGGAAAGAAGCAAGAAATTAATAAAAAAATAAATAAAGATATCTCAGGTAGGGCCCGAAATAAATGCAGTTGTAATAGTGGGGAGAGTCCTTTGCTTTTTACTTCTGCACACCATGTACGTATATGTATATACGGGATACGGGATACATATAGATAGAGTTTATAGGTTAATGATCAATTCTATTCATAAATCCTATAGATAGAATATATATTTGTGTGTATGTATATATATATGTGTATATGCTTTGTATAGAGGAGATATATATAGATCCACATACTCATGTATATCACCTATCATCTATCAATCTATCATCTATCAATCATCTATCATCTATCAATCTATCATCTATTATGTATCATCTATATAGCTATCATCAATCAATCAATCTATCTAATCTATCTATTTATGTATATATTTAAGTAATTAAATACATTTTACTCGCGGGACATTGCGAGGTGGCTTCGGACCCTAGACCTTTCCTGCGGCCGCTGTGACCTCGGCAGCAAGCCGGCTTCCCCGCAAGGCCGTGGCTGGGCGCCTCCACACCTCCAGCTGCCCTGGGACAGCCCTGCATCCCGCACACCTGTGCAAGCGTCTCACCTGTTTTGCGGGGTAAGCTGCTCCTTATTGTCCTTTCCCTACAACTTCTCGCCGTAAGAACGGAGGGTCCCCAGGACCCGGCCCCTCTCATTTTCTGCTCTAATCTCAATTACAGGATGCGCGGGATCAGAGGACCCGGCTGCCCTTCCTCAGGGGCAGGGTGCGGATTATGGGAGGGGGGAAAGAAGGGGGTAGGCGAGGGGGACCCCCGGAGGAGGTGCAGGAGAGCCCCAGGGGGTGTGCGGGGGAGCCCCGGGGTAGGTGCGGGGGAGCCCCACGGGGGGAGGTGCAGGGGAGCCCCAGGAGGTGTGCAGGGGAGCCTGAGGGGGGAGGTGCAGGGGAGCCCCATGGGGTGTGTGCTGGGGAGCCCCGGGGGGGGGAGGTGCAGGGGAGCCCCATGGGAGGTGTGCAGGGGAGCCCGGGGGGGGAGGTGCAGGGGAGCCTCACGGGGGGTGTGCGGGAAGCCCTGGGGGGAGGTGTGGGGGAGCCCCGGGGGGAGGTGCGGGGGAGCCCCATAGGGGGTGTGCGGGGGAGCCTCGGGGGTGTGTGTGTGCGGGGTATCCCCGGGGGTGCCGGGGCCCTGGGGTGTGCAGGGGAGCCCCGGGGGGAGGTATGGGGTATCCCCGGGGGTGCCGAGGCCCTGGGGTGTGCAGGGGAGCCCCGGAGGGAGGTATGGGGGAGCCCCGGGGGGTGCCGGGGCCCTGGGGTGTGCAGGGGAGCCCCGGGGGGAGGTATGGGGGAGCCCCGGGGGGTGCCGGGGCCCTGGGGTGTGCAGGGGAGCCCCGGGGGGAGGTATGGGGGAGCCCCGGGGGGTGCCGGGGCCCTGGGGTGTGCAGGGGAGCCCCGGGGGGAGGTATGGGGTATCCCCGGGGGTGCCGAGGCCCTGGGGTGTGCAGGGGAGCCCCGGGGGGAGGTATGGGGTATCCCCGGGGGGTGCCGGGGCCCTGGGGTGTGCAGGGGAGCCCCGGGGGGAGGTATGGGGGAGCCCCGGGGGTGCCGGGGCCCTGGGGTGTGCAGGGGAGCCCCGGGGGGAGGTATGGGGTATCCCCGGGGGTGCCGAGGCCCTGGGGTGTGCAGGGGAGCCCCGGGGGGAGGTATGGGGGAGCCCCGGGGGGTGCCGGGGCCCTGGGGTGTGCAGGGGAGCCCCGGGGGGAGGTATGGGGGAGCCCCGGGGGGTGCCGGGGCCCTGGGGTGTGCAGGGGAGCCCCGGGGGGAGGTATGGGGGAGCCCCGGGGGGTGCCGGGGCCCTGGGGTGTGCAGGGGAGCCCCGGGGGGAGGTATGGGGGAGCCCCGGGGGGTGCCGGGGCCCTGGGGTGTGCAGGGGAGCCCCGGGGGGAGGTATGGGGTATCCCCGGGGGTGCCGAGGCCCTGGGGTGTGCAGGGGAGCCCCGGGGGGAGGTATGGGGTATCCCCGGGGGGTGCCGGGGCCCTGGGGTGTGCAGGGGAGCCCCGGGGGGAGGTATGGGGGAGCCCCGGGGGTGCCGGGGCCCTGGGGTGTGCAGGGGAGCCCCGGGGGGAGGTATGGGGTATCCCCGGGGGTGCCGAGGCCCTGGGGTGTGCAGGGGAGCCCCGGGGGGAGGTATGGGGGAGCCCCGGGGGGTGCCGGGGCCCTGGGGTGTGCAGGGGAGCCCCGGGGGGAGGTATGGGGTATCCCCGGGGGGTGCCGAGGCCCTGGGGTGTGCAGGGGAGCCCCGGGGGGAGGTATGGGGGAGCCCCGGGGGGTGCCGGGGCCCTGGGGTGTGCAGGGGAGCCCCGGGGGGAGGTATGGGGGAGCCCCGGGGGGTGCCGGGGCCCCGAGGGGTGCAGGGGAGCCCCGGGCGGGGGGCTGCAGGTGCGTTACCTCCTCTCGGCGGGAGGCGCGTTATCCGCGGCCTGGACGGTGAGCGCGTAGGTGCGGCCGACGGTGAGCGCCCGCCCCGGGGCCACGGTGACGAGCCCGCTGGTGCGGTTGATGGCGAAGTCGCCCTGGGCGCCCACCAGGATGTCGTACGTGATCTCCCCGTTGGGCCCCTCGTCCGCGTCCACGGCCGTGAGCTGGAACAGAAGCCCCGCGCGTCAGTGTACCCGGGAGACCCAGAGGCCTCGGTTGCAGGTCGAGACCGACTCTGCCGCAGGCCTTAGGTAGAGCCTACACGTGCTGCGTGTTTGGAGACGCATCCGCGGTCCAGCCGAGTCCACCCTCCCGACGGAAGGACAGCAGGAGGCATCTCTGGGCCCACCTGCTCCGGCCGATTCAGAAGCGATCCCAGCAGGAAGGGTCATCTCCCCCTCCCCCCCCCCTTCTTATGAACGAGATAAAGGTTGGGTCCTGAAGACTGGCCTTATTTCAATGGACCACAGGGAAGAAGCGGAAAGCTCCGACAGCAAATCCAGTATCACTCTGGGAAAGTTAATTTTTCCCTCCACCTTAGCCCCTGTTCTGGACACACAAGCACATATTACTGCCCAGAGGCCGAGGAAACCCAGTGGGTGAGGTTGGTCTTTCTTAGGGGCACCCTCCCTCCTGCTCTGGCTCTTTAGGTCCCTAATGTTCTCCTCCCCCCTCTCAGAGACCTGCCTCTTGCGCCCTGTCACCCTTCTCAGTCACACTTCTCTTTAGGAAGGTGGAAAAGGCCGAGGTATCCTTTTTCCAAAACCAAAGAAATGCACCTCCAGTTGTAGAATAACTTATTAAAAAATTAGACTGTCAAGCCCAAGAAAGTTTTTTTTCTTTTTTTCTTTTTTTTCTTTGTTTTTGAGAAAACGGAATAAATTTCAGATGCCCTGCAGCAACCCCACATGATCAGTGTTAAGGCTAATTTGCAGGTGTTCATAGTCATTTTGAAGCAGCTTTCGTTACGACTCTCTTTGGGTCATGATGTGTGAAAATGGAATGACCATTATTAATTCAATAAAGCAAAATAAAGTAAGAATTATTTAATGTGTTAAATAAGGCTCCTTGACTTGCTGATAAATATAAATTTATGGGGGTGAGGGAGCAAAAAAATAAAAGATTCTAGTGGGAAATCTTATAATATGCATTTAACAGACATCCACAGAATTTTCTTTTTTCTTTTTCTTTTTTCTTTTAAGATTTTACTTATAAGAGAGAGATAGAGCAGAGCACAAGCAAGGGAAGGGGTAGGAGAGGGAGTAGCAGACTCCCAGTTGAGCAGGGAACCTAGGAGCCCCAGGGGAGGTCGATCTCCTGACCTGAGCAAAACCAAGAATCAGACCCTTAGTTGAATGAGCCACCCAGGTGCCCCCAAACATTCACAGAATTTTCTGTTTTCCTCATTCCAAAAGTGATGGATACGGAAGAAGAAAGGTGACCTCATAAATTTTCACATAAGAAGAAAACAACTAATAAAGGATAATATATATTTTTTTCTGATAAAGAAAATATTTTTTAGAAGATAATTTTAATAAGTAAATCTATAGAAAAAAACGTTTTCTTATTTATTGATATTTTCATGTGTATTTCTAACCCCTAATTTTCGCTTTTATAAAGTAATCATTCTTTATCATTCACAGACCCCTTTGGGTGACCACTGGACACTCTGGTGTACCTTCTTAGATCAAAGGCAAGTGTGCACATACCTTGAAACTTGAATTCAATTTCAAGATCGCCATTTTAATTAATGGCCCATTCAGATGTTCATGCTCACCGTCCCTATAAGATGTATACAAAGTGCCTTACACACACCATCAGGTCTAGGGGGATAATCTGTGCATGTTCTGTTTCTATTTTTAGTATCAACTGCATTTAGAATGATAATGTGCATAGAAATAGTAGCTATGAAAATAATTGAGAGGAAAGAAGGGAATTTGAAAGATTGGCATTCAGTTAGTTCAGATTGGGTATTTGGGGGTGGACAGATGTGGTCGCCAGAAGGAAATGCATTTCTTAAAATGACTCTGGGACTTCCAGGAGGATGACAGACATGCTCCTAAAGGCAAAGGAGAAGGAAACTATTTGCAGAAACAGAACAGATGAATGATGTATATTTATGGAGAATGAGTCAAGCCAGACCAACTCAATTCTCTTTCGCATGTAGATAAAATTAGAAAATTAAGAGTGGGGGTAGCAGAGGAGATATCAATTTTGATTATAGTAAATCACTTAACATAATGTCTCAGGAAATCTTAATTAAAATTTAGCTCAAATTGGATTCAATATTAACATTCTTCCTGGGACTTAAATTGGTTAAAGGAATTTAATGATAAATGGCAATGCATCAAGTTAAGAAGTGTTGAGGAGCATGCTTTGGGGATGTAGGTATTATGGCTGGCCTTATTTAACATTTTCATGAACGATATTGGAAGGGAGGATAAACTGGATAATATGAAATTGAGAAAGGCAACCCATTTGGGAGGTGCTATAAATACTGGAGAGTACTGCAAACCGCAGGTGAGTAAAATAGTCCGCAGACTGCAGAGCCAAGCCAACCACAGATGAGCTGATAGATTTGGGGAACACCACCTCACCAGCTCCACGGAAACCAAAGGCAGGTAGAAAGTTTAACGAGTAAATCAAAAATCGGTTCCACATTTAGGCAATTTTATTTTATTTTATTTATTTATTTATTTATTTATTTATTTATTTATTTATTTATGCCTAGACAAATATATTTATTTATTTATTTATTTATTTATTAATGATTACATATATTTATTTGCAAATCTGCCTGCTGTTACCTAGGGCATATGGTCACAGGAGGGAGCAGTGTCAGTTCAAGATCCCCATGGGCCACTTAGCCATACAGGATGGATGCCATGCCAGCAATATCATGGAGTGGTTTCCCTAAACTTTTTAACAGCTGGTAATTTTTTTTTTCTCCCATTCCCACACATTTCTTCTCCCCATGTAGGCGATTTTAACAGATTGACACTATTTTCCAATCCCATAATACTAAACCAGAACACAATAGGCTAAATATCAACATACCTGAGTCCCCAGTGTGCATACAAAACTATGGTGAAGAAATTATTGGTCATCCAAGAGTTGAAACGGGAATGGAGACACTGCCTGAGTATCCAGAAATATGGCAATGTCCCCTGTGAAAGGCCCCAAAGCTGAGGAGTTTAACCTTACCCTCCCACAATTCCTTCCTCTCACTATTCCCATATATACCTGTTGCAGACATCCTGGGCCACTCCTCACTCCCACAATAAATAAAAATAAAATTGAATAAATGCATACAGCATTCTGATTTGTCCCTGTTCATCCCTTTCTAGGTCTGGCTGTGCTTTATGTCTCTCCTCAATCTCCTTCCTGTGTCTAAGAAATTGAAAAGTCATGATTTTATATAAAAGGACCAATATAACTAATGCTAGATCATAAAACAAAATGAAACAAAACCCCTTAGATTGGAATATCACAAATGAAGCAAGGATTCAATAAAATTCATAGTTGATACAGAAAGAATCACCAGACTTAAGCAATAATCAAGTGTGAATGTGGTATTTTTATATGAATGATGGCTAAATTGACCATGACTAAGCATGTTGACCTGCTGGGTTTTTGGCTCCTCAGCATCTTGGGCTTTGCTTCTAGTAAGAGCCTCTCATGTTCCTTGGAGAGATAGATGCTCATCCCCTTCACAGCCCATGCTTGGTTCCAGCAAAAGCAAGGAGAGTCTGGCCTGGACACTGTCTGGTTTAAGAACTGGCAAGTTGTCCAAGTTGATATAGTCAGAGTGACTCCTCGGACCCCGGGGAAGAGTGGCTCTTAATTATGAGAGCTAGATTGGTCAGTTTATATCTAACATTTGCTCATCTGTGTGCCTGCGTTGGGTCCTTCCAAGCCAGAGGACCATGAGAAGAAGACAATGCCAGGAAATGGGGACAGTCTCATTGAAGATACTGTTTCCAAATATGCCTGATACAAATGTACCACTGACTTTTTCTGATATAGGAACCAAAAATGTACTGTGTTTTATTTTTAAAAAGAAAAAGCTAGCTTAATTTGAAATTATGTATCTTCAAAATTGGAATCCCAAATATTATAGGAAAAGTTATGATGGATGATTCTCCTTGGCTTGCTTTGTGCCTGTTTGTTCTTCTAGGGGTCTTGTACTTTGAGGTTTTGGTACGTGGTGCCATGTGGTCATTAAGACATCAAATCATCCTTGATTCAGTGTATGATTATTCATTACGATGGCTAAATATCATGCTATGGAAGTGGTAGAGTTGCCCTCATTTAAAAACCATAATTAGCTATTTAACAAGTAATAAAAATATGTGTACATAGATAAATAACAAGTTTATATATTTCCCTGTAATAAAGCAATTGTTTTTTAAGCAAAGAAATTACCTAAATAAATCAAGCACTTTAAAACATATAAATTTCTTAGAATGTTCTCAATCTTTTTATTATTCATGTTAACTACTCAAATCAGGTAGACAAAGAAATAGATACAGATGCATAAGTTTGGTGATATTTAGTACATGGTAAAATCGTGAATACTCATGTTTCGCTCTTTTTAAAATGATGTTCAATTTGCAAAGTAAAATCTAGATCGATGGCAGGTGGAAACATGCAAATTTGAGTTTGGAAGAGTATGGGAAATTCTGTATCGTTTCCACAAGAGTGATGAAGTAAGCCAGCTGAGATCCCTTGGTGATAATAGGAATTAATTCCTAAACTTGATTTAGGGAAAATAATAATCTGGAGAAAAATACTCATTTCTACATAATTATTGAGAGTCTACAATGGTGCCAGGCACTGTGGTAGGAACTGGGGGTAAGTTAAGGCTGGTAAATAAAAAGTGGGCTCCACTTCTTCTCTTCCCCTTATGCCCCTCTCCCTCCTCCTCCTCTTTTTCCTCTTTCTCTTTCTTCTTCTCCTTCTCTTCCTTCTCCTCTCCTTCTCCTTCTCCTTCTCCTTCTCCTTCTCTTCCTTCTCCTTCTTCTCCTTCTCTTCCTTCTCCTTCTTCTCCTTCTCCTTCATCTTCTTTTTGGAATTTACCATTAGAGAAGGAATATTATTAAGAACACGGAAACCTATATTGCTCTGTTGTGCAAGCACTAGTGAAAATGGACATAAGCAATAGTGAGCTGCATGGTAGGCATGGACGTCCCCAGGCCTGGGTCACATTCCAGCTTGCATTGAAAGATGGGTGCGTGATTGAAGAATAGGGATTACACGCATTTCGTCGCAAAGGGAAGGGCATGTGCCAGGACCCTGAGGAAAGGGAAATGGATAAAGGTCTCAGGGACACTCAATGGGGCAACTTGGATAGAGTAGCACATGATGAATCTGAGCAACAAGCAGAGGCATCAGGAAGGGTTTCAGGGGCTTTGATGACAAGTGAGTTGGAGACACAGTGTGTGACCACTCAAGGCTGGCAGGATTTACTGGTATTCAGCATTTATGTATAGTAGTCTCTGTACTCTTTTTTCCCTCCTTTTATTTATTATTTATTTATTTTTTTTTTTGAAAGAAGGAAAATCTGGAGACAGTGCCACAATTTTAGGGAAAAAGATTTCAGAAAATAGCAGTGGATTTATTTGATGGTTCTTATTTATAATAAAAATTACAATAGAACTGTGCTTGCCTCCAAAAAAATGGATTGAAACATTTCACACCTGACTTAGATAACAAAATGCATTTGAAGAAAGGGAAGCTTTGGTTCATGGTGTAGACCCCAATAGAATAATGAAGAATGAGCCGCCCTGCTTCCCGGGGTGCTCACAGATGACCAGCTCTACCACAGCCTTCTGCTGCTTAGCCATACAAAGTGTTTTGTTCTAGAAACTTCACTATCTGGGTATCTGCTTCAGTCCAGTGTCATCAATGACTAGGAGATAATCTACTAAGAGGGATTTCTTTGTATTCTAACTTCAGCCAGAGAGTATAGGGTGAGCATTGGTGCTGCGGTGGGGAATTCCTCAGGAAACATTGAGGAGACACTCTCTGCCCTTTCCAGAAGCTCAGATAGTGTCTGTGGCTTGCTTTTTTTGATTTTTGGTCAAGGCAGAAAACACCACACGGGGCTTGCAGACATTCACTTCTCTTTCCTAATGTATCATGATGACTCCTTCCATTTTGTATTTTGCATTTCATGTGGATTTTTTCTTTTCTGTTTTTTCCTCGGTCTATTTGTGAAAATATCAGAAGTGCATTTTTTGCAGGCTTGTGTAATAAGTTGCAGAATTATTTTTTTGCTAAACGATTTGTGATATTGCAATTCTCTTCAGACAGTACTTCCTTTGATTATTGTAATTCAACAGAACACAGATTCAGTGCCCTGACACAGCTGTTGTCCTATAATTTTTATGAGACACAGAGATGATGACTAGTATGAAATTTAAGGTCTTATAAAATGAATGCATTTGCATAGTAGTGCTATAAAGACATATGGAATTTTCCTTTGATAAAGGTAAATTATAATCCATCACTTAATATTGATTTGTGAAAATATTCACTTAAATTATTTCAATAAAAAGAAAAAATATTTTCTTCTTGTTAATACAGTGCTTTTATTTAATTCATTGGTTTCTCTCTAATTCATCATAGATATCTCTATTTTAAAAATTCTGTCCTTTCCTTTATTCTATAAATGTGGTCCCATCTCTACACCTGTCTGTAACCGCTCTTTCAAACTGGCAAAGAGGGGCATTAGGAGGCAGGATTTTTGGTTCCAGTGGTATGAGGAGCCTAGACAATTCTTTTTCTCCAAAAGTAAAAATCTAAGCAAAACATGGGGTGCCTGGGTGGCTCAGTCAGTTGAGTGTCTAACTCTTGATTTTGGCTCAGGTCAGGATCTCAGGGTCATGAGATCTGCACTTAGAGGAGTATGCTTGAGATTCTCTCTTTCTCCCTCCCTCGTCCCCTGCCCCTTCCCCTGTTCACACACTCTCTCTCTTTCTCTCAAATAAATAAATAAATAAATAAATAAATAAATAAATCTAAGCACAATGATCAAAAACACCATTTAGGGCTCTAAGAGCTCACTGAAATGGACAAATTGAGAGAAACTGTTGCAACAATAAAGAGGAAAAAGTAAGAGTCAGTGGCCTTCTTGCTTGGTTATCACTCGACACCCCTGATGCCGCATGTACACTTGACACACGTTATAAAAGTAGGGCTGGCCGTGAAAAGCAGCAGATTTGCTTTAAGAGAGGACATACCGAATATGTTGTGAAGTTAATAAAAGAATCATCACAATGGGAATTGAATGGGGAACCACCTCAGCTCTGCCAATATGAGTTGTGGTCTCAGTTGCTGTAAGTAAACAAGCCAGAAATTCAGCAGAAAAAGACAGAAAATTAGAGTCAATAGAAGGGCTGGATAGGCTCTCCGCACATCTCCGAAACAACTGCCATGCATAGAAGAGAACTGGGGAAATATCCATGCCAACATGAAGGCCTGAGCACTGCCTTAACTTTCTGTGCTCACCCTAACCCACGTTCAGATCAACAGAAAGCATGTGAGAAGCCTATGGGCTTTGGTGCTTTTGCAAATCCCTGGCTGACATGAAGCCACATGGAAATGAAGGATCTAAGCAAAAATCATGCAGAGACATTAGGAATCACAAACTTAAGAGAAATAGGCTCATCAGATGAAGTCCAGATATGTTATTAAAAGATTCCATAGAGACAATACCAAAATCCAGAGGTACTATAATATAACACGAAAACAAACACAATAATTACAAAATAAATTGGAGATTGTTAAAGAAAAACTTATTATGACACTGGCTAAAATGGTAAGGAAGGTATGGTTCAGGCAGGACTTTTGTGATGGGTGTCAGGACTATTACAATAGGGGAAGAGAGAGTGTTCAATTCAGCTCCAAATGCAATAAAGGCAGTTGAGGATTCACAACAAACCAGCGGAAAATTATTAAGAGAAGACATCAAGGGTAGGGAGCTTCTCATTAAATCAATTTAACAGGATTTTTGTGGAAGCCAGGCCACGGTGATCAGACATCAGGGTGGGTGAGGAGCAATTTTCAGCCTAATTTCAGAAAGATGAAAAATATGTTCAGGGCAGCAAAAATACTCGTTTGATAAAAGGAAATAATGTATCATTTACGGCTGACTTCTTATTACAAACAATAGAGTCCAGTAGGCATCAGAATGACATATTTGAAGCATTGGGATGAAAAACAACTACCTGTCAACCAGGGATAATATATCTGGTGAAACAATCCTTCAAATTGAAGGTAAAATAAAGTCATTCAATTGCTTTACATAATACATCCATATTAATAAAACAAAGGACGTAACCACATAATAATCTCAATAAATACAGAAAAAGTAGTTGATAAAACTGAATGTCTATTTATGGAAAAAAAATGATTCAACAGACTAGAAATAGAGGGAGACTTCTTCAACCTGAAAAAACGTCAAAACAAAGGACAGCTAGTGTTGACTTGATGATGAGGGCAGAATGCTTTTCATCAGATTGGGAACATGAAAAGGATGCTCTCAGCAATTCTATTCAACATTTTACTGGATGTTCCAGACAGTGCAAAAAGTAGTAAAAGGTCAAATAGGGGATCTGATTGGTAACATGAAGTAAAAACTATACTTCTTTGAAGAGGATATGATTAATTATGTAGAAAATAATAAGTAATCTACAAAAAACAGTGAAAACTAGCCAATGATTGCCAAGGTTAAACAAAATCTGTTGTAATATATATATTACTGCTCAATAATCCAAAGATAAGATATTTCCATCCACAGTAGCTTAAAAATGACAAAATTACTAGCATGTGCAAAATGCACACACCAAAATCTACAGGATTGCTAAGATAAATGTAAAAGTACATGGAAAGGCAGTCCATGTTCATGGATTAAAGGTTTCAATATTGTTAAGATGGAAATCCTCCACGATTTATATGATTCATAATTTCAATATAACCCCTACCAAGATCCTTATCAGGTTTTTTTTTGTAGTATTTGTCAAGTTAATCCTAAAAAAATTTTAAAGATTATTTATTTATTCATTCATGAGAAACACACAGAGAGAGAGGGAGGCAGAGACACAGGCAAAGGGAGAAACAGGCTCCATGCCGGGAGCCTGATGTAGGACTCGATCCTGGGTCTCCAGGATCACACCCTGAGCCGAAGGCAGTGCTAAACCGCTGAGCCACCCAGGCTGCCCAATCCTAAAATTTATATGGAAATATAAAGGACCTATAATAACCACAGTAATTTTAGAAGAATAAAATAATTTGAAAAGATTTACACTGTTTGATTTAAAATATACTATCATTCTCCAGTAATCAAGACAATGTGGTTTTAGCATAGTTATTAAAAACATCACTGAAATGCACAGCAATGACAAGTGTGTATTAGGTCATGTGAATTATGCTCAGTGATGCTCTCAAAAATTGCAAAGAAAATTTTAGCCACCTATAGAATCTTTACTCATCATTATACATTTTGCATTTCTACTGCATTGACAGGATACCATTCAGGGTGAGCAGAACCCTTGTAATGGTTCATTCGTTGTTTTATGATTAGACATTCTTCTCTCTTCTGCCTCCCTTCCAACACACATTCCAAAGTTTAGGTTTTATAAACAAGGGTTTCAATCTTTCTCTTTTAAACCTTCATGTCCTGCTCTACACTCAGGTAATTGACTATCAGCAACATGCTACTCCATGACACCTTTTTAAACCTACTCCTTCTACCTGGGAATGGACAGGAGGGAAAGTTCTGGAAAACAAGGAAGCACACCAGCCTTGTAGAAGAAAAGTGGAGTATAATCAGCAAATCCCACTTTGGAAGAATGAGTCTATGTTAAGAGAATAATAAAAGGCAAATAAGGTGAGAATGTGGAATATGGAATGGGAATAAGCAAATATTTCAATGAAGGATGTCTTCTGTGAGAACATCTTCCGAAGAACATTTCAGAGCAAGAGTATAACCCTGTCAACTGCTCCTCTCAGATGTGATATTGAGTCATGGTGAATGTGAGAGGATGCCACTGCCTTCGGATTTTTCATGACGCCAAAGTATAAGACCTACCTGGGATCACTTGGAAATATAGTTCTCCATGGTCCCCTTGGTGAGGTTGGGGCAGATTGTGGTTCAATGATGTGTTGCCTCATGAGGGACAAATGCTTTCTGCACTACAGTGGTGCCCAGAAGTTTGTGCCAGTGAAGATTTATACCCAGGGGATGGTGTACAGTTATGATGCTAAAGCAGATAAAACCCAGAGTTGCCTGAGAGATAGTCTCTAATGCCAACCCTGGTAAGGGAAAATGCATGAAACCTGAGAACAATTTTTTTGGGGGGGAGGGAGCTGAAATAATAACATGGCATTATTAATTGAAGCATGTTGTGTTTGACATTCAATCTCTTGGCCTCCAGTGTATAATATAATAAAAGGGCTTTGGTTCACTTCCGTAGTTAGATAAAAATGAAGCTTGAGGGGATATTGATCTCTTTGATAGAAAGATTATTTGGAAAGGCAATCTAAAACTCACCAGCTAGGTAATGACCACGGAGACAGATTTGTTGGAGGAAGAATTTAATTTATGTTTGAAAAACTTACGCAGTTGAATGTCTCTATCAGCAGCAATAAAAAGTTAGAAGCAATAGAAGATGAAGGAAAGACATAACCTTTAAAATGTTAAAGAAATATCAGACAACTTAGGAAAAGGTATGGTTGGAAATGTATTTTGCAGAGGGAATTCCAACTCCTCTAAGGATAAAAGATATTCTGGAGCTTACCAGTGTTTTAATAAGTCTGCTTTTATGCACTAGGTATTATAGAAGTTGCTATAAGAAAAAGTTTCAGGAAAATGCCGATATACATAACAAAGGGATAAGTGCCGATGATTTAGAAGACATTAGAAGTTATATTTAGAGGTCGCAAGACTTCCCCTATGCTATTGCCATAAGAGTTATGATGTTACCTGCCCTGTACTTGAAACTAAAGAAACTTGGCGCTACAAGAGGTCTATTGGTTCTCAAGGTTGGCGGTCAGTCTGAACCTAAGAAGATCCCTGCTGATCTAGCAAAGAGGGCAATGCATACATTAGTCACATCCAGATTATGCTCCCTGCAGCCTCAATCTGACCTGGAAATTCTTTGCAGCTAAAAAAGCTTCCAGGGCTGCTGGTCATCTCTCTTCTGTTCTGCACGCCCTAGACCAATCTAAGATGTCAGCCACCTCAACAGAGCAGGTATTTAGCAAAGGGATCTTTCAGGTGTATGATTCAGGAGGAGCTCTCAACACAACCAACACTACCATGATCATCAATTTTTTATGGACCACTCAAAGTATCGTCACTGGAGATGGGGCTCTCACTTAGGAGTTCCTCTTCCTGATAAAAAGTCAAAGGATAAAAAAGCAAAAACACTTTGAAAGTGTTTTTGTTTTATTTTTAACATTGTTCGAGAATTTGGAGAACTAGCTCCTCTTCTGAAGCAACTTCATAATCCTCTTGTAGAGGTTCATTGGGTCTCCTCCCTGAAACTATGAGACTGTAAACTGGAGCATTACATGCTTTCGAGCTGCTGCACTCTCTCACACTCACTTCTACTCTCATTTCCCTCCAAGAAAGATTTCCTCAAAGACGGCTTCCAGCAAATGTCATAGCCCAGGCTTTAACTCATCAGTTTGAGGGCTCAGAAGACTACATCCTCAAGGAGTCTTACATCATCTACCATGCCAAATCTAAATCACTCTGCTGTGCAGGATATGCCCTTAATTGAGATGTAAATGGATATATTTATTTATTTATTGACCTTCACTTGTGCCAGACACTGTGCTCTAAGGTGGTGAAGATACATACAGAAGAGTTTCTGTCAACTTGTGGTCTAGAAGAGGAGGCAGCAAAGAAGAGTATCTTTAATAGATGGACTAGTAGAGAAGGATGTGGAGACATTAAAACATGTGGAAATGCCTGCAGTGAAGAATAAAGTGATGCCTACTTGACTTTGTAAAAGCAAGGCAAACCTTTCAGCACCTGGTTCCCCCCTCTCCAATAGCATTCAGGGTGGTCTCGTTAAGGCCCCATGAAACCCCACACCTTCGGTTGTAGCTGACAACACTGCCAGACCCTTGCCTGTCTGATTATGGATCACCTTGATAGGATCATGGGGTTCTCATCACCAAGGAAGCCTCCCTTGCCATCCAAGCCCTCATGGACTGTCCTCTCCACTCACGTTTTGATGAACACTAATCATTTTCTTACTCCATTCCATGTAATTTAAAAAATCAGAGACGCCTGGGTGGCTCAGGGGTTGAGCACCTGCCTTTGGCCCAGGGCGTGATCCTGGAGTCCCAGGATCGAGTCCCATGTCAGGCTCCTGCATGGAGCCTGCTTCTTCCTCTGCCTGTGTCTCTGCCTCTCTCTCTGTGTGTGTCTCTCATGAATAAATAAATAAAATCTTTAAAAATAAATAAATAATAAATAAAAAATCAATAATGCTTTATGATATTTTTTGATTATTTCACTGTCAATAAGGATCATCCCTTTATATATATAATGCTTCTCAAGGGTTAGCACTGCATCTTATTTATCCTTTTTTTTGAAGCATCCAGCTTCAAACATGTACATAAAAATCTAAACACATTAAATTATACTTTGTCTAAGAATATACACATCTGGATGTGTTTGTAATATGCACCTACTGGAGGACCTTCTCAGTAATATTTTTGCTAGTTTTATTTGCCAAAATGAATGAGCAACTTTCCTAGGCTTTCAGGAAATGCCTCCTGCTCTGTTTGGAATATTGGCTTTTTTCTAAAATTCCCTGTCTTTGAAACATCTCAATATGCAAGCATTTTTCTTGTACGAAAATGGCTATGCTTTGACATCATAACATAATTTACTGCAAGAGGGAGTTGACAGGGAAGCAGATTTTTTTTTTCTTAAACAGCAGCTAAAAAAAGTGAACAATCTTTGGTGATATACAGAAAAGAAAAATATATAAGATATATTACACATTTTGTTTCTTCTAGTTTTTCCTGGTTTCTTAATTTCAAATAAATTATCTAGTAAGCCAGCAATATCTAGAACTGTAACAGTAAGAAAGAACATTGTCAAAATTAAAACTGTCCAATGTAGATGATATTAAAACCAATCATATAAAATTAAAAGCTTTATAAAAAATGCAAGCACTTAAGCACCAGTTATTGAAATTGACCACGGACAGTTTTCACCGTGTCAACCCAAAATCTGCTAAATACATATAAAAGCAAATTAATTTAATTGCCTTTCCAAATACATTTTCTTTGAAAAGCAGGATTTCTGAATATATCAGGGAAGAGGGGTGGTGACTGAAAAATAGTATAAAAGCCAAATGCAAGAATTATGTTTACTTATTTTTTATGTATACAAGTTCAAAATGCAGATGCTTATGATCACTCTATTGATATCATTAGTATTTTCCTCAAGTTTATCAAATGGGAAAACATCTACACAACATAGCTCTTAAGGTCTTAAGAGTTATTTAGATGTTAAAAAATTCATGTCTAATTGGATGATATGAGCCATATTTATCATCATGATAAAACAAAAATATTATATGCCTTTCTTTCCTATTACACTAGTAATTATTGAAAGTCAAAAACTTAATGTTAGTAGTTCCTTTATACCTTACGATTTACACAGCACTAGGCACTGTAGACACTCAACAGAGTGAATGATTTTTTTTTTTTGAGTGAATGATTTTTGAGTTAAGTGTGTTAGTTATTTACTTTTGCTTCTCCAAAAGCACGTGAATACCTTCTCATACCATGTTTTCAGCCAGACTGTTCAGTCTCTCAAGAGCCTCCATTGGAGAGATTCTTCTGGATAATCAAGCTAGGAAGCACTATATCCTAGGGATACGAATACACCTGCACTTTAGATGATTAATTTTTAAGTCACTTTAAACTGAAATACGGGTAATTTCCCAACACTCATACACAAATTAAAGAACACTTATTTCACCTGCACCCATTAGTTCCTTTATCCACTTGTTCATTAAACAAAAATTCATAAAAGATTTACTATATACCAGGTGCTGTTCCCCAATATTAAATACAAAGAGTTGTGAAACAAGACAGAAAATAGAGAAACTGACAAAGTCTACACTCCATTTGAGCTTAATTGAGCTTCTTAACTACTAGGAGACACACAATTAAAATTATAATAAATTTTGAAATATGCTATGAAGGAAGATTCAGGATGCTCCGGGATAACAGATGGCGTATAATTTAGGAAGGGGGTCCTGGAAGGCTTCTTTGAGGAGGTGACATTTAAACTGAGATCTTAGTGATGAAAAGCATGTGAACTGAGCAGACACATTAAAAGAGCAAGATAAAGGCACTTTGCAAGAAGGAAATTGGACAGTAATAGCAGACTGGTCATGCAGGGTAGTGACTGGGCCTTATTCTTATAGCCGTGGAAGATTGCTGAAAGCACCAGCACGGAAATTATTGCTTTACCCTCCAATTTACAAGAGTCCTGGGGCTGCTGAATGGAGACGCAGGAAAAGAGGAGATACACATGGAGCCCAAAGGAGGGTAGTGCTTGGTCCCAGCAAGAGCTGATGGCAGCTGACGGGAGGATGACTCAGTGGGAAGAGACTCCAGTAGATGCGCTCGGTTGGTACAGAAGGAGAAATCAGTGGACTTGGCAGTTGCTTGAGAGGAGAGGTCAGTGAGACTGTGTTAGGAGTAACTCTGGTTTCAACCTGAGCAACTACATGGAAGGTGTTGTTTTGTCACTGGTGGGAAGTGTCATCCCCATGAACAAACTACAGATGGTGTGACAGCGTTTCAAATTTACCACGAGCGAGCGACTGACATACATTCAGAATGCTTTCATTCTTTTTTTTTTTATTTATTATTGTTTTTTTATATGCTTTCATTCTAATGCAAGCGGTTTTGGGTAAGAGATCGGATGGTCCTTGGTAACATTAAATTATTTCAAATATCAGAAATAAAGGAAAATTATGTAGAATGTAAAAATATACTTACATTTCTGTACAGTTTGCTCATCAAATCATTACCTGGGATTTGCTGAAATACTAAATTCCACCAGGACTTGAAATAAATATAACCCTCCCTCAGACTTGAGTCATGATAGTCTAAACCCTACTGCCCCACAGTGAACATTCATCATTTTACATAAAATAAATAGTCAAAAGGCCTCAAAATACTACATGTTTTTTTTCCCTAATTTTGTTTATAATGCTGGAAATAATAAGAAGTAATCTTATTATATAATTTTACATGTAGTCTATGTGTCCTCCGCAGAGTACTAGCCAATACACAGGACACACAAGGATATACACAGATAAGGCAGTAAAGGTTATTAATAATCATAAGTGGTTTTATATAATCCATGAGAATAGTTTGATAATAATAACTAGATAACATTTATATGCAATGTATTTGCAAAGTGCACATTTTGTAACAGTACACAAAACTGATTTAATACTCAGAAAACCTTTGTGAAGCTGGTACTGTAGTTATGACCTTTTTGAGGATTAAAGAACCTTCGTAGAGATGACTAAGCTATTTGTCCAGAGTCACATCAAGGCACACAGCGGCTGAAGGGGAAACAGCTTGTCTCTGGATCCATATTCCATCATCCTTACCTTGGATTCAACGTCATCTCTGCCACTTCTACAGTTTGTGATTTTGGACCAACAATTTATCAGGGCATTAAGTCAAATTCTTTATAAAATTGGGGTGTGAGCGAGAAATAGTTTCAGAGTTATTTCCAGCTGTACTGCCCCATGACCTATGACACAGCCTAAGTAAGAGAAGTGGATCAGTGTTGAGTGTCTTCCATCTGAAGAGCAGGAAAGGTGTAGCCTGGCTGCAGCCTGGAGTTAGGGAGAGACGCCCGGGGGTAATTCTGTGTGACAGGGGGTGTTCTTAAGCCCAACAGAAGGCATTTCCAGAATGAGACTTTTTCTACACTGATGGAGAGAGTATTGAGGGGATAAATTCCACGGCTATTTGGTGAACCCCCACCATTGGAAGTGACTGCACCCAGCACTGGTGGTTAGACGACATTAAGAGTTTCCACCCTATGGGAATTTACAGGTCGGCAGGGTAGACAGACACCTAAGAGCTTAGTGCAATGCAGGGCATGGTAAAACGTGTGCCAGATAAGAGCTGCTCGCTGGATATGTGGGACGATGATAGAGGGAACAGTTACTTCTGATTTGCTAGGAAACTGAAGGCTTTATTTAAAAAGTAGCATTTGAGTGGTTGTTGAGGAATGAAAAAAAAGAGATATAATTTATTTATTTTTTTAAAGATGTATTTTTTTGCATTTTGAGAGAGGCAGAGTGGGGGTAGGGTCAGAGGGAGAGGCAGAGAGAGAATCTCAAGCAGTCTACATGCCCATTGTGGAGCCCAATGTGGGGCTCGATCCCACGACCCATGAAATCATGACCTGAGCTGAAACCAAGAGCCGGACACTCAACAGACAGAGCCCCTTCAGCCATCCCACCCCCACTGCAAAGATATAATGCAGACCAAATCTTGAGACTTGAAAGAGATGTCAATAGGCACAGAGTGGGAAGGGATGCTCCCATGCTGCAGTTAAAGAAAAGGAATCTCAAAGTCGATTACGGGGAGGGACGTAACAGGAGGTGAAATAAGTATTTGAGGTATTACAGAGAGGTTCTTCAGGGCACCTGTAGAAATGGGGCCGTTCCTCAGGTAAGGTTGCCAGGAGGATGAGGGCCTGTCCTGACAAGGGCTGTGGAGTACGCACCAGGGTCTGTGTGATGGGACATCTGTGGAAATGGGGTTGTGGTCAGAGTGCACTATGCAGCCCAGTTCCCGGCAGGGCACAGACATAGAAAAAGAAATGATACATCTGGAGGAAATAGTGATTTCAACACCTGGACAGTCACCTGGGTACTGGCAGGTAAAGGACGGGGATGAAAAACAGGATTCTGAGGATGCTGCTGCTAAAGTCTGTGGGGTCTTTGATTAACTGGGCCCTTCCCAACACAGCAGCCTCCGACGGAGACAGGATACATCTATCTGTGTTGGATGAAAGATAATGGATTAGCTCATCTATGTTGGAGTACGTCCAGTTCAAAGTGCCTATCTGAAACCTGCACCGCCACATACAACAGATACTTGTGATGCCAGCTGGATGTTCAGGTCGCTCCAGGGCATTTCACTTGGGGAGACATGAGTATACATAGAGGTAAATGGTAATGACTCAAAACATGGAAATACATGAAACAGAGAACGGCGTATTGATTTTTGGAGCATGTTAATACTTAAAAGAGAACAAGAAGTGAACCAAGGTCCAGCAACAAAGTCCCTTAGTCACCAGGGAGGTATGATCAGAACCAGTTTTCCATAAAATGGTACAGACCAGGGGTGCCTGAGTGGCTCAAGCATCTGCCTTTGGCTCAGGTCATGATCTCAGGGTTCTGGGATTGAGTCTGCACATAGGGCTCCCTGTTCAGCGGAGAGTCTGCTTCTCCCTCTGCCCCCCCCCCCCATTCTCTCTCTCTATCTTACCTATCTTTCAAATAAATAAATAAAATCTTTTAAAAAATGGTACAGATGAGAGTTCTACTACCTAGATAAAAAAGTACGAAATGCTTTTGTGTTGGACAATTAAAGAGAGACTCATCAGATTTATGATTTTGTATGATTCTCATGGTTTGATGTGAGTAAAATAATAGAGTAATAATTAATAATATTAAAGTAATAAATTAATAAATTCTCTAAGTGTATCAAATTAAAGTGCCTAAATGTACGAGACTGGGACAGCAGCATGAGGTCTTGCCTGGGAGGAGTGTTACACCAGTACGTGGGGAGACCTCAGGGTGTTTGATTGATTGATTGATTGATTGATTTTTACCTCAGGGTGTTTATAGGCCAAGAAGACAGAGTAAGTAGAGACGAGGACTTTGCTGCAGGGAAAGAAGTGGAAGGAAATGGATTATTAGTAGAGCCCAGGTGATGGTGAGGGGAGGGGGATGATTTTAAAGAAGTGAAGAGGAGTAAGACATGGGACAGAAGGTAGGGCATGAGAATGAGAAGAATGGAAGGAGGTGAGGTAAGAGTCCAACGACTCAGCTCCATGCAAGGCTCCCATCTTAATAATTAGGAATTCCAATCCGAGGTAGGAAATAGCGATAAGGTTAAAGATGAGTTTTCTCAAATCTGACCATGCATTAGAGCTGCTTTGTTCTGTTAGGTAAAATCTCCCTATGTGGAGCTACTATAAGTAGCCAGATTGCTTAAAGAAAAACATGTCAAAAAAAAAAAAAAAAGAAAAAGAAAAACATGGCCTAATGGAAGCATCTCTATTTTCAAAGGCTGCTCAGGTAAATCTCTATTAAATTAGGATGAAGAACACTGATTTGGGGCATCTGGGGGACTCAGTTGGTGAAGCATCTGCCTTTGGCTTAGGTCATGATCACAGGGTCCTAGGATTGAGCCCCAAGTTGAGCTCCTTGCTAAGGGGTGAGTCTCCTTCTCTCTCTCCCTCTCTAAGCCTGTCAAATAAATAAATAAAAATCTTTGAAAAAGGAATACAGATTTATGAAAATTGTAAGAGTTTAAGTGCAACATTGATGGAGTGTGGACTGGGTTGTTAGCTATTGATATGAAAATCTACATCTTCAAAATATTAAAACTGTACATCAACATCTATGTCTTTTATATAGAGCAATTAATTTTTTGAGAAAACCAGCAATGTGTGAAATAAGACGTAGGAAAATAGAGCATGATACCCATGAGCGTCAACCTGTAGGATTTCATTGATGGTGTACAAGTCAGTCTTTCATGCAAAAAATATACCAATAATCTGATTACATTTAATTTCCAGCTACGAAAGACACAGATGCTGTTTTAGGGCCCTGCCCCTCCTGGTGTCGCTCATGGACGTGTATACCACAACCATTCTGTTCCTACAGACAACACTCGGGCATGGGAGCTATAAAGTCAGAGGACCAATTAATAACCTGGTTACTCACATCTTTATGACCAACTTCTTACAGGCTCCTCCTTACAACTAGGGGGAGGACTCAAATGGTTGAGTATGTCCTTCCATCAGACCGAGAAAGGCTCGGGGCCACGTTGGAATGATAGATGAAAAATGATCCGATTAAAATATACTTAAAAAAAATTTAAATAAATAAATAAATAAATAAATAAATAAATAAATAAATAAATAAAATAAAATATACTTAAAATAGGGACGCCTGGGTGGCTCCGTGGTTGAGCATCTGCCTTTAGCTCAGGGTATGATCCCGGGGTCTTGGGATCGAGTCCCACATCAGGGGACTGCTTCTCCCTCTGCTTGTGTCTCTGCCTCTCTCTCTGTGTCTCTCGTGAATAAATAAATAAATAAATGAATCTTTAAAGAAATAAAATATCCTTAAAATCGGTTATCTGAGGCACTCTCTGCTGGAGAGTGCTTCCTGTCGCTTTGGCTTCTAATATTCTTACTATTTTTGACATAAGAATACTAACCAAAGTAAGCTAGGTGATCTTGGGGTCTGTGGGGAAAGGCAGGGCTGGTGAGGGCTGGGGTGGAGGCAACTCCGAACTTATTTCGTGGCTCTTACAAGGCAGGTGCTGGTCACAGTTCTAAATCATTTTGCTTTGTTGACCAACTTTTCTCTCAATGGGAAATCTATCTCTTTTTATTTCTAGGCCCTTGGAGGGTATTTTATAGGCACATCACTCTGTAACCACATAGTGGGAAAAACATTTGAAATACTAATTATAAGGCTCCATTTCTTGGTGCTTAAATAATTTTTAAAAATAGAGCCATATAGATGCAAACAGCACTCTATCTTCATAATCTGCATGGTTCAGGGAGAGATATAAACTATGAATCTTTAAAGGCAAGGGGAGATTATTTTACAAAGAAATACATAAGGGAAATTAACTTTTGCAGGCTGAAAATGCCAGAAATAAGCTTTTGATCCCCCAAGGCAAACATTTTTTGAGGTACGGTTCCACCATATAATTGCTATCGTTTTCTTAGTTACACTTTCTAGTTCCCTGCTGGCTGTTTGTGTGTACGTGTGTATGTGTGTGTGTGTGTGTATAAATACATAAACATACCTTTATTTTCAATTATGTTATTACAGAGATGAGAATCAGGTCTAATTAAATAAGAACATGACAAGGATTGTCATTCCTTTATCTGTATAAACTGTAATTTTGCTGCCTATGTAGTAAGTGCCTCGGTAAAGATAAATGTAGCTCTCTAGGTCGACCAATTGACCAGAAATAAAGTCCAATAGGGTTATGCCTTCTTGTTCATTTATATCTGCTTGTCTGTGAGTCACCCCCTGTCACCCCCTGTCATCCTCGAATAAACATTTATTAAGCCTCTACTATATTGAGTATGTACTATATGCTAGGCACCGTAGGTATGGATGCTGTGGATGCAGAAATAAACTAATTAGAGTTCTGCCCTCAAGACAAGTGGTTGAAAGGGTGGATTCCATTGGTGTGAGACATGCCACAAGCAAAGTAGGAATGAAACGTAGCGTGGCTTTTCCCCCACTACCCCATATGGCTGACAGTGTTCACGCATGCAAGTACGTACAGGCAAATTTCCGGTCTTTGGATAACCTTTTTTAAAATCCTATCTGATGATATAATGCAATTATTAAATAATATATGGCATATAACTTAGTAATAATTTGGAGCTATTCAAATATTCTAAAGGCATAGAGACTCATAGCTTTCCTAGCCTGAAAGTAACTTAAAATTATTGAGTCTGACTCACAGATGTAGAGGATAATCTACGCCAGTGGTCTTTATATGACTGGACAACTGAAACTCTTGGGGTTTGTTTTTCTGTCAATAACCTACATATCGCTTGTAGAGCTTCCAATCCAGGAAAGCTGAAGTGAAAACTTGATAACTTGATTACATTTTTTTTTTTTTATTGCATTTCTAAACAGCTCCTTAGATAATTCTGAAGTACAGCCAGTTTGGAAAGGACTAGACTCAACTATTCTCCAGATTTCTAGAAAACCCTCAAGGAAGAATATTATGACTTCTGTATGACTTATACTCAAAATACATTTAAAAAAACATTTTTAAGATAATGTAACTAATGTAAATATACTAAATACACAGTGAATATTAAAAATAAGACAAATCAAGGAGAAAGATTTTGGCTGATTTCTGTGTTTTCAAAGACACTATTTACTCTGTCATTCTAATTTTCGTTGTTGAAACGATCTGTTTTTGTCCCAATAACCGCTAACGGGTTTATCCATCAATTTATTAAGGGAGTCTTCTATCTTTATCAGCAAGGGAAATTTAATCCCTATTTACAGATGTTCAAGATAATTTGAAGTTTTATTTTATTTTATTTTTTTGATAATTTGAGGTTTTAAACTATATGTCTAATACCTGAAACTTCAGTAGGTTAAATATATTATTATATTAATTAATGGCATATATTGGATATATTAAATCTTAAAAAATCAAGTATTGACTGGTCAAGTAGCTATGTTGACATCTAATAATGAGTTAATTCTACTTTCAAGTGCATATAAATGCATTTTAATTTGAAAAGTTGACATCAAGCTAGAGCTTTTTAAGCTAAATTATGCCATCTCAAGAGTTTGAAGTTCATTTTCATTTCTTTAGCATTTGCTTGACCTATGTGCTGTAAAATGCCCATGGAAGTAACTGCTTTGCGTATATCCTCATCACACATAGGGGGGTTACCTGTATGACACTGTCGCCGGGGCTCATGTCGGTATAAACATAGACATCGTAGGATATTTCAGGGAAGGTTGGAGTGTTATCATTTGCATCCATCACTCGAATATTGACGATAACTGGCTCGCTCTCTTGCACACCATCAAATGCTGTTATCTTTGAGGATAGAAAAATACATGTAATCGAGAAGTCATGCAAATACAAGCAGTGCAGAATTCAGTCTTATGATTTAAGACACTTCTTATATATAATTTCAGTTGGAATGGGTTCCAAAATGTTTTGTTGATAAGGAGATAAACCTACAACAGTACATATAAGCAAAGTATTTTAACGTGTTGAGAAGCAATTACAGAAGATTCTGGTTTATTTTTAATGAATTCAATTCTAAGCACATTTTAAATAAACAGATATATAAAAATGTCTTATAGGCTTGGAATGGGTGGGTAACATTGCTGATTCTTAGGAGTTAACTACTATTTAATTTTTTAAAGTTAATAGGAAAATATTCTTCACTTTTCCATATTTTGCATATGATGCCATAGATGCTTCTATAGCCAACATGCTTGTATCACTCAAGAAAGTTGGTGCCTTAGAGGTGTAATGTATTTTTCTGGTACACAAAATGACATTTTTTTTTTAAATGACAATTTTTAAAGGATTTATTGCCGTTAGCTGATAGTGATGCCTTAATTACATCATTAACATTTTAGGAAGGCTTGACCAACCATATCAATGAATGCTATAACACCACCATCTCTGTTCTGAATGACTTCTGAAATCCACTCTGTATCTGTTTTAATTGTCATGTAGGGTTTCTGGAAGCTCTGGCCCTGCTCTGTTAGGTTCTTCAGAAAGAAATCCTATGTCCCACAATCTGTGTGTTCCCAATAGTTCATTTTTCTCTTATATCTGAATAAAATCTAGTTCAGAAATTTGGATAACAAAACCTTCTTTTTATCTGTATTCACCTCTCAACCTAAAGAGTCATTCATAGAGATAGATAGATAGATAGATAGATAGATAGATAGATAGATATAGATGATAGATTTTTTTATTTTATGATAATTATTTACAATCACAGGTTTAATAATCTCTCCTCACCCTTTTTTTTTTTTTCTTGATTAACCTAAACTAGGATCTCTCCATCAGATGATTGTTTGTTTGGGGGGCATCCTGTGTATTATAAGATGGATAGCATCATCCTTGATGTATACCTCTCAGATGCCAATAGCAGCCCCTCACAGTAGTGATGGCCAAAATATCTGCAGACATTACCAAGTGTTGTGGGTTGGGTGCAGAGAAGTGGAGAACTCCTGGCCTAACTCAAGGACAAAATTGAAAATGGAATAACAAAACAAAACATATTAAATAAGATAAGAGGAAATAATTCTTTACTTGTGGATTCTATTTGGTAATATCTCAATTTAAGTTAATTACAAGTGGATGGTGAAAAATGAAACTCTCATTTTCCTGTTTCCATCTTGAAAATGGTCTTTCTTCTGGAATAACACAACTACAGAAACTTATAAAACAAAAGAAGGAAAAATACATGTGAAGAATTTTATCATTGAGATTCTCAATTCTCAATCACTTGAAAATATCGCATTTTTCCTCTTAGATCATTGACGTCTTCAGCTTAAACAGGTAACTCCTTCTATTACACACACACACACACACACACACGCACATAAATATGAAATCTTTTTACCGAAAAAGTGTATGTTTGCTGTTCTTCCCTGTCCACTGGCTGAAGTAAGGTGAGGTAGCGAGTGATGCCAGTCTGCGTGACGGTGAAGACTGATGTATAATCATTCAGAAAAAGGTGAAGCTCTGGGTCTTTTGTCTTTGAAAAAAAATGTCATTATTATTTAAAATGTTGAATAAATAATGCGGATATTAGTTCATTAACTGGAAATTAATTTTGTAAATCTATAACAAAACTATACATGACTGTAATTAGAATTTCCAAAGACAAGATAGGTTTCACTAGACATGTACTCATCTCTGAACTAAATTATGCAAAGACGATGACTCCTTTTGTGGAAAACATCATAGTGGAATAAGTACAAGTATAATTAATGTGAATAAAAGGAAAAGAATAGATAGCAATCCAACTGAACATATTCTTCTTGCTTATTTAATATCAATATTCTCCAGAAATTCATTCATTAATTGTGAATAAAAGGGATAGAATAGATAGCAATCCAACCGAACATATTATTTTTGCTTATTTAATATCACTATTCAAGAATCAATATTCTTCAGTAATAAGAAACAAATGCAAGAAAAGAACATTAGAGCCCAAAATTTTAGCTGTAGGATTGTTCAACTACTTCATTTGTAGTAATAAACTTCACATATGCATATCACTATTCTGTTCTCACATTTAATGTAAAATAGAAATAAAATTGGTTATGTATAATTCATTGCCTATAAATATCATGCTTGCTTCTTCTTATTTTTAATGCTGTAAAGACTCTCCAAAGGGAAACATAATGTTTATTTTAATTTAAAAATTTCAGATGATTAGATTGAAGATACATGAATTGGCTGCATTGTGTCTGATAAGAGTTCAGAAAAATGACACAGGCATAAAGAAGAAATGATTGCAAAAGTTCAAAACAGAGATGATTGACAAAGCACTGGAAACCCTTCCCAGTCTGACTGAAAGAGGAGACATTTATCTCTGCATTTTAGAGAAAGAACAAGGACATAAGTGGGGAGGCATGGGCTGGTGTCTGGTGGTGGGGTAAGAAGGCAGGTAGGCAAAGAAAAGAGCTGGAGTGAGAGAATTACAGATGAGGCTTTATGAAAACAACAGCAGCAGACATGACACAGGGAGGTGAGGTGTGTCTTTCAATTTTGGCAACTATCAAACTGTGCATTAAGAGGGATGGAGATACCAGTACAGATGATAGCTACTCATGTGCTGAGTGCAGCATAACGTTCAGAGAAGGCGAATCACTACATCACACACCTGAAACTCATGTCACAGTGCATGTCCATGAAACTCAAATGAAAAAAAAAAAATATATATATATATATATATCATGCTTAGGTTAGTGTGCAATGTAATTTCTTATAGATTACTTTTCTGAAATCAGGGGCTGAGAGCAGAGTATAGAGTCTGTTGTTAAGGGATAAAGACACGTTAATTTGATTTAAAAAACTTAGAACCCACATTTAAACAATTTCCATGTGAAAATGAGAAAGTTGAACTGTGTCCTACTATATTAAAAGGTGGGCATGATTTGATCCACGGATACTCTATTCTCTACATTTTTTGAAGACTCAATATGTGTATATTTCAAGTAACTTTGGGATGAATGGTTTCATTTGAACTGAACACAAGTTCTGGATTTGCAATATCTCATTAGGAGATAGGCACTTAGCTATGTTATTGTAGCTTCTATGTCCATAATTATTATTATTATTTTTTTAATATTTTATTTATTTATGACAGATACAGAGAGAGAGAGAGGCAGAGACACAGGCAGAGGGAGAAGCAGGCTCCATGCACCGGGAGCCCGATGTGGGATTCGATCCCGGGTCTCCAGGATCACGCCCTGGGGCAAAGGCAGGCGCCAAACCGCTGCGCCACCCAGGGATCCCTATGTCCATAATTATGATGTAAGTCCAGTATGTGCCACCTATTGATCCTGGAACAATAAAATTAATACTATATATAATAATTTCCATTGGTCTCTTTATTATAAAATAATCAAAGTCGTTAAGAGTTGTGAAAAGGCAGAGGCTTTACATGGATACTTTCAAATAGGAACCTCAGACTCCATGTCAATGTCGTGACCCCAATTTCTCAGCATGGCTAGGTGGTGGGGTGCTTTGATAATTAAGTATATTAGTTAATAAAAAGTTAAATTATTTATTTTAAAAAGTAGATTAAATGCAAATAATTCAATATATGATGAAACACATTTTGAGGTTTCTTCTCACTGTGTACTTTAAAGTCAATTGCAATAAAATCCAATGATCACTTTTAAATGATCAAAAAAGTGAGAATGCAGCTTCAATTAACAACAATAAAAAAAAAAAGCTAAGTGTGAGTGTCTTTCATTTATTAGTGTTTATCTTTGACTTTACCAACAAAGGTAAAATCATGAGTCTGTTAAATTCATATATTTTTCCTATTCTCTGAATGTACCAACAGTGGTGCCAAAGAGAAGCTTCCTTTACTCAAATCTTCACACAACCAGTAATCCAAGATAAGCAAGATCAGTTATGTGACTTCGTATATCAAATATTGACTTCTTTCCCTTTATTCAAGACCTTTGGTCATTCTCTACTTTCTTCATAACTCATAGTCTCTCAATTTCCTTTCTTCCTTTCAACTGTAACCTTTGTTAGTAAATGTGTTAGGTCTATTCATCCGTATGCTCACCACGTGTTGTAGGCATTTTTTATTTAATGTCAGGAGTAAGACTGCAATGAATGTTGAGTTGTGAACCAGCATGTGCATACGTGATCCTGTACAATACGGTTGTATCACAAACAACAGTGTTGGTTTCCCCAGTTTATCAAAGCCACAAGATTTTCACTGCCAAATGCTTCCCATTTGAAGATGACATACATACCAGGACTTCAGAAAGAGACAGAAATATTAAATACCTTTCAATAACCTAACTGTCTCCACTTCAAGTCTTGTTGTAACTATTAGCTAGAGTCTAAAATAGCACTTTCCAGACATGCAGATGATTTTTTGTAAAAATACAACATAATACATAATGCTACGATTATCCATAGCATTTTACAGCCCATTCTAATCCACCCTGCTTAGTTAATCTGATTCAATTTTAACTTGTGACTATTATGAACACTACATGAAGTATCTTTTTAAAATCTATATATTGGATATGTAGATGCCATTGGTGAATATCTGGATATTTCTCTGAGGACAAGCATTTAAGGATGCAGATTTGGAAATACTCAGCCAGTTACTACTCGAGGCTTAATACCTTGGATTTATTTCTCAGGTGTTATTTTATTAGTTACTATTTATTTTAGTTTCAGGTGTGGCATGTTATGAGTGTAAATGGATAGATACATCTCTGGCTTACTATTCTGACAGAGATAGTAGATTTTATGTTGTCCTTATGTCTATAAATTTGTTTAAAAACATTGCTTTTTTTTTTAAAATCAGTACATACATGGAAGGCTGAATAATAAATGTTCTTCTTCCATTTGACAAGTGGTAATGTTATTTTTATCTAAGGTATACATTCAGTACATACCATGAGTACCTCATTTCCTTAATTTGCATCTTATTTTCAGGGTAGGTAAAATAAACTCTGATATTCACTCATAGCACAGAAAAAAAGTAAAGGCAAAAGTAAACGCATATGCAAATGCAAACATAAGCAAACGTGAATGTAAAATCAAAAATCAAAAAATCCCAACATATAGAAGAAATCCATTCAAATATAACAATCAATTGGATTTAAAGCCAATTTTGGAAAAAATAAATAAATAAAAATAAAAATAAAGCCAATTTCGGGTTTCCACCCGGAATCAAAATATTGTATCACACACATAAGTTTACATGCATCCTCGTATATATATGCATATAACACAGAAATGTGTGTATATGTGCACATAAATACGTAAGCATAGCTATGCATATACACATAAAGTGTAACAAGAAGTGACAAAAAATTAATCTCATCTGTCAATTTGAATTGGTTAGCAGTGGTTGTCTTCAGACAACCTTGTTCAGAAAGGTTCAGTTTCACACTTAGAATCTTTTAGACAGACTATAGTGATGAATTATTAACGTCTGTCATAGACTGAAAAAACACTTAACAATGGAATGATCTTAGTTAAAGTTCGCATGCATTTTGGATTCCACACAATTCTTTCTACTCTAACCAATAATACGAGGAACATAAATGTAAATTACATCCACACGCATCATGGATTTAAAGTATTTGTACTTGTCTTTATAAGTGATAACGAAGTAAATGTAGACAAGAAAAAGCGCTAGGAAATGAACCACAGCAATGCACAAAAGAGCAAACAGAAAATAAACACCTAGTACCTACAGGAACTCCACCCGGTGGAACCTATATGCAAATTTAACATTAAGACAAAAAGAAAAAAAGTAAGCTTAAATGACCACAAACATACATATGGTGAACAGGTATACACTAGTAAGAAACAAACAAGGAACAACAACAGAATTTTCCAGTATGTGTAAATTAGTAACTTTCTCAAGGTGTATTTTTGTCTTCATATTCCAACATTATATGCATACAATAGCATGACAATATCTATAAGGCGTATAAGCACAGATTATCTTTAAGAATATATTGTTTATTAGACTCAAGGATACCTTATCTCCAAAACACGAGCACTTTATGCAGGGATGGGAACCCAGCGGGAATTATAAGTGACTCACTGCCTTTCTACAAGCCAAGTGGGTAACCTCTGTTGAGTACTATTTCATTTATTTATTTATTTATTTATTTATTTATTTATTTATTTATTATTTATAACCAGAATTCCAGAATCAACTTTTAGTAGTTTTGCTACTGAAAGCCTGGGGGATTCAGATATCCTCTTGAAAACCTTGGGCATATCTTGCTCTATAGATCTTCTGAGATATTTTGAGAGTATGAGCTAAAAGTATTGAAAAAATACACAAAAATGGGATTCACTTATATCTCTATGTATAATATATGTATCTACATGGTTTTTTTTAAGATTGTATTTATTTGTTCATGAGAGACAGATACATAAGCAGAGGGAGAAGTAGGCTCCATGCTGGGAGCCTGATCTGGGACTTGATCCCGGACCCCAGGACCATGACCTGAGCCGAAGGCAAACACTCAACCACTGAGCCACCCAGGTGTCACTATATGTATCTATATGTTGATGTTTATATAACTATAGAAAAGAAAGACTAACACAGATATTTTTTACTTTTTTTTTTTTTTTTTACTGTGACCCTTAAGATTCTTTCTGACTCAAAATCTACACCGTTAATAACACCACAACTCCCCAATCCCTGCCACTGTGTTTTAAAGCTTTGTCTTACTTTCCACTGAATTGAAGGAAGCAACACAACTAAAGTTTTGGGCAAATAATCCCAATCTGTTCTCTTCTTGGCATGTGCCCGGTGGCATAGCTATTTTGAAGCAACTCAAGAAACTGACTCCTGCGGTGCTGACCTCTCTTTTCACACCCGACACTGAACCTCTATTTCTGTTATAGGACCTTTATGTGGTGACATGTCTCTGCCTTTTTTCTTAAATCCTTTATCCCTATGCTGATTAATCTCACTAATCCTGACACTCGAAACAGCAAGAATTGACCGTGTAGTAAAATTCTTGCCTGTGAACTAACAGGGCCTTGGAGTTTCTTTTGTTAATAGAGATCTTTAAATAACCCAGCAATGAACATATTTTACCTTTTAAAAATAAACAGTACTTGGCCTGGAAAAGAGATGATTCAGAAGGACATCAATACATCTTGAAACATATTAATGACTCTTCTACTAATTTATTCTGCATGCTGGCAAATGGAAGTTGTAAGGAACACCGGGTGAGTTGCAAGGTTAGTTTCAACCCGGTGTGATGAAGAACTTTCTAGGAATTAATTGTTGAACGATGGAATGGGCCATATTGTGATACAGTTTAATCAATATCACTGGAAATTTTGATGCATATGTTCGATAAACTCATTCCTTTACTCATGCGTGAGTGCATGAGCTCATTAAATAATCACTAGAACCTACAAAGTTCTGGGAACCGAGTTAGATCCTCAGGATGCAAAAGCGATGAGCTCTTGGCTCTATCCTCCATCTGGGTTCAAAGAGGGACCAAGGCCCCTACGGTAACGTGAGCAGAGCAGTAGAGCAATGCATACTCAGGAGGCTACAAGTGGTTGCTATACAAGTCGTTGTGATACAAGTAGTTGCTGAAGGTTACAGTGAGGTGAGGAGTTTCAGGAAATGAGGTGTTAGGAATGGTCGGGCATCGAGCGACAGCCAGTCATGCTCTCCTGCAGGGACAGTGAAGTCACACAGGCATGTTAGGCAGATGTGGGAGGCAGACCCCATGAGCCTTGCACAGATCACTGCTAGTGGCTGGGTGAGAATGGGGCTCGAGTAAGAAAAATATATGAGGGAAAGGACATGAAGAGGCAATTCTAGTGGGGGACGAATAGGGTACAGCTAGTAAAGAGAAAAAGAGAGAGTCGGGGAATACTCAGAGGACAAAGCAGGAAGGATGAGAAGGACGTCGGCTATCACCAGCACACGGAAATCATCAACTCCTAGGTTTCAAGATTGAATGGTACAAAGAGGTCTTATGTCCATTCCTGGGAAGTGGGTTTTATGGGAACATTCCACATCATCTGTCAAGTTCGATTGAGCTATGTTTAATATTCTGTGGACTTGGGGCACCGGGGTGGCTCAGTGGTTGAGTATCTGCCTTTGGCTCAGGGCGTGATCCCAGGGTCCCAGCATTGAGGCCCTCATCGGGCTCCCCACAGGGAGCCTGCTTCTCCCCCTGCCTGTGTCTCTGCCTCCCTCTCTGTGTCTCTCATGAATAAATAAAAAAAATCTTTTTAAAAATTTTTGTGGACTCGTTTACAGTATGGATACATAGAAGCTGTATCTGTTATTTAGAATCATTTATCAGTAGGAGATTCGAGATCCTGTTCCTTTCTAGACACTTCATGGCACTCACTGTAGCTAAAATTAGGAAGAGGATGGGCCTCAGTAAGAAACCAATGCCACATACACCTTGTTCATTGAAGTGAGTTTTGTGTGAGACGTGTGAAGGGCGCCACTGTCACGTGCATGGGGTCCCCACTCTGCCCATCTCCCAGCCCCAAGGGAAGGAGGAGGCCAAGGAGGCAACCTGTGCTCTCGTATAGCTTTTTGGATCATAGGTGATTGAGCAAAAGGGGCAACTGGTGAAGACGAGCCCATCGGTGTCATACAACTACAGCACAGTAGGGCCTAGAGTCAAACCGGGGGTGTCAGACTCCAAAGCACACACTCCCAAGAACCCCAGCAAGCTGGCCCACCCTGGAAACACTCAGGGCATCTAACGGGCTGACTGGAACAGTCAACTCTGACATCACCATGCTGATAGTGTTTTCCCAAATGGTGGAACCCTCCCCACCTGCCTCCGAGACACCCTCTAAGTCCCAGCATCCTTTACAAAGTCTCCTAGAATCCATTCTTAAAGTCTTTAAAGTGGATGACAATCCAGAAAAGTTGGAATGTACACAAACAAGCATAGGTTTTAGGATGCCACCATTCACTAATATAAATACATCAAACAAAGTAATAATAATAATAATAATAATAGTAATGTAAATATATCAGCAAAATAATGATAATAATAATAATATAAATGCATCAAAGGAGTAAAAACACCTAAATTTTGCAATTCCAGAGAAACCACAGCTGCACTTTTTCTTCAGGATTTAGCCTTTGCTCACCACTCTGTTCAAGAGGGTACGACACAAACCGCTACGATTTTCCAAACTGACTAGTCACTGCTTAGAGTATGATTATGCATTCTCATTTAAAAAAATGAAATATAATCCACACCAAAATTTATGGGACTTCACCAGGCCTATAAAATACAGTAGCTGAGCTTCTATAAAACTTATTAAGGTGGCTCTGAATTTTCTAGCGAGGATTCAGTAAATGAAGACAATTCAGGGGACCCCTGGCCCCCTAAGCCGAGATGGGAAATTGTGGATGGACATGCATTTTTCTGGAAGAGAGTCTGTAGCATTCATCAGCCCTTATCACCGTCAGACCATAGCAAACAGTTAGGGGCTTTCTAGTCTGGTGCTTAAAATCAAGGACTTTGTTTCCCATAGACCTTGGCTCAAGGACCAGCTCCACCATTTATGAATTCTGGGATCACAGGCCTTTAAAACAGCCTCAGTCTCCCCTTTTGCAATATGGGAAATTGCACCTATTTAATGTTTGCTGTGAGACTTAAGGGCATCGGTGCAAGATAAAGCAGTTACTATATTATCCGGCGGGTACTCAGAACTCAGTGACAGCCCCTGTGTAAAATGTGATGAGATGGAAGAGGAGAGACGAAGGAGGGCCGGGCGGGTGGGACGAGAGAAGACAGCAAGCGGAGGCACAAGGCATGTGGACAGAGGACAGTGCACACAGGGCTGTCCCGGCCTCTGCAGAGTGTCACACACTTTTTCCAGGAAGAGGGAAAAAAAAAAGTCTGAAAGTTCCCTCTTAATTTACTGGATGGGATGACAAAGCTCCATGTAATGAGATTTGGGGGACACTCAAGAGCAGTGCTGCCCAATTTGACAGGTGAGGACTCACTCTTAGATTAATTAAGTCAAAGGAACGTGACGATCTGGTTCTCAGTCTCGTGTCCCGTCCAGTGCTCCCCGCAGAGGACAGCGTGGGTGCAGAGCCCTTCCACCCCCCAAGACGTCTTATCCCACAGCATCAGGGGAGAGGGAGGAGATGCTGCAGCCGGACTTTTGTAAGACACAGAAATCAAACTCAGAGGAGGCTTGAAAGGGAAGAGATGCGGGGAATTTCTGTGCTGGGTCAATCAAGGGCACCTCTTTAGAGATGAGGACAGGCCTGGGGATCTGGTAACCTGGGCAACAGGACCCCAGCGGGACCCTTTTCTGCATGTGTTGGGGGGATCCCTTCCCACCCACAGGCGACAGGCCTGCCCCATGATGCCAGAGAACCTGGCTCCGGGGGTTCTAGAATCATCCCCACTGCTCTAACATGCAATGCCCAAGCCTTCTGGCTCCAATTCCTTGTTTGTCCTTCTCTGGAAGGGCTCTGACTGGCCTGCTGGAGATGTTCTTTCCTCCTTTCACAGCCACAGAGGGAGTGAAGAGGGGAAAGTGCTCTGACCCACCCACCCTGGACCACTTCCACTCACGGAGCTGGTGTCCATCCCACCCTCACAGGTGGGCAACCGTGTGTGCAGGGCACAGAGTCTGAGCATCCGCAGAAGTGTGAGAGGCTCAGCTGCCCCCAAGCGGGTTTTTCCTCGAATAACATAGCATCAGAGAAGTAGACCCATTGTGTAATGGCACGATTATTCCCTATCGGCCACTGTCTAAACACTTTTTAACTCACATTAATAAAAGCAAATGCCCTGCGGGTTTAGCAAACTCTAAATGAAGCATTCATTTTCCTCCTTATACCCAGTATCTATAAACCAAAAAAAAAAAAAAAAAAAAAAGTCACTGAATCCAAACATACTTTTCTTTTAGTGTACTTAAAGTAAAATGAAATTACACCACTAAGATTCTCATTTATAAGACTTATTCAAATAAAAAAAATGAAAAAAAATATAAGACTTATTCACGGGGACTATGTGCTCTAGTCTACAGCTCATGTCACCATGTCTTTGCACAAGTTCATGTTGGCACAGATACAACGTAGACGGTTAACAAAACAAGAGCAAGGTTTATAGTGAACTTACATCTTCTATATCCTTGTCCAGAGCCACGATTCTCAGCGGGGTGGTCAGATTTAGACTGTCGGAGATGGTTGCTCCCACTGGGGCAGATTCCAGGATATAGCCTTGGTAACTGGGCATCGTGAAGTACGGGCTCTGGTTGTTCTCGTCCAGTATTTCGATATGTAGACTGGCGAAGGCAGGGAGAGGGTGACCATTGTCCTGTTCAGCCTAGGAAAGGGTTTTCACAAAAGTTAAAAAGTGGTATGTTATTGGGTCCTCCTGGAGCGGCACTGTTCATACTATATATGAGGATTCGCTCTTGAACTGGTGTCATTTCAGAAAGAAGAGATGCTTTATTTTTATTTTATTTTTTATTTTATTTTATTTTATTTATTTATTTATTTATTTTTAGAAGAGATGCTTTAGAGTGGAGGGGTTCAGAGCCCTTAGAAAGTGTAAATGAAAAAAAAAAAAAAAAAAAAAAAGAAAAGAAAGCGTAAATGAAGAAGAGAAAGTCCAGAGAGGTTTCATCAAATTTTTGGTCTCCTGTCCTAAAACTTGTTTTTTTTTGTCCTAAAACTTAAAGTAAATATATATATATATACAAAAAATACTAATCACTGCAGTGAGTTACTGTATCTGCCATGGTATGTTGTTAGAAGAGATAACTGTGGGGCAACCACAGTGGCTAGCCAACCTAGGTGGCTCAGGGGTTGAGCATCGGCCTTTGGCCCAGGGCGTAATTCCGAGGTCCTGGGATCGAGTCCTTCATCGGGCTTCCTGCGTGGAGCCTGCTTCTCCCTCTGCCTGTGTCTCTGCCTCTCTCTCTCTGTCTCTCATGAATAAATAAAAATAAATAAATAAATAAATAAATAAATAAATAAATAAATAATTAACTGTGCTTTCATACAGGTAGACAGAAAACCAAGAAAGAAAAAGATATTTAGTAAATTGCTGATAAAATATATAAGTAAAACAGAAAAAGATTTATACTTAAGGCATTATACTTACTTTATTCTCCTCTGTGTCGTCTCTACATTAATGATCAAATCCCCAAATAATTCATATTTTCACATAAAGTTAACAGATTAAGGCCACATTTCTGCCCATGGAAAGTCCTCAAAAGCATCATATAAGGGACAAATACATTTCAATGAAATATTTTTAGTGGCTGAAGAATTTCGATTGTTATTTAATTATATTCAAGTAAAATTAGTATTTCATGTCCAGGAAATATGTCTGTTTTCTTTATTTTTTTTTCCTCTTCAGTTTATTTTTTCTTAATTTTTAAAAATTTTTAAAATATTTATTTATTTATTCGTGATAGACAGAGAGAGAGAGAGGCAGAGACACAGGCAGAGGGAGAAGCAGGCTCCATGCAGGGAGCCCGATGTGGGACTCGATCCCGGGTCTCCAGGATCGCGCCCTGGGCCAAAGGCAGGAGCTAAACCGCTGAGCCACCCAGGGATCCCCTCCTCTTCAGTTTAAAAATTGATGGCAATTTATATTTCCAATGCATTTTCTTTCCATGACCAGACAGTCATTTTGGGAATTGGGAAACACCAACACTTGACTTTCTGTTTTATTAAGAAAATGTACCTTATTCTACAGCAACCCAAAAGTTTCACATAAGGGAAGATTTCATCACAATTGACTTCTAGAAAATTTCCTCCAAATGTTAGGAGAAACCTTGACACAATGCAATAGAATGCTTATCTATTGAAATAGATTCAAATTCCCTGCTGTCAATTTTTATTGATAAGTTTTTCCCACTAGTTGTATTTTGAAATCAAGTTCAAGTGCAAGTTAAATATTTTATATTCAGTACCAGGGTGCTTTCCTGGCTGAAATAGTAACATTTTGGCCATGAAAGTTTTTGAGTAGTTCGGAGAGGTATCTCTGATTTTTCATTCCAGAGGCAAAATCTTGGGCTTTCTAGAAGATAATTGCACACTCTCCTTTGATTGTAATTTAGCATTTTCACCAACTAAGAGGGTAAGTAACAAATCACAGTGATGTTTGGCAGTACTGGTAACTTCGGACCAAGAAAAACCACAATATTTTTTCACTTCATGTTATTATTCATGTCAAAGATATTCCGAAATATCATTTCTGGTAATCACCAATCCGAAATTATGGTCATCCATAAACATAACTGTAAAATTATGTTATTTAAAGCATTTTTGAAAACTACCTATTTTTTTATTTTTGTTTTTTAATATTCTTTTTTTTAAAGATTTTAATTTTTTATTCATGAGAGGCACAGAGAGAGAGAGAGAGGCAGAGACACAGGCAGAGGGAGAAGCAAGCTCCATGTGGGGATCCCGATGCAGGACTCGATCCGGGTCTCCAGGATCACATCCCGGGCTGAAAGTGGCACTAAACCGCTGAGCCACCAGGGCTGACCATTTTTTTTAATATTCTAATAACTATTGAACGCATTAGATTCTCTTTATCATGTCAGGCCATTTATTTTATGCATTTGAAGGGTTTTTTTTTTTTTTTGCATTTGAGTTTTTTGTTTGTTTTTGATTTTTGTTTTTGTTTTTGTTTTTTTTGCATTTGAGTTTTGTTTTTGTTTGTTTGGTTTTTGTTTTTGTTTTTTGTTTTTGCATTTGAGTTTTCTTTGGGAACAATCTGCCAGGCACAAAATGTTTATGAGGCCCGCTCCACACTAAAAACAATCCTGAGATAATACGAAGCCTTTTCTGGAATTCTCTATTCTTCTCGCACATAAGCATACGTGCTCCTGGCACCATGGGTAGCTCCCTTCTGCATCCAGGGACTGTGATTAATTTGTGCTGAGCCAGGGACCCTCTTCCGCACACAGCAGGCTTCTTGCACGCAGCTGATTGGGGTGAGAGGTACAGTCTATGACCAGAAAATATTGCTTTTATACCGGATGGAACTAACCGGTCCGCATGGGGTTCCCACCTGGCAACTGTGACCTGGTGAAAGCAGTTCATACATGCAAGTCATCCTGAATAGGACCTTTTCTCTCTCTTTTTATTTGCTAATTATTCCAAAAGCCATCATGGCATATCCTGGGCATACCGGTGACATCATGAAAAGTCACAAAAATCCATACTTCGCCCCATCCTTCCCCCAGTGAACACACACAGACACACAATTCATGGGTGGCAAGGGGGGGAAACAAAGAGCTAACTCTCTTTTTATTTATTTATTTATTTATATTTTTATTTATTTTTATTTATTTATTTTTATATTTTTATTTTTATTTTTATTTTTATTTTTATTTTTATTTTTATTTTTATTTATTTTTTTACAAAGAGCCAAATCTTATAACAGGGAAAGAAGCTTATGTTTTACATTCAGCTCAGAGCTTGTTACTTTTTATGGCCATCTGTGAAGCCAGGGAAAAACGTGCATTATTTGCATGATGAAAACAAAGTGGCCCAAAGAAAAGGAAATAAAACTCAAATTAGATCTAGGGGGAACAGTCCAATTCCATCTTTATTTAAACAGAACGTGTAAAGATCTGCTTTGACCCTCACATGAGTTCGTTGTTAATACAGCTGGTATTTTGGGGTTGCTACTATGGACTTCACCCAATTTCAGTGTTTCTGGTGCGTTCGCCACGAGTCTGTCTCCAACGTCCACATGCCTAACCTCGACCCTATTCTGGGTACCCCTCTCTAAATGCAAAAACATACACTTTTGTGCCGATGGAGAAGCAAAAGGATTAGTTTCAAGTTCAAGGCCACATCACCTGTAAGAAACAGCCAGAGAAGCACCCAACCTCAGGTGTCTTGATTTAGGAGAGGCTACCCAGGGAAATCCACCACATGTTTCTCTAATTCAGAGAATGCAAATGAACATCCAAGTGTAAGACGGATGGAAGAAATTAGTGGCAGGAAAGAATATTAATAACGTCGATACTCCAGATTAATTACACTTAAAATATGGCACTTAACACAAATTAATACTATTACCCTTGGTGCTCTGCGGGGAGACCATGCATCAAACCTGCCATCCGAACCTCTCTTCTTCTCTCCAATATGAATAGGAATTCTCAAAAAATCTGACTTATCCTGTCCCCCTGTAATCAGTAGTGAGCGCGATGAGAAGCACAAAGGAGCAGGTCAAGCGACACGAGGTGGTGTTTTTAAAAAACTCATTTAATCCCATAAAAATAACTTTATTTCTATCCACAGAGTAGTTCCAAGTTAATGTTTAACTTGTTAAACATTATATTTAAAAGCCAGGTTTTGTTTGGAGAATTTCTGGGCATGAGGCCCACTTTCAGTAATGCGACTGAAAGCCGAGAAAGCCAAAAGCATAAGAAAAATATACCATTTAGTCACTTCCGAGGGCAAACCACTGAAAGAGACAAACTACTCCGTTTTCAGCATTAAAACAAGCAAGTGTGGATAACCCCACAGCTCCCTGCACCAGAGGACGGAGAATCCGAACAACCCTTCCTGCCCGGCCAGGGGAGAGCGGCTTCACGGATCCCACCATCGCTGATAGGAACCCTTTCAAGCAGATAGAATGATCTGGGGGGAGAAAGGGAAAATTGGGGAGATCATGGGGACATTTAAACAAATTCTTGGAAAGAAGGAAGAAGTTATTTTCTCCTGGGCGCCCGGGAGTCTTGCGGTGCACCTGTAGAGCATACTGGTCCCATTCGCGGGGCCCCTTAGTGGATGGCCCTCCTCGCAGGTGGCCCCGAAGCCACCCCGGCCAGACTCTGCCCTGCCCTCCAACAGCTATCCTTGTCAACACCATCGGCTCCTGAAAGCAGGATTTATCTTCAGGCCTCACCCTGCGGCCTCTCTTCAGCATCTAAAGCTCTGTTCCTCACTTTTTCTTGGTCTGGTTTTACTGCCCCCCACACCCCACCCCACCCCCACCCCCACCCCCAGGAGGGAGGGCTTGGCTGCCTCCTCCTCCTCCTTGCACTCAGGTCCTGGAGGATCCCGACCCCATGTCCCTGCCTCAGAGATGTGGGTAACGTCACGACTCCCCCGGGACCTCCCCTGCCCACCCTGGCACCTCGGCCCACCCCTCACCTCTGCGAGGGGATGGGGAAACACGTCCCCCTCAGGGACCCACTGCACGGTTGTTGAGGATGCTCGGCGGCTCCTGCTGCCAGCCGCTGGGGCAGGGCTTGGGCCTCACCGCTAACCCGTGAGTGCACTTTATGGACCGGACACTGTAAACTAGAAGCAGGATTGAAACACTTGTCACCTCCCCCACGGTCACCGCCCTGACCCCACTACCACCATCTGTGACCTGAGGGCTGTCACTTCTCTGTCCGCTTCCCCCTGGGCCAGAGGCCCACTCCCATAATGGAGCAGTGCTTTCACTAGGGAACAGCCAGGTGGGGTCACCTCTGTCACCAAAGCCTTCTAGGATGTCCATTCCTCCCCGGCCTCCATCGTGCCCCTGTTCTTCTCGCTCAGCATGCTCTGCGCCTCCTGGACGCCACGCATTCAGGCCTTCATACCAAGGATGCCCCCCCCAGCCTCCCCCCCCCCAGCACACCTCTCCCAGGAGCACAGGCTGCTTCTCCACACCCATCAGAGGCTGACTCTAAAAACCCAGAAAGCCCCTGTGGCCACCCAGGCTCCACGCACAACCCTTCCCCACCCCCCCACCGCCTTATCTCCACTTTTGAATGCGACTTGCAAGTAGACCCAAAGGAGACTCTTTGCTCTGAGGATTCTGCTGGAAGGCTAAATGTATACTTCCATTTTCTCTTTTTGATTAGAAATTACATTCATTAACTTTTTTTTTTTTTTCCTAACTGGTTTAGATGGTTCAACTATATTTACTCAAGCTTTCAACCAATGAATTTATTTATTAGCATCAACAATATTACTAGTTTACAACTTTCAAACACGCCTGCCTTGGGATTCAACAAAAGAGGACTTGGACTTTTATTTGAAAGCAAATGCTGGGGACGCCTGGGTGGCTCAGCGGTTTGCCCCCGCCTTCAGCCCAGGGCATGATCCTGGAGACCTGGGATCGAGTCCCATGTCGGGCTCCCTGCATGGAGCCTGCTTCTCCCTCTGCCTGTGTCTCTGATTCTCTCTCTCTCTCATGAATAAATAAAAATAAAATATTAGGGATCCCTGGGTGGCGCAGCGGTTTGGCGCCTGCCTTTGGCCCAGGGCGTGATCCTGGAGACCCGGGATCGAATCCCACATTGGGCTCCCAGTGCATGGAGCCTGCTTCTCCCTCTGCCTATGTCTCTGCCTCTCTCTCCTTCTCTCTCTGTGACTATCATAAATAAATAAAAATTAAAAAAATAATAATAAAATAAAATAAAATATGTAAAAAAAAAGAAAAAGAAAAGAAAGCAAATGCTTATGAAAGTCCAAACACGAACACTGGGAAGCCTGGGTGGCTCAGTGGTTGAGGGTCTGCCTTAGGCTCAGGGCGTGAACCTGGGGTCCTGGGATCGAGTCCCGCATTGAGGTCCTGTCAGGAAGCCTGCTTCTCCTTCTGCCTGTGTCTCTGCCTTTCTCTCTGTGTCTGTCATAAATAAATAACTAAAATCCTTGAAAAAAAATAGAAAAAAAGAAAGTTCGAACATATTCTTGACAACACATTGTTATTGAATTCTTTCACCAGGGGAAAATGTATGGCTGTGGAAGGTCTACCTTCTAGGTTAGCCACAGTATAACAGAACAAATCAAAATGAAACAAAAACAAAACAAAACAAAACAAAACAACAAGAGGAAAGGTACATAACCCTATTATGATTCTGATACAAAATATGATACCTCAACGCAATTATAAAAACAATTTAAGAGGCGCCTGGGTGGCTCAGTCGGGTGAGTGTCAGACTCTTGATTTCAACTCAGGTCATGACCTCAGCCCCACACTGGGCTGCGTGCTCAGCAGGAAGTCTGCTTGTCCCTCTGCTCCTCCCCTGGCTTGAAGTCTCCCTCTATCTCTCTCAAATAAATTAGTAAATACAATCTAAAGAAAAAACTTAAAACAGACAAAAGTAATTTATATTATAACAATCACTCAGAGGAGGTTCTTGGGTGTGTGAGGGGAGCAGCCAGGAGAAGGTGGTGAGGCATCTGGGGTGATCCTAATATCCTTCTTTTGGTATATCTGAGTGCTTCAGTTTGTGGCAACTCACCAGTTTGTATGTTTTTTTTCAATAAAAAGGTCACTAAAGACCGCTATGAGGTTGCTTCTCCCAAAATGCACACATAGGCCAGCACCGTGGTGAACTAGTAAATTAGTTTATGACCACCAGTTATAGGAAGGTAGTGAACTAATATATACTAATTATATACTAATAGATACTAATGTATGGCCACTCGAGCACAAATGATGCAATTCAATACAGTCGGATCTAGGGAGTGACCTAAAAAGCCAACCTTATAAGGTATATTTAAGCATTGCGGACGCTTGCCTCTTCCGATACATCATTTCATTAAAGGCAGCCTCCAAAGTGGACTCAGCCTTTTGTGCTTTTCCATCCCTGTTACTCCAGGACCGTGGTTTCTAAAGCCCTCCCTGTGGGACGCCTCCGTGTCACCTGGGGTCGCTGTTAAGGCACATCCCTGGGGGCTCATGTCAGGCTTTCTGGCTCGTATTTATCTGTCTGCTTCCTTACTTATTATGTGAATGTTTCCCCGCCTTGCCGGGTTCGGAATGATGTTACTACAGGGTTGGCTCTCATAGCTCTGGCCCTGGAAGGCAAACGGGTGTCGTGGGTCAGTGAGATCTGACTTTTCGGAAACAAGCGCATCCCGTGGCCTTGATCTACCAAGCGGCCCTCTGGGAACCAGTCAGGTCTGGCACTTTGTCTTTTCTTACTCAGGCTCCTAGGAAGCTGAGACACTAAATACAGCCGAGGTTGGACAGCTGAGGCCGACACTGCTCTGGCCTCGTATATGAGTCATTGCTAGTTTTTCAGCTTTAGGCAAAGTTTTCAATGTCAGTCGGACTGAGCAGTTGGAAATGAAAGTGGAGGGACCTCATGTGTACAAGGGACTTCACTGTGGGATCCTGCTCAGCTCACTTTTTTTTTTTTTTAATTTATTTATTCATGAGAGACACAGGGAGAGGCATAGACACAGGCAGAGGGAGAAGCAGGCTCCCTGCAGGGAGCTCGATGTGGGACTCGATCCTGGGACCCCGGGGTCACACCCTGGGCCAAAGGCAGATGCTCAACACTGAGCCACTCAGGCGTCCCTTGCTCAGTTCACTGAAGCCCTCCCAAGTTTCTAGGGACAGCCCTAGAAACTGTCAATAGACGGCATTTCCTTTCCATGTAAATACATTTTTCTTTTGAAATACCTCAGGGAGAGATGGCTGTGGCAAGCAGGTGTGCCCTGGGTCAGAGATTATATTAACATTACCAAGTAATTAATAATTAGAGATAAGCACATTCCCATTGCTTCTTGGTTCTTCTTATAAAATTACAGTGCCTTAAACCTAGAGAAAGGCTCCTTATTTAAACTTTAATATTCTTTTTTTTTAAGATTTTATTTATTCATGAGACACAGAGAGGCAGACATAGGCAGAGGGAGAACCAGGCTTCCTGTGGGGAGCCCCATGCAGGACTCGATCGCAGGACCCTGTGATCACAACCTGAGCTGAAGGCAGATGCTCAACCACTTGAGCATCCCTAAATTTTAATATTCTAACAAATTAAAGAATGCTTAAAGATTTTGACAGCAAGTGCACTTATAACATTACTAAAAATATTCAAGAACTTAAAAAAACACACCATAATTTGTCAGATAAAATAGATACAGACCAAAAATTTGTCTGTATACTATACAACTGATTTGTCTGTAATGTCCTAAAAATAGCGAAGAAGAAGGTTCTTGGTTGGAAATAAAGAAGTTTCTGTTTGACCAAATAATGTCTTCACCAAACAGAATAGAGACAACGCACACCCAACAAGGGTTCATAATATGACAACAAAATCAGAGTGACACACTTCCCACCAAAGCGATATTTTTAATAAAGTGAAGCATATCGTACCCTTACTTGAAGACTATGCCTGTTCTGTTTATAATTTATTGCATTGAATCTTCAACATTCCTGGCTTTCAACAGCGAGGCTAGCCAGCGACAGAATTACGATGGTGAGGGAGTGGTCACTTTTCCCCCAAATGCTTCTAAAGGTTTTATCTGCCCTCCTTTGCCCTGCTGCCTGCCTCCCTGACCAGCCCATGCAGAGTTCTGATCCCATCCCCAATGAATTTCCTCCCAACCAGGACAAACCCCCATGAAGTGCCCTACGTAAAAAAAAAAAAAAAAAAAAAAAAAAAAAAAAAGAATCAATCAAGCAATAAATAAATAAATAAAGGAAAAAGTCCTACATGAATTGGTGGACTGGAAAAGTCTGTCTGGGAATATTTAAATTTCAAAAAAAATCATCAGTAGCCAAAACAACTGCTCTCAGAGTGGGTTACTTCTCAGAGCCTGGAAAACAGGGAGCGTGAAAGTTTCTAGTGTTGTACCCAGGAACCAGCTTATTCTTGAAAAAGAAAGAAAAAAAAAAAAACCCACATAGTGAGCCGACCTATTTAGCTTGCAAGTTTTTAGAGTGGATCTAAATCCTCCCTGCAACAACCCAGACCCTTATGAAGCTGCATTGGGAACGGTTGTGCAGGAGGCCGGCAGTAGCTGGTGCGCGCCAAGGTGAGGTATGCAAGGACTGCTCGGCCAGTGGCTTCGTTAGAACATTTTCCAGGAGTTGGATTTGCCGTCCCACTCCTACAATGACCTTTGCAGACAAGGGGGGCTTGCCAAAATCAGGACACTGTGACGAGATTGGATAAATTGCTTTTCTCCTGCGGGTCCCCGTGTAAAGGAGGAAGGAGTCCAAGAAAAATATCACCGCTGTGTGCCCTTGGTCAGCCTGCACATTCGGAGAGCTGCTATATTCACCTGCTGCACTCGGTTTCGGTGCCAACCAGTCGGGGTGAGACCTGAGACAAGAGGACCCGATACCTTCTTCCCTCCTATTAATGTCCCTCGCTGGCCTATTAGTCAACGCATTCAGCTTCGTACTTAGAAATTTTAGAAACGGGGCGACCGGGGGGATATATGGGAATACATTGTTCTTTGGACGAAACAACAAAAAATAATGCTTTTTTTTTTGTGTTAATCTGCTTTTTTTTTTTTTCCAAAAGAAAGGAATGTAGAGGATGAGCATGTATCAAATCGTGTTGGTGGATTTCTGACGGTGTGTTTTTCATTACGAAATCCACGGAGAGGTTGCTGTTTCATTATTACTAAGGACTAACGCCCGAAATTTCTGTGGGATAATTTCTCTAAAATGTAAAAAGCTTTTCGGTCTTTTTTTTTTTTTTTTTTTTTTAAGCTTTTCGGTCTTAATGGGATGGAACTCCTTGACCTAGAGATTCTGCTGCTGGGGCAAGTCGGGTGCCTTCTCCAGCGACCCGCTGAATGAGACGTGGGGCTCAGCTGGGCCTCGCTCTCCAAGCAGGAATCCACTGGGACAGGGAGAGAGTATTTCCGACTGTGGCACCTGTCTTGCCACCTGCAGAGGGAATTGACAGCTCTGGGCTTTTCCATCCTAAACCTGGCTCCCTGGAGGCTCCTGCTCAGTCTTTCCTAAAGGGAGTATGCGTGCCTTTCTTCCTTACTTTTTTTTTTTTTCTTCCTTCCTCTTTATGTCTCTCTTTTCGGGTAGCCTGACGATACCCATAGGGAGGCCAAAAGGATGGCAACCTGCACTTGAGGGTCTCCTGCAGGGACTCAACTCATTTTTGTAGTTCTTTTTCATTTTTGCGGAAGGTGCCACCCTTTGTAGTAAGCTGAGATGTGATGACTGATGGCCTATGATGTGCAGCTCCATCTGTCTGTCCGCTCCCAGCACCTGTGATCTGTCAGGCCCCCGGAGTCCTCCGTGGGGCATTCAGGTGCTGGGCACATGGTCCAGTGTCCTGAAGGCAACGCCCACTCTTGCTTTAGGGACACCCTGTTGGCAACATGGGGAGGTGGGGAAGATGCGAGGGGACGTGGCTGAGGTTGGAAAGTCCATCTGTGTGAGAGGGTGACCTGAGACAGGGGACCCTGAGGATGGCCACAGGCAAGGGCCCCAGGAGACGTGCAGAGGCTACGTGGAGGGGACCTGACAGGGATGCACGGGGATGCACAGCAGCAGGTGCCCTGGGACCGGCATCCCTAGAGCTAGATGTCCCCAGCCTTTTTTTTTTTTTTTCTTTCTTTTTTTTTATGATTGAGAGCTTTATTTTCAATTTTGAATAGCAGGAAACAAAATCTGTAAAATCCTGAGAATTTGATTCAACATTCAATCTTCAAGTCACTGATTCTAATGTTAAATATAGGTGCTTTAATTTTACATTCACAAAACTAATTACAATATACTCTAATGAATTTTGTTAGGGTTTTCCTCTGTGTGTGTGTGTGTGTGTGTGTCAGAGAGTATAAACCTTCCTCTAATTCTTCTGTCCAACAGAGTCTCTACTTTCAGATGACTGTCGATGCCGAGGGGACAGCAGGAGCAGAAGGCTTTGGGCCTGCAAAGGTGTAGTTTGCTGCATCTGTGACGTGACCCAACTGCATGATGCGAGGATGTTACCCAGCCGGTAGGTGGAAATATGGATGTGGACATCAGGAGGGAAGTAAGTCTTGAAGGGTCCTCTGGCGATGTCCCCGAGGCGGGCGTGCATGCCTTCCTGTCCCTTGGACACCAGGCGAGGTGTCAGGCAGCCCGTAAGCACTCGGAAAGGACTTGGCCAACTGAAAACTAGCAAATGCCATATGCCTCTGAGTTTTCCCCCGAGTCCCCGTGAAGTAGAATATAATTGACATCATCGTCCACACAGAGGCCCAGCACTCTCCAGCATCTTGGCATCAGAAATCGGCGTGTAGAGTAGCTGGTCTCTCACCCCCTGAGCATTTCCCGTCCTGTCAAAAGGCCAGAGCAAAGCACCTTTGCCAGGAAAACCATCACAACAGCACCTGTAATTAAGCTCACCACTGTCAACACCGTGGCTCAGGATCTGTATCAAAATATCTATTATTATTATTATTTATTATTATTATTATTTTAGAGGGAGTTTTTGTTTTTCAAATATAGTCATATGCAGCTTTAAACTCTGCCTTCACATAGGTCTGACCTTTTTTTTTTTTTTTTCCCCCAGGAGCTGAATTGACTTGAGAAGTTTATTGCATCCTTATTCTGGACAGACACCCAAGATGAGGTTGTATCAGATGCCTGCACTTTCAGAAGTGTGTGTTTTATAAACAGCAAGGATGTAGGTGCACACACCCAGATGCTTTAGAAGTCCGATCATGCCAGGGAGAAAAGCTTCACAACAGCTATCTCTCTGTCCTATACACGGAGGGGGGGGCGGCTTGGGCCACAGCGTAAAGAGGGATATTGCCATCTGCCCTACGGTAAAGGTCAGGAGAAAATAAATAGAAAAATTGAATGCAGAGCCATCAGAGCCACCACGGGGACAAGCAGGGTGCAGGGAGAAGCTTCCAGAGCAAGTGTCTTAGCATCTGAAGCATCAGTGAAGCATGCATGCTCATCGCCGATGCATCGATGTGAACTAGACTGTCCAGGGAGAAAAGAAGGGGTGATTCAGGAGGCTGGAGGCACGAGAGAAGACGGCAGATTGAGAGCAGGGCAGGTGCTTCCAGATGGCCTGGCAGGAAGTGTGCAGGGAGGCTGAGGAGGGCTCAGGTGACCAGGCCTGCGGTGTGGAGGGACAAGGACTCACAGCTTGGCCTGCAAGACGGTGTCCGCAGGCCGGTGGTAACCAGATAAAAACCAGGGAGACCGTGACACCAGCGTGTCCCTGAGCCTTGCTTTAGTTGTTAATCCACGGGATGTTGATAAAAACACAATTGTGCTTCAGCAACTGTGAGATGGTGAACTACTAATAATTTAACCATTGGACGTTTGTATTAGGTGCCCAGAGCATAAATATGCCAACTAATAATATTTTTTTAAAATAATGCACTTAAAATAAGACTTTTCTGGGCTTGGTTGTAGATACTCCATGCATGCACTAATTCATCATCACTCAGAAAATAAAATAGGAAAAAAAAATAAATAAAATAAAATAAAATAAAATAATAAAAAAAGAAAATAGGCTTTCATATTTCTATCTCTTCGTTGCTTTTTGCTTTGTAACTGTGGTGATCACAAGACTTTCCATCCAAATGGGGACAGTTTTGAGAGCGAAAGAGATAGTTCGAATAATTATACAAAGACAACAGGCATGGATAGGAACCATCCTGGGCTAACCAAACATATGATTCTTATTCAAAAGAATTTTAAATAAATTAAAATTTATGTCCCATTTTAAAAATTCTTAAGTGATTACAATCATTTAAAATTTCGGACAGTAAAAATAAAGAAAGAAAGAAAGAAAAAAGAAAGAAAGAAAGAAAGAAAGAAAGAAAGAAAGAAAGAAAGAAAGAAAATAAAAAAGGTAAATTTGGGACAGTGTTTTGAAGTGGGACATCCTTTCCCCTTTTAATTGGACTCATTTTGATCCTTTAATATTCTAATATTAGTGGACTGCTCCATTTTGTTTTCCTAATTTCCCCTTTACATTTTGTCAGTATACTGAATAGATCCCTGGCTGAAATAGATGAAATAAAGATGATAAATCTCTTAACCATGACACCTAGCAGATGTTAAATGTGCATATAGCTTTTTAAAGCAGAACTTTCAAAGTCCAGGAGAAAACACTTCACTTTATTTTATTTTTCCTTAGCTCCCGAAACAGAAATTGGGATCAAATCCAATAAAAACTTTTATGGCCAATGAAAAATCAAGCGTTATTAAAATTAAAAAAAAAAGGAAGAAGTTGAAAGACTTACTACGGAAAACTGCCAGATTGTAGCATGTCAACGGATCCCTATACAAAGCCTCAATATTCAGCTATTATTCAAGCAGGTAGCACATAATTATTCCTATAGATTGATACCTTTGCTTATTATCCTCTTGACTGCACACAAAACACAGTAATTTGAATCTAACAATGTCTGTAAAAACTTCCATTAATAATATAAAGTGTTATTAAAACATAAAAAATTATCTATGGCCTGTTCCAATTGATTTCTGTTGCTGTAATTGATGGGCTGAGCTTCACTGTACCCAGGTACACCTGGACAACTAACTTTGAAAATAAAGGAAAATAATTGATTTCAGGTGTGAAATGAGGCAGTTTGGTGACCGTGCTTTGTCAGCTTTCCTAACTCCCACAGAGAGCCGCACCGCAGGGCTGCGTGTAGATCAACAGCAGACAATGGATATATATTTGCGAGTTTCATATAGTTCCGTGATAATTGAGATAGTCCGTGCAAGGAGATAAATCTCATGCATGGCCCTTTTATACCAATGGTAAAAGGGGTCTGTCTTAGTTGAATGACTCCCAAACCCCTACTGAGTAAGATCCAAGGGGAAAAGCCACCTCACCTAAGGCCTTCCTCCTGGTCTGGCCCTATCCCTCGTTTCTCCATTAATTGCGTGTGCCTCCAGGCTTTCACTCTGCTCTTCCTGATGTTCGAACATACTTTCCACTTTTTCCATTGGCCAAACCCTTCTGATACACCAGCTTCTAGCTTGAGGTAATCTCCACAACATCTTCCCTGAGTCCCCAGATTAATTTCCATGTCCCGATTAATTACTTTTCACCTGTCTCCTATTAGAAACTGACAGGACATATTTGATTTATCAGCCTGTGGGACTCTCTACCCTCATAGACTACAAGTTCTTCAAAGACAGAGGATGACCCAATAATCTCATGACCCGGTAATGTGTAGTGTGATCGGTGCTCACAAAAGATGTCCTAATTCCAGCTAAAATTAAATGCATGTCGCATAGTATTGTTTGCAGTTGTACCGACCGTTAAACCAGATGACCATTTCCAAGCAACTGCATCTTGGTGAAGTGAAAAGAGTTATGGCCCTTGCTTAGATAAACCTAAGTTTCAGTCTCAGTTCTGTTGCTCATCAGTGGGGTAACTCCGAGCCAGGCCCTTACCCTAGTTGAGCTTTACTTTCCACATTCGTATTGATGAGCTTTATGAAGGGTATGGCTCTAATTCAATGAAAAATGTACTTAACTTATACAAGCTCAGTAAGCTTCCTCATCTTACTTCCTCTTATATTGGCACTTTTTAATTAAAAAAAATACCCTAGGGCTGCATTTCTATAGCTATTGTTCTGTATGTACAGCTATGAGAAAGTCATATCATACAGACCAGACCCACTCGATGTCTTGGTTTGGTTCCGTTCTATTATTTAGAGTGAGCTTCTCTAACCCTCATCTCTACTCCAAAAATTGCCATTATTCCTTCACTGTCCAGCTTAAATCTTCCCTGCCCAGCAAAGTCTATCAGAATTGATTGACAGATCATCCTGGTTTCCACAATACCTCTTAAGTGATTTTATTACAATGCAGTAGGTATTATTTAACTGCAATTGTAATGCCAAATGCATTCCCCTAGCTTTCAGAATTTCTCCAGTCTAGGATCATTTTTCAAAATAAAGAAAATAATGAGACATATATTAAAATAATTTTTGAACAGGCAGGATCTTTTCTTTTTATGTTAGAAAGACAATATTTTAAAAATAATATGATATTAAAATAAAAATATGTATAAATTCATACACATTTAAAATATATTCATGACTTCAACCTTTGTGGTCAAGAATTGATTCCTTTTAGCAAGAAAAAAATTAAATGGTAGAAGATGTAGCAAAGTTACATTATGTAGCATTATATACATCTGACCCAAGCATTTATTACATATAAAAATACTCAGTATTTGAATCACATCATAATATAAACAGGTATATTAAAGAAAGTAACATAACTTAGTAAAACAGTTGCACTTCACTTTTTTAAACAAAAAACTGGCTAATTGCAGATTAATTTTAATTTTTATAACATAAAAGTGCCTATAATAGCCACTACAAGTTTCTTTGATCAGTACTTTACAAACACAAAGAAATAAGAAATGAGTTTAATTTACCTTAATAACCAAATCAAATTTCTGGTGAAAGTCTCTGTTTACTGGCTCCAGGAGACTAAGTTCTGCAGTCCTAGGATGCATTTGGAAAAATCGCGGGTAATCCTCAGGAGTCCCTGAAAGACATTGAGATTTCAGCACATAATTGAGAACAATGAGTAATATGTGTGTGTGCTATATCTATTTCCCTTCATTAACTGAAGAACAAAATCACAATTTCATTAGTAAATTAACTTTCAAAATTATGCAGTCTAGGGAAAGGAGACACAAATGTGGTATACAATTAATTAGCTTATGAGAAAGAAGACGGAAAATATTTCTTATTTGGATGATTCTCCAAATATCTTTTATTAGGAGAGTTCTTTAATTAATTTGAAACTTCACCACATGAAAAGAGATATTAAGTGTAGGGAGAGCAAATTTTGAAGTATAAAATTGTGTTTTAATGGTGCATAAATCTTAATTATAGCCTGCATGGTCTTTCACTGTATCTTGTAATAAACAAAGACTAGTAATTTGTACCAAATATTAAGCTGCTTGAAAATTAAAATGAACATATTCTGTTCCAGCTGGGCAAATATTTTTCTTAAGGCAAGAATCCAGCTAATTATATCAATTATATTAAATAAAAATATACTGATGATACTCTTAATGCCTAGAGAGAATATTTCTTAAGTACAGGCATTTTAGTGATTTGAAATACATTTCTTCCTGCAGAAATATTCTTCAGTTGCATTATCTTCTTTTGTATTATGTGATATTCTTTTTCTCAAATTGATGAATAAGTAGAAGTCAAATAGTATAACTATAAAGTATATGTATGCATTTGGCACAAAAATAACCATAAGAATAAAATAACTATTGCTTACAATAATTAAAGCCTACTGTATACTAAATGCTTTATGTTAATAATCATCAAGAAGTTTGTAAATAATTCCCATTTTACAGAGACGGACTTAGCAATTTCAAGATGTTAACTAATTTGTCCAAATCAAAAAGACAATATGACAGGACTTGCATTCAAATCCAGATTCTTGGAGCTAGATATAGCCAAAAAGGGATTAATTTCTATTCCTCCTCTGCTTCAACATTGAGACAAGAAGAGAAACTCTCCCGGGGCATTATGTGAGGAGAAAAAAAAAAAAAAAAAGTTTGCCAGTAAACTAGACTTGAAAATACAGAAATAGTCAAAATTGCACATGGCAATTTAGCATATGATAAAGTAGTCATCTCAAAACAGTAGGGGAAAATGGATTCTTGAATACTAGCATTTATCAAATAGAACAGCCATACAGAAAGTGATCAAATTGCATCCATTTTTTATACTAGAGTAAACCCCAAATGGAGAGGATATTCATATATAATAAACAATGAAACAATACAAGTGATAGCAATAGATGAAAACACAGATGAATTCTACTATAATGTGAGAGTGGGCATATCTCTCCTAACTATGGCTCAAAATCAAGAAGCAATCAGGGAATAGAGAGATAAATTTGATGACATTACAAAATGGCTTGGCAAGACACAATAAACAAAGTAAAACCACAAGTGACAAGCTAGGGGAAATATTTGCAATTAACAACAGACACAAAATGTTCATATCCCTAACATATGTAGATTTACAAATTAGAAAAGAAAAAGATCAGCAACACATTAAAAAGAATGGGCTAGATAATGAAGAGTTCATAAAAAGAGAAAGAAACGACTCTTGACCATTTACAAGATGCTCACCTTTATACACAGAGGAAAAATTCAAATTAAAGCCACACTGCGATTCCATTTTATTTTATTTTATTATTTTATTTTATTTATTTATCAATGAGAGAACAGAGAGAGAGAGAGAGAGAGAGAGGCAGAGACACAGGCTGAGGGAGAAGCAAGTTCCATGAAGGGAGCCTGATGTGGGACTTGATCCCAGGTCTCCAGGATCAGCCTGGGCTGAAGGCGGCACTAAATCGCTGAGCCGCCAAGGTGCCCTCTGATTCCATTTTGTATTTATTAGATTAGCAATGGTCCAAAGTGGACACCATACTCTATTGGTAAGCCTGTGAGAAAATATGCACTTTCAGACATTTCTGGTATTTTTAAAAGAGTGCTATGAAACCTATCATGGTAATTTAGCATAGTCTATGAAAATGATGTATCAGGAGATTCTAAGAAGAAGGCAAAGTAGGAAGCCTCAGGAATCTCTCTCTTCATGTAGACAACAATTAGCAAAAATCTGTCTGATGTAACTATTTCAGAATTCTTGAGTCCATTGAAATCTTCCAACTTCCAGAGTAGTGTTTGGGCAGTAAAATATGATTAATTTCTATCAAGCACAGTAGTGGCTACCCATCCCCCATCCCTCTGCCACTTGGCAGGCAGCTGAGCATTCATTCCTGGAGAAACTTATACACAGCTGTTGGGAGCAAGGATGGGCAAAAAGGACCATGTCCTCAAATATCAGAGATCTGTGCTCTCACTGGAGATTGTTGATTCTGTTAACAGAGGTGTAGGCAACTATTCTTGTGACACACCACCTCCATTGGTGTAAGCCCCTCCACTTTGGCTGCAGTAATTTCCAAGAGACCTGAAGGGTCAGCATATTTTTCACCCTGGTCATTTTTCTCTTTGTTTTCCCTTTAGAAGCCAGGCATTAAAGACAAGACATCCTATATGGGGCTCGGGGCGGGGGGGAGACATACATACCCAGGGGAAGGAATAGGCTCAGAAATTACTTGAGAAGACCTTAAGTTTACATTTCAGACTAGTCCTTAGCACAGAAATAGACTACAACATTAAAAAAAAATTCAGTCAACAAAAATAGAAACAAAAATCAGTAAACCCTGGAAAAGTGAAAAAATCTGATTTTTAGAGTTACCATATTTTATTAGATTCAAATGTCCAGTTTTAACAACAACAACAGAGTGTACAAAAAAACAGAAAGGTATGGCCCATTCAAAGGAAATAAACCAAATCAACAGATATTGCCCCTGAAAAAAAAACCTGGTTGATGACATACTAGAAGAAGATGCTAAAACAACTGTATTAAAGATGCTCAAAGAACTAAAAATAAGTGCAGAGAAAGTCAAGAAACTAATGTATGAAATGGAAAATGGAAATAACAATAAAGATAGAAAACCTAAAGAGAAACTATAAGAAATTCTGGAGCTGAAAAGGCCAATACTGAAATGAAAAGATTACTAGAGAAGTTTAAAGACAGATTTAAGTAGGTAGAAGAAAGAAACAATAAACTTGAAGATAGGGTAATGGAAATTATTGAGTCTGAGTAAGGGGAAAAAAAAAAAAAGATTAACAAAAAGTAACAGTGCCTGATTGACCTGCAGGGTACTAGTAAGACCAACATTTGCATTGTGGGAGTTTCAAAAGGAGAAAAGAGAGAAAGGGGTAGAGAAAATGTTTGAAAAAATAATGTCTGAAAACTACCAAAGTTTGATATCAGATATAGATATAGATCCAAAAAGCTCATTAAAATTAATGTAAGATGAATTAAGAGAGACTCACACCAAGACACTTCATCATTTAGCTCAAAAGACAAAGACAAGGAGAGAATCTTGAAAGCAGCTAGAGAGAAGTGACTCATCATATGCAAAGGGTGCTCAATAACTTTATCAGCCTTTTTGCTATCAGAAACATTGGAGGCCAGTGGACAGTGGCTCATGATAATCAAAGCGCTAAAAGAAAATAAAATGTTAGAAAAGAATTCTATAACTAGCAAAACTGTCCCTCTCAACTGACAGAGAATTTAAGACATTCCCAGGTGAAAGCTGAGGGAGTTCGTCATCACTAGACCATCTCTACAAGAAATATCCCTGGAGTCCTGTGGGTTACAGTGTGAGGACACCTGGCAATAACTTGAATAGTAGGGAGAAATAAAGTTTTCAGAAAATATAAGTATATGGGCAATTGTAAAAGATAGTATTATAGTAACAATGGTCTTTAACTCTACTTTGTGGTTTCTGCATAACTGAAGAGACTAAGAGATTTTTACAAATTACTGGTTTATGTTTTCAGGCACTCCATGGGCAAATATGTGACTTTGTTACACAAACAACCTAAAAAGGGTGAGGACAAGCTGGGGAAGCACGGAGTTTTGTGTGTTATTAAAGTTAAACTGTGAGAGTTTAGTTAGAATGTTATGACCTTAGGATTTCAATATAATTCCCACGATGAAGAAAACGAGTATAGAATATACACAAAATGAAATAAGAAAGGAATTTGAACACTACAAAAAACCCACAACTAAACACAACAGAAGATAGTACCGAAGGCAATGAGGGATGAGAAAGCTGTAACATATGTGGAAAACAAGTAGCAACATGACCGAAGTCCCTTCTTATCAGAAATTACTTTAAATGTAAATTAATTACACTCTCCACTCAAAAACAAATGGATTGGGCAGCCCGGGTGGCTCAGCAGTTTAGCACCACCTTCACTCCAGGATGTGATCCTGGAGACCTGGGATTGAGTCCCACGTCGGGCTCCCTGCATGGCGCCTGCTTCTCCCTCTGCCTGTGTCTCTGGCTCTCAATCTCTCTCTCTCTCTCTTTCTCTCTCTCTCTCTCTGTGTGTGTGTCTCATGAATAAATAAATAAAATCTTTAAAAAATGGATTAAAAAAAAACATGATCTGACTATACGCTATCTATAAGACACTCACGTTAGATTCCAAGACACAAATAAATTGATAATGAAAGGCTGACATATGGTATATCTTGAGGGTAACATGATAAATGAAATAAGCTAGTCGTAAAAAAGACAAACACTTCATGATATTAATTATATAAGGTAGTTAGTCACAGAGACAGTAGTTAGAATCGTGTATTCCAGCAGTTGTAGGAAAGAGGAGAATAGGGAATTATTGCTTCCTGAGCATAGAATTTCAGTTTGATAAAATGAATAAAGCTCTAGTAATAACTTTATGAATGTATTTAATATCACTAAAGTGTATGCTTATAAATGGTTAAGATGGTAAACTGCATGTATGTGTATTTTACTACAATAAAAATTGAAGAAGGGACACCCTGGTGGCTCAGTGGTTGAGCGTCTGCCTTCAGCTCAGGGTGTGATCCCTGGGTCCTGGGATCAAGTCCCGCATCAGGCTCCCTGCAGGGAGCCTGCTTCTCCCTCTGCCTATGTCTCTGCCTTTCTCTGAATCTCGGAAAAAAAAAAAATTCTTGGCAGGATGAGCACTGGGTGTTATGCTATATGTTGGCAGATTTAACTCCAATAAAAAAATTAAAAAAAATAAAATTGAAGAAAATCATATTAGCATTTATTTTTGACCCAGAACGTCTATTTCAAGGATTTTTTTTTTTTTTTTTTTTGCATTTTAACAGTAAAAGATAAGTAATCACCTACATATACATCAATAGCAGTTTGGTTGAGTAAATGCTGATATATCCTCAAGTGGATAATAATGGAAATGAAAAGAAATGAATGTTGAATATCTTTACCTATTATTGTAGAGGTATCTTCAGTTATATTAAGTGAAAAAACTTGGAGAAAAGTGCATATAGTATTGCTTTTAAGAAAGAAGAGCATATAAACATATAAATAAAAGGAAATATATATATGAGTGAATATAAATAAAATGATAAAATATAACACTAAAAAAGTGTTACATATGAGAGAGACAGAATGTGTTGAGGGAATAGGCAATGAAGCTAGATTAAATTAACTATATCACTGGTTTTTTTGAGTCATATAAATATTATATATCATTAGAAGACATTGAATATAAGGGCAGATTAAAATATTGAAATAAAGTAATCTAAATGTTTATTCAGTCGGTGTCATAAACACAGATAAAGATTATTCCAGATAATTTTAAGAGATAGCACCCTGATGTCACATTCACAGTGCAATGTAGTTCTAGAATAATAGAAATTACAAAACACCTGGTTTATGATATTCATATGGTTCATGTTAGTGTTGTTATTCGAAGATGGTCATGGATGTATTTTGCCAGAAGTTAAATGAATAAGTATGCGGTGTCTTAATTCTATCATTTTCAGTGTTAAAAGCAATTCTCATCATAGAAAACTGGATTGCTCTAGAAACTTAAGGAAATTTATGGCTATTCTCCAAGTTTTGATATTGCAGATATGTAGGAATTTATGATCAGCCTCAGTCAAATGTTACTGATGGATAAAGCTATAACTTCCTTTGGTAGAGCAAAAACAATTATGATATACAACTTATCTCCAGATGATTTTCAATGAAAACCTTCAAATGACCCTTGGGTGTTAAGTACTTTGCAAAAGCCAGGCTATTACTGAAGTATAAAAATGTTTTCCAAGAACAGAAGTTCATGTCTAAGTTCAAGAACCCTACAGATTCACTTAATTTTCCCATTTAGGAAATGCAATACTCATTCCATTTAGCAAAGGTATACTTAATTCATCCAAAAAGGTTGCTCCTGGGTTTTCAGTTCAAGATGGTGACATAGGAAGACCCTGAACACAACTTCTCCAAGGAACACCCCAAATTACACCCATTAATAAAACAGTTGCTCCTGAAGGAGAATGGAGGGCTGACTGGATAGCTACTGAACATCCAGAAAGAGTGAACAGCAAGAGAGATGGAGACACGGTAAGGGAGGGAATCCCACCCCCTGTGTTGTGAATGGCAGGGAGGAGGCTCCCTGATGAGGAGCCTGGAATAGAACCCTCTGTCCTTGGGCACAGAAAGTTTAAAAGAGCAACTGGCACATAGAAGGGACAACACTAGAACTCCTCAGAGCACCAGAGGAGCCACCGGATGATCCCAGGTCAGAGAGCCTGGAGAATGACACAGTTCACATTCCCACCACACCTTACAGGCCTAGACCAGAGCAGGGTCCAAATACCGTCACAGGTGGGTCCAGCTATCACAGTGAGCTTGTGACGTCAGAGAACCCAGCGTCCATAGGCCCACAACAGTGCTGGTCACACTGGAGCACAGAAAAAGAAGCCAGGGCTTACAAGGGCCATGGAACTCTGGAAATGCTCTTTCCCTGTCCACCTTAAAAGTTCAGACTGGAAGAGGTCTGAAAGCCATAAGGGACAGGCTCAGGTGCCATAGTTAGTGGGTCTCAACACTGTCACTGAAAAGTCAGATCTTCAAAGAAAGCTTGCAACCTCAGCAAGCCTGGGTTCTGCAAGCGCACACCAGCCCCAGTCACACTAGGGCACAGAAAGAAAAGCATCACTTTAATAGTGCCAGGGACCTGAGGGAACATTCTCTCCCCCCCCCCCCAACCATTAAAGCTCAGACTGGAGCAGGGTCCAGCTCATCAGTGAGCTGGCAACTTCAGGGAGCCAGGGTCGACAAACCCACACCAGTCACCTTGGGATGCTAAACAGAAGAAACAAGCTGTGGCTTTGTGTTTGCTTGTTTAAAAATATATTATTATTATTATTATCATCATTATCGTTAATATCATTATTATTATTTTTACTTTTTAAAAATTGTCTTATTTTGTTTTTATTTCTTGTTTTTTTCTTTTTCTCATTTTTCTTTTTCATTTATTATTATATTTTTCTTTTATTATTATTTTTCCATTTTCTTTTTTTATTTAAATATTTTATTTAAAAAAATAAAGATTTTATTTATTTATTCATGAGAGAGAGAGGCAGAGACACAGGAAGAAGGAAAAGCAGGCTCCATGCAGGGAGCCCAATGTGTGCCTTGATCCTGGACTCCAGGATCCCACTCTGGGCTGAAGGCAGGCACCAAATCACTGAGCCACCCAGGGATTTCTCCCTTTTCTTTATTAAAAATATTTTATTTATTTCAGAGAAAGAGAGAGAGAGAGAGTACAAGCACGGGGAGAGGCAGGGGGAGAAGCAGACTACCTATTGAGCAGGGAACCCAAAGCGGGGCTCAATTCCAGGACTCTGGGATCATGGTCTAAGCCAAAGGCAGACGCTTAACTTACTAAGACACCCAGGCACCCCTCCATTTATTATTTTTGTAAAAAGCCATAGTTTAAGAGGATAACTTTCATTTACAACTATAGCTCCAACCAACCAGCAAAATTCACCAAGCATACACAATCTACACAGGGAACACTGTAGACAAGACCATTTGTTCAACTTTAGACAAGAAGTCATTTTGCCCAATCCATGGAAACACAAAAAGAAAGTCAAACAAAATGGGGAGGCATAATAATAGGCTTTAAAAGAAAGAACAAGGAAAAAAGCCCTTAAATGAAAGAGAGATAAACAATATGCCTGATAAAGAATTTAAGTTAGCGATCATAAAGATACTCACTGGGTTACAGAAAAAAATAAATTAATTAATTAAAAATTTTAAAAAAAAGGAAGCACTCAGTGAGACCTTCAAAAAAGAGATAGTCATCTCTTTATGTCTTCCTCAATTTCTTTCAGAAGTGTTCTGTAGTTTTTAGAGTACAGATCCTTTACCTCTTTGGTTAGGTTTATTCCTAGGTATCTTATGCTTTTGGGTGCAATTGTAAATGGGATTGGCTCCTTAATTTCTCTTTCTTCAGTCTCATTGTTAGTGTCTAGAAATGCCACTGACTTCTGGGCATTGATTGTGTATCCTGCCACACTGCCAAATTGCTGTGTGAGTTCTAGCAATCTTGGGGTGGAGACTTTTGGGTTTTCTATGTAGAGTATCATGTCATCTGTGAAGAGGGAGAGTTTGACTTCTTCTTTGCCAATTGGAATGCCTTTTATTTCTTTTTGTTGCCTGATTGCTGAGGCTAGGACTTCCAGTACTATGTTGAATAGCAGTGGTGAGAGTGGACATCCCTGTCTTGTTCCTGATCTTAGGGGAAAGGCTCCCAGTGTTTCCCCATTGAGAATGATATTTGCTGTGGGCTTTTCGTAGATGGCTTTTAAGATGTTGAGGAATGTTCCCTCTATCCCTACACTCTGAAGAGTTTTGATCAGGAATGGATGCTGTATTTTGTCAAATGCTTTCTCTGCATCCAATGAGAGGATCATATGGTTCTTGGTTTTTCTCTTGTTGATATGATCTATCATATTGATTCCTTTACGAGTGTTGGAGCAGCCTTGCATCCTGGGGATAAACCCCACTTGGTCATGGTGAATAATCCTCTTAAAGCACTGTTGGATCCTATTGGCTAGTATCTTGAGAATTTTTGCATCCATGTTCTTCAGGGATATTGGTCTATAATTCTCCTTTTTGGTGGGGTATTTGTCTGGCTTTGGGATCAAGGTACTGCTGGCTGGAGAACAGTGAAAATTAACAAGATAGGAAACAACAAATGTTGGTGAGGATATGGAGAAAAGGGAACCCTCTTGCACTGTTGGTGGGAATGTGAACTGGTACAGCCACTCTGGAAAACAGTGTGGAGGTTCCTCAAGAAGTTAAAAATAGATCTACCCTACAACCCAGTAATTGCACTACTACTGGGTATTTACCCCAAATATACTGATGTAGTGAAATGCCAGGACACCTGCACCCCAGCGTTCACAGCAGCAATGTCCACAATAGCCAAACTGTGGAAGGAGCCATGATGTTCTTCGACAGATGAATGGATAGAGAAGATGTGGTCTATATATACAGTGAAATATTATTTAGCCATCAGAAAAGATGAATACCCACCATTTTCTTTGAGGTGGAGGGAACTGGGAAAATAAGTGAAATAAGTCAATCAGAGAAAGACAATAATAATATGATTTCACTCATACATGGAATATAAGAAATACTGAAAGAGATTTTAAGGGAAAGGAGGGGAATTGAGCGGGAAAAAATAGAGAGGGAAACAAACCATGAGAGAATCCTAACTCTAGGAAATGAACAAAGAGTTGTGGAGGGGAGGTGGGTAGGGGGATGAGGTACCTGGGTGACAGGCATGAGGAAGGTACATGATGGGATGACACTGGGGGTTATACTATATGATGGCAAATTCAATTTAATTATTTTTAGGTTTATTTATTTATTTATTTTAATTTATTTTACATATATATATTTTTTTAATTGGAGTTCAATTTGCCAACATATAAAATAACACCCAGTGCTCATTCCATCAAGTGCCCCCCTCAGTGCCTGTCACTCAGTCGCCCCCACCCCCTGTCCACCTCCCTTTCCACCACCCCTTGTTCGTTTCCCAGAGTTAGGAGTCTCTCATGTTCTGTCTCCCTCTCTGATATTTCCCACTCATTTTCTCTCCTTTCCCCTTTATTCTCTTTCACTATTTTTTACATTCCCCAAATGAATGAGACCATATAATGTTTGTCCTTCTCCGATTGACTTATTTCACTCAGCATAATACCCTCCAGTTCCATCCACGTCGAAGCAAATGGTGGGTATTTGTCGTTTCTAATGGCTGAGTAATATTCCATTGTATACATAGACCACAGCTTCTTTATCCATTCATCTTTTGATGGACACCAACGCTCCTTACACAGTTTGGCTATTGTGGACATTGCTGCTATAAACATCAGGTTGCAGGTGTCCCGACATTTCACTGCATCTATATCTGTATCTTAAAAATTTTAAAAAATAAAGAGATAGACAATATTAAAAAGAATAAATAGGAGTCAAAGAATATAACCTATAAAACAAAATAAAACACACTACAGGGAATCAACAGTAGATGAGAGGACACAGAAGAAAGTATCAGCCATCTTAAAGACAGGATAATGGAAAGCACACAAGCAAAACAGCAAAAAGAGAAAATAATTTTATTTATTTATTTTTTTTTTTGAGAAAATAATTTTAAAAAATAAGGATGATTAAGAAATCTTTTGGACATTGAGTGACCAAACATTCACAGTATAAGAACCTCAGAAAAAAAAAAAAAAAAAAAAAAAAAAAAAAAAAAAAAAAAGCCTCAGAAAAAGAAGAGAGAGAAAGGTGTAAAAACTTTATTTGAATAATAATTGAAAACTTCCCTAAGCTAGGAAGGGAAATAAACATTCAAGTCCAGGAAACACAGAGAGTTCCAAACACGATAAACTCAAAGAGATCCACACCACAGCACATAATAATTAAAGTGTCAAAGATAAAAGATAAAAGAGAGAATCTTAAAAACAGTGAGAGAGAAACACAGAAGTTAACCATAAGTTTATCAGCTGATTTTTCAGCAGAAAATTTGCGATGCATAGAGTGGCATGATATATTTGAAATGCTGAAAGAAAAAACCCTACAAACAAGAATACTTTACCCAGCAAGTTTATCACTCGGATTTGAAGGGGAGAGAAAGAGGTTCCCAGACAAATAACATATAAAGGAGTTTGTCGCCACTAAACCATCCTAACACAAAATGTTAAGGCCACTCATTTAAGTGGAAAAAAAATAGCCACAATTAGACACAAGACAAGCATTAATAAAAAGATGTAAAATAGACAACATATGCATAAACTGTGGAGAAGGGATTTGATAAAGTAGAGAAGGGAAAAATAAAGATTTTTTCTCTTTCTGTTTTATTTTCCTTTTCAGAATATATTTGAGCTTAAATAACCACCAAATTAATTTGGATGGCTATTTACTCACAATGTTATATGTGAACCTTATGAAAACCATAAACCTATAAAAATAAAGAGAAAAGAAAGCCAAGGAATCAGTATAGATATTAACTGATTTCAAAAGAGAGAGAGAGAGAGAGGAAGAGAAGAAGAAGAACAAATAAGAACTACAAAAAACCCAGAGAACAAATTTTTTAAGCATCAGTAAACACATATTTATCAATAATTAGTCTAAATGTAAATGGTATAAGTGCTCCCATCAAAAGGCACAGGGTGATAGAATGGATAAACAAAACAAGACAAGACCCATCTATATACTGCACCTCTGACATAGACACATACATATTGAAAGTGAAGAGATGGAAAAACATTCACCAGGCAAATGGAAGGGAAAACATACAAACAAACAAAGCCAGGGTAGCAATACTTATGTCAGATAAAATAGACTTCGAAACAAAAACTGTAATGAGAGACAAGGATGGAAACTACCTAGTCATAAAGAGATCAATCCAACAAGAAGATACAACTGTGGATATCTACACTCAACACTCAGCACTCAATACATTAAGGCAGAGATTATCAGACATGAAGAGAGAAATTGATGGTAATACAGTAATAGTAGGGAACATTAACACCCCACTTATATGGACAGATAAATCATCCAGATGGAAAAATCAACAAGAAAACAGTGTCTTTGAATAACACATTGGACCAGACTCACAGATATAAACAGAACATTCCCTCCACAAACGTCTTTTTAAGCACACATAGAGCAATACCCAGAATAGATCACACATTAGATCACCATAAAACAAGCCTGAATAAATTCAAGAAGCTTGAAATAATACCATGCATCTTTCCCATCCACAGTTTTTGAAACTAGAAATAAATCATAAGAAAATAATTGGGAAAAATAAAAATATGTGGATACTAAACAACATGATACTAAACTACCAATGGGCCAAAGAAACAGCCAGAGAAGAAATTTTAAAAACATACATGGAAGCAAATGAAAATGAGGACTCAGTAGTCCAAAATCTCTGGGACACAGTGAACACAGTTGTAGGAGGGAATTATTTGTCAATACAGGCCTACCAGAAGAAACAAGAAGAACTTCAAATAAACAATCTAAATGTATACTTAAAGGAACTAGACAAGAACAAACAAAGCTCAAGGTGAGTAGAAGACCGTAAACAGTAAAATTCAGAGCAACAATAAATGAATAGAAAAAAAAAAAAAAACAAGCAAGCAAGAAAAAAAAATGAATGAAACTAGGAGCTTGTTCTTTGAAAATATAAACAAAATTGACAAACCTTTATCCAGACTCATTGAGAAATAAAGAGAAAGGACCCAAATAAGTACAACCAGAAATGACAGAATAGAAATAATAATTAACACCACAGAAATACAAAGGATTAGGGGCACCTGGGTGGTTCAGTTGGGTTAGTGTCCAACTCTTGGTTTTGGATCAGGTTGTGATCCCAGGATCATAAGATTGAGCCCTGTGTCAGGTTCTGTGCTCAAGCTCAGTGTCTGCTTAAGACTCTCTCTCTCTCTCTCTCTCTCTCTCTCTCTGTCTCTCTCCCCACCCTTCTCCCATAAAATAAATAAATAAACAACTAAATAAATAAATCTTATAAAAATAGAAATACAATGGATATAAGAGAATAATATGGAAAATTACATGGCAACAAACTGGACCACCCAGGATAAATGCCTAGAAACATACAATCTTCTAAAACTGAAACAGGAAGAAATAGAAAATCTGACAGACTGATTAATTAAGTAATGAGATTGAATTAGTAATGAAAATAACTACCCAAAAATAAAAATCCAAGACCAGATGGATTCACAACTTAATTCTATGAGACATTTATACAAGAGTTAATACCCATTCTTCTTAAACTATTCCAAAAATAGTACAGGAGGGAAGCTTCCAATACATTCTATGGGGCCAGCATTACTCTGATACCAAAATCAGACAAAGACACCACAAAAAAAGAAAATTTCAAGCCAATATCTCTGATGAACATAGAGACAGAAGTCCTAAAGAAGATATTATCAAATTGCAAGAATACATTGAAAAGATCATTCATCACAACTCTATAGGATTTATTCCTGGATTGCAAAAATGGTTCAATATTTGCAAATCAAACATCATGCAACACATCAACAAAATAAATGATAAAAATCATATGATAATTTCAATAGATTCAGAAAAAGCAATTAACAATATTCAATATCCATTAATGATAAAAAATTATCAAGAAAATGGGGTTAGAGGGAACATACCTGAATGAAATAAAGGCCATATAAGAAAAACCCATAGCTAACATCACACCCAATGGTGAAAAACTGAGAGCTCTCCCTCTAAAGCAAAAGCAAGACAAGATGTCCATTTTCACCACTTTTATTCAATATAGTACTGGAAGTTTTTGTCACAATAGTTAGAAAAAAAGATAAGCATCCGTATTGGTAAATAAGTTAAACTATCACTATTTGTAGTTAGTATAATACTATGCATAGGAAACCCTAAAGACTTCAACAAAAATCTACTAGAAGTAATGAATGAATTCAGTAAAGTAGCAGGTATAAAAATAATAATCAGTAGTGTTTCTTTAGAATAACAATAAAGTTACAGGGAGAGAAAATTTTAAAAATCCACAAAATTTACCATCATATCAATAATAATAAATTATCTAGGAATACACTTAACCAAAAAGGTAAATGATCTGTATCCTGAAAACTGTGAAACACTGATGAAAGAATTTGAAGATGACACAAACAAATGGAAAGATATCCCATGCTTGTGGACTGGAAGAATTAATATTGTAAAAATGTTCATATCACCCAAAGTGATCTACAAATTCAATGCAATCCACATCAAACATCAAAAACATTTTTCACAATACTAGAACAAATAATACTAAAATTTGTAGGAAACCACAGAAGACTCTGAATAGCCAAACCAATTCTAAGAAAGAACAGACCTGGAGGTATCACAATTAAATATGCAATTACAACAGAGCTATAATAATCAAAACAGAACGGTCCTGGCACAAGAATAGAAAAATAGATCAACAGAACAGAATAGAGAGCCCAGAAATAAACCCATAATTTATATGGTCAATCAATCGTCAACAAAGGAGTCAACAATAAGCAATAGGGAAGAGACAGTCTTTTCAATAAATGGTGCTGTGAAAACTGGACAGCTACACATAAAAGGATGAAACTAGACTAGTTTCTAACATGTTACAGAAAAATAAACTCAAAATGGATTAAAGACTTACACATGAGATCTAAATCTTAAAAATCCTGAAGAGAACACAATAGTGTCTCTGGCATTAGCCATTGCAACATTTTTCTAGATAATGTCTACTAAGGTCAGGGAAATAAAAGCAAAAATAAACTGTTGGGACTACAGCAAATTAAAAAAAAAATCTACACAGCAAAGGAAATAATCAACCAAACCAAACTAATGGCATCCTGATGAATGGAAGAAGGTATTTGCAAATAACATATCTGATAAAGGGTCAGTACCCAAAATATTTAAAGAACTTATAATACCCCAAACCAAGAAAACTAAAAATTCAATTAAAAAAAATAAGCAGAAGACATGAACAAATATCTCTTCAAAGAAGATAAATAGGTGGAGGTGGCCACCAGACTCATGAAATGGTGGTCAACATTTCAATATTATCATGATAAATGATATCCAACATCACTCATCATCAGGGAAAGACACAATGGAATATTACACAGCCACAAGAAAGGATGAGGTTGTGCCATTTGCAATAATATGGATGAACCTAGAGGGTATTTATGCAAAGTGAAATGAGTGAGACGGAGAAAGGCAAATACCATATGCTTCCACTCATAAGTGGAATAAAAAAATGGGTAAACAATCCCAAGGCAGAATCAGAAATGTAAATACAGAGAATAAGGTGATGGTTGGGGAGGGGGCAGTTGGGGGGCTAGGGTGGAGGCAGGGTAAAGTTGGACAAATAGGTGAAGAGGAGTAGGAGATATGGGCTTCCAGTTACAGAATTCGTAAGTCATGGAAATAAAAATCAGAGCATGAGCAATATGGTCACTGATGCTGTAATAGGAATGTAACAGGACAGATGGGAGTTATACTTGCAGTGAGCACCGCACAGGGTATAAACTTGTCAAATCGCTATGTTGTACTCTTGAAACTAATGTAATGTTGTATGTTAACCATACCCAAATTAAAAAAAAATAATAATAACCATAGATAAAAATGGAGACTGATCTGTTCTCATAAAAATAAATAATAAATAAATAAATAAATAAATAAATAAATAAATAAATAAAAATTTTCCTCTTTCCAAACATTTCTAAATCTCTGAGTTTTCTTCATTTAGTTCTTGTCTTAATTTTAATCTTGAGGCCAACTGTATTAAAAAGTCCATCCCCTTGATATTCAATTCACCTTTTAGTCTGTTTATATAACTAAAATTTTGTCAGCGATTTCAACTGTGTTTTCATCAATGTCTTAAAAGAACTTTTCAGAAAGATTCTATTTGTTTGTTTCTATTTATTTATTTATTTATTTATTTATTTATTTATTTATTTATTTGACAGAGCGAGAGAGAGAGAGCAGATGCAGGGAGATCTGCAGGCAGAGAAAGGGAGAAGCAGGGATCCCTGGGTGGCGCAGCGGTTTGGCGCCTGCCTTTGACCCAGGGCGTGATCCTGGAGACCTGGGATCAAATCCCATGTCGGGCTCCCAGTGCATGGAGCCTGCTTCTCCCTCTGCCTGTGCCTCTGCCTCCCTCTCTCTCTCTGTGTGACTATAGTAAATAAATAAAAGTTTAAAAAAAAAAAAAAAGGGAGAAGCAGGCTCCTCACTGAACAGGGAGTCCCGTGTGGGACTCAATCCCAGGACCCTGAGCTCATGAGCTGAGCTGAAGGCAGACACTTTAGTGATGGCCAACCAGGTGCCCCAGCACATGTCTTTTTATATCAAATTTTATCCCTAGGTTCACATCTATATAATAAGATATTGCCTCTAATTTCTTTTTGTTCTTAACTGTTCACTTTAAATTTATCATTTTTTTGCCTTCTAATTCTCCCACTTTCTTTGTGGTTTTTTTGATATTTCTAACTGAAAACATTAAGCTCTCTTTGTCCCACTTCCACATCTGCTGAATCTCCTCAGGTCTAAATCCATTCTCCTTATCATTTCCTTTTTAAGCTCTTTCTGATGAACAAGAAATTCTATTTTCTTTTCCAAAATGTTGCCAAAAACTCTATAATCCACCCCCGCCTAAAAAAAAAAAAAAAGTGAAATCTCAAATTCTCTTCTACTTGTCTCTCAAGAAAACCAAATTTACTCTATTAGTGGCCTATTTCTCAATTTAGGGAAATACTACAAAAATTTTCCTGGGTTATTTTCCTGATGCATTTTCATGGAAGTGCTTCTAAGAATACAGTTCTTGATCTACTCATGTGGGAAAGACCAAGATCCCACCCCATCTCCTGAATCAGAATCCCTGAAAAGCAAGGTCAAAAATATCTACCTTGGAAAATTTCTAAAGTTTGAGAAACACCATGTTATGGTATACAAAATGCCCATACCTGTTGTTTAAACATAAAAACAAATATAAAAATCGAGAACTAAATGTTTGTGATAGTACCACCAGTTTTTCTGACCATGCAGATTCAAATCCTCAAATTCCTCTCTTCTGATTCCCCATGTGGTGCCCATGTGACTCCTCCTTGCCAGTGTTCCTGCCAGTCTCTCCTGTGTCCTACTCTGCTTCCCCATCTATAGCCTTGTCCTCACATGCTTGTACCCCTCCAATAGCCCCCTAAGTCTTGTGACATTCCATCCATTTATACCAAGTACGGTAAATGTACTAAAAAATCACTTCAATCTCCCAGTCATGTAGACAAAATTTTACCTATCGTTTTTGTTAGTGATCCCCAAAGTGTGATTTTATTTACTGGTGTAAATTACGTACAATTAAGTGTACAAATAAATTTGACAGTTTTGCAGAATTGTATAGACTTATATAACCAATGCCCATATTAAAACTTTAATTTTGCCTTCATTTTGTCCAAAAATAATTTAAAAGTAACTATAATATTTAATATTCAAGGTGACACTTGCTGCTCTTGAAACGTGTGTAGGGACACAGGTAAGGAGTCTTGAGGGAGGCATGGAGACCATGTAGTGTGGACAGGAGGACAGAGGTACTTCCCCTTGTGCACACTGCAGGGGGTTTTGATTCCTATCTGGCCAGTTAAAGTGACCTGTATTTTGTAGCATTCATTTTTCACCAAACTAATTCAAAACTGAGTAACCAGCTGAGAAATATTTCCTTTTTTTAATGAAAGGTAACTTTATTTATTTATTTTTTTTATTGGAGTTCAATTTGCCAACATATAGCATAACACCCAGTGCTCATCCTGACAAGTGCCCCCCTCATTATCCATTATCCAGTCACCCCAACCCCCCATCCACTTCCCCTTCCACTACCCTTTGTTCATTTCCCAGAGTTAGGTGTCTCTCATGTTTTGTCACCCTCACTGATATTTTCACTCATTTCTCTCCTTTCCCTTTATTCCCTTTCACTAATTTTTATATTCCCCAAATGAATTCCTCAAGTGAACCTGAGATCAAAGATAACACTGGTGGTGTATGCCAAAGTGAACACCAGGAAAGTGGCAGGATGCTCACTCCCAATGATCCTAGTACAAAGACTTACTAAGTCCTGTTATTAGGTTACATCATGAAGATCCAAGCAGAGCAAGTCAGTCTGGCAATTTTTAAGCAATTTGTAGAAGATCTGAACTGCAGACTTACGTCCAGTATAATTCATGATAATTAGTGCTCTGTGCAATTGTTGAGCATTGAAATTTTAACTAATGATAATGCATGCATATTTATTAAATATCAGAAGGCTTACTCAACTTGTTTTTAACTCAGGGGACAAGGTATGAAAAAGTATGTTTTCAATCCAACATGTGACTAACTTAAGCTAACATAAGCACAACAGATCAGAGATAGCTACAGATTTCATGCTTCCTGCCAAGAAACAGCATCTACTTTCCCTCTTCTAGAAGGAGGGCTAGACTCCTGCTTGATGTGTGACCCATGTTGGTACTGGACATGATGTCATTCCAGCTTTGGGACTAAGTAGCCTTCACTTTTAGCTTCTTAGAGGTCAATGAGCAATGCTGTGAAGAAGGCTATAGAATAAGGTGAGGCCCAGGGGAGGGGAGGAGTGAGTAACCACCCTGTATGTCCATAGGCCTGTCTAGCTCCCAGCTGAATGCACATCATAGAGTAGCCTCAACTACACTGTGTGAAGCAGAAGACCTGACCTGTTGACCCCAATCAATGCACAGAAATATGAAAAATGCCAACTTGCTGCCATTTCAGGTCACTAGACTTTTGAGTGGTTTATTGTACAAGAACAGACAACCAGGCTGCTCGGGGGGTTCAGTGGTTTAGCGCTGACTTCAGCCCAGGGCCTGATCCTGGAGACCCAGGATGGAGTCCCACATCGGGCTCCCTGCATGGAGCCTGCTTCTCCCTCTGCCTGTGTCTTGACTTCTCTCTCTCTGTCTCTCATGAATTAAAAAAAAAAAAAAAAAAAAAAAAAAACAGACAACAAAAGCACAACCTACTGTCTCTACAACCTCCCTTATGCTTACTCAGTTTATATTGTTTTCATAAATTTTGGCTCATTTCCACAAAGTTCTTGGCCTGAACTTTATCATTTTTCCCACTGGCTGTAATAGGTTAATGTAGAGTAACAGAGTAAACCAAGTATTGAGAAAGGTAAAGCCTTCCCATAAACCCCAGATCCTAATCTTTTGGGCGGCTACTTGAGAAAGAGACACACTTCTATTTGATTTAAGCTACTATGTGTTGGAGGTTCTTTATAGAAGTACTTATGCTTGTACCTTTACTAATATGTGCCTCCCCACCCCACTACTATAGGTAACATGACTTATCTTTGGATTCAATCCATGCTCTCATTTTTAGCAGATCTATTTTCGTGAGTTCCAGTATCTGTAGGTTATTATTCTCCCCTGTGTGATCTCTATGGGGGACAGGACAAGAAGTTCAATGCACTTGAAATGAATAGTTTTCTGGAACAATTTCCAGGGGGAGCCATAAAACTATGAACGATACTGATACTCAATAGTATGACTCAGAGAGTAGGAGAAACATCTCCCAATAATGTGTTCCATAAAAATCAAACTTCTCACATGCTTCCGGAATAACAATAACGCTTCACAATACTCCAGTTTATTAGGTGGTAATAAGTTCCTGATGATAGAGAAGAATCACCCAACAAATCCAAACAGGAAAAGAAGAAAATTTCTGAATTAGTTGGAGGTTATTCAAAATTAGAATCAACCTCCTGGAACATAGGAAGGCCTGAGGGAAGAAAACTAAGAGACTGTGTGTGAGATTACTTAATGTTTGAAAGGCCAGTGTGTAAACAAGGATGCAGTTATAAGGTGTATGGCACTGGGAAAGCAAAAATATACAAGAAAAGTAAAAGCAAATAAATAAAAATTCTGGACTCTCCCTCCAGTATTTGTAAAATCTGCTTTAGACAAAAGAGGGAATTTGGGGCCCAGGACATGTTTTCATTCACTTTTCAACTTAAAATACATAGTCAAACCTAAATGTTCCTGATTGCTTTTCCAACATGAGTATCCTGTACACTTGAGCATAAAAATACTAATATTTAATAAGGCTTATCAGAGTTAAGGCGTGCTTGTAAAAAAATGTTTGAACCTAAGTTTTCTGGATTGGTGTCTCCATTCTTAAACCGTGTGTGACACCAACTCTTAATTGCTAGAATATTCATAATATTAGCATAAGTACCATACTTACTTTGGATATTAATGAGAGAGGTAGCTATTAATTATATTTTAATCTTTACATGTTGGTATGTAACATATATCTTATCTATATGCTATATTTCTTTTTTTGATATTTATTTATTTTATATATATAGAGAGAGAGAGAATGAGAGAGAGGGAGAGTCTGCGAGTAGGGGGAGAGCTAGAAGGGAAGGAAGAGGAGGATCAGACTCCCCCAGAGTGCTGAGCCTGATGCAGGGCTTGACCTCATGACCATGAGATCATGAGCTGAGCTGAAACCAAGTCGGACCCTTAACCAACTGAGCCACCCAGGCGCCCCTGTATGTTATATTTAACACATATTACTTTCTCATACAGGAGGCACTCGGATAAGAGTACTCACCATTACAAAATAGTAATATTCCAAGTTCCTATTATAAACTAAAAGTTAGTAGACCTTATATTATTGGAAGTAAATACACATTCTGTTATCTTTGTTAATGATGGTGCAGAAATTGTCATAGAAATATCCCTTTGTCTCTTGTTTGAGCTCCTGACTTAAAGTTTATTTCATCTGATGTAAGTATTGCCACTCCTGCTCAGTTTATAATTGCCAGAAATACCTTCCCATCCCTTCGCTTTCAGCTCTCTAGTGTCCTTAGGCTTAAATGAGTCTCTCATTGGCAGCTTATAGTTGGTGGGTTTTTTTGTTTTTGTTTTTGTTTTTGTTTTTTGTTTTTTAATCCACTGAGACACTCTAGGTCTTTACAAAAATAAATTTATCTATTTATTTATTTATTTTTGTATATTTTTTTGTATATTTTTTTATTGGAGTTTAATTTGCAACATATAGTGTAAGACCCAGTGCTCATCCTGTCTTTTAATTGGAGACTTTAAACCACTTACTTACATCTGGAGTAATTATTGATGGGTAATCATCATTTTTAAATTTTTTAAAAAAGTTTTATTTATTTGAAATAGAGTGAGACAGGAGAAAGATATATATATATATAACACAAATAGGGGGAGGTACAGAGGGAGAAGGAGAAGCAGACTCTCCGCTGAGCAGGAAGCCTGATGCAAGGCTCCAACCTAGGGATCCTGAGATGATGACCTGAGCCAAAGGCCGATGGTTCACCCACTGAGCCACCCAGGTGCCCTATCACCATTTTGTTAATGTATGACCTGCAGTGCAGCCCAGTGATGAATCATCCTCAGAGCAGCAGACAGACTGTGACTTAGGACCCCGAGAGCTGGGCACAGCAGTGACTGCACCCTGGGGCAGGTCTCACTGTGGTGACAGCTCCAGCTGCAGATGAAGCTCCAGAGAGGAGACCCAACAGCAGGGTTCTGGGTAGCCCTGTTTGCAGGTTCAGCACTGGGGAGGACGGTAGGGTCCTCCCTCGCAAAGGCTGCAAATGCCCAGGGTGATGAGGTTTGCTGGGATTCCCCCGCTCTCCTGGTCCTATGAGGTGGAGTCCCTCCAAGGGCACTGCTGTGCCACCAAACTGCCCCTAAAGCAGGTAAAGTACTCCCTGTGCTTTCTTACATAACCATTCTCAGTCTGTAGGCCCTGCAGAATTTCTGCTGTTTCATTGTTGTCCTCCAGAACTTTCCCAGAGCTATTTCCATCAGTCTGCCGTTATTTATTGTTTTGTTAAATTTGTGTGCAATGCAACTGTTGCCCTAGCCCTCCATCTGGCTAATATCGCCTCCCCTGTATTTTTACTTATTAAAAAAAGAAAAAAATCTTCCTTTCACTTGGTTGAAAATTTTATTGCTTCCCTTAAGTTTTGATCCTGTGGTTCTATGGTTTTCAAATTTAAACAGAATGAGCTCTAGTTTTTGAAACTTATCAAGATTTTCTTTGGATTTGGGACGCCTGGATGGCTCAGTGGTTGAGTGTCTGCCTTCAGCTCAGGGCCTGACCCCGGGATCCCAGGATCAAGTCCCACATCGGGCTCCTGACAGGGAGCCTCCTTCTCCCTTTGCCTGTGTCTCTGCCTCTCTGTCTCTCATAAATAAATAAATAAAATCTTAAAAAAAGAAAGATTTTCTTTGGGATTTAAACACAATTTAAAAAAAATAAAAAATAAAAAAAATAAACACAATTTTTAAGTAATTGTTTCTTGGGTTTTTCAAAGTAATTTGAAAAGAATGTGTATTTCTTTTTTCTTTTTCTCTATTTTATAATCCTCTTAGTCACTAAATCACTATATGGTTATTTACTTTTTATCAACCTCATCTAAGTTCCAAGAAGGTCACTTTAAAATCTTTCACTATGATAATGGTTAAATAAAAATATCCCTGTATTTCTTTTTTTTTTTAAGATTTTATTTATTTATTTGATAGAAAGAGAAAGAGCATGAGCAGGGGAAGGGGTAGAGGCAGAATCAGACTCCTCAATTGAGGAGGGAGCCTGATGTGGGGCTCAGTATCAGGACCCTGAAATAAGGACCTGAGCTGAAAACAGATGCTTAATGCATTGAGCCACTCGGATTCCCCTAAATCTCTCTGTCTCTCATAGTGTTTGTTTTATATGTGTTTCAAAGACATGTCATTAGGTAAATTTATAGTTAATCAAGGGTTTGACTTTGTCAGATTTTGTTTCTGCATCTTTTGAAGAAATCATGGGTTTTCTAATCCCTTTTTGTCTATTAGCATCGAGTACTGCACTGACTTATTTGTAAATCAAACCAACCTTGCATTCCTGGGGCAAATTCTATTTGGTCACAGTGCATAGTCCTGTTTATAAAGCCACTGGATTCGATTTGCTGGTATTCAAATGAGAAATTCTATACCTATGTTCATAAGGAATATCATTGTATAACTTTCCATTCTCGTGATGTCCTTGGCTAGCTTTGTTATCAGGGTGATTCTGGCCTCACGGAATGAGTTAGATAGTATTCCCTGTTCTTTTATTTTTTGCAGGAGTTTCAGAATGAGAGGTGTTAAATCTTTTTCGTTGCTCAGGGCATCTGGTCTTGGGTTTTTCTTTGAGAAGTTTTTATTTATTTATTTATTTATTTATTTATTTATTTATTTATTTATTATTTTTATTATTATAGTTTTGTCTTGCTCACGTCCACAGTCTTGGTGTGAGAGACTGCATTGTTGATTAGATTTTCCTTTTTTAAAATTGGTATATTGAACTATAAATCTCCCTGTAAGTATCTCTTCATCTTTGTCCCATAAGCTTGGATGTGATGTGTTTTCATTTTTACTTATCTCTCTTAAATTTTTTTCTGACTTTCTTTGGCACTTTTCCTTTGAACCATTGGCTATTCAGCAATGTGTCGCTTAATTTTCACATATATGTGAGTTTGCAAAGTTTCTTTGTTAGTGAGTTCTGATTCCGTTCCATTGTGGTCAAAGAATATAGTTTGTATAATTCCAATCATTTTCAATTTGATGACACCTATTTTGTGGCCTAATATGTGGTCTATATTGAAGAATATTCCAGGTGTATTTTAGAAGAAAGGTCGATTCTGTGTTTTGAGTATTGTATGAATATCTCTAAGGTCTGCTTGGCTTGCAGTGCTGTTCAATTTTGTCCCTGCTCTCCCTCTATCTAGCTGTTTAATCCATTACTGACAGTAGGGTATTAGGGTCTCCAACTATCAGGCTTGAATGATCTATTTCCACCCTCAGCTTTGTCAGTTTTTCTTCATCTACTTTTGGGCTCTATTATTAGATGCATATATATAACTATTGTACCTTCTTAATGGATTGACTTATTGTTCTAAGATGTCCTTTTTTGTCTCATGTAAAAATATAATTGTATATTCTATTTCTGTAGATTATACTCATATTAGTAGTATTACTTTTAGTTACCATTCTTATGGGCTGCCTTTTCACATTCTTTTATATTCCAACTATTTATATATCCATATCTAAAGTTTGTCTCTTGCAGACAGTGTGTAGCTAGATCATGTTTTCCTTTCTTTTTTATCCATTCTGCTAATCTCTGCCTTTTAATCAGAATGGTTGGTTGACTTATATCAGTTGTGATTACTAAAAAGGTAGGATTTACATTTGCAATCTTGTTATTTGTCTTCTATATTTCCTGACTTTTCTGCTCCTCTATTAGTCTATAATTGATTTCTTTGTGATAAATAAATATTTGTAACATATAATGTTTAAATTCCCTTGTGTCTTTTCACATAAATCTTTAAATTGGTTAAGTAATATAAATATTTAATTTCTTTATAGTTATTGCAAATCCATATTTATACATCTCATATCCACCAATGTTGATATGCAAATATTGCTTCATATTATTTTCTTTATATCAGATAGAAAAGGAAGTTACTAGAAGAAAGCTACACCTGTGGTGTCTTTTATACTTACTTATGTAGTTGTTTTTACCACTAGTCTGGATTTCTTCACATAGAATCGAACTACTCCCTCTTATATTTTAACTTCAGCCTTAGTTTTCTCTACAGTATTTCGTATAGAGAAGGACTGTTACTGACAAACTCTCTCATATTCTTTTTCTGGGAATGTCTTATTTCTCATCCATTTTTTGAAAGATAGAGTTTGCATATTTAGAATTGTTGATGGGCTATTTTTTCTTTCAATACATTGAACATGTTACCCCATGTTTTCTGTTATCCATGGTTTCAGACAATACACCACGTTATAGTCGTATTGAGAATTAATATCCATGAGAAGCTGTCTTTTTGTTACTTTCAAATCCTTTATTTGTCTTTGCCATTTGATAATTTGATTGAGATGTGTCTGGATTTCTCTGAGTCTATACTTTGTGAAGATTCACTGAGCTTCTTAGATGTGTAGATTGGTTTCCTGAAATTTAGGATATTTTTAACCATTATTTATTAATTTATTATTTTGGCTCTTTCTTCTCTCCTGGGACTTCTCTTATGCATATTTTGGGATAGAAATAGTATCCTATATGTATCTGAGGCTCTCTTCACTTTTTTTCACACTTTCTTTTTCTTTCTGCTTTTCAGATTTGATCATCTCAATTAATCACTCTTCAAATTGGTCATTCCTCTTCTTCCTCCTTGAATCTTCTATTAAATAGTGCTAATATTTTTTATTGTTTCAGTTGTTATATTTTTCAATTCCAAAATTTCTAATTGGTTCTTTTTTATAATTTCTGTTTCTTTGTTAATATTCTCTATTTTGTAAAATATCATTCCTGTATTTTAATGTAATTCTTCGCACATGGTTTTCTTTAAACATATTTTAAATAGCCAATTGAATGTCTTTGGTTTTTGTTTGTTTGTTTGTTTATTTGTTTTGTTTTGTTTTGTTTCCCTAATTGAAAGTCTTTATAAGTGCAATATCTGGGCTTCCTCAGATATTGATTTATTTCCCTGTGTATCAATCATCTTTCCCTATTTATTTATAGTCTCATAATATTTGTTAAAAACTGGCATTTCAAACAGTATTATGTAACAACATTGAAAATCAGATTTCATCCTTTCCCGTGGTCTATTGAAGATGCTTCTTGTTTTAGTCGTGCTCATTTGTTTTCTCAGCTAATGATATCTGAACTAATAGTCTAAATTCTATATTTTTTCTGTGTGGAGCCACTGAAACATGAACTTAGTTTAGTGGTTAGTAAATAAGTGGACAGAGACTTTTTACATTTTTGGAAGCAATAAATCTTTTAGTCTTTGTTGAGGAGCACTTTGTGCATATTGGATCACATTTTAGTCCTCAATCCTACTGTTTAAATTCCATCTTAGGCTTTGCATTCTGCTTTTCCAGAAACTCAAGGTAAGCCAGAGATGAAAACCTAAGGCATGCTCAGGTGTTTTTTCAGAGAATACACATAGCATTATTCTTACTGTTGTCTTGATAAGATTCCTAGAAATATATCAAAGCTTTATACAGACCCTCTGGATATCATTCTTAGCTTTCTTTTCAAGTTTACTGTTTAGTCGATTGCTTGCCCCAATTGTCATCTATACTTCAGGCAGCAACAAAGTAAAAACACTTGCCTGTAATTGTTTTTGACAAACTTTCCTCCATTTCCCCTCCCACCACCAAACAAGGCTTTTTGTGCTGGGTGAAATCTGAGTCAGCTTTTTATGTGGGTTCTTCCAGAGAACCACCAGCAAGGTCATGTGATGATTCTTTGGAAATGAGGCTTTCAAAGACCTCCAGTTTTGTTCTGCTTCTTCCAATGACTGCCAAGTTGGTTTGAGAATGCAGGTTGTTATTTTTTAGTGCTATGGCTGAACTAAAGAGCAGGCAATGGGACTTAGACAATTAAAAAATTCAACTAAGCTAAAAAACAAACGTTATTACAAAGAGTCAGTTGTTTTTCTTGAATAGATATTCCCTGGGGTGTTGTAAGCCCTGGTTAATTCAGGAATTAATAATCAAAAAGCATGATTTAAAAAAACAGTTTTCCATTGTTTTTATGGAAGGGCAAATTTTCAGAAATCTTTACTTGACTATTTTCAATGACTTCACCTGGGATATGTCCTTAAATTATTAAAACTTTAATCTTTTTTTTTATCTTAAATATACTATGACTTTATTATACTGAATATAATAAACTTAAAGTGATTCCTTAAATATGTAACTTAGTGTTTGTGAAATCGTAAGTATCAAAATAAAAATAATTCAGTTCATCAAAATTTATGTTGGTTTAATGGAAAATTTTAGTTTACCAGAGTTTTTTATTTTTGCACAAACCAGTTAGATTTTATAGTCACCTTTTTGCCCTTTAGTACATGCTCCATTTTAAACCTAAGTTTCATTTTCCTAATAGTAAAACATGAAAGGGGCATAGTATGGACTGAGTATCAGAGTTTTACTATTTCCTCTCCCCCGCCCCCCAAAAAAAATCTACTTCCCACTTTGGGATAAAAAATTTCCATTTTAAAGCAGGAGTCAATTTTGAGGATTTTTTTCAATTATGAATTATTGATTTTGCTTATAGTTTGAATATCTTTCACTCAGATTATCCCTGCCACTCCCATTCCCCACAGATACAGTGGTATAATTTTTCTTGGAGAAAACCAGTAGATACATCAGAGGAAATAATGGATCGAGGTGACATAGGGTTGAGTTGCTGGAGGTGATCAATAGTAGAAGCAGTAATTCCATCATTGATGATACTTACGGTAGGATGAGTGAAAGGATTGTTAATAGTCCTTAGATGGTCTGTTTACACACATAGGATCGATAACCTCACATTTCGTAAGCAGACCACCAACAATGTGTGAGAGCAGGAGGAGAACTCTCCACATGGTCACTGGGTAAACTAGCTCTGAGGAACACACACATTCAGAATTATTTGGGTGGACTTAAGGAAAATTAAGAGTTCTGGAAAAGTAAGTATAATCAGAGCTGTGGAAATCTTGTTTTGTATGTTTGGTTTTGGTTTTTGTGTGCTTCTATTCTTACCAGTTTTATTTAACTTAGGGGACATAATTTTTCTTCCTAATGGCAATAACAAACAACATCAACTAACATTTATTGAGCACTAACTTTTTTCCAAGCACTATTAGATATTTACCTGTATTAAATTAAATCCTCGGGCAGCCCAGGTGGCTCAGCAGTTTAGTGTCGCCTTTAGCCCAGGGTGTGATCCTGGAGACCCCGGATCGAGTCCCATATTAGGCTCCCAAATGGAGCCTGCTTCTCCCTCTGCCTGTGTCTCTGCCTCTCTCTCTCTCTCTCTCTCTCTCTCTCTGTCTCTTGGGAATAAATAAATGAAATATTTAATAAAAATAAATAAATCCTCAAAATTATTTTATAGAGGGTCTGGTTTTTATCAATTCCATTTCAAAGAGGAGCAATCTGAGGCACAGAGATTAGTAATTCACCTTAGCATAATCATACAATTATGATTAGTAAGTTTTAAAGTGAGGATTTGAACATAGTTCATAATACCCATATAACACCCTGCTTTCAAAAAATGTAAGTAGTATGAAATTATATAATTTTATTTAACTTAGCTGTGAAAGCGAAATTAGTGCCAGTGCTTACATCTATTATTTAGGATTATCCATCATTTTACAGGTGGCTAATGATACAGAACATCAATTCATTATTCTGCTCTCATTACTATATTGGCTTCTCACTTCACTTAGAATACATGGTAAAGTAGATTGATAGTATACAAGATTCTGTATTTTCTGGCCTCCTCTTATTTTTCGCACCCTCTGTCTTTTCTTAAAAGATCTATTTACTTTTTTTTTTTTTTTTTTTTTTTTTTTATGATAGTCACAGAGAGAGAGAGAGAGAGAGAGAGAGGCAGAGACACAGGCAGAGGGAGAAGCAGGCTCCATGCACTGGGAGCCCGATGTGGGATTCGATCCCGGGTCTCCAGGATCGCGCCCTAGGCCGAAGGCAGGCGCCAAACCGCTGCGCCACCTAGGGATCCCCCTATTTACTTTTTAAGACAGAGAGAGAAAGAATGAAAGAGTGCAGATGCGGTAAGAGTGAGGGAAAGAGAATCTTAAGCAGGCTCTGTGCTGAGCATGGAGTTAGACTTGGGACTCTATCTCAAAATGCTGAGACCATGACCTGAGATGAAATCAAGAGTTGGATGCTTAACCAACTGCTCCACCCAGTCACTCTCACATCCTCTTTCTACTTTTCTCTCCAGTGTTACTGATATCCTTGATGCTTCTGAAACCAACAGGCAAACCCCAGCTTTTATCTCTGCCTAGAAACTATTCCCCCAGATATAAACATGGCTAACTCCATCAACTTCTGTGAGACTTTATTCAAACCTCACTTTGTCAATGAAGGATGCCCTGATCATCCTATTTAATACTACAATTCATACTGCAACACCCCTTCTGTACTTCTACACCCACTTATTCAGCTCTATGTTTCCCACAGTGTTGGCCACTCTCTATCATGTATAAAAATACATTTTATATTTATTGTTTGTTGCCTGTTTCTGCTGCCAGAGCACCAGCTCCACAAAGTGAAGAATCTATCTTCCTCCACAGAGTAGTTGCCTATTTATTGAATGAAAGAATAAATGTAATTTTTGAAAGTGAAAGAAACTCATGAATACCAATGGACTTCAGCCCACTTTAGGTAGCATGCTTCTCTACGATTATCTTTAGATTTCATCCTTTAGACTTTGCACATGCTATGTCATCCTTCTAGGTAATTTCTCTCTAGTTTTCTACATAGAAGCTTTGATCTTTCTGCTGAAATAACTGTAAGCAATTTTCTCAGAAATACCTAGAACTTTCCTTCCAAGATCCCATGTACCTTATTTCTGGTGCTTAAAACTACTTGTTTTAATTTATCTTTTGACATATTTCTAACCATAGACTCGACCCCTCTCTAACCTAGAGCATTCATCTCTCATCTTTGCATCTATGGTACCTACCACAGTGACTGACAAACTGTCAACTCTTCAGTTAATGAAATAAACAATGATTAATTCTTTTTATCTATACCAAGGACCTTACAGACTTAAAAGACTATTGCTTATGTTGATAAGGGCTTTTTAAAAATGTAATAGTCTAATATCTGCAACTGGCTTATGATATGAGTATAGTTCTAGAGACCAAAAGCTTGAAACAGAATCACTTGAACTTTCTTTACAGATTGCATTTCTAAATAGGATATAGCATCATATTTGGAAATCTGGCTAAGGCCTGTAGGCTGTTGTATTGTTATGTATATGTGCATACACATAGGCTGAAGGCTCAGGGATAAAAAGAGGTTGAGAGTAACGCTGAATTCCACTGAATAGTCAGTCATTCTGAAGCACACTTCAAAAGCAAGCCCTTCTTCATTAAGAGATGTATGATCTGTCTCACATGCATCTGTCTCTCTAGAGACTATAAACCATGCAAAGCAGCAACTTTCATATTTTAACAAAAGCAATGTGCGAAGAGTAGCATAAACAAACCCTCATCATTTTTTTCTTTGGCACAATTGTCAGTATATGCACAAGGATAAACTAGAAGAGCTCCTGTGAAACTTTTCAAGGAAAAATTAGCCAACAGTATAATGGATTGCATGCCCTTGGGTAATCATGATCCTTCTCCCATATGGTTCCAAAAACCTTTAATTAGTTCAGTCAAATATTTTCAGAATTATATAATTGTATTCAACCAATGGTAAAATACTAGTAGAGCAAACCGTTCAATTGATGTTTTTTTTTTTTTAATTTTTCTTAGAGAATCCTTAATGAGGTTAAAGAGAAAACTACCATTATATAGATTAATATTCATTTTTTGAAGTTGTTTCACTTTCTCAATAAAAATACTTCCCATGTTTTCTTCTACACGTTTCACTAAACTAATTCTAAGGGGATGTTATTTTTGAATTTATTTTTACATAAAAATAGTTTCCAATAAGATCAACTTTGTTATTAAAGGTGTTTCCTTTGATCTGAGACAAGTTTTTCAATGATTCTAGAATGATTCTAGAGGGCAGCCCGGGTGGCTCACTGGTTTAGGGCCTGCCTTTGTCCCAGGGTGTGATCCTGGAGTCCCAGGATGGAGTCCCACATCGGGCTCCCTGCGTGGAGCCTGCTTCTCCCTCTACCTGTGTCTCGGCCTCTCTGTCTCTCTGTGTCTCTCATGAATAAATAAATAAAATCCTTAAAAAAAATAGAATGATTCTAGAATGATTCTAGAATGGAGAGCGTAGAATGCTAGTAGATACAAACCAACAAGGATAGAGTAGAGGATTCCTGGTCTATCTGATGGCGGTTGAATATTGCGATCCTGGTCAACAGCTTGGATGGGCGGGGTAACAATGATGGGATTCAGTTCTTCCTGGAAAAAAAATTCAGAGAGTTTAGTTCAGCTTCATTATTAATGCCTCATGTAGAATTGACACTCGGATATTAGATATTATAGTTTGGACAGCTAGATAATATCTGAGTTAGTTCTTAAACTCAGGTTTCAAAATTTATAATTTAGCATATAAGACTAGTTAATTTTGAATCTGAAGAGGAAGCAGTGTGTCCTCTAGGTCAAAATGAAAAGACATAGTAAGTACATATTTAGAACTTTCTATCAGGAATTTCTCCTAATAAGAAAGTAAGGAAGAAAGTTATCAATAAAGTTTGAATCTTCCCTAGATAAACAAATCAGAAGAAATATGAAGCTATCACGTATCATTTTTTTTATCTTTGTCTTTGGACAAGATTTGTAAGAATATTTACATTCTTTTTCTTCCTAAGTCATGTTTTAAAGCTTTGCATAAATTAATTATATTAAATTTTAAAACTTGATGCCTTAATTGAATAGAAATCAATGCCCTATCGATGCGAATTTCATACAGATAAAATTAATTATATATCACACATATATGTACATTTAACTTATAATCATGTGTAAGAATATGCATTTAAAATTGTAATGCGTTTGTCTAAGTCAATGTTTCCAAATACAATGTCCAGAGGTATTCTGTTCTGCTATCAGGTTTGGGAAACACTTTTCTGTTAAGAACCAGATAATAAATATGTTTATGCTTTGCTGGACATAAAGTATCTGAGTCAGCTTATCTATTCTGCCATTGCAACACAAAAGCAACAAGTGGGCATGACTACATTGCAATAAAACTTTATTTATAAAAACAAATGGTGATGTAATTATAGGATGTAATTTGTTGACCCTTGTACTAAATTAGAAACTATTATTTAGGGACGCCTGGGTGGCTTAGTGGTTGGGCATCTGCCTTCGGCCCAGGGCCTGATCCTGGGGATCCGGGATCAAGTCCCACATCGGGCTCCCTGCATGGAGCCTGCTTCTCCCTCTGCCTGTGTCTCTGCCTCTCTCTCTCTCTCTCTCTCTCTCTGTCTCTCATGAATAAATAAATAAAATCTTAAAGAAAAGAAACTATATTTATAATAGGTTTGTTGAAAAAACTGATGTACACTCTGTACAGATAATCTTAGGATACATAGTCTTAAATAAATTTTCAAAAAGCTAATCTACTCGACTACAGGTCTTTTCAGAGGCTTATGTGCCAATTTGCATAATGACTGTACAAGAATGGGGTATATTTGTACATTTTCTAGAATCATCTATCAATCTCTTGAACTCTTACATTCCCTTAGAACAGAGATTGAGAAATAATTGCTTTAAGCCTCTACAATTCTCAGTCCAAATATAATAGTAATTCTAAAGGGAAATAATGTCTATTTCATTTTTTTTAAAGATTTTATTTATTTATTCATGAGAAACACGGAGAGAGAGAGAGAGAAGCAGAGACACAGGCAGAGGGAGAAGCAGGCTCCACGCAGGGAAGTCCAACGTGGGACTCCATCCTGGGTCTTCAGGATCAAGCCCTGGCTGAAGTCGGCACTAAACCGCTGAGCCACCCGGGCTGCCCAATAATGTCTATTTCAATATCTGACTTCATATTCTAAGGAATCACTGCAATGTTACCTTATTTTATTTCTTCTCAAATGATAGAACCTTGAAACATATCATGTACTTTCAAATAAAATCAGTCATTTCTAATCTCAGCAGAAATGTATAGTGGTGGCATGCTAAAAATATGCAATGATACTAACCTGTGATGTATAATACTTAATTTCGATTAAGTTACCTTAAGTGATATTAAGCATTGGTACAGTACCAAAATATATTGCTACTGAACTTGCAATAATTAAAGATGATCATTGACCAATAATATGGAGCTCACATACATCTTAGGCCTCTGCCCATCCAATGGGCTCTAAGTAGACTGAATATTGTCATTATCTTCCTAAAAACAAAGAGCTCCTGATAGGAATAACTTTTGGATACTCTATTCACTTGTTCAAATGTGGATTCAAAACCATGAAGATGTCAAATCAATATTAAAATACCTCCATTAAATCCAGATGACTACTGCTTTGTTGTTGTTGTTCTTTACACACAATACGACACATTAAACACAACACTCTTCTTAAATTCTTCCCCTCGCTCCATTTCTGTCCCTTTTTCTCTGTTTTGTTCTATACTCCCCCACACCTCTCTCTCTCTCTCTCACTCACACAGACACACACACATCTTCTCAATTTCCATTTTACTTCCTCTGTAATCCTTTATTTCTCTGGAACTGAAAATCCAAAGCTCTTCAAAGTACGTATGTTTGAATGCAGGAGTTACGGGCTGATAGCTCATCCTAGACATTTTTCAGGGGAATCTGACTGTATCAGCTAGACACCACACAGCTAAGCTACTTCAGTTCTGGTTCAACTAGTAAATCTGTGCTAGCTTTTCCAAAAGTACAGTTCTTCTCAGACCTTGTGAAGGCATTTCATTTTCTGGCAATCCCATCATCCTCCCCATGTTAAGGGAAATATACTAAGGGATCCTAGGCTCCTGCTGTTTGAAATGACATACCTAAAATTAACAAAAATTGAATCTGAGCTCTCTGGGAGAGTGTTAAATGTGAACAGATCACTTGAGAGTATCTCTGCTGAACACCCTCAGTCTGCTATGTCTGTGGAGCTGCTAAGTGACCAACATGTACCCAGTTTTAGTTTTGGTAATGAGTCACGTAGCTTAAAAATCCTCTTCCTGTACAATCTAAAGTTGTTGGAATGAGCCATGTGGTTTTAGTCATATTATTTAAAAATATGTGAACAATAGAGAAAACTAAATATAACATGATAAACAAAACCGAGAGAGAGGTACTAATAAAGTTGCTCATCTTTCATAGATGGTTATTAATAAATGTATGGTGAGAACTGAGGAAATAAAAATAAGCAAGAGTGCTATTTAGAATTATGTGCTGTTTAAAATCAGAATTAAAACTGGAAATAGCAAAATGTCAATATCTCAGGAGAGTGGCTTGAGAAGTGAAGGTAGGTGGGATGAAAGGTATTTATTTAAAGCCATTCAGTCCTCTTTCACTATGTGAAACTTTCACTATCTGAACTGCTTTTAATATTATAAATACATAAATTATACTACTGAGAATAAAATAAACCCTATTGGTGAAGGCTTCAATAAGTTTCTGGAAATTTGGGAGAGGCATAGCTGTCTTAAATAACTTGTTAGGACTGACTTTTGTGCTATAAAGACTAGCAACTTATCTTAAGAAAAACTATTTTTCTTTTTCTCTAAAGATTTATGTAATCCTTCGAGAGAGAGAGAGAGTAAGAGAAAGAATGAGCAGGGAGAGGGGAAAAGGAAAAGGGGAGAGACAATCTCCAGCAGACTCCCCGGTGAGTGAGGAGCCCCATGTGCGACTCGATCTCAGGATCCTGAGATCATGACCCGAGCTGAAATCAAGAGCCAAATGCTCAACCAAGTGAGCCACGCAAGTGCCTCAGAAAAACTATTTTTCTTATATTACCATTAATGAGTTTTTCAGAAAATCTAGGTTTAAATGAATTCTCAGATACAATTTCTAAGATTATCTCCCAAAGTAGATGGGGCTCTTTGAATCTTGAGAATTTTCATTCTAGCAACACATAACATTAAAGGATGTTGTGTTCTGGTCAGAATTATACTGTTAAAATGTTTAATATAATTTTTCATAAAGATAAGTAACATTTAAACCAGAGCAGGAAAATTATATATGCATTCATTAGAAACACCATGATAACATGAATCATTTTTTGAACTTTTCTCTTGCCAAAAATCTCTAAATTAGATGCAGTCAGGCATTGGAAGAGCATACAAATAAGCAAGAAAATCCCAGAGGGACGAAACTCCTTAGAGTAAGGAAGAATTTTATGGAAAAAAAACAAAACAAAACAAACACATGTCATCATTTACAAGGTTTGGCTAACAATATGCATTCATTTAGTACATTTTTGTCAATTTGTATGAAACTGAGTTACACAGGCTGGTAAGAGATCACTACTCTAAAGTGGACTCTAAGGGACAATCCAGCAGTAGCTACTGCCAAAACATCCTCCCCGGGTCTTGTGAAAAGGCACACACCTAGGAGATGCATTTCCTTTGAAGAAGCATGCTCTTCAAAAAATAGTAACTATTGCTCCTTATATCTCTTCCCCCTTATTTCTCTTAGTTTCTAATTTTACTGTTGGATTTCAGATAAATTATGCTAAAGTAGAAATTCACCCATGGCTTAAATATGCTTGGGTGTCCTTAAGGAAAGGATGAAGAGGTTCCTCTATGATGGTTTAATTACTGGAATTAGTCTCCACCAAAATCTCCACTGGCTGATAGGCACACATATCTTATAACCCACAGCCTAGTGCGAACAGTTTACAACAACATATTTGCTTCATCAACTTGAGTTCCAGGAGGTCATATAGAAAAGGCCCCCAAACACCCTGCCCCCAAAACACATCTGCTTTCTCTCAGTCTTATTTGTCTTTGAGAAAATCACGTGTCCTGAATTCTGTTCACGCCAATGGGCACACGCTGAAAGTGCACAGAGGAGCAGGCTCTCGTTTCACTGCTGTGTGAATCAGCAGAGTTAAATTTCCTGACATATTTCCTAATGGTGATTCACCCTGAAAATGAATTCAGTCCATGTAATGAGATTCATGTCATGAGGATAATCATAGAAACTATTAAACAATAACAAAAAGGTCTGTCTCCAGTAGCAATGCTGTATGATTCTGTGATTATGAAACTCAAGCTTGTTGTATCAGGGACGCACGCTTCATATTCAGTAGCTGCACGGGAAAGGTGTCTTGTCTTATCAATAGATCTAAGAGAATGTTTTCATGTTCAACTGTTGAATTCTTTTGAGAAAATAACAGGAGGCAATTAGAGGGTTGGGGTAGGTGAGGGTTCGTTATTCCTTCCATGAGTTTCTGTCCCAGACATTGGATGTCTATGTGTAAATATATCTGTATCTATTTATATGCATAAAAATTAGCAAACAATCACAAATGATTAAGGAACCTGTTCTTTAGATTTGTGGAAGCCCCAGCTCTTTGTTCTTTTAGGTGTTCAGATTACTACCTTGCATAAAAAGAAAAATACATTCAAGGGAAATACTGAGATTTCAAAGGTAGGGTATGTTTACCATTTTAACCAGCATCAAACCAAGAAGCATCATAGTCTGCAGGACTGTAAGATTCAGCCTATTTCACCCCAAAGTTAAAGGCACACATAATTCATTTGGTTTCCAAATGTGTTTCCTGCATGGATAGAATGCCTTCACATAAATTTTAGCCAATCCTTACATCTTAAACAGTTTTCATTTCACCATTTATCATACAAGTCAATGGGGTAGTGAGTTTTGAAAATAAAAGCCTACATTTGACATTTAATAGCCTGATTAGTAAGGCTTTCAGCCTCAGTGGAGATACCGGTAACAAAAGTACTCTTTAAATCCTAAATATTCCTTAAAAATTGTAAATATTCTTCAACTCGGCATTTGAGTAATAGCTTCAAATGAGTAAGAGAACACATAATACCACACTGAAACAATCAGAGTATTTTAAATTAAATGGAGACATTATAAAAGTCTCCAAGGGTGGTCTGTAGGAAGACTTGCTCTGTTATACTGGAAAACCCAAGAAAGGGTAAGTAAGAAATAATATTCAAAAGGTAAACTGAGGGCAGCCCTGGTGGCTCAGCGGTTTAGCGCCGCCTGCAGCCCAGGGTGTGATCCTGGAGACCCGGGATCGAGTCCCACGTCGGGTTCCCGGTGCATGGAGCTTGCTTCTCCCTCTGCCTGCATCTCTGCCTCTCTCTGTGTGTCTCTCATGAATAAATAAATATAATCTTTAAAAAACAAAACAAAACAAAAAACAAAACAACAACAACAAAAAGAAACAAAAGGTAAACTGAGCTCAAAGTACCACATGTGTCTCTGGGTAAGACTCAGACTTGTATATTATCTTTTAATTATTAAAATTCTTAATTTGGACCTTCAAATGTTTTACCCTTCTATTTATAGAATACTAGATTCATCATTGTTCAGTTACATGGTCTATATTTTAATTAAATAATCTTATTGTATTAAGAAAGCAGATAATTATGTTAAAATAGCAAAAACTTCACCATCAACTATAAATATATTTAAGCACTGACAATTGATTTAAAATGTTACCAAACTATATAATACCTAACTATTGAATTTATTATTTAGTTTTAAATTACTGCTATTAATTTGTATGTGTTGTTTACACTTGAATACTTCCCTTTTCCAATATCCTTTAAAAAATGTCTAACACCAAATTTGTACTTTATATCTATTACACACTTCCTTTAGTGAAGAGATAAGGTTTAGAGGATATGAAAGAAAATTTGGTGGACGGTGTTATTCTTGTATTTTACTGTATATGCAGCATTGTCCCAGAAGCTTTTGAAAATTGTTAATCAAATTGTTGTTTGTTTCTATATATTAATGATCTAGAAAGGAATGACAGATATGTTCACACATGCTCTCATACAAACGCATGCACACTTAACATGCTCCCTTAAGACGCCAAACCACCATTTCTACTTTTTCTTTGACTCGTTTTGCTTTGTTCAAGTGGCAGAAATACCAGATTGCTTGAAAAAAAGTGTAAGATATTTTGAAATGTCCTATTCTCTGTGAACATTACAAAAAAATAAAAGGCAATATTAAGGTTGGTGGCAGGGGCCAAATAGATTACTTTAGACTTTCTATGGGGTCACAGAGGACACACAAGTGGGAGATTCCCATACAGCTTGGAAGTTTATATATCACAACACATGTAGTGTCTGGTTCTTTTCAGTTTTGATAATAATCATCCCTAGAATGGAAGAACAAAGAACACAGAGAAAATACTCAGTCACGATCCAGGAAGAACACCAGCTTCTCCTGATTGCTGGAACTTTACGTCACTCATTAAAGGAAACAAGCAAAAACACCTTGCAGAGCTAATGCAAATGCTTTGTTGTATCGTTTTCAAGAGCAGACTTCATGACTGCTTCAATGTCAGGCTCTTTTTTATTCTAGTGTGTCTCTGAAAAAAAAATTGAGATACATATTTATGTATATGCTGTGATGGAGTGCTGTATTGTGCATTTGAACATCCTTGCAATTGCATATTTGACCTTCTTTACTAATATATACCTTGTTTTCAAAAACATTTCTTTGAATCTTTGCCTTTTAAATTTGCTTCTTGCTTAGACTTAAGAAATGTAGTTTGAGCTATTTTACAAAAATAATGAAATGTACGCTCAGAGATGTTGTCTACAAGGATTATTTGTTGCCGTATACAACCGGCCTTTTAAGAATAAACTTTGCATGGAAGTACTATCTATGACAGACTTTGATAAATCACAAACTCATAGCCTGATGAACTATCACAGTTATATTTAATTCTAAATACCACTGACATTAAGAAATAGAATATTGGGGATGCCTGGGTGGTTCTGCAGTTGAGTGTCTGCCTTTGGCTCAGGGAGTGATCCCAGTTCAGGTATCAAGTACCACATCAGGCTCTCTGTGGGGAGCCTGCTTCTCCCTCTGCCTATGCCTCTCCTCTCTTTGTGCAATAAATAAATAAATAAATAAATAAATAAATAAATAAATACACAAATACATAAATAAATATTTTTAAAAAATTAAATAGAATATGATCATTTTATCAGAAGCCCTGTATTCTCTATATTTTCTATCAATCGCTACTGCCACTTTCATCCTAAAAATGATTTACCTTCTAATATCATAGATGTAATTTTACTTGTTTTAAACTGTATACAAGTAGAATTATACAACATGATTTGACTGCTGACTTTTTTATTATTATGTCTTACATGGTATGCCTGCCTGCGAGAGTGACATAACATGCAGTGTCGACTCCGCACATTCAGTTTAACAGATGTACTGAGACAGACATCTCCAACTTTCTTTCCTCTTCACACCGGAGATGGTGTTTGCGTTGTTTCCAGCGCATGTTGTGAGGAAGTGTTGTGCCCTTCTACATGTCTTCTGACACACAAATGCATCTGGATTAAATGTAAGAATACAACTGCTGGACACGCATGTGTTCCGATGAGCTAGGTCCCTGTCTCATGGCTTTCTAAGCTGGTCGTATCAGCTTACAGTCTATCATGAGTGAGACTCCAGGCTCCCAGCTTGCCTGACAGTTGGTAATCCCAGTTGTTTTAAAGGTTAGCCATTCTGGTAGGTAGGTATTGTCACCTCAGAGTGATTTGAACTGTTTTATGATGTGGGACATTTGTGAGGTGTTGGTTCATATCTTTTGTGCATTTTTCTATCGTTTTCTCCCTGGCTCATAAGAGCTTTTTATATACCACAGTGTAAGCCTTTGTAAACATGATATCCCACTCTATGACTTACATTTACACTCTATCAATGCTTTCGTGTTAAAGAAAAGTTCCTAATTTTAATATAGTCCCATTTATCACTTTCTCTTTTCATGTACACTTGGCTATTTCCTCTACCTGAACACATACTTTGACCCAAGGTAGAGGTGATAATTTCCCTTACGTATTTCTATATAGAGGATATCACACTCTTCCTTATTAAAATTTAGCAAACACTCATGTTAACTGTATGTCTGAGTTTCATTGCCTGTTGCTTTCCTGAGAGCCCAGAAAGTCTGTGTGGATAACAAGGGGACATATGTGTCGCACAGGCACTTCACAAGTGCTGAATAAAGGACTTCTCTGTTCTATATTATTAGAGTATTCTTGAGCCTCACACACCTAGACTTGCTCCCTGGGTTCCTGTAAGACATCAAATACACATACTGATGTTTTATGAGCATCTTTTTAGTACACCAAGATCTTATTTATGCTCATAAAGTTAGTGTACCCAGATAAATGGGGCGGCTATGAGAGTGGCTCAAAATACACAGATGTGGGATCAAAGTGCATCATGGAGACGGCCTTTTGGTGCAATAAACAGTCTCATAAACATTCCAATAGATTGAGTGGTGAGCTTCTGCATCCTATAGGAAAACATTCCAAACTTGATATATGAGTCCCAATGTCAGCTTTCAAGAAGTTAATCTCTCAGATCTTGAATCATAATTTTCACAGTGAGGTGAGCAGTATCTATATTCCATTAATTGGTATGAAGATTCGTGAAGGGATCTTATTATTATTTATATAAAAATAAAACAGTAAGTGCCATGCTTAGCAATGGATATAGTATTATTAAAATTAATTTATATTTAATTGTGTAATAATGGCATTAAAATTGACTCCAAGTTATAAGCAGAGGGATAGAGACAGATGGAATTTTTTTCATGTCAAGATGGAAGCTAATTTGACCATATCTTGCCTATTTTCTTCAAAACATGATGCTGACATGAATTTTGAAGGTTTTATTTAAAATTGCATAACTGATCAGATGTTTGAGGGAATCAAGGGGGTCTATCATTACCATTTAATCTTAAACCAATATTTAGATGCAAAACCTGTAAAGCAAATTAACTAATGTTTATACTTAACCGTAATTTTAAAATAGTGTATCAGAGAATTTGAATATTCACTTAAAATAAGCTGAATTTCACTTAATTAAATAGAAGCTTTGGTGAAGTTCTTTTCTATACACTCAGACACATTAGTCTTACATCCAATTTATAAACACATTCCCTACCCTTTGATTACAGAAATTTTGTGATAACTCTCTAATTTATTAATAAGCTCCTATGGAGAAGCTCACAGTCATCACGACTCAAAGTACATGTATACAGTTTCATTTAGAATTATTATTATTTTTTAATTTTTTTGAAGATTTTATTTATTTATTCATGAGAGACACACAGAGAGAGAGGAGCAGAGACACAGGCAGAGGGAGAAGCAGGCTCCACACAGGGAGCCCGACATGGGACTCGATCCCCGGTCTCTCGGATCACACCCTGAGCTGCAAGAGGATATATGTGTATCTGATGGAGGCTGGAAAGGGCAGTTAAAACAAATAAACAAACAATAATCTTTTTTTAACAAACAATAATCTATAGACAGAAGGATGATAGATTGATAGATAATGTAGGGATTTTGGGGGGAGAGTCATCAAAGTGCCTTAAAACATTATAGTTTAATTTTCATATGATTGGAAATGGAAAACTATAAGTAAATACAAAAAAAAAATTCCTTGTGATGAGGAAAATCATCATAGAATATCTGGTAAGGACAAATACAAAGAAAAAATATTTTAAGCCCTGCAACCCAGCGAGAACCATTGCCAACATGTTGACATGTTTTCTATCAGTGTTTGTCTCCTATGTATCTGTCATCTATCTTCTTACACACGGGATATTTTAGGGCTGCATGTATACATTTTATTGACTATTTTACCTCTCATTACTTCATAATCCTTGTTCTGAGCCAGTGAATATGCTTCAAAAACACAATTTGCAATAATATGCAACCTGCACTAGCATTATGAATTAGGTTCTGTAGCTGTACACTTGAGTTGCTTATGTTGTGTTCATTACCGCTCTGTGTCTCTAATTGCATTCATGGGTTGGATTCTTGGATGTGGAATTTCTGGATCAAGGAAGTTCTCTGTACAAACAGCCAGATGGCTTTCCAGAAAGACTCTGATGTTTTATTTCTTCCTCAGCAGTGTATGAGTGTTTATAACAGCACATATTTGTCAGTACTGAGGGTGAGAGATGCCTAGAGGATTGCTAAATAAATGTGGGGTTTAATTTTGCATTTCTTTGGTTCCTAGCATAATTTATGTGATATATTTATCTCGGATTCTTCTGTTCGTTTACTTTGCCTAACTTCTTTTTTAATTTCGGTATTTTAAAATTTCATTTCCATGACATATGCACATAGAACAGAAATCAGCACTTTGTTCGTAGTCTTACAATTTTTTTTTTTTGTATGTTGTTTGCCTTTTAATGTTCTTGGTTTTTGACATCTAGAAGCATGGCATTTTTATGTTCCTGAATATCTCTCTCTCTTTTCCCTTTTGATTTCTGCTTAGTCTTTCACCATCTGAAAGTTATATAAATGCCGATGTCTATTTATTTTCAAGTATTATGGTAGCAACATTTTATTTCTTTCTATTTATTTATTTATTTATTTATTTATTTATTTATTTATTTATGATAGTCACAGAGAGAGAGAGAGAGGCAGAGACATAGGCAGAGGGAGAAGCAGGCTCCATACACTGGGAGCCCGACGTGGGATTCGATCCCGGGTCTCCAGGATTGCGCCCTGGGCCAAAGGCAGGCACCAAACCGCTGCGCCACCCAGGGATCCCTATGGTAGCAACATTTTAAATTTAATGCTTCAATCTATCAAGAAAGTTGAATAGTAAGAACTTAATATTCATCAAACTGTGGCTGGAATTTTAATTTTTTTTAACAGAAGTAAAACTAGTTCTAAACACTCTGCTTTCACCCTTCTTCTCTGCCTTAAATGGACTTCTTCAGAAAGTTTAATCTGTTTCAAAAACCTAATAATCCTACATTTCTATTACATTATTTAAAAAAATCTTAATTTGTCCATGACTACAGTGATGGCTCCCTCTCATACAAGACCTTTGAAGTTCAGGATTGTTCGTGTGTGGGAAGTAGGCATTGAGAACACATATGGTGACTTACAATAAGCAATTATACCCAAACAATCTGGGTTTATAGAAAACTAGTAATGAACTTTGTAGAAATAAAGATGATAAAATTCCAAACAAGACAATACCATCTAATTGCATCTGATCTCTCTAATTTGTGACACTTCTACTTTCCAGTCCTGGACACACACACATACACATGAGATTGCTGCCCTTGTTAATAAAATTTGAGAACTGAAAATTACTATTACTATTTTTTAAAGATTTTATTAGTTTATGAGAGAGAGAGAGAGAGAGAGAGAGAGGCTGTAGGAGCAGGGGGAGGGGCAGTGGGAGAAGCTGGCTCCCCAATGAGCAAGGAACATGACTTGGCCCTTATCCTAGGTAATAGTTCCTTCCTTCCTTCATTTGTTTAACTCTCTGATAGAAATTTGCTTTCATCTTGAAATAAACATAGTAGGGATCCCTGGGTGGCCCAGCGGTTTGGCACCTGCCTTTGGCCCAGGGCGCGATCCTGGAGACCCGGGATCGAATCCCACATCGGGCTCCCGGTGCATGGAGCCTGCTTCTCCCTCTGCCTGTGTCTCTGCCTCTCTCTCTTTCTCTCTCTGTGACTATAATAAATAAATAAAAATTAAAAAAAAAAAGAAATAAACATAGTACACCAGGGGTGTTCCAAGTGTTAGTCTCTTGACCTTCACTGTGTTTCAGGATCTGAACATCTTCAATCTGCAAATGTAGCTGCCTTACAAAATTCTAATGGCTTATTCTTATTCTGATTCTTTCTAGGGTATTTTTGTTATTTATTGCCCATGCTCATTTCCCCCATTGTCTGTGTCAATACCAGGTAGTTCTATTTGCATTGTCACTTCCTGACCCCTGTGGACCCATTTGTGCTCTGGAAGATGTGACACAGGTGAAGGAGGCCCAGAGGGTGGGAGACGAATCCCATGTTAACCAGGACCAGCCAGACCGAGTCCCACCCCTGGGGTCAGCTCTCTTCTGCAGGCTTCACCTTTTGCTGGCCCATAAAGTAAAGGAGTACCAGTGTTTTCAGTAGGTGGTTTGTAATTAACTGAGGGGTGCTTGTACAAGCCCCATTATGATGCTCCTAGCAAGTTCTAAGTAAGTACTAATAGTTATTGGTAAATTAATAATATTAATTTCTTCGATTTCTGCGTCTTTAGTCCTAACCCTTACTTGATGTCTTACACAGTGTAGATACTCAAATACTGTTCACTCAATGAGAATAACAGGTTTTTGGCTATTGGGTAAATTCTGAAAGTAGAAAAATTACAGGATGATGGAGCTGGTATTAGGAGAATCCTAAGAAAGAGATGATGTTAGGAAAAAAGAATGGTGATACATTTTACCGAGAGGTGGATTTCCTAGAGCAAAATTAATTTTAAATTCATAATTCACAGGGACGCATGGGTGGCTCAGCAGTTGAGCGTCTGCCTTCGGCTCAAGGTGTGACCCCAGGGTCCTGGGATCGAGTCCCACATTGGGTTCTCTGCAGTGAGCCTGCTTCTCTCTCTCTGTCCCTTTCTGTGTCTCTCATGAATAAATAAATAAATAATAAAATCTCAAAAAAATTCATAATTCATAGCTGGAAACACTGAAGAGAGAAAATAGAATTAATTCAGCATTTTTAATATTAATTTTCAGATATTGATTAGTATAATAAGGTTCTAGCGCTTTATAAAGTTTGCACCACGTGAATTTCCTGAAAATATGAGGTGAGAAAGAGAAAGACTCATCGTTCGATAGATATAACCATCTTGTTATGTCTTGATGGAATTGGGTCTGCCTCAATTAACAGAATAAACACTTGCCAGAGCACGTATGATAGCAGGTATGGAATGGTTCCCATGCACTTTTGCCCCATTCCAATAGCCAGCTTCTGGAACACTGAGTATGAACTTCCCCAAATGAAACTGTAGGCAACATTTAAATCCCCAGAATAGGGAAGGACCCTGGAAGAATAGAGTTGTTTTTGTGGAAGCGCAAACTGAAATGCTTGGTTTTAATGTTTAAAAAAAGTGTGACCCAGGCTTGTTTGGAAACTTCTAGTTTGTCCTAGCCATGAAGGTTACTGCAACCTCAACAGGGGAGCGTAGAAAACTGGACGCTGATACCTGCAGGGCACCGTAGATGCTTCTTATGGCTTCCTCTTCAAATGGCATTCATGATATTTGCTACAGGGTCTCTGGGACCATCTGCCAAACCTTTCCATTTTTCTTCAGAAGTTCAATATAATAGTATTTTTTTCTTTCCTGGTCCCACTTTGGCAGCAAGGCGGTCTTGCACATAGAATGTGCTCATTTCCAACTAGGTAGACATTTTTCGAAGTGTGTGTAACATCACCCCTGCACGAGGATTGCTTGTTTAAAAAAAAAAAAAAAGTCTCAACTGTTGGGCCTGAGTCTGGAAAGTAAATACAGACATCATATGTGAGGATGCTGGTAATCATTCAGGTCATCTGCATTTGGAAATACAACTCAGGACATTTTTGCGCACAACATAGATTTATGCAGATCACTTATGTCCTTCTAACCCTTTCTGACAATCTCTCCCAAATTTTGACCTTGGGCAACGCCTCACGTTCTGTGGTGAGCACTTGGTATTTCCTTTACAACCTTCCTGAAAACAACATTTCACACTGCATTTCAGCTCACATTCTTATGTAGGACTCCCGTAGGAATTCTGTTTATTCTTTTTCTTGAAAATATGATTATACTCTGGTGGTGAAATGTTTCCAAATATCAAAATGTAATGATAATAAGCCTAATTTCAGAATCCCATTGCTAAGTTTGTATCCCAAAATACCAATTGGAAGTATTCAAATTGGGAGAAGAGTATCGAAAGACATCTACGGACCCACAACTTAACAGAATTGTACACGATACTTTTCAACTTATAAGCTAGTTATAAGCTAGTAAACAAGCAAGCACAGCAACAAGTAGGCCGGTAATTCAAAATGGGGGAAAAGTGGAGTTTTAAATGGAAAAAAAAGGGCAGCCTGGGTGGCTCAGCAGTTTAGCACCTCCTTCAGCCCTGGGCCTGATCCTGGAGACCCGGGATTGAGTCCCACATCAGGCTCCCGGTGCATGGAGCCTGCTTCTTCCTCTGCCTGCGTCTCTGCCTCTCTTTCTGTCTCTCATAAATAAATAAATAAAATATTTTTAAAAAATGGAAAAAAAATCTGAACCATTCCACACTGATCTAATAAAGAACAAGGAAACTAATAAACCAGTCATTTAAGTGAAAGGGAAGCTAATGATCAGCTTTATTTACTTAGAAAATATCTGAGATTAGTTGTTCTAATCAATTGATTCAAAACTGCTTATTGAAAGAAAGTGAAAAGTAGAATCACTTTTATCAATATTTTATCTGTGACTGGTTCTGTTTAATTTTCACATCATTGTTGAGAAACCCATCAAAAACCTCGGGACAGTGTGCCTTGAGGAGGAATCTTGAGCCCTGTGATGCCCCCAACCAGTGGATGACCCACTGTCCCGGGCCCTCACTTGCCTGTCCACCTGTGCCTCCCTCCGTGTTTCTACCCACCCTTCCACACACTCAAGCATCTCTGGCTTTGTTTCCATTTTTTCCCCGAGAATTATTATTGCTGAAAACTTGACATATAATAATAAGAGTACTTTTTTTGGTGATGCAGATCCGTTCAAGAGGAGAACAAATTCTTTTCTCAGAGAAGATAAAATTTCACTTAACTGGGGTTCAACGTTCATGTTCTGTATCCTCAAACAGATTGCAAATGCCCATCTGTAGAACCCACCCTTTCCTCATGGGTCTAACAGAAACAAGCGTCAGTCCAGACTTGGCCCCGTGGGCCACAGTCTGCCAACCCAAGGAGTAATGCTTGAAGTCTGTATTCTGAAGCTTGGTGTGCAAAGGGTTTCCAACAGTTGGCTCCAACTCACTACCTCTCCGTATATATTTGTCACTGCTTCCACTCACACACTGCTCTACCCAAACAACAACAAAATGTTTACCACTCACCGTAAACCACCTCACTCCCTAACTCCACCTCCTTGTCCCTGCTGTGACCTCTTAATATCAAGAACGTTTGAGGATCTGGACGAAGGACACCACCTTCTTAAAGCTCTTCATGAACCTCTAGCTGGAGTCAATCTTTTCTTCCTCTGAATATTCACAGAACAGGCACTGCCTCTTTCTGATCACTTGGACATATACTATTCTTGCACTAGATGCTGAGATCCTTGAACACAGGTACGAGGTCTTGCTCGTTTCTGGGTCTCCCTGGGCATGGGCCTAGAGGGACGTTCCGCAGATGGCTGTGAACTCATGGATGAGCATGGAGGGAGAAGGACTCAGACCAGAGGCTTCCTGAGTTGCTTCCCCCTCTCCTGGCCCACTTTCAAGCCATGTCTCACCAGCTCCCTACCCCAAATCCCTTCTCTTTAACTGAACGCCATGGGCTCTGTTTCTTTCACTGGACCCTGGCAGATGTAATTAACCCAAGTAGAGCAGCAAACCATGAGAAGTAATGTACTCAGTCATCCATCAATGTACCGGGAAGGGCAGCACAAAGACCATGAAGCCCTAGAAGCCGGAAGTTAAACAGAAGCTTTCCACAAGTTTTGATCTTTCTCATTAAAATCTGTTAAACATTTTCATCCCCAGGGATTTTGCATTTGCTCTCTCTTTAGCCTCCTCCCTGACATATCAGGTCTCAAAGCCCCTTCCTGAGAGGAGCTTTCCCTGACCTCTCTGCCTATGAGCACTCCTTCGTTCGCTTGCATTCATCTTATTATTTGTCATGTTCTCCATGGTAGGTATCAGTGTCTGCATTTATCTTCTTCATTTAAATTTCCATTTTCTGTCTCTTGTATTAAAATGTAAGTTCCCTGAAGGCACATGATCACAATATCTATATCCTTAGCACTCAAAATATTGTCTCGCAATAAAAGTCTCTTTTATTCTCTCATTCCCTTTTTCTTTTCTCTCCTCCTCTAGTTCTGATACACAGATAGACAGATATACTATGGATCTATCTACAACTGATGGATCGATGCATGTTTTTTTTTTGATTGATTCATTTTCTAAGTGATACCAGAGTGAGACAGGATTTCCTTTGTCAAGGAAAGAAATGTAAGATAAAATCAACTGATATTAAGGTATATCTAATAATTAAAAGTACATCCTGTAGGGTACTAACTTATACAGAATTATACAGAGGACAGAGGGTTGGGTAGTAACTATAAACCCTAGAAATGTGAATAGTACTTCACATTTCTGAAGAGTTTTACAGCCTAGCATATATTTTATTTCACTTGTGCCTCATAGGAGCAGTGTAATAGAAAGAGAATTATCCTTTTTGCTGTTCTTGCTGCTAATAGAAAGGCTAAATGACATCAAAAGCACAAATCCAGTGGTAATATAAAGCTCCTTAATGAAAAGGGAACTTGTGGAAATATTCCCTTCTTTTGTTTATTTTTCAGAAATATAGAGCTACTCTTAGTTGCACAAAGTAGGCCAAATGAGGTGCTAAAATAGGAAATCTGCCACTGTTACAATATGCATGACATCTGCTGGTATTTAACTGGGGGAAAGCATCACAGACCTATTTGCTAAAATAAGAAAATCTGTGGGTTTCTATGCGTATGTATGGGTAGAGGGCATGTGCAAATGCTTTCAGCATATTCTAGTAAATCAGTGGCATGGGATGAGATGTCACAAAAATATATTTAGCCTCTGATTTAAAATAGGTTGTACAATGGAAGCATTTGTTGTCAAATAATACACATGCTGAAGTTATATAACATGGAAGAAATACATATTTTCTCATTTTATATGTACAGATAACTAATACAAGGATAGCTAAGAGCAGCCTCCATGTGCATCATTCTGTGCATCAGGCCGGCCCAGAACTGACCTATCAGATGTCATCTGTTCAGTGTTAAAAGCCTAGAGATGAAAAGAATCTCAGGTGTTTCACGTGTAAAAGATAATTGGTAAATTGGCACATTCACAGTCTGTCACTGATTCTTTTCTTTTCTGGGGACATCTCTCTGTGCTCTGATTTTTACCCAATATTCCAGAGCCACTCCACCAGTGATGAAAAAGTAGAGATGAGGTTGCTTAGATACAGCAAATCCTGGATAGCCGAGGGGAACTTGAAGGTCAAAGAGTGAATTAGATTGATGTCTTGTTCTTGTTTGAAAACAGAATTTATTTGTTTTGCTGACGGAGTAGGAGAATATGGAGAGTCAAGGAAGGGAAGATATATTATTTTTGCTGTAGGATGAAATTCACTAAGAAATAATAGATATCAGGAGAAGTACACTGAATATCATTATAGTAATAATCCATTTAGAAGAGAGGGACTATGAACCTACACATTTACTATTTCTTCTGCCAAATGGATCGAGTGACAGTTTCATTTGAGATGAATTCCCAGACTAACCTTCAGTATAAATGAGTGCTAAAGGGCAAGCGGAATTACATCATCACACTGCATTAAGGGCAGAGCCAGAAACACAACGGGGCTAGGTCCTAAGTTCTCTCTCTATAGAAACAACTCGTGTGTATAAAGTTGAACAGCACAGGATTCTCTTTTTTTTTTTTTTTTGAGACACTTATTTCTGTACTTGATTTCTTTTCTAATAAAAATAAAAACAATTTGATAAAAAATAAACACAATAAGATAATAATAACCAATATGACTAACATCCCCAAATTAAAAGGGAACATATTTTTCAATAACTGTAATAGCCATATTTCTCCAAAAATCTCATTTAGCAAATGTTTTAGAACACTAATTATATTGCAAGAGCTCACAACAGAAAACTTTGACATAAAACATTAAAAAAACCCGATTTAATTTCCATTTAGCATTTCTGTTTATTTCTCCATAAAATAAGAAACACTTGCTAATATAAGCAAATCAAAATGACTCTTTTCCTTTTGCTATGTATCCTTTAAAAGTTTCTTATTCACTTTCAATCTTATAAAACGTATGCATTATAGAAAAGCTATTTGAGAAAATAGAGAATTGCTGTATTTGAGGACACAGTGACCTAGATGACTTTAAAAGTAATCTTTACCATAATGGAATGCCACAGAAGGGCTAAAAGTCTCACTTTTAGAGAATAATAAATTGCACTGCATTTAATAGGCCTTGACTAAATAGGCCACGGCCTTGGAAAGAAAATTACTCTCAACACCAGGGCTCTTGCCAGAACTGAATTCTCCCACTTGCCTCTGGCAGGTTTTCTGGAGCTGCGTCCTGAGGGGGTCAGAGTCAGGATGCATCTGGTGTGTGGGGGCAGCACAGAAATGTAAGAAGGTTTCATGAACAGGACAAGACCTCAAATCAGAGGAAGAGTGAAGGCAATCGATTCCAACCATGCCAGGTCAAGGAGAGCGGTAACCTGGCAAAGCCATGTGAGATACAGGTGGGCAGCAGAGGAGAAGATGGGGCAGGAAGCAAGGGAGGCTCATGGCATGAAGTCAGCAGAGTTCAGCAAGTTTTATTGTAAGTCTGATGACTCTTTCCACTGACAGGATGCACCACCATTCCAATAAACCAAGTTGGAAAGGGCATATGCATTGCTATAAATGCATTCTTCTCTGGATGCTTCCCGGAACCTACAGGAGTCTGTGGGATATGGACTCAAGTTTGCTCTAGAAACTCATTTTTCAGGTTCTATTCTTTATTCTCTACCATTTTCAGAAATCCCTAGGCCAATAGGGGTAAATAAATTAACCAACGATAAGTTTCACATCATTCCAAAGAAGATCAAGGAAAAGGAAATAATGATTATTTCTGCAAGAAGCATAAATATGACCTCAATCTAGTCTAAAATTAAAAAAAAAATTCTTAAGAATTGTAAGGATTAAGGGTTAAGATAGACTTTCCACGATAGTATGAACAGCATAGCTGTCAATTTCATGCCATGAGAAGCAAGGAAGAGGAAAAATTATTCATTCTGAAGAGTCATTTACTTACACAATGACAATGATAATAATTATAAGTAATATACAATCACAATAAGCTTTTAAATGAATATTAAAGAATAAAATATTTTAAACACAATGATTACTAGATTACCATATATTGCATTAACTTTATGTTAAAACTTATTATGCGTTTGTCACGATTATGATTTATGTCATGTCCATTCCTAGAAAATACAATAGGAAGCCTATTAACTTTTTTTAATGTTTAATTTATATGCAGCGAAGGGTTACCGAATGAAGTTCACTTTATTGCAATTACTTTTAGCAGTTTTTTTTATTATTTAAGAGTATATTATGGATATTCAGATTTGCCATCATCATTGCCAATATCTGCCTTTTTTTACAGTTTAAAAAAAAGTATGTTCTTTTCTTTATCTTAGCAAAATCAAATGAACTTCCAAAACATTCTTCATAATAGTTTTAGTGGACATCTCTGTCTGTATTCTTAGGTTCTTGTGTTTTTAAGTAGTTTAAGGTTTCATTGCCTTTCATCAACTCTTTGACAGTTAACCTAACAGTTTACTTATAAGCATTTTTATCTAAATATTGCCTATTTGTGGTCTTAGACTTTAAGAGACAAAAACAATCTACAAAATTAGGAAACAATTTAGAAAAAATATATAAGGAATTAGAATTCTAGAAGAAAATATAGATTGCTATGTACAAACATAAAATTTGGGAGATCTTATCCATAGCCAATGGATAAAACAGACAGTCAACAGCTATTTTAAAAGATGGCAATTTTTAATTATAAAAAGTTGAAACATTTGTATGAGAAAGATGTTATAACAACCAATCAATAAATTATAGATTATGGAAAAATATTTTTGTCTACCAGAATAAAGCCTACTACTTACTAATATAAATTTAATAACAATAATAATACTATTTTAAATAGGTAAAAAAGCAAATGATGAATTGGAAAATGGACAAAAATGAACGGATAAATCATGGATAAGTCATATAGCCTATGTATATCTTTTAAATGCTTAGATTCATTAGATTTTTGGGTATAATGGATGCAAACACTAAAATGATGTATTAGATGTATGCCTGGGCAGATGTAGGGATTTTCTATAGATATTTCTTAAAAGGAAAGCAGGATACTTAAAAATGTATATATAATAATTCTATTCTTAAGAAACATGTACACACATTACACTTTTTAGTATACGAGTGTAAGAATCAAATCCTAGAGTGCGTATCAGTCAGTATTAGAGAAAAGAAGAAAGAAGATAACAAAAGGAGGAAACATCCAGAAAAACAACTTCTGTAAATGAAACAGCAGGTAAGAGTCTGTGGGAAATTACCTGATTTTATGTATATAAATGCATAAATGGAAAAAAAAGTGACTATTGGTATGTGGTTGAATGTCAAGAAATTTTTGTTTCCCTCCCTGTAGATTTTATTTCCTTTCTTATAACTTGTAAAATTAATGATTAAAAAAACAGTAACATGGTTTTGAAATTGTTTCCACCCAGAAGGTTCCAAGTGTTTAAATTTCTACCCTAGTTAAGTTAAAGCCATTTATCAAACAAATCAAAGTCATCTACCCACTTTCCTGTTCCTGGGTCCTAAGAACCCATATGCCAGGGGCAATAATATACTTCCCTTCTCACAACCCTGGTCTTTGTTTAGCATCTTTGGGTAGAAAAGAAATTGGTCAAAAGGTGGTTCTTCTGTAATAGACAAGAGAGAAAGATGGAAACTTTGCATAGTCTAAGCCTCAGAAATGGACTGAGACCATTTTTACGTTGTGTATTGTGTTCAGCGTGGCATTTGACTTGTCAGAACAGCTCCTACATTCATCCTCCCAGGACGCTGGATGTGAGAACAAGGTCTACCCTGTTGAGGCATGAGTCAGGAAGACCACAGACTCACGTCTTTCAATGTTGCCAATCTGGTCAAAATGGAAAGAGATGAATATGGCAAGGGAAGTGAGCACCAATGCCACCCTTCCTTCTGCTTTACCTGTAATTCTAATAAATACCCTGCATTAGTAAGTTTGTGCTTAGTGCTAGAGAAGATGAATAGCCAAATTTCTGTGGTCCAGCACAATACATGCTTCTTTGTCACTCAGAGAAAAGTTTAAGGTCTCACTTAGTGGCTGATGGAGACTCCCATTTTCTATTCATGGCTTCCCACATCGCCTGAGGGATGAGTGGAGGATATTATACAAGATGGTACAGAAAAGAGGGAGTTCAGACCCCAGAAACTCAGTCCTGATTTACTCCCTGAGTAATCATTTGTTGGATTCTGGTGTACTAATCACTGGGCTGGATGCCAGGATACAAGAGGAATCTCTAACATATGCCCCAGCTTCTCATCACATATGTTTTATTGAGTGGAAGAGTTAAGAACACCACTAATTGTGTCTTGTAGTCAAGGGAACTTTCATTGATTTCAGCTGTTCCTGAATTGATAGGATTTTTTTCCCCAAAAAATCATCAGAGGAAGAATACCTAGGATTTATTTTTGTTTTTTAAGAGAATATCCTTACCTGCCTTGGATAACAGACACTTTCATCTCTAATCTGCGTTAGCTACAACCCAGTATGTGACACTTTCTCTATTTCCAAAAATACTCAGAACATATCCCACACTAAAACCCAAGTATGTCTCAGTATTTTTTCTTTTCCTACCAAGTAAAGCCATCTCTCTCAATATCATAATCATGGCAAAGTGAGCCACTGGAAATGCAATTTAGAGTACAAGGAAGAAACATAATTAGTTCAAGTTGTTGTCAAGGTACACATGAACAGCCTTCAGCAAAGGAGAAAAATTCAGATAAGTGAGAAACTGAAAGGAAACACACCAATGTGTATTTTTAAGAAATAATATTATTAAAGGGTATGTGTTTTTATTGAACAAAAGCAACTGACCTTTTCCTAAACCTGACAGTTAGTGAGGCGTTCCAAAACAACTTTGTAGAGAACAGTGAACATGGTTTAATGAATCAGAGTGAAGAGGAAATAATGCATTTTATTCTAGCAATGATATCCTGGGCATTGAAATTAAAAAAAAAAAAAAAAGATGAAATAAATTGCAGAGGTATCTGATCATAGAGTTTATTAAATTACTTTTTCTATATCAGACAGACTCTACAGAAAAGTCTCCACCAGAATCACTACGTTGGAAGCCCAATGAAATGCATTATGAAATATGATTCTTCACTTGGTATGCAGGCATAATCCCATGTGCAATTCAAGCAAAGTGAGGAATTCAATTGAAAGTTCCATTTGTTACAATTTGATGCTTGTGATTAAAGAACCATAAAATTTTTCTCTTTGACATTTCATTTTTTCTTCACAAAAGCAGTCTATCACAATTTCTTTAGTTTTCTTTCCTCTTAACTATGATGTTATCTATAAATGTTGAATTTCTCCTTTTCAGGAATAGGGAACCCACAACCAACTATTTCTGGAGAACCGCTTGATTCCATGAAAAAAAAAAAAACAAGGCCCATAAATACATTAAAAATTCAAAGTGTTCTGTAGAGATTTTTAAGTGATATGTATAATAAATGATAAAAATATTATCATTATTATGATTGTGACCAAGAGTGTACCTATAACTTTAAAATATGTCACCTGCAGTGAATTACTGCACATTTTATCTCAGAAACGTTTGTTCTATCTATCTTTGAATTCTTTTAATCCCTTGGACTGAGTGGTAATAGAATAAACTAGTTTATCAGACAGTCATTTATCTTTGGTATTATATTCCTTACTAGATGCCTCTTATTGAGTGGGGGTTTTCTCTCCATCATCATACCCAATGCAGCAATCAACTCATTGCCCGGAGCATAGTAGAGATTTGATATCGTCTCTTAAATAAATGAACACATTCAGAATTTTGACAGCCATTATTCTTGATCTTCCCAAATAAACACTTCCCAAATTGTACCAACTATTTCATTTCTTTTTTTAAAGATTTACTTATTTGAGAGAGAGAGAATGAGTTTAGGGAGCAGGGAGGGGCAGAGGAAGAGGGAGAGAGCAAGAATCTCAAGCAGACTCCCAGTTGAGTGCAGAGTGCCACAGGGGGCTCAATCTCCGGACCCTGAGATCATGACCTAAACCGAAATCAAGAGCCAGAAGTGGAACTGACTGAGCCCACCCAGGCACCTCTGCCCAACTATTTTCCGAGTAGCACTCAGAATTCTTTGGAAGAAAGTAGGGATCTGAGGGGATTGAAGCTATAAAGACACTGTTTCTTCCCCCAAAAAACTTCCATTGGAGTTTCTCTATTGTGGCCCCCTTTTAAAGGAGGTCTAGCAACAGCATAAATACTAATTCTATCAATTTGATGTCCCACAATTGTTTTAACTGATGTGTCATATAATCATGATAATATGTTCCACTCTATTGCTTTGTAAAAAAAATTAGTAAGATTTGACTTTATTCTCTTCTTTCTCCATAACTATTATTAACTCAATAAAGAGTATTTATCCTGGTTACCAGGATTACCAGGTTACCTGGTTATCAGGTGACCACTGAGTGCCAGGACCGTGTCAGCTACTTGGGTGACAAAAATAAACAACATAGGCCTTGCACTAATGAAAATTCCATTGTAATGAATTTCAGGAGTGACGTCAGAAAATAACAACCACAAGATAAACATATAGTATGTCAGGTGCTTGTGATGAAGACCATTTCCTGGCTGATAGATGGCTGTGACCTTAAAGTGGGAGAGGGAGAAAAAGCTCTGGCCTTTCTTTTCTTTTCTTAAAAGCACGTAGCATAAGGGGGCCTCAGCATCTGAACCTAGACACCCACCAGGGGGCCCTCACTCCAAATGCCATCACACTGAGAGCTAGGGCTTCAGTTTGTAAATTTTGAGGGGACACAGTTTGGTCCATAGCACGTTTACTTTCAGTTTACACTGAAGCTAAGTGTGTGCCCCTTACAGTGGTTATTTACAACTTCTGACTACATTTCTTTTTTTAAATACTTCCTTTGGACAAGAAAATTTCCTTAATAAGATTTTATTGCAGGAGCATCTGGGTGGCTGTTGGTGAAGCATCTGCCTTCAGCTCAGGTCGAAATCTCAGGGTCCTGGGATCAAGCCCCACATCAGGCTCCCTGCTCAGGGGGAGCCTGCCTCTCCCTCTCTCTCTGCTGGTGGCTTCCCCCACTTGTGCTCTACCTCTCTCTGTCAAATAAATATCAAATCTTTCCTTAAAAAGATTTTACTCCATTGTCTACAGTCTTCAACCTCAATAATCAAGTAGAATAGAAATTATTTTCCAGTTATTCCTAAATTCTGACAGATGATCCTAAAAAAAGTCATTTAAATATTAGTTTGTAAAGAAAGCAAATATACAATTTGATATAATTTCCTTTCGTTTACATTGACATCTTGATAATGGCTATATATATATATATATATATATAAAACTAAAAATATATATAATGGTATTATATATATGAGCTAAAATATATATAATGGTATTATATATACATATATGAACTAAAATATATATATATAACGGTATTATATATATATATGAACTAAAAATAATATATATATTTTAGTTCCAATAACTCACACTGTCAATAAGTGTATAAATTGGCTGTCTTTTGTATTTGCTTGTAAATATTATACATGATCAAAATGTTCATCATATTATATAGGAAAATAAGAATTGAAAATATTCATCAGAAAAAATAAATAAAAAGAAAATATTCATCAGTGAATCCCATCAAACAGCTAAATATCTTCTAAAAAATGAAGCACTGAGAATAGTCAGACAACTGATTTTAATTTGACCTTCTTTGATGACTGCTGCTATGATTTTATTCAACAAAAATATAATTATTTAGATTTCATTCACATTAACACATGGTTTTCTAACATACAGATATCAGATATCAATCAGATTCCCTTCTCCCCACTATAAGCACTGCATCGTTTTCCCTGAATATGAGATTTTATTTTTTTTTCATTTTTAAAAAAGCTTTAAAATTTTCCCTTTTTTAAAGATTTATTTGTTTATTTGAGAGAGAGAGAGAGAGAAAGAGCAGACAGGAGTCAGAAGGAAAATCTCAAGCAGACTCTGTACTTAGTGCGGAGCCTGACGTGGAGCCCCATTTCACAACCCTGAGATCATGACCTGAGTCAAGACCAAGAGTTGGAGGCTTAACCAGCTGAGCCACCCAGGCGTCATGTGATGTGACTTTTAGTTAGGTACTGGACTTAGGCAAATATCTTCTAACAGTTCCTTGTCTTTACATACTTAAACAATAGAGGACATATATAAAACACAAATGAATAAAATTTAAGGCTCTCACATTCACTGTTTGCTCTTAAATCATGGAAGAATTCAAACTACATGATTTTTATATTCTAAAACTTAATGAGCCAATCAGAGAAAGACAATTATCATATGATCTCTCTCAGAATTTAAGAAATAAAACAGAGGATCATAGGGGCAGGGAGGAAAAAAAAAAGGACGAAATCAGAGAGGGAGACAAACCACAAGAGACTCTTAACCATATGAAACAAACTGAATGTCACTGGAGGGGAGGGGGAAGGGGGTGGGGGGACTGGGTCACTGAGTGATGGGCATGAAGGAGGGCGTGTGATGTAATGAGCATTGGGTGTTGTATATAACAACATGATGAATCACTGACCTCTACCTCTGAAACCAATAATACATTATATCTTAATTAATCAAATTTAAATAAAATAAAAAGAATAAAACAAGTTTTTATATAAAATAGGCACAAAATATGTGCATTAAAACAAAACAAATGGAGATTTTTGATATTATCTGAATTTAAAAAAAAGTAAAATAGCTATTCTTGATGTATATAGTCATATGTGTTAATTGCATCTTAAAATTATCTTTATTTGGTACCATGTCCATGATATTTTCCAAAAAAATATGTTTTAATATACCCTAATTGTTATTAATTTTTCATAAAATTTTCAGCAATTGTCTTGATTGTAAAAAAAATAATTAGAAAGGGAAACTTAGAAAAATTTTATAAACAGATATTATAAATCTTTGTTTTAAAATATTCTGGGGTAAAAATAAAATAAAATAAAATATTCTGGGGTATTGGACAATAGAAATAAAGTCTTTTGCTCTGGCTCTGGCAGGTGCCCACCACATAATCTGATTATCATTCTTACAGCCAGATTGTACTATTCTTATTTCCAAGTAAGAAAGAAAACCTGCTACCAGACCTCCTACCCAGTAGCAAAGAAATGTGAATGATCATTTAAATTCATGCCTGCTGGTTTTTCATAGCATTTAGGCTCTAGGGACATTGAAGATAAAATTTTAATTTTGTTTACAGCTATCCACAGATATATTTTCTATTTATAGCTAACTCAGATTCAATTAGGTAGCCTATTATTTGATTAATTATATAGCTATCAAATCATTCAGGGCTCTCACTGTTTCAACAACAGTAGGATAATTCTCTTTCACTACCGTATATATGCAGGTATTTATGGTCTAAATTAATATTCTGACAATTGATGCCAAAATTAAAATGATTTCTATCAGATATGGTAATTTGATGGCAATGATACATTCCTAAAATAAAGTCAATGGGTAAGTTGTTATTATAAGAAATATTTCTCAAATGTAATCCTTTTAAAACTTAAAATATAATTTGTGGATGAAAGTAGGGAGCAGCATTTTGTTGACTATTTTAAGATAAATCCTGACTTCGGGACACTTGGGTGGCTCAGTTGGTGAAGTGTCTGCCTTGGGCTCAGGTCGTGAGCTCAGGGTCCTGGGATCGAGTCCTACATCGGGCTCCATGCTTCTCCCTCTCCCTCTCTTCCTCTCATGTCCTTTCACTCTCTCTCAAATAGTTAAATGCAATCTTCAAAAAGTAGTATAGTTTTAAGAATCCAAGTCATATTAAGAAATACAAGACACATGGGTCAGAAAAGATATAATATGTCAGTATTCATAGGCAATAAACTTGTCTACCTGGAGATTATGAAATGATAAACTATTATGGCCAAAAAAGACAACAGCAAGTTTGATAAAAACTTCCTTTGAAATGCACAAGGTGACATCAGTAGGATGGCAGAGTCAGAGATGCTGGCCTTCATTTCCCCCACAAAAAACAACAGTTAGATGGGCATCCATGAGAAAAGTAGATTGGGGAAGGCTTGAGTGTCCGGGCAAGAGCCTCCAGCAACACAGTGGCACAAAATGCAGAGTATAACCGCATGGGAAGTGTGGGTGGAGAAACAGGCATAGCTGAGATGTCCGTGGCAGCCAGGAACAAGGACAAAGGGTGGGGTGGTCAGTATCAGCTATGTGGTGGGTATGGGTCCTCATGGTCTATGCTGTGGAGGACCCTCAGAGCTCCCAACGGCCATAGATTCCCCATAGTGTCCAGCAGCATGAACCTCAATGGCCTGCTCTGCAGAGGACACCAACAGCCTACAGCTGAGGCAATCAATAGCCATCACTGTTGAAGACCCCTGGGAAAGGAGTCGCTGTTGCCCCTCCCTTGGAAGGAGCTGCTGCTGCACTGTCTGGGGACCAGGGCTGCCTGCCTCCACCATCCTGTGCGTGCCTCTCACACCAGAGTTGTGGTTATTTCACATGTGCCTGCACTTCAGATGCTGACCCTGTGGTCCCTTTGTTCATGTCCATCCATACTCTAGTCCTCAACTTTGCAGCCCCTCTGTGTGAACTGGTGCTCCATACTCCAGCCCTGCCACTGCTTCACATGCACCTGCATTTCAGGCATCAGAGCCAAAGCTGCTGTAGGCTAATCAGAGCTCCTACCCCCAGAGCCACTGTCATATCACACATGCCCAGGCTCCAGGCTTTGGCTTTGTGGCCATTCACCATGCACCCAAATCTTATGTATTATTGCTGCTGCAGGCTAGTCAGCACTCTGGACCCTGGAGTCATTGTCACTCTGTGAGCATCAGTCCTTGGTTCCAGGGTAGCTCTGCATGCACACATGCACATGTGTCTCAAGCACTAGACCTATCACTGCTGCAGGATAGCTGCTGTAACTTCATGGATATTGTAGTTCTGCAAGAGCTCATGCTCTTGTCCCTCATTCTGGGGCAATTCTACAGGAAGCTCTCATCAGAAGCAGTGCCACCATCACTGAGGATGCCTGTAAGCTAGATTCCAAGCTTCAGAGCTAAGAAGGATCCTCTGGCCACAACATGCCCCTTGGGAGAAAAACAGATGATCACTAGCAGCCTTTGTCACCAAAGACCCCAACATCCCTCACTGCTGCCGGCACCTGCAGCCTTGGTCACTGAAGACCGCTGTGATCTTCACAATGCAGACCTCAGCTGATGGAGATGCACAGACACCATGCTGCTGGACCTTTCTTAGAGATGGAACTGGAACTGGAACTGGTACAATCTCACCACCAGTGCTCTCACCACCACCTACAGATGAAGGTCCTTCCCTGCCAAAACAGTCCATAAAGTCTGAAAGAGGGTATTGATCCATCATATATGCAGTTATCAGGACACCCGGGTGGCTCAGTGGTTGAGCGTTTGCCTTTGGCTAAGGTCATGATCCGGGTCCCGGGATCAAGTCCCACATCGGGCACCCCACAGGGATCCTGGTTCTCCCTCTGTCTCTGCCCCGCCCCTCTCTCTCTCTGTCTCTTCATAAAAAAATAATAAAATATTTAAAAAAGGAATACAGAAATGCAGTTATCTATGCAAGACTACAAGAAACACAAAAATTCAAGAAAATATAACACCAGTAAAGAACACTGAAATAAATAAATAAAAAAAAAGAACACTGAAATAATTTTCCAATAACTGATTTCATAGAAATGGAAACCTATGAGTTGCTAGACAAATAATTCAAAATAATTAGCCTAAGGAATTTGTGTGAGCTCAAGAGAATATAGGTAACTCAACAAAATCAGGAAAACAATACACCATCAAAATGAGAAGTTCAACAGAGATAGAAATTATAAAAGGAACCAAATAGAAATTCTAGAGCTGAAGAATACAATGAATGAGATGAAACATACACTAGGGAACATCATGATGGACTTGACTAATCAGAAGAAAATCTGTAAACTCAAAGACAAATCTCTAATTATCCAATATGAGGAGAATAAGGAAAAGAATGAAAAAGAGTGAAGAAATATGTAGGGATTATGAGATATTATAAATCTAAAAAACATTTTCATCATAGAAGTCCGAGAAAGAAAAGAAGAGAAAGAAGCAAAAAGATGTTAATTAGTAATATGAAAACATGAACATATAAATCTCACTGGTAAAGGTAAGTATATAGCTAAAATCAGAATATTCTCAAATTATAATGGTGATCTATAAATCACTTAACTAGCATAAAGGTTAAAAAGATAAAGCATTAGAAATAACTGGAGCACCTGGGTTGCTCAGTGGTTGAGCATCTGCCTTTGGCTCGGGACATGATACCGGGGTCCTGGGATCAAGTCCCACATCAGGCTTCCGGAAGGGAGCCTGCTTCTCCTTCTGCCTGTGTCTCTGCCTCTCTCTGTGTCTCTCATGAATGAATGAATGAATGAATGAATGAATAAAATATTAAAACAAGAAATAACAGTTATAAGGACTTCTATATTGATATACAATATAGAAATTGTGACATCAAATGTAAATTGTGACATCAAAAACAAAATGTGATGGGAGAATTAAAAGGGTAAAGTTTTTTATATGATTGAAATTAATTTGTCAGTATGAAATACCCTTATAAGATATTTTATAGAAGTCTCATGGTAATCACAATGTAAAAACCTTTTATTTTTTTTAAAGATTTTATTATTTATTTATTTATTTATTTATTATTTAAAGATTTTATTTATTTATTCATAGAGACACACAGAGAGAGAGGGGGGCAGAGGAACAGGCAGAGGGAGAAGCAGGCTCCATGCAGGGAGCCCGATGTGGGACTCAATCCAGGGTCCCCAGGATCACACCCCAGGCTGCAGGCGGCGCTAAACCGCTGCGCCACTGGGGCTGCCCTGTAAAAACCTTTTAAAAAGTAGATACGCAAAAGATAAAGAGAAAGGAGTAAAAAACAAACATATCACTATGGAAAATCATCAAATCACATAAAATAAATAGCAATAGAGAAAGAACCAGAGGAACTGCAAAGCAGCCAAAAACCATGAAGAAGATGGCAATACCAAAGTCCTTACCTATCAATAATTATTGTAAATGTAAGTAGACTCAGTTTTCCAAATGAAAGACACAGAGTGGGTGAATGGATTAAAAAAAAAAAAAAGACCCAACTATATATATCTATAGGAGGCTTGTGCTTCCTTTAGGGATGCATATAGGCTAAAAGTGAAGAGATAGAAAAGATACACCATGCAGATGGAACTAAAGATAGCAGAAGCAAGCTATACTTGGAGTAAACAGGCTTTAAGTCAAAAAAGGTAAGAAGAGACAACATGGGCACATAGACAGAGAGCCCCAAAATAAGCTCTACGTGTATAGTCAATTAATCTTTAGCAAGGGAGCTAGGAACACCCAATAGGAAGGGGACAGTCTTCTTCAATAAGTGGTGTCTGGAAAACTGGACAGCTGCATACACAATGAAATAGGACACCTTATGTTGCCACCCACAAAAATGGACTCAAATTCGTTAAAAACTAAAATGTCAGACCTGACACTTAAAACTTATAGAAGGAAGCATAAAAGGGAAATTCGTTCACATGGATCTCCCCAGGAATTTTCGGATATGACAAACCAAAGCACAGGCAACAAAAGCAAAAATAGATTAGTAGGACTACATCAAACTAGAGGGGATCCCTGGGTGGCTCAGTGGTTTAGCGCCTGCCTTGAGCCCAGGGCGTGATCCTGGAGTCCTAGGATCAAGTCCCTCATCGAGCTCCCTGCATGGAGCCTGCTTCTGTCTCTGCCTCTCTCTCTCTGTGTCTCTCTGTGTGTGTCTCTCATGGATAAATAAATAAAAAATCTTAAAAAAACAAACAAACAAACAAAAAAAACAAAAACAAAACTAGAAGGCTTCTGCACGGGAAAGGAAACAACCCACAAAATGAAAAGCCAACCTATGGAATGGGACAAAATATTTGCAGACTATACGTATGATAAGAGGGTAATATGTAAGATCTATAATGAACTCCTATAACTCAATAGCAAAAAGAACAAAGAAACAAAAAGCCATCTGATTAAAAATGAGCAAAATGGTATACAAATGCCATCAACTACCTGAAACATTGCTCAGTATTTTATTTATTTTTTTAAGATTTCATTTATTTATTCATGAGAGACAGAAAGAGGCAGAGACATAGGCAGAGGGAGAAGAAGGCTTCATGCAAGGAGCCTGATATGGGACTTGATCCCGGGTCTCGGGATCACGCTCTGAGCCAAAGGCAGATGCTCAACCACTGAGCCACCCGGGCGTCCCAAACATTGCTCAGTATTGCTCATCATCAGGGAAACGCAAATCAAATCCACCATGAGATATCACCTCACACTTGTTAGGACAGCTATTAGCTAGAAGACAGGTGATAACGAATGTCAATTTTTTGTGAGTATATGGAGAAAAGGGCACCCTGTACACTCTCGGTAGGAATCCAGACTGGTACAGCTACTGTGAATAAAAGTAGGAAGTTTCCTTAAAAAATCAAAAACAGAGATACCTTATGATCTGATAATCCCACTTTTGTGAATATATCCAAAGGAGGTGAAATCAGTATCCCAAAGAGATATCTGCACACCCATATTCATGGCCACATTATTCCCCATAGCCAAGATATGGAAACAATCTAAATGTCTATCTAGTGTGTTGACAGAGGAATAGATAAGGACAATGTAATAATCTATCTTACATAAAAATATAAAAGTATATAAAAGCATTTATATATATCTATATATATCTATGTTTATCTATTATACATGTATATATGAGCATAAAAGTATCTATATATAAAAGTATAAAACTATCTATCTACATATAAGCAATCTCTTATATAGAAGTATCTATAGGGGATCCCTGGGTGGCTCAGCGGTTTAGTGCCTGCCTTTGGCCCAGGGAGTGATCCTGGAGTCCCGGGATCGAGTCACACGTCGGGCTCCCGGCATGGAGCCTGCTTCTCCCTCCTCCTGTGTCTCTGCCTCTCTCTCTCTCTCATAAATAAATAAATAAATAAATAAATAAATAAATAAATAAATCTTAAAAAAAGAAGTATCTATATAATGTAGTAATCTATCTTACATAAAAGTATAAAAAGTATCTATATATTTTAGTATCGCTAAAAATTAAGGAAATGCCATCATTTGTGACAGTGTGGCTGAAACTTGAGGGCGTTAGGCTAAGTGAGGTGAGCCAGACAAAGACAAATACTGCACGGTGTCACTTACATGTGGACTCTAAAAACAATACAAACACCCCTGAGCAGAGAATAACACGGTAGCTTCCGAGGCGTGGGGGGCTTAGGGAAATGCTCATTTTAGACAACAAGCTTTCAGCTATGAGATGATAAGATCTGAGGATCTAATGTACAGCATGGTGATTTTAATTAATAATAATGTATTGCATGCTTGGAATTTTCTAAGAGTAACATAGTATGTGTCTTACCATCCCCTCGAAGGTAGCGATGTGAGGCAATCAATGAGGAATTAACTTGATTCTGGTGATTATTTCACAATGTATATGTAAATATAAAATTACCATGTTGAACACTTTAAACATACAGATACAATACAATTTTATCTATCAATTTTATCTCGATAAAACATATTTTTTTTAATTTTTTTTATTTATTTATGATAGTCACAGAGAGAGAGAGAGAGAGGCAGAGACATAGGCAGAGGGAGAAGCAGGCTCCATGCACCGGGAGCCCGATGTGGGATTCGATCCCGGGTCTCCAGGATCGTGCCCTGGGCCAAAGGCAGGCGCCAAACCGCTGCGCCACCCAGGGATCCCTAAAACATACTTTTTAAAGATAAAAAATAAACTTCACATACATTGCGCTTAGTATGTGTCAGAGCCTGGCTCAAGTGTTTTATACATGGTAACTCATTTAATGTTTCCCGAGACCTCATGGGGTAAATGGCACATTATTTCCTTCAGGAAACTAAAGCCCAGAGAGTTACTGACGTGTATGAGGTTAAAGTTAGCAAGTGGCACAGGTGGGTCAAATGCAAAGTCGATCTAGATTATGTGCTCATATACATGATGATATGCTATGTCTCTAGACACCATGAGTACACTTCATGAAATAAACTTGAGAAAAAAAATTAAGTGCATGGATTGAAAATGTTAGCTCATTTTCAATGAAATAAAGAATAAAGAATAAATAAATAAATAATTTATTTCCATCAAATTAATGTTAAAATGTGTTCAATACCATAAAAAAGTCTTAAGGATTTCTCAGGCTTATCCTAAAGTTAATGTGGAAGTAAATTCAGTAGTATTTCAAAGAGGAATAAAGAGCAGGGTGTGTGTCCCTTCTTAACACCAACCCTTATTGAAACTAAAGTGTTCTTAATGAAATTATGAATTTGACACAACACTAAGAAAAAAAGCCAAGGAAAATTTTAAAATGCTCGGAAACAAACAGAACTACATTAGGGAATTTGTGTTATCACAGAAGTGACACAAAGATCAGAAAGGAAATGAGAAAGTATGAGAGAGTTGGGGCAAGTGACTATTTGTGTGGAAAAAGTCAAGCTGGACCCTTACCTTACATAATACACAAAACTCAATTCCGACGGACTTAACACAATACAAAAAGTAAAACTTTAAAATGTGCATAGAAATACAGGGATCTATCTTTGTGGCATTGGACTAAAGAAGGCCTCTTAGGACAGAAAAAAATAAATAAATAAAAGCCATGAGAACAAAACATGGATACTTTAATGGTGTCAAATTTAAGTCATCTTTCTGTGACATAACCCACAGCAAAGTGAAAAGGAAGCAGAGAGAGAGAGAGAGAGGTGGTGGAAAATGGATTTTGTGTCCAGAATACAAAAGAGAGTTCATGAAAGTGTTCCACTATCACGTTATAAGAGTTGTACAAATTAAGTTGCCAATAGAAGGCATGTATTCCCTTCATCTCGGCAACAATTAACAACCCTAAATAGCAGATGGCGGAGAGATTGTAAGTGAGGATACAGCCGTCGGGACACAGTCTGGACACACAGCATGTGCTACGTTTGCAGATGTACACACTCTGTGACCAAGGAATTCCACAATGGCGTGTCTACCTTAGAAGGATGCTAGCATGCGTGGACAGAGAATTTCTGTAAGAATGCATATTGCAACATCTCTCAATGCAGTGAAAGATTAAAAACAAAAAAAAGAAAAAAGAAAAAAGAAAAAAGAAAAGAAAAGAAGCAAATACTTTTTTTTTAATTTTTTTTTTTTTTTTTTTTTTTTTTTATGATAGTCACAGAGAGAGGGAGAGAGAGAGAGAGGTAGAGACACAGGCAGAGGGAGAAGCAGGCTCCATGCACCGGGAGCCCGACGTGGGATTCGATCCCGGGTCTCCAGGATCGCGCCCTGGGCCAAAGGCAGGCGCCAAACCGCTGTGCCACCCAGAGATCCCCAAAAACTTTTAAATGATCCCAAAGAAAGAAAAGAACACATATGTTGGAACACATTCATACAGTGGAAATCAATAAGTTGATAAACTGGAAAACATAAGGTTGAGTAGAGAAAGAAAGATTGCGGTGGACTTGTTAAGTATGTTATTTATCCAAATTAACAAAATGGAGATTGCTAGGTTTTTGTGGTCTGGTGGATGAATGGTGGATGTATAAATATTCAAAGGAAAAATACACTTCAACTTCAAGACATTCCTGATCTCTCATAATTGGAAGTAGAAAGCAGGATTAAGCAGGAAGGGTGGTGGCTGCATGCATTTCCATGATTATTCTCATCATATTAAACTGATATGATTCAAAAGTTTAAGATCTGGTTGGGATTCGGCATGATTTTTTCTTTTTCCCTCCTGCTTCTGCAAGCATGGAAGCCCAGAGGTGTTGTCCCTCTCCTCCTGGGGCTTGAATGAGTACGACACGTAGAAATGCTCCCTATCTGACCTGATATCGGGAAGCAGCACGAGTAAAAATAACCTTATTTTGAACCACTGAGATTTAGAATGATACTAAAATTCCTACCACAGACCCTAAAATATGTGGCATTGCTGTAATGGTCATTTGGTCAATGGCAAAGCAACCATCGTGGAGGCTGGAAGCATGGGGATCTCCGCCCTGCAGTGGCCAAATACCTGAGAAGACTTTCATCAGCGGGCGTATGGAAGGCAGCTAACATTCCTCATAAATTTGAGGGTCCAGTGGAAGGATCGCTAGATTTAGCAAATAAAAATGCAGTGTACCCAGTTAAGTTTGAATTTCAGATAAACGACAAATAATGTTGTTTAGTGTATGCCCCGTGCAATCAATATGAGACTAAATAATTATGCACACTTCTACTAAAGAAAAAAAATCTTGTTTATCTGAAATTCATACTTCTACTAAAGAAAAAAAAAATCTTGTTTATCTGAAATTCAAATTTGACTGGGGGTCCCATATTTTACCCGGGAACTTAATCAAGAGCAAAATTTGTAAAATAGAAATGTAACAGTCTCTGGTACTGTTAAATTTATTCAACCAGATTCTAGGGGTGGCCATAAGTCAGAGAGGGAACGGGCAAAAACACTAGTTGTTTGAGAAAACATGTTTTTTTTTTTTTTTTCTAATTCAGTGGGAGACCATTGAAAAATTTTGAACTAGGTGTGACACAGTGGGGTTCAGTTTCCCAGGATCACATCAGTGGGTGTTTGAAAGCAAAAGTGGAGAAGGTACAGAGACAGCAGAGGCCAGCCAACTGAGATTCTGCAGGTAGAAGAGTGGTTTGGACCCAGGTAACAGTGGTTTGGGTGGGTCGATTCTGGAGGTGGGGTTGACCAGGTTTCACAAACATTTTTTGGAATGAGAGGAACGTACAGGAACCCAACATAACACCAAAGTTTAGGGCTTGAAGAGTAGGAAAGACAAAAATCTCTATTATCTGAGATTGAGAAAACTCTAGATATGTTGTATTTGAGATGCTCGTTAGATATCTGGATGGAAATAACACATAAAGAGTTGACTATATAGGTTTGGGTTCAGAAGGGAGGTTCAAATTGAAGACATAAAGGTCAGTATTGTAGGCATATACATGATAATATAATCAGATGTTAATAGAGATAAAATAATTTAAATTAATGAAATAAACACCAATACTTATGAAGCATTTGTTATGTATGGGTCTTTGATTTAAATTTTTAAAAATATTTTATTTATTCATTCATGAGAGACACACAGAGAGAGAAGAGGGCAGAGACCCCAGGCAGAGGGAGAAGCAGGCTTCATGCAGGGAGCCCGATGTGGGACTCGATCCCGGGACTCCAGGATCATGCCCTGGGCCAAATGTAGGTGCTAAACTGCTGAGCCACCCAGAGATCCCTGGTTTAAATGTTTTATATGGCAGATCACTTAATCCATATAACAACTCCATAATGTTGGTTCTACCATTATTACTTTAAGGCATCATATTAGGAAGTGGGACTCCACTTACATTCACCCCAAATCTGTGTTAGTTGTAATCGATCCGATCTCTGAGATTATTTTTAGCAACTGCTGAGGCAGTGAGTCCTGCAATAGTGCCTGGTATTGTAAATTTCCATCACATGTTGTAATTCTCTCATTATCCATGAACCCTTAATATCATCCTATAAAAAAAAATTAGTCTTGATTAATTTATATTGTGGTACATATTTAAAGAGTCTCTTTAGGATATTGAAAGGGACAAATTTGCTCTTCTCCCCTCATACTTCATGGCCAACATGATAGTAAATTAGCAGCACAAGAGATCTCTGCACTGTCTTTAAATTGCAGAGAAAAACAGAAGTAAAATGGAGTCATCTGGCTTAAATAAAATGCATAATTGAGCCATCATCTTCATGGGGAACCTCCAAAGCGAAGCTGGGATGAAAGGGAGTTGAGCTCACTTGTCAGCTACAGCAGTACATTTTGGATTTAATTCCATATATATGTGTGGCTGAGGAGGCTGGCCACATGCTGGAGTGAATGAATCTCCATCTATGTACCTTGTCTCATGTCATTCTATTTGCTCAGAATGTTCAAGACCCCTTTTCTATGTTATTTATTTACTTATTTTGTAAATATGTATTTATATAATTAATTTGAGAGAGAGAGAGAGAGAGCATGAGTGGAGGGGCAGAGGGAGAGAGGATTTCAAGCAGACTCTCTGCTGAGCATGGAGTTCAACGCCGGGCTCGAACTCATGACCATGAGATCATGACCTGAGCTGAAACCAAGAGTTGTATGTTTAACCAATTGCCCCTGTCAGGTCCCTTCTTTTCTACTTTTTTTTTTTTTTTCTTTTTTTCTTTTCTACTTTAAACATTTTGCACAAAATTCCTAGTTTGAGATCCATTTCAATCTACTTCATGTATAGTTTTCTTTTTTTTTTTAATTTTATTTACTTATGATAGTCATACAGAGAGAGAGAGAGGCAGAGACATAAGCAGAGGGAGAAGCAGGCTCCATGCACCGGGAGCCCGATGTGGGATTTGATCCCGGGTCTCGAGGATCGCGCCCTGGGCCAAAGGCAGGCGCCAAACTGCTGCGCCACCCAGGGATCCCCATGTATAGTTTTCTGCACTCACTTGCCATATCTCCAGAATTAGACCTTTCTGTATTATATACATAGCAGGACACAACTTAGACCTTGATACTAAAACTTATTTAAATATATTCCCATTTTTTCTCTGCTGCGTGTTAGTGGATGGTAAAATGAACAAAACAAATAAAATTAATATTAAAACAAATATTGATATTCAGATATTAAGTGATCAATATAAGTATAATAAATAATAAGTAAATGGATGTTAAAAATAGCTAGATGTGCTAAGTTGGGAGGCTTTTTTCTAGAGCAAAATCTTATTATTTCAGTTTTAAATTCCATAACATAACAGGAGCGTGTTCTGTTGGTAAAGTCATTCCTTGTTTCATGATGAAATTAAGAACTACATATTGGTATCAAGATGACTCCAACTTCTAAATATGTTACTTAAATTCTCTCTCATTGCTCCAAACTGTATAGGTTTGTGCTTTTTTAATAATCAAATAACGTTGGAAAGTCACAATTGAAAAACAAAAAGATCCCATTTGTGGGAGGGCTTAGGGTAGAGAAGAGTGTTGATGAGTATCAGTTTTAGTCAGCCGGAAAACTATGGTACTAATTTAAGCTGACATTTCAGTTATTTGCCATCCCAAAATGGTAGAAGATACTTCCCATTGCTATAGGGATTTCTAGATATATTTCTAAAAGAAGTTGCGATACCTGCTGCCTTCTCAAATCTCCCTCACTTTGCCCATTAGCAGTTCCTTTTAATCATCCCTCCCCTTCCCAGAGCAGTATAAAAATATATAAAAATTAATTATGTGGAACTCACATCTATATAATTTTAACCATTTTATGCCTCACTTGTTTACAGTGACATTTATTTAAAACAATTATCAGGTGACTGCGTATGGTAGACATCTGATTTATCAAACATGGGGAGGAGAAAAAAGAAATGTAGGTCATTAAGCTTTCTATGGTGCTTCGAGTCTTTCCTAGAAATTATTAGCTCATCAAATCTGTTTTGACATAGCTGAGAGACATATCCCATTAAAATGGTATTAATGCAAGATCACTGCTGTCATTAAGCCATCACCTCACCCATTATACATTTATGGTGAAAATGTGTTCAAACTCCCCATTCCCTATCTTTTAATTATGATAAGGAATTTTGCAGATTAGAGACAGCTAATTCAAAATAATAAAAGCAAGGTCATCTAGAAGGTCACAGGATTTAGTATAACCCTCTACTTGATTTCCTTCAAAACACCTTTGCATTTTAGGGATGAAGTAAGATTGCCTAATGGTGTAGTTACTATATTTTTGTTAGAATACAATTAGCCACATTTCTAGCTTTTCTTTACTACTATAGAAGCTCAGTGGAATAAAAGACCTTTTCTCAACTGTGTCTCTAACCACAGCTGGACACCTCTAATCTAAGGGAGGGTGATCAGGTCTTTCCACATAACCTGTTCTCCACCGTCCCTACTGCCTTCACCAAGCCCTGATTTCTGAGCCATGCACAATCTCAACTCTTGATCTCCGATTGTCAACCTTCTTTCTTTTACTCCCAAGTGTTGGAATGAGTGATCTATGACAATGGCTTTATCCGCTCTACTTCTTGTTCTCTACCTCCAAACCTGCTGTCTTTACCTCAGAATTTTACTCTCAGTGGGCATATATTATCTTCATATAGATGGGTTCTTTCTTCCTACATCCCTTTTCATCCTTATATATTTATACTTCATAAAGTGCTCAGCTCTATGGATTATTTACTATCCCTCCTCAAGGGATTGTGATAGTCTGTTTGTGCAGACACTCCTGCTGGAAGGGGGTCTTTCATATTGACATGTTAAATCAAGTTATTGTCCTATTTCACCATTTCTGCTGGCCTAGAGATATAACGAATATAAGTAACCATGGTAGGTATCATAAACACCTTGTTTTTGAAAAATACAATGTTTGCCTAACTAAATCTTAGTACAACCCCAGGGGTTAAGCAAAGTATATATATTTTTTTAATTTAAACGCCTTTACTTAGGAACACCTGAGCGGCTCAGTGGTTGAGCGTCTGCCTTTGGCTCAGGTCGTCACCCCGGGGGTCCTGGGATCAAGTCCCACATCGGGCTCCCTGCATGGAACCTGCTTCTCTCTCTCCTATGTCTCTGCCTCTCTCTGTGTGTTTCTCATGAATGAAAAATTAAAATCTTAAAAAAAATGCCTTTGCTTAAATCAAGGGTAGTTTTTTTCTAACTTTAAAAAATATGTTTATAAATTATAGGGTGCTTCACGCGAATTTCTCCCTTGCCAATGTGGCAAGCTTCCCAAAACTTAAGTTAATTGTATGAAGGAACACAGGCTTGTTTTCAATAAGAAAAGAAGTTCTCAACCTACCTAAACGGATTGCTCTCAATTTGGAGAGAGAGGGCTAAATTTCTGATATTAGCAACAACTTTGTAAACTTTTTAAACAAATTACCTACAATATCTACTTCCATATTTTCCACAGTGTAAAAAAATACAATAAAAATTCCAGAAAAACTCACAATGAAAAGAAAGCCACCTGGAATCATCACTAAAAATGTATGAAAGCATAACAGAAAAGGTTTATGAATAGGGCAACCATTCTAATATAAGAAATAATGGAAATAGGGAAAGGAGGGAAACTGAATGGGGAAAAATTAGAGAGAGAGACAAACCATGAGAGACTCCTAACCCTGGGAAACAAAGGGTTGTGGCAGGGGAAGTGAGTGGGGGGATGGGGTAACTGGGGTAACTGGGTGACGGGCACTGAGGAGGGCATTTGATGGGATGAACGTACTACATGTTGACAAACTGAATTTTAAATAAATAAATAAATAAATAAATAAATAAATAAATAAATAAGGCAACCATTCTATCTGGTTCCAAAACTTAATTTATGCTCTTCATTTTGGGCCAAACTTAATTAAATAAGAACAGAAGAACTGATTCTATTAATCTCCTCCATTGAACATCTGAAACACTATTCTAAAGTAAAATTATCATAGGAATATTGTCCGAGAATGAACTTTACGTGGTCAATAACAACGAAAGTCATAACTAACCGTATTCAGGTTGTGCAATGGAGCAGAATCTGCCTCTAGGAGAAGTTGACCTTTTGTTTTACAATTCGTTTTATAATACTCCTCAGTGTAGTATTTTTAAATCATATTTAGCTATACCAGGTGCCAAGACAACTGCACACCAGGAAGGATAATTTTAGTACTACCATCTATAAAAAAAGATTCATACATATAGAAGGAAGGCACTCTATAATTAAACTGTAACTCTTACCCATGCCAACATAGCATAACTATTATGTAATTGCAGATAACTATCAGGCCCTTAATTAATTAATTAATTAATTTTTTTTTTAGGGCCTTAATTTAAAGTAATATTGTAGCAAGGCATTAAATAAAACATCTAGTAACTCACCATAAATATTCTCTTGTCAAGGTAGTAAAGGTAATAACATCTGCCTGTGTCAGTCAAAGTAGAGTATAATTCCGTTATTCAAAGGTGTTGAAACCAAAGAGTCTTAAATAAGAGTTTAATTTCTGGAGCCAACCATAATATTTGGCTTTCTGGGCCAGTTCAGTGCTCTTGATATGCACTACTGGTAACCTTTGTTAAGTCAGACTTCTGTAGAACTGTTGTATCTGCTTCTTTTATCAGTGGTAACTTTTCTAACTAGTCATTGATAACTAGACCTGTGGTTCTCAGCAGCACCTCAAAACCTACAGATTCTCAGGCCTCACTTCAGTACTACTGATTCAGAAACTCTAAGGGGGAGGCCAACAATCACCATCTTATTAAGTTTTCCAAATGATTCCAACACACATGAAAGTCTGAAAATCACTGGAAAATTAAGGTAACTAGTCTTCTGGCAAAAATAAATACTTTATCATTCTTGTGGTGAAATCTGGATTTTTTTGGACACTACTAAAAATGAAGTTAGAAGTCTGAACACTCTTTACCAAAGACAGAATCAAATGATTGTAGATCAGAGTAATGAAAGAATTCAGATATTTTATCAAGTTGTATCATGTTGATAGGCATATGATTTCTGTAATCAATGGTCAGTGCCTTTTGGAGGGAGAATAATGTGAAAAAATTCTTTTTGGATTTTTTTTTATTTAAATTCAATTTGCCAGCATATGGCACATCATTAGTTCATATGTCGTTTTCAATAATTCATCAGTTGCGTATAACACCCAGTTTTCATCACATCATGTACCTTCTTTCATGCCCATCACCCTGTTACCGTATCCCTCCCACCCATGCCCTTTCTGTGTGAGGTTGTGAAGAAAAAAAAAATCAAGAAAAATAAATTGAAAAGACAGATGAAATGATAGATCTGTTGGATAAAGTTAGAAGAAGTAGACCTCACTTAGAGAAAAATGTAGCAAAAGAAACTCTAGTGCTTACCATTAGAACCTGTGTGGAAGGCTCCAGAGATACTTGAATGTGATGCATAACCAGCAGTGGTTGATGGAGTAGAAAAACCAGAGCACTAGTTTTGCGGTATTTTGGAAGGCTACACCTTCATTCCATCACTGCCTGATGAGACTTCAGGAAAATAGGATTATTGAATGGAGGGAGTATTCCTTACACCTTTCACCTGTATCTTCTCACTTTTTACTCAGCCACCTTCTTTCATAATTCTTAGGCAATATAACTAACCTGAACTTCCCGCCCTTCTTGTAAGTTAATCACATTTGTTATTTAATTCAGATTTAATTCAGATTCAGGCTGTGTAGGCTGTGTAGAAAGCACAGGCACAGGCAGTTGTATGAAAATGAGGTCAGTGTGGGTAAGAGGAGGCTCAGAGTTCACATCTCACCAGCACTGAGATCATAAGATTGTTCTCAGAAATGGTTACACGTGTTGGTACAATAACAGCAGTAACGATAAATAATCATCTCTTTGTATGTTCATTATAATAATCAAGAACATAGATGAAGAAAAGCAAGAAATGAAAAATACTGACCAAAACTCCTCTATACTACAATATTATATCAAAATCAAAACAAAGAACGTGGCGTCTTCAGTGAGAAGAAATAGATTAAGTGATGCGCCTCATTGGATGCTTCCAGGGAAAGTGGGAGAGTGCATGGGTTAAGTAAAGAAATACCAAAATTAAAACCAAAATAAAGGGTTTAAAATGATCTTTGATAAAATGGACCAAAATGAGCAAGAGAGTAAGGGCAGTTAATCAAAGCTTGGAGGAGTACATGTGTGTAGGTGTATGTGTCTGTGTGTGGATGCCCCTCAGATGTTTTCTATCCCGTCCCACAAATAACTCCCTGACACCCAACTTATTTAACTTTCAGAAAAGTCCACACTAAACTGAAGAATGTAGACATGGTTCCCTCCCTGGGGTTGGTTGGCTCTGCTGCTATAGCAGAACTGACCTGTGGTAGAGCTGGCCACCATTCAAACTTGATGCCCAGGTACACAATCCCAGGAGCCTCATCCCACCTGAACATTCATGATACCAAATGTCATCTAAAACCCATTTTGCCTTGAAAGGGAAGTAGACAATCAGATATAGAGTCTCCAAGAGATCCAGTTTCCTGGTACATGGGGTAGCACATGCCTCTCTACCATCTCGACATTTCAGTAAAGCCAAAATGCTTGAGGCAAGTGATAAATAAAGCAAAGGATGCATAGTACTCATCAAATTCATACAAATTAAAATAGTTTTATGTTGCCAACAAGGTTTTAGTATGAAACAAAATGCTCTCAACAAATGTTACTCAAAATTCAAACAACACATATTTTCCAACAAATTTTCTTCAATAAACATTTATTGAGAACCAACTGCTTGCTTGGCCATACTCTACCTGTGGTTTGAGAAGTCAATCATCTATAAAAAATGTATTTCTTGGCTCCTAGACCCATGGTGTCTTTTTTTTTTTTAAGATTTTATTTATTTATTCATGACAGAAAGAGAGAGGCAGAGACACAGGCAGAGGGAGAAGCAGGCTCCATGCAGGGAGCCTGACGTGGGACTCGATCCCAGGACTCCAGGATCACGCCCTGGACCAAAGGGAGGAGCCAAACCTCTGAGCCACCTAGGGATCCCCGGTGTTTTTTTCCCCTCATTTTCCCAAAAAGTCAGGTTTTACATACTAACAAAGATAATTTATTGTAGCCTTTCAAAATACTGCATTTCAATGGCATCTGCGGATTCATCAAACGATGATGGGATCAACACAATAAGAACTGGAAAGGTTTAACTATCTTACAGTAGAAATTTATGCTCTCATTCTTCTGAAAAATATGCTATTTGTGGTATGTGAAGGAAAAAAAGGAGTTTTAGATGTGAACCTCTACCATTATATTTTCTCATATTCTTTCTGTACGCTTCACAAACTGTCGGTTTCCTAAGGTCTTTGTTTAAAATATAGCTAAGATGGAAAACAAACTGATAGGATAAGGTCTGATGCAGATCAACATATTACAGGTTAAGTATTTCATTTGTGCCTCAAATCTCCAACCCTTCAGAACCTTTGGTGGTTGATGTTAAAAATAGTCCTTTTTCAAGGTTTGATATACACTTTCGGTAAAATTTACTGACTCTCAAAACGTTTCTTCGAGTTTTAATGAGCTATAACACCATCTATGCATTAACTAAAATTGTCACCAAAGCATGCTCTTGGCATCTGTAAACAGTTAGGCTTCTCTCTAGCTATTTATCAGGATTTCTTATAACATATGACAATTCTATTTTCTTTATTTGCTTGCTTTGTAGTACATGAGAATATATTAGAAGAATTAAAGTTCAACACAGTGTTGCTCATTTCTTTTTTTTTCCTGCAAAGCTGAATTCCATTATTTAATTTCTCTAGTTGTTAATTGGATGAGTCTGGAATCCTTTCTAGGTGAATAGTCATGTTTCCCTCATCAGAGGGTCTTTTATACCTTCAAAAACTCCATTTAACCTATGTATATCTGTTTAAGTCTTTTTTTTTTTTTAATTTTATTTTATGATAGTCACACACAGAGAGAGAGAGAGGCAGAGACACAGGCAGAGGGAGAAGCAGGCTCCATGCACCGGGAGCCTGACGTGGGATTTGATCCCGGGTCTCCAGGATCGCGCCCTGGGCCAAAGGCAGGCGCCAAACTGTGCGCCACCCAGGGATCCCTGTTTAAGTCTTTTTAATGAAAATTCACTTTTCCTATTTTTCTTGTTTTGGGATTAATCATGACATGATGTTTGAGGACTGAGGGTAAAGAAGGAGGTTTACAGGTCCTTCTGTTTTTTTATTTTGTTTTGTTTTGTTTTGTTTTGTTTTGTTTTCATGCATTCCGACAAAATAAATACCACTAATTTCCATGCCATTGGTTTCATTAACAGATATGAGTTCTTTCTGAATCTAAACAACACATGGATAGAAATTCAGGATTCAATTATATATATATATATATATATATATATATATATATATATATATATTTAAAGATTTTATTTATTTATTCATGAGAGACACAGGGAGAGAGAGAGGCAGAGACACAGGCAGAGAGAGAAGCAGGCCCCACACAGGGTCCCAATGTGGGACTCGATCCCAGGTCTCCAGGATCATGACTTGAGCCAAAGGCAGGCGCTGAACCACTGAGCCACCCAGGGATCCCCAGGATTCAATTATATTTAAGATAATTGAGGTTCTCTCCACTTGGGGTAGACATACATACAATCTGTTCTGGCTAAGGATGGATTCTGGACACTGGTTAAAATGCCTAAGATTGGGATCCCTGGGTGGCGCAGCGGTTTGGCGCCTGCCTTTGGCCCAGGGCGCAATCCTGGAGACCCGGGATCAAGTCCCACATCAGGCTCCCGGTGCATGGAGCCTGCTTCTCCCTCTGCCTATGTCTCTCCCTCTCTCTCTCTCTCTGTCTGTATGACTATCATAAATAAATTTTAAAAAATTAAAAAAAAATAAAAAATAAAATAAAATAAAAATAAAATGCCTAAGATTAAAAATTGTCCTTAGAGGTCATCCCTCCATATGCCTCTTCACATAATGGGGAGAACTGGAACCTGAAGTATTGTTTATGATATGAATTTTTGAATAGTTTGTAATGATGATGATGATGGTGATGTTGATGATGATGGTGATGATGTGTGTGTGTGTTTGAGAGAAAGAGAGAGAGAGAGAGACCTCTCCTCAAACCTACAGAAGTTGATGAATATTCCATTATGCAAGAATGCAAGTGTTATTGACAGAAGCTCTAATAACAAATAAAAGGGTGAGAATGGACTAACTAGTCTAAACTTCTCTGGTAAAATGTGAACATTGTTACTCATATTAAACTTGTTAAAGCAGATCAAGATGGTGAAAGATAAAACTCCACTAACTGAAAGGTATAATCACCAAAACCAAAAGTCAGCCTGCATAATTGATTGTTTTAGGACATGACTAAGCACACTCTTGGCATAATTCAAAGATGCTTACCTGAAAACAAGAATAATAACAAACACACACTCATACTACTCATCTGAGAATTACACACCACATTTTTAATTACTCTATTGGATCTCAGGATTTCTGGATCACTGGTATTATTTTGACACAATAAAAATATAAATTCCTAACTTTAACTTCTACTATTAGTGATGATGGCATTGAGGTATGATTATCACTTCAAGATACACATTGCAACATATTCAGATAAAATGATGTGATATCAGAGATATGCTTCAAATCATGGGTGAGAGAAGGATGAGAGGGAATATGGTTGAACCAAGAACGCCCACAGATTGATAACTGAGTAATGACTTCATGGGGGTTCATGTTACCCTTCTCTGTTCTTGTATATTTGAAAGTTTCTGTATTAAAAAACACAAATCCTTAGGCCCCGTCCTGGACATACTGAATCAAAATTCCCTAGGGCAGAAGCCTCAAGCTCTCAGGTCTAACCCAAAACATATATAACCAGATTCTGGGGGTTGGGGATGCATATTAACAAACTCATTACATGACTCTATGACCCAGTTATAATGCTAATTGGTTGTGTCCAGAATATGAGTCTTCCATCATTCTTTTGCACAAAATCAACTTGAGTATTTCTTTAGGGACCATCATGAATACAGTCCCCTGTCTCAGAATGATTTCTTTGGAAACAGACTCAGGTGGATTGGTACATAGAGAATTTATAGGGGGATAAACCTGAAAAGGAATAAGGAAGCAGGATTGGGCAGAGTTAGGAATTGAAAAGCATTACCATCCAAGTGGACACAACAAAACCAGAAATCTCAAGGGGCTACTTTCTAAAATTTCACACATTCAGACCAGATGACTGGATTTTTGCCCCTTGTCCAGTCCTGTTGACAAGCCATTGAATGTGGTGCTCCCAGAAATGAGGCATGAGATTGGGGGAAGTGACTCTCCTTGAACAAAGGACGATTGCTGTCGAAGCACTCAGTAGCTAACACCTGGTGAAGGGGTAGTTAGGAAGGGGGGAATTCAGTACCTCTTTCCTGAAGGGGACACCAAGAAGATGATGCTTTATGGTATCCAATGTATCTAAGAGGAGCCCAAATATTTTTACTGGATTATTTTTTTCTGATCTTGCTTCATTTTTTTCTCATATGCCCTATTAAATCAACACAGCAATGCTGCAATGGCCATTACAACAGCCACATTGTGGTTTTGGGTTGTTTTTGTACTGCCCAAATTAAATACTAGTCTTCAGCTAAAATATAAAACCAATGTCTTTGAATTTCCTTCAAAATCAACACAACACACTGATTGTCTTAGCGACAGACTACCTGTAACTGCTCAGAGGGTGACAATTAGCAGTCTGGATTTACAAGTAATTGTTTTTGTGATTTACTTCAAGCTGATATTTACTGGTTCAGATCCATGAACCCTGCTCTCTATTCATCCACTTCCATAAGTGTGGAATTGATTACTGCTTCAAGATAGTCAATGCCAGGTCTGTTATTTATGTGGGATCCATAGCTGTTAAGTGTGGTTGTATCCAGAAAAAGAAGTGTAACATATAAAAGCGTGCGTGATGTGTACTTCAGTTCTGTTACTACGGATTCTGAGTTTTAATGATTCTTTGTTGTGATCAGAAACTTTATATAACACGTCTCACACAAAGGAGGCATTCCACTCGTTGGCTCTTCCTCTGGCCTCAGGCCACTCTTTGAGAAAATATTACAAGTTATTTTTTTTACAACTTATTTAACTTAAAAAGAGTAGACATTATTTTCCCCTGCTTAAATTTAATCCAGTTACATATAAGTAATAAAAAAAAAAAAGAAAAAAATTGAATAATGTATTTGCCCTAGCTTCTATTCTACTCCGGTACTGAGGCTTGAGAGAAAAGTTCCTTTGGAACTAGCACAGCCCTTGGCTCAGAGCTGCTCTCACCACCTGCCTAGCAGGTGAGCAGCACAGCAGCAGGGCAATTACCCTTCAGAGACTTTCTTCTGGGTGACTTCTTGCTGTCCCTCCAATAGGAATCCCTTTATATGTTTTCTTTCCCCAGAGAAAAATGCCTCACTCTAGAATGATATAAATACAGATACAGATATAGATACAGATGTAGATATAGATGATGATATAGATATAGATATAGACAGAGATATAGAGAGAGAATCCCCTTATGCTCTTTTATCCCTAATATGTACGAGCACCTGAAACCCCTCTGCAGATTTCCTCGTGTAGTAACGCACTTCTATTTCCTAGTGAAAATAACGAGAACTCCAAATCTAGAGCAACAGAACTGAAAGTCGCATCACACATACTTTATACGACTAAATGTAATTTATAAGGACACAATGTGAGTTATCAATCTGGTATATACACTCCTTAAACAATATGTGGTATAAAATTGCTTCTGAACACAGAAAACATTTATAACTTAAGTGTTCAATCCAAGAAGTTCCTTATTTATGACACTGCATATCAAAGCAACCAGACTGAGAAATAAGCATTCTGAGTAGGAAGGGATGTTTAAAATAACTCTTGAACACAATGCATGCATGCCATGCTGATAAATGCAAACACTTTTATATGACCCTCAAATCAAATTAAAGAGACGCTTCCTGGCAGAGACATTCTTAAATCATTCTACATTTCCTCCTTTTTCTCTCATGTGAAAATGTCACCTTAAGAATAATTTTTTAGGAATGAGGGTTGTGTGTATGCGTGTGCTTTACTCCGAGTCTCTTTCAGATAAATCGTCTGCCAAGATTTTACCGACAATGGATTTAAAGTTCTTCGGGACAAAAAATAAAAATAAATAAATAAATAAATAAATAAAGTTCTTTGGGCATTTATTACAACTTTTTGACACTATCAGTGAAAATGTCTGCAGTACCTAAAATAATCATTCTTTGATTATCTTGATATAGAAGGTCTGTTTTCAATTTCATTAAGATGAAAACAGCTATCAAGTGTGTTACTTACTAACCGATACCATTGTCTCACCTTAAATCATCAACATTGCCACAAAACAGCTGCAAGCTTCAACAAATTCCCACTGAAAACACAACAGAGCTCTTATAAATTTTATTCACCTTTCTCTAGCAACTGGAAATGCACAAAACCCTACTATCAATCCATATGGATGTGTTGTTGTTTAAAGAAAATCTACCGCAGGGAGGGTTGTCAGGAAAGGTCTCTTTGAGGACGTGATACTTTTTTCCTGAAACCTGGATTTGATTGATGAGAACGTGTCAACCACTGGAAGGTCTGAAAGACGTGTTTTATAACGGAGTGAATGGCAGACTTTGGACATGAGAAGAAACTCAGAAGTTCCAGAAACAGGATAAAAGTCCTGGCACAAGAACAACAAAGACGGGGGAGTTAAATTATGTGTGGCCTTGTAAGGCATATTCCACCACTGGGATTTTATTCTCACCATAATCAGAAGTCATTGGAGTATTTTAAGCACAGACGTGACTTGAGTTGATTGATGCTTTTGAAAGATCACCCTGACTGCCAGGTGAAGGATGGGCTGTAGGAAGCGACGGCGGAAGCAGGGACTGGAGGTTACAGTGGCTTATGTGAGATTTCCTCGGAAGATTTTGAAGGCATATGACCTAACGTCATCCGGGGAGTCAATAAATCAGGTGTTTTTCCCATGATCTATTTTTCCTATTCCTTCCTTTGAGTGTCTTTGCAGATGATATTAGTAAATAAATTACAAGTCAGAAGGATGACTATTAGGCCACCTACAAATCAAAGGGGTCTCTGCTGTGGTAGCAGAGAAATAATATGCTTTCAGAAGAAGCCTTACCAAAAAGCCAGCTCCACACCCTTGATGTTTCTGAAAAATGAAGCTGTATGTGTAAAATTTTACAAGCTGTATTTATCACACTTCCTAGTATTATTTACTTAATTATTTTTCTGGTGACCTCACTGAGTTGAACTCCCTGTTTTATAGTCATCTTGTAGCCCCTCATACATCTCAAGACAGTTTGAACTATTGAGCTACATTAGCATGCCCTTCATTATTAATTATTATCAAGAGGAACTAAATGAAGGGATATGTGACACAATGTTGATTTTGCTCATAAGAAAACATACCAGATGAAAATGTGCTTCTTAGAGGAGAAAAATTTTCACATAGGTATTTTTTAAACTTGTTTTCAAGTAATATTGATGCAAAATTCCAAAACAGAAAAAAAGATAAATAGGGGCACCTGGGTGGCTCAGTTGGGTGTCTGACTCTCAGTTTCAGTTAAGATCATGATCTCAGGGTTGTAAGATTGAGCCCCGCATTGGGCTCTGCACTGAGCAGGGAGTCTGCTTCTCCCTCTGCCCCCTCCCCTTCTAGCATTCTCTCTATATATATTTAATCTTTAAAAAAGGGAGAGAGATACTAAATTTAGGTGCATTCAAAAAAATTTAGGTGCATTCATACAAAGACACACTATGCAGCTATTATTTTTACGCAGTCATTCATTAAGATATACTTCATGAAAATAAAAATCTCAATTCATTTCAATAAGTAAATATTTACTGATTGTCTTACATTTGAGGCACTGTTCTAGGAGTTTGGGTAACATAACAAAGAAGATAGGCAAGGTCCTTTTCATAGAGTATGAAGAGTTTTGAGGAACCAGACAGACATTAATCAATCAAACAAATAAAAGTCCAAAAATTTTCCACATAGAAAAGTGATTTGCAGAAAATAAAACAAGGTCACATCTTATTAAATCCATGGGGGAGGCAAGATACATTGTGTGGTCAGGGAAGGCTTCTCTGAGGAGGTGACATATGAGCTGAAACCAAATCACTAAAAGAGCCAGACACAGGACAATATCAGAAGAGAACATTCCAGAAAGAGGCAGAAAAGGGCACATGCCCCCACTGAAAGAGAATGACAGGATAGAGGAGAGAAAGAAGGCCAGGAAGCAGGTGGAGGGCTGCCATCAGGGATTGATGCCATCTCATTATGGACTGTGGGGGCTTATAAATAATAGGTATTTATTGCTCACAGTTCTAGAGGCTGGAGGCCCAAGAACAAGGCACTGCCCGGTCAGCGTCAGAACCACATCGCGGCTCACAGATGGCTCCCTGTGTCCTTCCGTGTGAGAGGCAGGAAGGCTCTCTTGCACAAGCACCCTAATCACATTCATGGTGGCTCTGCCCTGGACCCAATCACCTCCGAACAGCATCACACTGGTAAACAGGTTTGTTCATGTGAGTTTGGGGGTTTACGAGGATTCAGTCTACACAGCTGGTAATAAAAGGCTGGGAGGACTGTAATAAGCATGATAGGAAGACACTGACACAGTCATTTAGTGAGGAACTATCACAGCATCGAAGTAGGAAAGTGACATATCTGATGTCTTTTTTTTCAAAAAAATACCATTATGACTAGATTTCAGGAAGATGTAACAGCTGACTGCCGTGGACTCTAGGCGAGAATTTGTCATGGTTTGATTGTGTATTTGCCTTACATGTGTGGGTTGACCCAGGATCTATTTCCCCTTCTTAATAGTATCTCTGTCTTAGAGAAATTACCTTTGCCTACTGGACACTTTCATCAGGGATTCTATTAGGGTTGTCCAGGGAAACAGAACAGGACAAAATATGGTATTTGTGTGCACTTCTCTCCAGAAAGAGGGAGACAGGGACACCCGGGTGGCTCAGTGGTTAGCATCTGCCTTCAGCTTAGGGTGTGACCCTGGGGTCCTGGAATGGAGTCCCATGTCGGGCTCCCTGCATGGAGCCTGCTTCTTCCTCTGCTTGTGTCTCTGCCTCTCTCTGTGTCTCTCATGAATCAATAAATAAAACTAAAAAAAAAAAGGAAGAGAGAGACATGGACAGAGAGACACAGAGAGATATTATACAGACATCTATGTCTACCTATTTATCTATATATCTATTTATATATAGAAAGATCCATTTTATTTATTTTTAAAAAGACTTTATTTATTTATTCATGAGAGAGAGAGAGGCAGAGACACAGGCAGAGGGAGAAGCAGGCTCCCTGCAGGGAGCCCGGCGTGGGACTCAATCCTAGCACTCCAGAATCAGGCCCTGGGCCAAAGGCGGCGCTAAACCACTGAGCCACCCAGGGCTTCCCCAGAGAGATTCATTTTAAGGAGGGGGTTTGTGCCACAATAGTGGAAGCTACCACGTCCAAAATATGCTGGGCAAGTCAGACAGCTGGAGATCCAGGGAATAGTATTACAGTTTGAAACCAAAGACACCTGCTGGCAAAATTCCCTCATCTTTGGGGAAAGTCAGTCTTTAATCCTAAAACCATCAACTGATTGGATGAGGCCCACGCATATTACAGAGGGTGATCTGTTTACTGGAAGTCTACTCATTTACATGTTAATCACCCGTGAAAAATGCCTTCGAAGCAACATCCAGACACATTTCACCAAGTATGTGGGTCCCATAGCTGAGCCAAGTTAACACATAAAAGTCACCATCACAGGCTCTATCCCTTCTAGACAAAGAGCGAGAATGTGGTTCAAGCTACATCAAGCAGGTGCTGTCTCCTCCAACTACACATCTGAGTATGGGGTCACAGAAGTCCCTCCTGTCCCCTAGTCAGACGCAAACCACACGATCTACCCACAACACACAGTTTTGTCTTGTGCTTTCCCATCTCCATTATAAACCCCTTTAAACAGGCCACCACGGGATTCTAGGAGGCGCCAGTGAATATCCCTCACATCACTTTGATAGGAATCAGAGTCCTTGGGTTTGTTTGAAAACAACAACCACCACCCACAAACCTGAATTGCCATCAGCAGGCTCCAGATATTTGGAAAGGCATACATCAGATTACTAATGGACATCCCGGAAATCGATCTTTGAGGATTGCTGGGTTCCAATGTTTAATGTGTATAATAATAATAATAATAATAATAATAATAATAATAATAATAAAAATTCCTCACAATTTACAATTAGCCACCGGTCCTTTTAAAATGAAAATAAATAATACAAAAATGTCTAAATTAGCATGTGTAACTAAAGCAGAATTTTAAATATTGTACAGAATGGACGTCCTATTTTTAATGGCAGCTGAAGACCAGAGGCACCTCTGCAGAACAGAAGGCTTTCGTGGGACAATTTGAAAGACTTTATTGAATCCATTGTTTTTGTATTCATAAAAGGAGCAGGATACTTGCTCCCCTGGTGCACTATTACGATCTGATCCATTGATATATTTTTGGCTCGCAGAATTACCTTGTGGCATTTTGCATCAGCCGCTGCCTCTTCCCAAAGCAATAATACACGACATAATTAATTCAGCACAAGTGGGGACTGTGCCAAATCTGTTTATTTAAAAAAAAATGAATCTACTGTTCTTCTCCATAAAGGTACTGAATTTTTTTTAAAGGACCGTACTGAATTACTTACGAATAACACAATCAGAACATACACAATTCAGTGTCTAAAGCTGGAATTTCACTTAAAAATAGCTAGACATTTAACAACTAGTGTGAATTAGCGACTTCCTCCCATGAGTCTCTGAGTAAAGACACAGCCCAGTAAAGGGAACTCCAGGGCAATGATCATATCAGGGGCTAATAACTAACTCCCTACTCTGCTAGGAACAAGTTAAGCGTGCTGCATGAATCTTCTTTTCTCACAGAACCCCCTATATTAGATATTATTGATGCCATTTTAGAGAAGACAAATTCAAACTGGGATTTAGAGATATTAAGGAGTGTTTGCAACAGCACGCAGGGTTCACACTGGACTCCAGGTTCTCACGGACTGTCCTACATCTGTAAACTGTCCCTCAGGGTCCCAGAAAAGACGTTCATGCAGTTATAGGCATCACACCCAAGGGGAATGCCACTGTCTCTTCTCTTTATCGCTTTTCCATAGGAAAACTCATCTCCAGTGTTCATTTAAAATACAATCTCTTCACCAAGAAGAGTCCGACTTCCCTTTTACTGAGACAAGAAGTGACTTTTTCCCTCTAACTGATGTGAATAATAAACTCAATCCCTCCTATTGTGTTTCATTAACTGTTCCAAATATTGGAAAATATCTTCACACTGTCTTATCCATGGAGATACAATCACAGTTGAGCCTCTTCAATGTAAATTTTGGCCAGTGATTAAAAGGACAATCGATTCTTTTGCTCACTTATAATTTCACGTGGCACGTTCAGAATTACCACAACGTGATGCCTTAGTCGATGTACTATTTGCTAAGTTCTAGTTTCTGTTTGTGTGTTTGGCTTTTAGCTAGTGTTTCTCCATTGGATCTGTAGCTTCTTTGATCATTTATGGGTGGTGGCGTGTGCGCGTGAGGCCGTTGGCGAGGGAATGGCCTGGTCGTGCTGCAGTACGTTCACTCTACATGTATTATTTATCATTGTCCCCTTCAACCTACTGTGACAGTCTCCTCATTAAAAGGTTATGGGAAGTTTGGCAGTTGCCAATTGTTTCTTAATCCATCAACATGTTGCCTTAGAAAGAGCTCTGCAGATCGTATTTTGAAAAACCGGCCTAAAGACTGAGAGGAGATACCATTTAATATTTGGGACGTTGCTGAAAGGAAAAGGAGATATTATGAACAATGTGCTGGGACAGTTATAAACTGGAACTCTCTATGGCAATGGAGAAATACGCTTACATTACCTAGAGTACCTATTAGACTTGACGGATAATGACCAAGTACAGCTGTGCTTGCCACTCTCTTCATATTTGAAAATACCGTAAGTGTGTTAAATATTTATATGTATTGTGGCTGATTTTTGGATAATATATACTGAAAAATACTTCTATACCCAAGTTCCACATCATCTACATTTATAAAACATACATATATGCTGTTTACATATGCATATTTTTTATAAAAACACTCCCATTGTGAGCAAAAAGGCAAGAGCCATGCTTGTTTATATTTTTATCTACTATCTCAGTGCATAGTATGTATTTACCAAAATTTTAATTGATGGATGAGTCCAATTGAACACTTACTGAAAAATTACTATGCAAAGCAGGTGCATGGCACACTAGGATATAATGACCAATAGGAAATTAAAGATTGCATGGTCTAGTGAGAAAGAAATGGGCAGACAACTATGTAGCACACTACGAGTTTGGGATTTCCAATAGGAGTACATAGGAAGGTGGAAAGACTTAAATCTGGGGTCCCGGCACGTCCGATTAACTGAGATGAGCCTTGAATAACAAATATAAGCTTAGTATATAGAACAGAGTGGAGAGAAGAGAGGGTGGTTGTCAGAGAAGTTCAGAAGCGAAGCTCTGCATTGCTAGGCAGGTTGCGCTAAGCAAGTTACAAAACATGAGACTCGAAGTGTTGGATGTAAAATTACTCTAAGTGACATGCTAAAAGCTGTAGAGCCCATTTGGTCTAGGATGGAAATATTGAAGCTTTTTTATTTTAACAGTGAAAGATCAGATCAGAATTATATTTCAAAAACATAACGGCCTTCAGTGAGATGATGGTCAGGGGTCTAGAGTTAGGAGTATGCCTTTTTTTAAAAAAGAATTTATGTATTTATGTATGTATTTATTTATTTAATAGCATGAAAGCTGGGAAGGGACAGAGGCAGAAGGAGGGGGAAAGAATCTCAAGCAGGCTACCTGCCGAATGGGAAGCCTGATGCAGGCTCAATCCCATGACCGTGACTTGAGCCAAAATCAAGAGTCAGAGACTCAGGCAACTGAGCCACCCAGGCCCCCCATGGGTATGTCTTCCAAATTGTACTTTGGCAGTGAAACTAGGCATCACATATATATGAGTGACATCTCATAGACAGTGCGGAAGGGAACTGTGGCAACTGATCCAGTTTGGGATGGGGGCAGTAAAGTTAAGATCTGAATCCACAATGGTCCCAAGGGTGACAAGAGGTGACACAAGAGAAGAACAAATGCATTAAAAAGAGTAATGAGGAAAAAAAAATAAAAATAAAAAAAGAGTAATGAGGCATCTGTGGAAAACACAGGTAAAAATATCTATAAAAGGTGAGAAATGCAAGCTTGGAGGTCAGGAAAGATTCCAAGTCAGAAAACACCTCCACCACATACAGATCATCCCTATTTGAAGAAAAATAGAACCCCCCCGGTAGAGGTTTGATGAATCTTAGTGAACACTATGGTGGAAAAAAAATTAAGGGATAGAAGTCTGGAAAATTGCTAAGATTTAATAAGCAAATAATAATAATAATAATAATAAAGCAAATATATAGGTAAAAATTCAAGCAGAGAGGTTTAATTGGAAAAAAAAAAGTCATCAAAGATGTAGGAGATAAAATACAGGGCTATGAAGGGGAGGAGAAGAGCCAGTAGTTTCATAAAAGATGAGAGGAGGACATTCCTGGATCATTTAACGAGCATGGGTGGAGAGGAGGTTATCAATGTTGTACATCACTGCAGGTCACCGCCACTCCTGTAATAACTGGGAAAGCCTCCCTGGAAGGAGAGAGCATCATAAATACGGCGGAGGAGCTGGCTTTGACAGTTACGTCCAAACCAGTGTTCTCTGAGTCAATTATAGTACATGTGCTGTGGTTAGGCGGTCCTGGGGCCCAACTCAACTGGGATGAGGGAGCTCATTGCAGCGTGGATCCTAGCTACTGGATGGCTTTTCTCGCAAGCACTCACACTAAAATACTGGAATCTTCATGGCAAAATAAAGGGAGGTCACATCTAGTAAACACGTCAATATTATCATATTAATACTATGGTTTTCCTCTCTAGGGGCAAATTACTGAGCAAAATACAACCAACCAACCAAACAGTATCAATTGTTCAGTCATGAAAGAAAGTGTGAGCATCTGCTGTATCTTGATGCTTCAACAGAAAACAGAGAGAGTGGAGCTGTGGGTTCTATGCTCTCCAAATTCTATGGATCTTTTCCATAACACCAGAAAATTTCAACTAGATAGGCGTAATAGCAACTTCCTAGAGTCAGAAAGTAAGAATAAATCCACACACTATTGGAAGGCATTCATCGCATCTTTTTTTTTTTTTTTCATTCATTGAATCTTACTTATGTCCTCAATTAGCACACAGTCGATCATGTATTGGGGGCCAGTACATACTTATCAAATTAAAAAAATGAATAATAAGTAGCACAGAATTACATATTGCTTTATTATCCCCCGAAAATCAGATATATATTTGCAAATTCAATATAATATTCATCTTTGTGTTTGTGAAGACATTAATTTTTGCTGAAGACTATTTTCTGTTGTAGAAAAAATGTATAAAACCTTTATTAAATAAGTTCATTGTTAAACACGTGATTGTTTGTCTTTAATAAATAGCAGATTTTTATTTTTATTATATCCTGTTTCATGAGTTAAACAGTGTTCCAGATTTCCTTTTAAAAGTTTTTCTGAGCTCATAAATTCCGCATGCATTGTGGTGGAGCTAAGAACGGTTTTTCAAGTCAAGAATACCACTGAGGTAATTGGTGGAAAATTTCACATCAACACAGAAGGTGAGCAGGTGTCAAAGCTTTCAAAATTCGAAGAATTAGTTCAGAAAAGGATCAGCAAGTATGTAATTACAGTCATCATGTCTTGTTTAGCTGACATAAATGGTTAGTTCTCTCGCTCTGAAAAGCAAGATTTTATTTATTGAAACTTCCAGAAATTTTAGCAAAATAGGTAAAGGAAACTTTGGAAAAAATGATTTTTTTTAAAAATCGAAAGGACAGACATAAATGAAGCATTTTGAATATGAAACTCAAAACCAAGCTCCGGTTCTCAAACCTAGTGAGCTGAGGGGGATCCAGCGTGCAGAGAAGCATCAGAAAACCTGATGCCAGCACTCTGGCACAGTTCATTTTCCGACAATTGCCAGAAAAAGATTTCCTTCCCCAGATGCTCTTACAATGTGACTCTACACTCCTCGTATCAGAGGATGGTACCTACTATTAGCCCTTGAATCTGGCAGGGGTTTACCTAGAATAGAAGTGACGCTGCAGATTGCAAGGCCAGTTCCTAAAAGTTCTGCGTAATTCCCTTGGGAAGCTAGTTCTGGAACCCTACAGCCTCGGGGAGACCGCAGGGAGTGGGGGTGAAGCTCCAGCTCGCAAGCCTGGCTGGGGCTCCAGGCAACGATCAGAACCCACTTGTTAACAGAACCATCCTAACACCAGTACACAGGCCTCAGGTGAGGAGCCTCAGCAGAATGACAGGGTCCCCTCAAATCTGCCCAAACTGCAGCTTTTAGGAGCAAATTTAAAAAATAGTAATTTGAGGCCACTGAGTTTTGATCATGCTTTTATGCAGCGATTGACAATCAGAACAAGTGCCTGATTTTGCAAGTAAATATATTTAGCATTTCCTATATGGGAATAAAAATACACCCCTTATTAAAGAAATATTTGCCGTTAGTATTCAAATATGTAAAATTAAAGTTTTCCATTTCACAGAATGTAAAAGACAGAGTCGATCGGTTAAAAGGGATGATGAAGCATAAAGTTTGATCATTCTGGATTTTATAGCATAACATTCAAGATACATGATCTTACAAGAAAACAGATTTTCCTTATTAGTTGTAAGGTTATAAGAAAGTTACATGACCTCTGTATCTCAGAGATCTCATCTACCAAGTGGCCATAATAATGGCAGCTACACTCCAGGATTCCATGAGAGTTTACCCCGGTTCATGACAAACTGAACAATCTGTATAATCATTAGTCACTAGAATCATTTGTTTTTATTCCCCCGAATCTGGAGCGTGGTCTCATCTATACAGTGAAACCACATAGGAGTGAGAGAGATGTTTAGTCTCCCCTCTGGAAGAGAGAGGAAGGGATGCTCTGAGATGCTTTATAAAGTCAAAATACCCTCTGCTTGTCAGGCAATGACCTGTCTCTTCTCACAGGCCATCAAGTACATTTTTTTTTTTTAAGATTTTATTTATTTATTCCTGAGAGACACACAGAGAGAGGCAGAGACACAGGCAGAGGGAGAAGGAGACTCCCTGTGGGGACCCTGATGCAGGACTTGATCCCAGGACTCTGGGATCACAAGCTGGTTCAGAGGCAGACACTCAACCACTGAGCCACCCAGGTGCCCCATCAAATACATTTAAAGTCACCACACTGAGCTACCGTCACCAGTCACTGTGTCACTATGTCCCTTCTCTTGAGACCTCTTTGGTATACAGCTATATACACTAACTCAACAATAAATCAATACTAAAAATATTTCCTTATAATTCCTTATAATTAAGTCTTTCAAAGAAAAAAAAATAAGGTTCACTATCATTAATAGTCTTTCCACAAAATCACATCACGACATATAACTTTAGGTGATCTACAACTATTTGTCGACACAATTGTCGACAACACGATGATCTACAACTATTTGTCAACACAACTGTCTATTGTGGACACAATGTCTACATTACCCTTTCTGTCCTCAAAATTACTCCCTTAGCTGAAAATGTATGTTATTTTCTTCATTAAATGAACATCATAACATTTATTCTTTTTTTTCCTCCCCCTTGCATTTTTTATTCAGATAAGCCAACTAGACCTACAGTTATTTATGTTGGAAGAGACAACAGCGAATCTCATCCGTGTAAGATCTATTAGATCTTAAAATAAGGTTCAGATGTGCAACATTGGATAAGAACTTATAGAAGTGCATAGAATGCAATGACATTTATATTCAGGAGAAGGAATTTATTTTTTTTGATACTTTAACCATCTCAAATATGGAGCGGATACTCCAAACCACAGCTCTTACACATTTGAGGGAAAAAAAAAATCAAATATCTTCTCACAAATTCTGACATCATGAGCCACGTTACTAAAACCCAGAAAGCTAAATGTCACCCAGAGGAATAGTAAAAACATTCACCTCCTAGGAATATGGCTTCTCTAAAAGAGAATTGATATATATATATTAAATCTATATTATTTCATATTAATATATAATACAATATATTAATAATTAAATGTTCAATATATTATATATGTAGATTACATGTACATATTTAATTTAATATATTATGCATGTATTTTATATATATGTATTTTACATATATAATATATTAAATATGCATTACATATTATAAATATACTTTATTTATAAAATATATAGATATTTATATATTCATATATTATATATTTATAATATAGATATATTTATATATTATATAAATATTTAATTTAATATATTATATAGATATTTTACATGTATTAAATATGTATTATGTATTATGAATATATTATATATGTCTTTTAATATATTGTATATGTATTTTTTACTTTTAAGGGAGAAATTGATATTTTAGTTTAAGCAGGATATCTATTTGCCCTCTTCCAGGTACAAATATTCATTACCCAGGCAGGTCTGAGGTGTGAATTCCATGCTGACAGCAACATATAGCTCTATTAGAATCGTAAAACACAGAGGCAAAACAAAAACGAAAACAAAACAGAGGCAGAATCAAGCGTGCAAGATGCATATTCATGCCTTACTTTTCTGCTTCTTTAAAACAGATCTCTAAGGCATAGATATTTGCATTCAGGATTCACTAGCTTCCACCTCCAAACGGCCAAACGCAATCCCCAATAACACTGAAGGACACTAAGAGGCTGACAAGTACCCTGTTGACCTGTGTGTCTTCTGACTTAGGATTGTATGTGTGTTTACTTGGTGAATTTAAGGAAATGCTGAAGTTATTTCTTTGAATTTCCTAGACTACGTTGGCCACTGAACTCTGTTATGATTGATAGTTGGAAGAAAATAAAATAATCCATGTCAAACGAATGGCTGTTTCAAGAGGCACTTTGGATTTTGTAAATGATGCGGGGAGGCATGGTGGCCAAACTTGGCCATACTCTCTGAAAATGGTGTCAGACATAAATACCTTTCAACACTCATATAGCCAATTTTGCTCTCCCCACCTAATGTGTCTGCAAAATATTTGAACAGGATCTCACTGAGGTTAAGGAGGTATCAGGCAAGGAGAAAGAATGTGAGCACATTTACCGGAGTTCTCAATTCAGGGATGGCAGCTTGGTAGGTGAGAGGGCGACAATCACGAGTGTTTGGCACGAGGACACAGGGAAGAAACATCGGACCCAAGTCATCGCCATCCAGAATATCCACGGTGAGAGTGGTGGTGGTGGTTCGTCGCTCATTCAGATTTTGTGCACGATCCTGTGAGAGACAAAAAAAAGGAAAAGAAAAGAAAAGAGAAAGAAAAGAAAAGAAAAGAAAAGAAAAGAAAAGAAAAGAAAAGAAAAGAAAAGAGAAAAGAAAAGAGAAAAGAAAAGAAAGAAAAGAAAAGAAAAGAAAAGAAAAGAAAGAAAAAAGAAAAAAGAAAAGAAAAGAAAAGAAAAGAAAGAAAAAAGAAAAAAGAAAAGAAAAGAAAAGAAAAGAAAAGAAAAGAAAAGAAAAGAAAAGAAAAAAGAAACAAAAAAAACCAATGAGATGGACTTAACATTCCCTTCAGCTTGACTAGACCACAGACAAGTTTCTTCCCAATTATAGGTCCAGACCTCTCGTATTTACCTTATTTAAAGGTAAATACCTTATTTATACCTTATTTATGAAAGAGACAGATGGACAGAGAATGCACATGAGCAAGGGGAGGAGCAGATGGAGACACAGTCTCCCCACTAAGCAGGGAGCCCGATGTGAGGACTCAATCCCAGGGCCCTTGAGATCATGACCCGAGCCCAAGGCAGATGCTTCACCAACTGAGCCACACAGGCATCCGAGCATTTACTTTAGAAAACTTGCAACTGTAAATCCTTTCTCTGCTCTTCGAGATGACAATCTTTCTCCAGCTCCAACATCTGTTGGTTTTACAATCCAGCACTTTCTCTAGGACCTGACGGCCATCCCTTTGAAATGGAATCACCAAAGAAGAGCCCCAGTCCCTGTGCAGGACAGGAGCCTAATGTCCACAGGAAGCTTACTCCAAGTTGTGAAGCTCGCTCCCACCCTTGAGGTACAACATGATCTCACTCCTCCTGTAGGAGGCCAATGAGCAAACACAGCTGCCCGTGATTCCTGCACCCCACTCCCACCCCAGCTCTCTCTTTGTTTTCTAACGATATTCCAAGCAACTTAAATTTTAGGAGCACCTGGGTGGCTCGATCAGTGAAGCATGTGCCTTTGTCTCAGGTCATGATCTCAGGGTCCTGGGATCGAGTCCCCACATTGGGCTCCCTGCTCAGCAAGGAGTCTGCTTCTCCCTCTGCCTCTCCCCCTGCTCATTCTCTCTCTCTCAAATAAATAAAATCTTTAAAAAAATAGAAAAATCTTTTCTTTTTTATTGAAGCAGAGTTGACATACACTGTGGTGTTAGTTTCCTATGTAGAATAGAGTGATTCAACATATAATGTTACTCTGCGCTCACCACACATGCCGCTACCATCTGTCACCAAACAGCACTTCTCTAAAATCATTGACTATATTCCTTATGCTGTGCCTTTTATTCCCACGGCTTATTAATTCCATAACCAGAAACTTGCGTCTCCCACTCCCCCTCGCCCATTTTGCCCATCCCCCACTCTTCTGGCAACCACCATTTTGTTAAAGAATCTTAATTGGCATGAATTCATGGATTTATGTTAAATTTTAAAAACCACGACTGGCTTATCAAACCTACCACTTTAAAATTGTGATTGCTCAACCATGAAGTTTTACAAAAGACCAAATCAACCTAAGTTCATAAAAAAAAAATATTAGATAAATGACAGTTTTTGATGTGGTATGGGTGTGGCAAAATGTTTTAATACCCAGAAGCACTATTTCTCCACTTGCGTGCCACCCAGTCTTACCCCATATCGATGTCATCACCAAGTCACTGTACTAGACAGGGGAGCATTCATCTTAACTCTTTTTTTTTTAGTCTGTCCACAACAAATCTCCCTGTCCTCTGCTTCTTTGGGCCATTGTTACTACTCCATCCCATGGATCCAAGTGCATGAGGGTGGGTATATGTATAATCACCAAAATACATAATGTAGACTTTTATCTCACATTGTCACCAGCCAGACCCTAAGACCTCATCTTGACAGCCCACCTGCTTGTACTCACCGACCTTTCCCTGAGCTCTTTTCTCCAGCTTCTCTCTTAACTCAAATGGAAACCAGAAACCACCCTTCAAGTGATAAGACCTGCCCTGACAAGACCTGCAGCTGGCCCCAACCACCCCCACCAGTTTGAGCAGAACCCCCTGACTCGAACCTGTGTACGTGGACCATGGCATGACCTCTAGAAGGGCGGATGACTGCATTTACCTCATTTGAATACTAAAATCTCCCCACCCCAAGGAGGAGCACAAGCCCCATTCACACAATATACAGTGTGTGTGCAGACAGGTTTCCTTGAGGCTCGTGTGTCACCTCCTGCTGGCCTTTACATATGATGGCAAGGCACCCTGTGGACATATTCATCCTAACCCTAAATGAAAGGAACACAGCCACCCTTTGGAATTCATTCTCTGCAATCTCCTTATTTGCTTCAAATACAGTTTTCTTTGCGTGACAACTCACCTGGTGCAGTTTCTGACTCACCAAGGGGTCAACTCACATTGGTTTGGTTACAATATTGAGAGAAGACATTGCTTAAAAAGTCTTGATCTATAGAGTATGAGTTTTTACTTGGAAAAAAAAATACTAAAGAAGCTTCTGTCAGAGAAGGAAAATAATTTTCTTTCCACCCTTCTAGCTTCTTGGCTGAGACCCCATATAATAGAAAATAGATTAGCAGGAAATAACCCCAAACAGTTTTTTGTTTTTTTTTGTTTTGTTTTGTTTTGTTTTTTTTGTATACAGATACCAGGAAAACGGAATAACTCTCCCAAATGGCCCAAGCTATCACTTTAAATAGAATCTCCAGCCAAACCCTAGGAATATGTGGGGGGCAGGGGAGAGTCAGGTTTTCAAAGCACAGGAAATGCAGGAGTGGTGGTCCTGCAGATGCCTGTGGGAACTTCTCCAGATTTAGTCATGCCCTTTGGATGCCCTTGCAGGTGGAGACTTCTGTGCAAGTGCAAACCCCTCTTCCAACAGGGAAGTACCTAGTTTTCAGAGCTTCTCTGTTGTCTGCTGTTGTGAAAACATAATCAGCCCAACCTAATTCTTATGCCAGGGAGGCATATCTTGGGGTGACACATCCTGCTCCTCTTCACTTTTCTATAAACAGACAGATAGTGCTGGAAAATACCAACAGTCTCTCTACACCTGTGGAGATTCCCCACGATCTGTCGTTAGTATGTATGATATAACTTGAGGAGGGAGATGAAAGTAGGTCTCCTGCACATGGCACATTGCCAGCCCATGGAAGTCCTTAGTTCTTCTCCCAGTTTAGAACCAGATTTGATCTTAAAAATTCATCTTAAAACATAGCCCCCGGCAATTCAGATAACCGAAATGAAAAGAACCTTCCGCTTTTTCTAGTAAAAGGCCACTGCTCAAGACTGTTCTAGATAAAAGAAATAATATTCTAAATTGGGAGCAGTATAAATTAAACATAATTATCTGCATGAATATTTTATGTGATTTCCCAAAGTCTGTATTTCCATTCATTGCTATGTGAGAATCCAAGACATATTAGAAACTAACACCCCCCATTCCTTCCTTCCTTCCTTCCTTCCTTCCTTCCTTCCTTCCTTCCTTCCTTCCTTCCTTCCTTCTTTCCTTCCTTCCTTCCTTCCTCCCATGTTCATTCTTCATTTCTCTTATTTCCTTTATGGAATTAAGATCATTTAAGTGTTAAAAGTATTTAAAAATAAGACAGTATTTCATTGATTTAGAAACTAGGGGTATAGCTGGCAAGAAGAATAGATCTCTTTTAAAAGTTATTCAAGTGTCACTGTTTAATTTGTATTTTCTCTATGTGCATTATTATTTCACATGTCATTTACACATTTGCTAACATCAAACATTAACTTATGTGAAGCCTTTAATTAGATCCTGTAAAAATAAGTCACTATTTAACGATTGCGAGCGAGCTGTGCAAGGAACTACAGGTGGTACAAAGAATCCTCCAGCATAAAAAGCCAAAATGCAGGAATTTAAAAGCATACATATTATCTTCCACATGGAATCAAGGAAGCCATAAGAAATATTCAGCCACCTGTGGGATTTGATCTAGCTGGAACTTTCTTCCAGTGTTTAACAGGTGACTCGGTCCCTGGATCCTTAGCATCTTTATTCAAAGCCTCCAAACCTCTGGCCCCAGATGATGGGAACACAATATCCAACCCTTGGGAGTCATACTGTAACATGATGGCTGGCAGACCAGAGACACCCACTATCTTTGAATGAATTATTTAATATTTAATTATTTAAATAAGTAGAAATTTCTATCAATACATGGCAAGGAAGAACTAATTTCTTTTTAAGCACATGGAACTTTAAGGATATTTACTTTCTTTCATCCCTGACTCAGAGATCATTCATTCATTGTCGTAACCCGCACTTGTTTACAAAACACATTTTTATAAAACTGCAAATATTTAAATCACGATCAAGTGAAGGCATGGAAACATCACTGCCAGATGATAAGGGCTTCGATCCCTTTATCCTAACCAAAGCCTTTCTTGCTGTAAAATAGTTTAATTGCCCACTATTCCTTGATCGAACGAGATGAATGCTGATTTCTAACACATTCAGGATCTGCTCCCTATTTAGAAGTGTATTTAAGTTAAATATTGGTTGTCCGAGTGGGGCCAGGAATGGTGTGGACTCTACCAAATATTATGAAATTGTATGCATCTCGGTTTTAAAGTGAGTATAGAACAAGCATGCGGATTCTGATTTCCTGTTGAGCCATAGGAGCCTCAGAACAGAGACTTCCTACATTTATGTATTCACTATTCAAGTGGTTTGTAGCTTAAAAAAAATAAAAATAAAAAAAAGGCTAGAAGCACCTACCAGACTGACTCATAGATACATACATTAAAGACTCTTTCATTACCTTATCAGGTATTTGCAGGAGAGAAAGAAAAAAAAAAATCCAACATAATTAGAGTTGCCCTGAGTTTTCTGACCCTAACTCAGGTACCTAAGACCACAGAGGTCTTCGTTTTGCTTCCGTTCACCGATGATAGATGGACTTTCACTGACTAGAAATTTAGAACTTATCCTGGAGGAATTTGATTCTGTTAGATTCCTTTATTCAAAAGAGAAAAAAGAAGCAACAAGCCTGTGTAGACCTAAATAATTTTAGAATTTTTTTTTTCTTGAAAGTGTTTTTTGTTGTTGTTGTTGTTGTTTGAGTCATTTACCTAATTTTCCTTAATTGTTACACACATACTAGGAGATAGAATAGCATAATAGGAAAAAACAAAAAAGAATAGCATAATAGTTTGCATCTTCACATGCTTTTTTTTTTTAATTTTCTTTTTTCTTTTTTTTTTTTTTTTTTTTTGCATCTTCACATGCTTATTTGTCTTCATGACTGAACAGTTTATATTTGTTAGGCGTCAAGGACCATCTTCCTATTTCACTCCTATTCCCCAGAACACGCCCAAGAAATCGGCAGAACTAACAACAGGAGGTGTACAACTTAGCGCTTCCTCCACAATCTGTAGGAAGTAGAGGTGAGGGAAGGTCAGAGTGAGGGCTAGGTTTGAAAAGTTGTTTACATAAATTCATCTCTAAAAGTACACAAAGTGATTTTATTACATCCAAGCCCACATAATTATAATGTTTACATAAGGTTTTGAATATTCATAGCATGATGAGAAAAGACAGATAAGAAATAAATAATATTTTTAGGAATTATAATGTCTGGTTACAAAAGACAACTAGTGTCCCTTATGTATATTTTTGATATTTCAGAAAATATTAAAATTTGCCCTGTTATTGATAAGGCAACCTAGAAATTACTCTGGCTATGATTCTAAATTAAATGTAAACTTCTTCTTTCTGACAATTAATCAAGGACTCTTGAGGATCTAAGAATCTTAGTATTTCCCTCAGGATAACACTAATACAAAGGAGAGCTGGTTTTGAATAATATCTATGAATAAATAGATGAGGTTGATTCCTTGTGATTTAGGGTAATATGTCAAAATTGGAATTTGTGGTACAGACTTATATTGGAAATTTCAACAGAAGGAAAGCCCACCGATCTTTGTCCATCTCTGAACCATCTCTCTGAGAGAAGCAGCCCTGGTTTGTGGCATTTGTCACTTTCCAAACTCTAGGTACTACACCACTAGGTCACAAAGATGAGGTCACTGAATTCGGAGCTGGGAACAGACTCATAATCGGTCTTCAAGCAAATATGAGCAAGCTTTTCAGTTCCAACAACACACTGTTTTAAGTAAATTATGTGTCTACGATGTAGAGGCAACAAGTGATTCTTCACCATTTGTGGGAGCGTGATGTGTTGTCATACTTTTGAAAATGATATGGGGCAATTTACTAAAATCAAAAATCTATGCCTATACATGCATAGCCATGCATAATTTTTCTCATAGTAATTCCATTTTTAAATTATCAATTTTTAAAAAAGATTTTATCTATTTATTTATTTGAGAGATGGAGAGTATGAAGGGAGGGGGAGGCCAAGGAAGGGAGAGAATCTCAATGAGCCTCCCCTGGGCTCAGAGCCTGACATGGGGCTCGATCCCAGGACCCTGAGATCACAACCTGAGCCCAAATCAAGAGTCCAAGGCTAAATGGACTGATCCACCCAGATGCCCCTAAATCATCCATTTTTAGACAATAAAGTTCCAGTACATAAGGACCTTAAAGAATACTGTAATGATACGAGAATATATTTCAAGCATTCGTCTTAAGTGTATTTGTGATTGCTGGTTGGCTAATCTTCACAAGAACTCTGTGTGGGATGTTTTATTAATATCCTCATTTTACTAGGTAGGAAACTGATGTACAGCATATGCCCAAGGTCACACAGCTAGTCAATGGCAGCACTGACATTTAAATCCAGGCAATGTCGTTCTAGAATGAATGCTTTTGCCACAAAATTGCACCCACTGCCTCTTCGGAGGGTCATGAGGGTAGATATCATCCTATGCCAAAAAAAATCAAAACAAAACAAAACAAAAAATGGAAAGTATAGTTGAATAAATTATAATTCATCCTAATTTTGGTATATTCTAAAACCACTAGAAGAATATATCTCTGAAAGTTTTTAAAAACACAAAAAAGCTTATAATCTCCTGTATTTAACATTCACATTGTATACTGTATGATTCAAATTTATAAAAATTGTTATAGATAAATTAACCTTTTCTTTAATTTCTTGCCAATTCCATTCCTTCCTTTCGATGATTCATGCATAGGCTTCTATTTCATAATTTTAATTTTATCCCTGAAATGCTAAAAATTTAACACTCCCTCCGTCAGTTATGGGCAGTCTAGCAAATTGCATACAAATTGTTCCAGATGTCTTTATAAATAATTTAAATGGAATAGCAACTCAGATGTTTTAGCTTGCATTCCTTCTTTTTTTTTAAATACCTCATTTAAAAAAGCATCATAAAAACTAGTTTTCAAATATATTCCACAACAGTCATACTTTTCCTTACATTTTATGAGAGATTCTAAGTCAGGCAAGGGAAACTGTATTCTTTCTTCTCATTTTCATTTTCATTTTCATTTTCATGGAAATAATATTTTACATTATTTTTTATTTTTTTGATATAATATTTTATTTTTTTAATAATAAATTTATTTTTTATTGGTGTTCAATTTGCCAACATACAGAATAACACCCAGTGCTCATCCCGTCAAGTGCCCCCCTCAGTACCCATCACCCATTCTCCCCCACCCCCCGCCCAGAAATAATATTTTAAAGAAGATTTCAGGGTTTTGAGGAGCTCTGAGATGCTCTCCCCGGTAGATGTCACTTTTTTTATATCTGCTGGACACCAAGACGCTGAATTGAAGTTGGGTGAGAGAGGACTTGGAAAGAGTTTCCTTGCAGACAAAGGAGGAATAGACTAACATGAGAAGAGTCCTAGTTTTGCTTCCTTTCCACCTGCTTACACTCAGCCTTGAAATGCAGTTGTGATGCTACGGCTGTAGTATTGACTAGCATCTGACAAATAAGACATTGGAAAAATAACCAAATTTCAGGAAACGGGCACAGTGCCTAAGGAGACAAGTAACCAGAGTAGTCCTTGGTGACTACTTGAGTAGTCAAACCAATCCTTGATCTGCATAAATCTAAGGATTTTATTTAAAAAGTAATAAAAGTCTGCCTTATGTAAGCAACTGATTTTCCTGCTGTGCACACAACCAGGTTACGGTCACAGTAGCTGATGCCTAGTGAGCAACTATTCAAGAGATCACAGCCATGGGGGAAAAGGTTGCCAACTGGACAGTTTTTCTCTTCCTTTAGTGTACTCTGTACTCTCTTGGGCAGTTAATAAAAATGCAGGTACTCCATTTGTACCCTTTGAAATGTTTATTCAGAGGATCTGAGGCTGGGTCCGGGAATCTGCGGGTTTAATATATTCCCAAAGTGATTCTCCTGCTGATGTTACAGGCATCCCACTTTGAGAAACACTTTGGTGTGAGCCGAAGGCAAATTATTGAAGAGTGGGTATGATTCTGAATGAAGCAAACAGTGTGTAGAAACAATCCCCCTGCCCCATTCCATCCCCTTCCCCATCTAGAAGAATATAATATCTAAATTCTGCTGTGGGCAGCCCCCACCCACCTCTCCCCACCCAGTGGAGGCCATCACACCAACCACTCTCAGAGCACTTCTATAGTGTGGGTGAGGGCTTACTTCATAAGTTCCCAAGAGGGAAGCTAGGAAAATTGAATACTCACATTAGCTTGGATGATGACAAAGTACCGAGTCTTGTCTTCATAGTTGAGCCTCTTCCTTAACACTACATTTCCAGTCAACATGAGGGGAATTTCGAAGGTGTCATTGGATGTCTGAAAACAGGGAAAGGGACAGTCAATTCCTTCGAATACAATATGAATTAGAGGATGCGGTGTTGCAGCTTTAGTCCCTTTGAAAGTCACAGAGAGCATGCTTACCATCTGAAAACGGAATACTGCCTGTGGGCTTCAGATTTAAGACTCTCATTTCTTTTTTTTTTTTTTTTAATTTTTATTTATTTATGATAGTCACAGAGAGAGAGAGAGAGGCAGAGACACAGGCAGAGGGAGAAGCAGGCTCCATGCACCAGGAGCCCGATGTGGGATTCGATTCCGGGTCTCCAGGATCGCACCCTGGGCCAAAGGCAGGCGCCAAACCGCTGCGCCACCCAGGGATCCCTCTCATTTCTTTTTTTAAAGATTTATTTATTTGAGAGAGAGAATGGGGGAAGGGGCAGAGGCAGGGAATCTCCAGCAGACTTTCTGCTGAGCACAGAGCCAATGGGCACTTCATCCCAGGACCCCAAACCAAGATTTGGACGCTTAACCGACTGAATTATCCAAGCGCCCCAATATGCTCATAAAAAAAAAAAATTTTCCATGTTGATCAGTGGGTTCCACCAGAGTCATCTGATAATAACCAACTGTGACAATATCTCATGTGATTTTAGGGTTACCTCTCAATAGCCCTGGGATACTTCTAAATCAAAGTTCAGGTATTTGGAAATCCTCTCTGCTACCACCATTTGTTTGCACCAAAGAGTTCAAACATGGCAATTTGTGATTTCTATATAATATCCATTTTCAACATTGGTGTCAGGGAAGGAAGATTGGGGAAGGGGATGAAGGGGAATGGTGAATTGTACTTTGTTCAGTGAGCTCATACTTCATTACCCAGAGCAGGTCATTCTTCCAATTAAAAAAAAAAAAAAAAAGGAAAAAAAGTGCATTCCTGGCATATCTCCAAAGACAGGAAGAACCAGACTATTTTGGAAGCCAGAAAAATAAATGCTTTTGCTTTAAATCTGGCCAATCAGTTCAGCATCTATTCATCCCTAAACTCATTCTGGGTTTATTTTAGATAAAATTCAATGAAAATGATGGCAAAAGAAAAGAAAAGGGGAAAAAAAGAAAAGAAAGCTCAATTTTTAAATTTTAAAAATTTTTAAATTTTTAAAAGAAAGTCTATCTGGCTTGAAGAAGAATCAGAGCATAGATTTTGGGACAACCAATGCTGATGGAAGGGGGGTGGTGAACTAGAAAGAGACCTCAGGAAGGAAGAACACAAATGCCACGTATAAACTGTGTCCAAGGTGTGTGTGACCTCTAGACCACACCTGCATGAGGCCGACTAGAACAGGTGCACCTGTTCAATCTACACAGAATTGAGATGCGAGCTGCACCCAAGAGCTTCTAATTCAAGTCCAACAGTGTTCTCTGGTAAATTAAAAACAAACGTATGGACAAATCTTCTCAGAGGAATATAAGAGAAGGAAGTCTCTATGCAACAGAGCATTCCCAGTGTCCAGGAGGGAGTTCAAAACAACTTGACCCATCAGTGAGATCTCTTTTCAGATGGAAAGATCAGGGAACACCAATGTTAGGATAAGCAGATAAGGATTTTTAAATCAGCTATTTTAACTATGTGTGTGCTCAAGGATGTGAATAATATGCTCACTGCAAGTGAGACCATGGAAAATACCAGCAAAGATATGGAATCTCTACAAATGTGGAGCATTTAGACCTGAGGATTATATTCACTGGGAAAACAAAACAAAAACAAAAACACTGGACAGGTTTATTTGGAAATTGGGACCCAAGTTGTCATATTTTTATTTCTTAGGAGAGAAGGGAAATCTAGGTCTGCATGTGAAATTTCCTGATTTTTAGATATTGTCTCAAAAATGATTTAAATTAATTGATGGCTGAAGGCATCTGTGTGGTTCAGTTGGTTAAGCTTCTGACTCTTGATTTTGGCTCAGGTCATGATCTCAGGGTCGTGGGATAGCGGTGCACGTGGGGCTCCACAGTCGGTGGGGAGTCTGCTTGAGATGCTCCCTCTCTCTCTCTGCCCCTTCTGCTCATGCTCTCTCTCTCTCTCTCTCTCAAATAAATAAATACATAAATAAATAAATAAGTAAATAAATAAATAAATAAATAAATAAATAAATAAATAAATAAAATACATTCTCGAATTTGTGGCCAAACAAAATATCTGTGGGTGGAATGAAACTCGAGTTCGTTAATCTGGGATTTCTGCTAATGAATAATGTTGCATCAGTTGGAAAACAAACACACAAAATGAACAAAACATCCTGAGATTTTTAAGTAGAACCAACCCATCTCTGCTGTTATCATTCCATCCACGGTGGGACTAATTTGAAAGAAACCGTAATTGTGGCTGCAAAAGCCAGAGGAGGCCACATTTTCAGATTAAATATGTTTGTCGTCTACACAATTTTCTTTTGAAATTAAGAAAGTAGCAGACGAATAGCATGGTGCTTGTCATAGAAGCAGAGTTACTAGCATTTGAACAGTGACAGGTACAAACATCAGTAGGTAACCGAGGTTTTTATGTTAAATGTCCGTGATGGCTGAAGGTGGGTGCTCTCTGTAAGGACGTGGCTGGGTTAATGCTTTCTCTCCTGATACACCCTAAATTAGTTGCTCTCATGTTGTCTTATTCTTTTGCTTCATCACAATTAGGGACATTCCCAGAGCAAGTCTTTATTTATTCCACAGAAGTGCTAGCTTGCTAGAGTACACTTTTCTTCTTCTGTAATTTGGACACTGCATGTGGCTGATTGGCTTATGCAATCGATAGGCCGTAAAAGGTACATATGATGTTTTATGCTAAGCCCACAAATTTTTGAAAGGGGGACACATTCTATTGCACAGGTGACAGGAAATTTCAACTTCACAAACTTCTAGAAGATCGTTCCTAAGGAATGCATTTTTGTCTCTTGTGATGCCTAAACCTTGGATAGGATTGTTTTTAATGCAATGCAATAAATAGTTCCCCAAAACTCATGGCCCAGCTGTCCTATACTTGCTGGGCATTTCAGTTTTTACAGCATGAAGAGTAAACATTAGGAAATGACCTTCACAAAATGTAAGCTAGAAACACGGCGTGCACATGCAATTAATTCTTTTAAAAAAACCTACATACCTACATAGTATAGAAGGCAACTGGTGCAGAAATGAAAGGCGCAGTCGGCTGTCGTTTCTGCTCTTAAGGAAAAGTATTTCTCTTGTCTTTTTGTCTTCTGCTCCTTCTTTACTCTTTTCCACTAGATTTTCTGTGCGACTCTTCCTCCTTATGGTCCCTCTCCTGTCCCACCCTCTTACTTCCCCATCTCTGTGTCTCCCAGCCTCTGCCTACAAGCATATGGAGACACATGTGGTGGGGGGCAGACAAATAAGCCAACCGAAACACCTCCAACTCTTCCTTAGACCCTGCTATGCCCGTGGGATTTTCTTTTTTTCCTTTTTTTTTTTTTTTTTTTTTTGTTCCCTGAATATTTTGAGAATTTTAATAAGTACTGAACTTTTATATCAGAACACCGTGGAGAGGCGCTTGGGTGGTTCAGTGGTTGAGCATCTGCCTTTGACTCAGGGTGTAATCCTGGGGTCCTGGGATCGAGTCTCACATCAGGTCCCTGCAGGGAGCCTGCCTCTCCCTCTACCTGTGTCTCTGCCTCTTTCTGTGTGTTGCTCATGAATAAGTAAATAAAAAAAATAATATAAATAAATAAATAAATAAATAAATAAATAAAAATATAACACAAGTGGTTGAGAGACTATAGTTTTGAGATAATTCATAACAGCTGAATGACCACTACTAATGGGGCTTGAGGAGCTGAACATTGAATAACACGGGAAGTATCAGCTGAAGTAATCACTATTTTCATTCCTCGTGGGAATGTCACGTTGCAAGTAGTGTTGACATACCGGATCATCTGGATTGTATTGGATAACATATTCTATCTGTCCGTTTGGGCCATCATCTATGTCCGTAGCTCCATTGTCTCCCGAAAATCCGGTGAATATCGTGGTGCCAACTGGAGTGAGCTGAAAATAAAATAAAATAAAAACTGTCACCTCCCATTTCATCAACAGCACACCAGAAGTGTTCCAGCACAAGCCCAGCCTTTTGTGACACAAAGGAAGAAAGCAGGTCCACAGCGCTCTCTCTCTCTCTCTCTTTTTTTTTGGGGGGGGGCGGGGACAGGAGTTGGGAGGAAGATCACTTTGGGTATGTTATAGAGAAGGAATTAGGGGTGTTAGTTCAGAGGGCAAAACTCAAGCTAAGGAGACCAGTTAGGAGGCTGCAACGACCCAAGGGAGCAATGATAGCAAGACTAGGGAAATGGCATGTGTCTAAAGAAAAAATAAGTAACAGTAGACTAGAAGAATTAACAGGTCATATGCCAAGTAGCCATAAGCAACCAGAAAGATACAGCCATGAGTGCAAGCCCACCCATTGGGTTGGACCTTCTTGGAAACTGGGAGTGGTGGAGCCTACTGTGCTATACCTCCAAGGATACTTCGGTTGGACACTGCCGACTGCTTCTTTCAAGAGCTGGCCCTCGCCCCAGCTGGTAGCAGTAGACCTTTCCAGTAACTTTCACCTCATTCCTCCCTCACTTGGGTTGCTGGAACCTCAAGTAGGTTTCAAGACCAAGTGCAGATAAAAGTGTGGGTGAGGATCACAGAAGCGTTTCAAAAGAATCCTTGCAAAGCTGACATAGGCATTCCCGTAAAGGCCGAAATTTCCATCACTGTGGCCTTAGCTTTGGGTAAAAAATAGAAGGCCCTAACTCGGTGTGAGGCCCATTTGGACCAATTTATGACCATTAGCATCTTAGCCCCTGTGGAGAAAATGCACCTACTGTTCCTCCTTAAAAAAATAATAAAATAAAAAAAAATCCTGATGCATTAAGTTATTGACAAGCTAGAATTTAAACTGTATGAGGAAGTGAGCATCTTTATTTTAAAATCAAAGAGCATTTCAGAGAGATCTATGAAATGATATGCTGCTGGAAGTCTTAGGAAGAGATGCTGGAGCCAGAGGTAGCCTGCCTGTCAGAGGAGGGAGAGGGCTGGGAGTTCCTTCTCCCTTTGCACAAGGCCACTGAGCGGTAGGTGCGGGCGAGATGGCCAGGTCTCTCCATTTTGGATTAAAATTAAAACTTAACACAGCATACCAGCCCGTGATGCGGCATTTGCCCTGCATATCTAGCTTTATTCATTGTTGCTCTCCACCAGAGCATCACTTTTATTTTCTCTAATGTGAAGGTCGGTCATTCACTGCAGAGTTTTCCTACATCCAGGGTTCCAGTCCTCAAGCTTTAGCTGGAATCCCACTCATTAGTTGCATTTCCAGTTAGGGATCGCCTTCTCCTAACCCATCCCTGACAAAGCGTTCCCTGTCTCACAACAGAATAAAGTGCCTTTTCTGGTTGTGCTTGCATCTTACACTTTTCTTCCTTAATCGCTGTGTTGAACCACGAATAAATGGATTTTTGCCAATAAACGTAACCTCTCTGCCTCTATGGAGCAGAGGCTTTTCTTTTCTTTTCTTTTCTTTTCTTTTCTTTTCTTTTCTTTTCTTTTTTCTTTTCTCTTCTCTCTTTTTTTTTGATTTTTAGAGATATGCTATGTTAAGTTTTAAATGTGATTTTTTTCATGGAGAAATTGAAAGAGATTGAAAAAGAAAGAGTCGTCTCATTGACTCCTGTTTTCAGGGGGGTACAAATCCAAACCTCTACGGGGGTCCCCCAAATAATGTGAATGAGTGGAGCCAGCCTGATGCTCTCGAGGCCCAGCTGAGAGGCATATATTTTCTATGAAGTGGTGGCTGCTGCTTAGCCCCAGCAAAGTCTTGTCCTAATGGAACACAGTCTTGTAGGAGATACTCTAATGTTAAAAAGAAGCATCTTGGTTCTAAGGTTGGCCATAGATTTTAAAGACTTAAACTCTGAATTAACTGGGCCCAACAAAATATATGCATGAGGTACAACAACCACAGTATTTTGCAACTTCTGACTGAGAAAAAAATAATACAAATAAGATTAAAGAAACAAGCCATCGATACAAAGTCGTGGGCATTTACAAAGTCAGACTTCCTGGCAGGAGGGTCTAAAAGGAAACTCTGACTTCCAGCAGGTCCAACAGAACACAAAGAAGAGAAAGGTGATGGTCTGAGCAGCACATATGAGAACACGGACACATGGGGATGGCTCAGGGAAAATGTGACTGAAAGACTTCTAAACTGACATTTTTCTATCTTTTTAAATGTAAACCCTGTCCCAAAAGATACTGTGCTTTCTTAGAAAAAATCATCTCTTCTTACGTATACTTCCGTTTTTAAATTATGAAATTTAAAAAGAAAATAATTGTGTTGCAGGACTGATTTAAAAAGTCAAAAAGAATCAAAACAAAAACAAAAAGGAAACACAAAGACTTCAACAGTAGGTGTGGGCAGATTTTGGAACTAGTATGTCCATGGCTACCATCTACCCACTGAGGGGACATACAGTCCTGGACTAGACTGGTTGTGGGGAGGGACCCTGAAGTCCCGAAGCCAAGGGCACAACACAGGTATGAAGGGGAAGGAGGAGAAAGTGGGAGAGCTGGGACCACAGGCCAGTGGGCTGGGGATGCTCCGTGCGGCATGGGAAGGCTCAGGAGGAGGTCTGGGGAGGCTCAGGAGAGGGCTGGGGAGGCTCAGAGGAAGGCTGGGGAGCCTCAGGGGGAGGGCAGGGGAGGCTCAGGAGGAGGGCTGGCAGGCTCAGGGGAGGGCTGGGAGGCTCAGGGGAGGGCTGGGGAGGCTCAGGGGGCTTGGGGAGGCTCAGGAGGTATGGGGCCAGGGAGCAAGAGCATCACAGTGAGGAGCCAACATGTGCCCAGAGCAATCCCAGCATTCTGTATCTAACCCATTGTGCCAGCCCATTTATTTATTGTGCACCTAAAAGATCCAGAGGTTATAACAAAGATTTGGTTTATATCAAATCACTATTACAAACACCAATTTTTTAACAATTTTTTTTTTAATTAAAAGAAGGCAACGTTTCAACACATTCAATAGCGCTTTGTCTGTCCATTATGCAATATTGGGGCTTAAGTTGTGATGACACATCACAGGTATTTCGAAGTAAGACAAATACACAAGAGAAAACCTGATGACTCTCTCACCTGACAGTGTAACAGTTTGTCTAGCATTCGACTGCATTTTTACTACACGGTGACATTATTTTCTTTTGGAAATTTTAAATTATGTAGACAGGTTGACAGTTTTCTGCATGCTGGCTTAGCAATATAAATTCAATTTGATGAGATGTAAAGTTTGAAGTATTATTTAAATATGTAGGGGAAAAAAAACCAAACAACTAATCTTGCAATTGAGTCTCAAAATCCCAGATGCAAAGGAAACCTCCCTGATGATTTGGATAGTAATGGAATCGCAGTTGTTATAAGAAAAGAACTATTTTTAGTGAAGGAGAAAATAAAGCATAATATTCTCTACATCTCAACATTTTCTACGTTTCCCAGTCTTATTCAGGATTAAGTTTCTAAAAATAAATATTATATGACAGTATTTGGCTGGAAAAGATGATTTGAAGGATTTTACTTCTCACTAGGTGATATTTGCAAATCCAAAGACATATTTGCAAATTCAAAGACCCTAACCATGAAAAAGCTCTATATTTTTCTTCAGCTGTCCAAATGCTTTTGAAACTCATAAAAGGCAACATAAAAGCTATAGCGCCTTAATATATTATCATCAATGAATATTTTCCCTCTTCATCATCCACAAGTTTGTTTTATATTTAAAAATCACATTTATAAAGAGGTGTAATTTTTAATACACGGTCATTTAAAGTAAAGCAGACATTATATTTTTGGTTGCCCTTATAAACATTCACTTAGTGACAAAGCCCAACAAAAACCATTGTTGGACTACACGTAAAAGGATTTACTATGCATTTGTTTATGGTGGTAATTTAGGCTAATCCAAAAAAGTATTTCAATTTCCATCACTCTCATTTTAAGACTGAAGCTTATTTTGGGTGCCCCCAAGAGAATTTATGCGCCCACATATATTCTTACTATTCCTTGAAATTACAAGTAGAAATATGATGCTACAATAAATTCTATTAGTTTATATCTTTGAGTGGAAGATAAAAGAGAAACAATTGCCTAGTCATGGACAAAGAGAATCAATCTTGTCATTCCTATAATGATATCATAATAAAGGTTATGAACGATCTCTAAATAGGATTTTAAGCTCTTTCTTAAAAGGAGAATTTAGGTCCTTAAAAAAATAAATGGAAGGCATTTTTCTAACAGCATTGGATTTCAGCGTTGTATTCTGCTCGGGTGCTGTCTCTCTTTATGGTTTCAGTAACAATTAGATTAAAGATTTTTTCCTCCAACTTTGAAAATGTGGCATTTAGTTGTTGACAGGAAAGGACTCAGGAGATATGCCTCGTTATTAGTTCAGCATTTACATCGACTAGTGAGCTCTGCTCTCTTCCGTAGTTGTTTGGGCCAACATCTTAAGCATAGATTTCTCCTACTTTCTTCAACTGCTAGAATAAGGAAACATCCCCACGAAGACATACACCAGGTAAAATGCAGCACTAGCCTGGGTCAGAAGTGGACTGCACTCATTTATCTGTGATCTTCCACTCATATGGTCCACCTGTTCAGAGACAGGCTAGGGCGAGGGATGTTTAAAGCTAATATAAGAGAAATAAATAAGCAAAAAGAAGACAAAGCAGTTTTAATCTTTATATGGAAAGTCTGGAGAGAGCAGAAAGGTCCCAAAGAAATCGCCCACACTAGATGCAAACAAGCAAAAGGGGGTGGGAACATGCAAAATGTCTTAAAAAAAATAGTAGATTTCATTCATTTTCATCATATGTAAACCCACCAGAAGTAAGCACATATGTAGGTACACACGCATGTATGCACACTCACACTGCATAAATATAAATACACACAGATCAACATTTCTGGTTGTCAGTACAGGAGGCATGCCACCTTGGCACTTTGTGAATTTCTGGACACGACGTAGAGGTTGAAACATGACAGTCAGGCTGTTTGTTGTAAGACTGTGTTGCCCTATACATTCTAATTCACAGTTTTCAGGGCACATCTGCCATGAACATTTCAACAAGTCTCAGAAATACAAATTTGGTTTTCTGAAGGGCATTCTAATGCATGGGATGATTATCAGCTTGGGCAGCTGCCCGAGGGTGTCACTTACTTATTTAGTTCATGTCTCTTTCCACAAATGATTTTATACAGCTATTGGGAAATACAGAAAATGCATAGATACATGCAAATGTAAAAGTTAAAGAAAATCAAAGCAAGAAAATTCAGTATTTCAGCAAGATGCATAAGATAGATTAGAATACGAACGTGTGTGAAAAATGGACAATTCTCAGATAACTGTTTATATTCTTGTGATCCGTGGCTAACTGAAGTCACCAAAAAATTATGAACCATGCTCCAAAAAAGTGAAGATGTGTCCTCAGCTACAAGCTTATTTGCAATATTTCCCCACGGAAGCATTGTGTTCACGGCTTCATATAAATACAATTGATTCTCATTAGCCATGGTAATTATGTTGTGTGAAGTTACCATGAACACTGAATTAACAAATACTGAACCTCTGCTTCCAGAGAGAATCCAGGGTTATCACACCGCTGGGGGGAACACAAGCTTAGGAAACTGCCCGCCTTTGGTCACAACATTTTCATCAACCAATCAATATATAACCTTGTTTTATGTGTACTTCTGTTTAAAGACACCTTATTTAATATGTGCTTTTGATTCACTACCACTTAGCTCACAGCCAACAGCACTATAACTCACGCCTGAATAAAATGCACCTAACACATATATTCTCTCCGTAAGGTACAATCTGCCTTCTTGGGTTAGGAACACAGATGGCCACATTCTGCAGCGTGACACTGGGGGCAAAATCACCAACAAAAGTACAAAGATGTGAACAATGTGGCACTAACTAGACTGGAAAAAGGACACTTGTTTACCATAGGAGACATGGAACAAGTCGGCCAAGCACCATCTTGTTTGGCCTCAGTTGGAAGTGTGTACAGGGGGTGACTCAAAGTTTTCATCCCTCTGTACGTATCTGTGAATGACTGGGGAAGTTTGGCAGGTATTGAACCTGGGTTTATACATAAGTTTGAGCAAGTGGGCAAATTTGCAATTACAGAATCAGTAGACAATGAAGATCGGTTACACGTGACAAACAATACTAGTAATTCACAAGGGGTGTGGCTCAAAGACTCAATGGACCAGAAACAGACAGGATTGAGTCTCACCTCTGCTCCACTTAACTGTTTTCCGCTTGCCAAAGTTAAAATTGGGTTAAAGTGCTTACAAGAAACATGCTAGATCTATATATTGATAGTTTATTAAAGAACTAAATAAATGGAAATATATGCTCTATCAAGAAATTGGCATTATCAGCAGGCAAACATGTCAATTCTTTATACATTTACCAATTTATGTGGAGATTCATAAGCTGACTCTAAAATTAATCTAAAAACGTCATGGGGTCAAGACTAGAAAGACTGTCTTAAAGAACTAAGTTGGAAGACTTACATGACCCGATTCCCTGACTTCAATATAAATCAAGACACTGTGGTATTGGCTTGAGAATAAACAAATATACCAGTAGGACAGCATATCCTGCCCAAAATCAATCCCCACAGATAGTCACCTGATGCATAGAAAAGGACCACACAACAGTGGATGTGAACTTACTGATTTTTTTTCTATACAAGGTGCTATGTTAATTAGAAATCTAGATAGAAAAGAATGATACCAATTCCTACTTGACAGCCTCCATAAAACTGAATCCCAGGTGGCCTTGCACAGTTGGAGGGAAGGTAAATTGGTGCAGCCACTGTGGAGAACAGTATGGAGGTTTCTAAAAGTACTAGAAATAGAACTACCATATATGATCCAGTAACTTCATTTGGGGGTATTTATCCAAAGGAAATGAAAGCACTAATTCGAAGAGATACATGCATCTCTATGGTCATCGCAGCATTGCAGCACAGTAGCCAAGACACAGGAGGTACAAATTTCCAGTTAAAAGATAAATAAATCAATCCTGGGAATGTAATGTACAGAGTGGTGACCATAGTTAATAATACTGTGCTATTTGAAAGCTGTTGAGAACCCTTCATTCTTTGGCTACTATTCAGCCCTTAGCGTCCTCCTCCGATAACATTATTGCACGATCTTTCTTGCAAGTCATCCCTGCCTTGGAAATGAGGCTTTAGAGATCATGATATATTTGACAACCTAGAGAATCTCCGCAAAGGAAATGGAGTGATGCATTCCTTACACCAGTTCACATTGTTGAGGACTTCAGCTTTTTCTCACAACGATTCAATTATGTTATCTCTGGGTCTATGATTATTTATTGAGAGCTTATTATAATCGTTCCTGTGACCATTAGGTTAGTTTTATATCAACTCATTAATAGAACATGTGTTTTATTCCAATATTTATCCAAATCAAATGTCTACGTGAAGTATCTTAAAACTTTCCAGAATTGCAAATAGCACACATTACAGATGTTTTTCATGTTCCCTTTAACATAATACAGTTTTTGCACCTGTGTGTTTTAATTATGAAAGCTAGAGTCACTTCTTCTGAAGAAATTATTATAGGCAAATCCTTGTATATAAGTATCTTCAAAATAATAATAATTAGAGTGATAAGCAGCTCTACTCTACTTAAAAACTAAAGAGTAATGAAGTTTAAATTGTATATGTGTGTATCTATATAAACAAATACACAGAGAATGTGTGCTTGTGTATGTATATATAAGTATATATTTAAATAAGAGATTACTAAATTTGAAGTTTGTTGAATATGTGAATCTTTTAAAACAGCTAAAAGATTGATTCTCATTGACATGTTTAAAGTAGAAAATATATTTTTGTGTGCTTCTTTCCTGTTCATTAATCTCCTTCTCCTTTTGCCTCTCTTACTGGTATTTCGCTTCCAGATGTGCCTAATTCCCTGGAGGAAGGAAACAAGGGAACTGAAGCTTCTGTGTGCTATAGATTACCTGCTACTGCTATTTTCCAAAGAAATTCTGTGATCGGGCATCGCTCTGAAGGGTTAGTGATTTTTATCAAGTTTCCAATACAGGGATCCCTGGGTGGCGCAGCGGTTTGGCGCCTGCCTTTGGCCCAGGGCGCGATCCTGGAGACCCGGGATCGAATCCCACGTCGGGCTCCCGGTGCATGGAGCCTGCTTCTCCCTCTGCCTGTGTCTCTGCCTCTCTCTCTGACTATCATAAATAAATAAAAATTAAAAAAAAAGTTTCCAATACATGTACATTTCATATAGATAGATAGATACAGATATTTATGTTTATATATTGTAATATATATTTAATTTTAAAAATCACCGTATTGTATCAAGCGATTGTAAATAAAACACATATAAAATGTGTTAAAAATTCTTACCTAAAGATGAAATTTCACTGTTATGATTCATCATGGATGCCATTTGTGCTCTTAGATCTACTGAAATGACTGCTAAGAACAGATGTCCAAAAATGCATGTCTTAGTGAAGGGAGATGATACAGCCATGATGAAATGTGGAAGAAGAGCATCAAACTAAGTTTGATCAGGAAAGTGAACACTCAAATTGAATAGATTTTGAGATCATGTCTTTTCACCATTGTGAGAAAACGCTGAGGTTGGTGTTGTTCCGCTAATTACTCCCAATTTACAATTTTACATTTTGCAGTTAATGTGTGAAGACGCTTTGGTTTTCAAATATAACTATTTCTAGAGCATAATTCTAAGGCAAAGTTGACTCACAAGACAAGATGGCCAGAACCTGTATTAAATACTTCAAATATATTATCACTTTTAATCCTTTAACACAACTTTATTATTTTTTTGTTGTTATACTTATTTTATGGTTGTGGAATCATAGGCAAGGAGCTTCTGCCTCGTGTTGTAATGCTACTGCTTGGTCGATCAGGATTGAAACCCTGATTGTTTGAAATCAAAGTAAAAACTCCCAGCCACTGTGAAATATATTATTTCAGAAATTTCATAACCTGCTATTAATAAGCTTTTGAGAAAAGGAGAAATGAAAGAGGAACTAAATACAATTTGTCACATATCAGAACTCAAGATATACAGATAATCTGAAATGATGCAATTTGGATGATGTATTTCATCAAAGATAAATTATATTTCACCCTAAGGAGAAATAATTTTGAGATATTTACAGAAAGACAAAGAACTTAAATTAAGCTAGTGTCTGCATTTTAGAAAACTCAAATTATTATTGCCATTGAAATAGGTAGATTCTCAGCAAGCAAATTATTCCATAAATTCTCAAATTTACCTTTTTAGTATGCTAACCTCTTCATTCGTGATCAAAACTTCATTGCTAGTTTATTGCTTCATGCCTGAGAAAGCACTCAAAAAATGCTCAAGGGGCAAAGAGAAGAAGAAAGAAAATATATTCAACCACAGAGATTTGCATTTTCACCCAAGGTTTTTCAACAAATCAATGCTTCACAAATCACTAATAAAAATGTTGGGTAAGGGTTTGAAGAGGCTACGATTACCAGTAATGGGACAAATTGGTATTGTGTGTCTTTCTTGTTATGTGCTATGGAAAACACATATTACCTTTGTGATATTCCTGAACAAAATTTATAATATACAGAAATATCAGGTAAGTACAAATTGTCCCACTCCTGAAAATTATTAAGGTCATTAAAGGCAAGGGAATACTAAGGACCTAAGTTTGAGACTACAAAGACACAGCAAATAAAGACAATGTTGGATCCTAGGTAGAGTCTTCAACCTACAGAGCATTTTATTGGGAAAATCAGCAAAAATCAAATGGGGTCTATAGATCTATACACGATATACATATATACACATAAGCGATATATACACACATCTATCTATATATTTATCAATCTATCATCTATGCATGTATCTATTTATCGATCTATCATCTATCTACCAGAAAGAAATTTTATCTTATCAGAATTCCTCAAAACTGTCAAGATTATCAAAAACAATAAAAGTAAAAAATAAAAAAAAAATGCCACAGTCTAGAGAAGACTAAAGGGATATAATGCCTAAAAGTCATATGGTATCCTAGACTGGGTCCTGGAATAAGAATAAGGATATTAGGTAAAAACTAAGGGAATCCAAATAAATTATGGATTTAAGTTAATAAAAATATTTCACTGTTGGTTCCTTAGTTGTTTAAAAATGTACCATCCTAATAAAATCTGTTAACAAAAGGGGAAATTGAATGTGGGTTATCTAATGTTCCATTACTTCAACTAAAATGTTATTTAGGTATAAAGAGTTCTGATATTGTTTAAATAAATAATAGAAAATATAATGATTAAACTGGCCATTTGCATAATCACTTTCATTATAACAAAATCCAAGATCTGAGCATATCAGTTACTATAAGAAGAAAATATTTTTTAAAATAATAAAGCTTTGTTTATTTATATTACATTTAATTATTTTAAGATTATTTATTTATTCATTTATTTTTAGAGAGAGAGTGCAGAGCAGGGGAGGGATAGAGAGAAAGGGAGACAGAGAATCTTAAGCAGGCTCTACACCCAGCATAAAACCAATGTGGGGCTTGATCTTATGACCCCAAGGTCACAATCTGAGACCAAATCAAGTGTTGGGGGCTTAACCAGCTGAGCCATCCAGTTGCCCCTATTATAAAATTAAATTAATTAGTTAATTTTAATAAAAGTTCAGTATACATTTGAACAAACTCTCAGCCAAAAAATTAAGATAGATTTGAGTGAGAAAGAGGAAATAAATGGGTGAGCAAAAGATTCTCATACCTTTCTAAGGTTTAATTTGGCTGAGTTCGGCTTCTAGTTCCTGCTGATTGGTAAGGACATTAAAATGTTTTTAATCATTAACTTAAATCTTAACTAAATAAAACATTTTAGAACCCAATTTAAAAAAAATTCATGAGCACATTAACCTAATGGGTATTTATTATTAAATGTCAGGAGAAATAAGTGTAATAGCATCTAATGTAAAATAAAATAAAATAAATAATATTTCATTGATTGTTAATATTATAATATTAATATATAATATTAATAAATAACACCTTAATAAAATTTATTTATTTATTTTAATAAAATAAAATCCTAATTGAATCAGTATAGGATACCAGCTAATCTGAAATACTCTCAATTGTATATCAACTATTATACATGTAGTTGGACAAGATGGTCATCTTGATAGGCTTGCGATCATGTTACTTCCTATAATTCTTCATGAATTCATAGGCATTCTATAGAAAATGTATTATGTATATAGGATATAAAGATATCCTCTACATACAATCCAGATCTGATGTTATATCATCACTGTTCTATGATTTACATTTATAGCTATTAGTCATAAATAAGGAATTTTTACAGGGCATCTGTGTGGCTCAATTGGTTAAGCAAATGACTCTTGATTTCAGCTCAGGTCATGATCTCAGGGTCATGAGATCCACTGTCACATTGAGCTCTCTGCTAAATATGGAGTCTGCTCATCCCTCTTCCTCTTTTACCCTGCTCGTGCTTTCTCTCTCTCTTTCTCTCAAGTGAATAAATAATATCTTTAAAATATAAATCTGGGATCCCTGGGTGGCGCAGTGGTTTGGCGCCTGCCTTTGGCCCAGGGCGCGACCCTGGAGACCCGGGATCGAATCCCACGTCGGGCTCCTGGCATGGAGTCTGCTTCTCCCTCTGCCTGTGTCTCTGCCTCTCTCTCTCTCTGTGACTATCATAAATAAATAAATAAATAAATAAATAAATAAATAAATAAATAAATACCTTAAAACAAATGTTAAAATATAAATCTTTTACAGTGCCCCCTCATGATGCATTTAAAGGGAGTTTTCAAGGTTATTAGTCTCACCAAGCTTGAACAGAATGAAAAAAGAGAATCTCTGCTAAAGTTGAAAGATATCTCATAAGGAAAGTTCTCAATAAAATGAAGTTTAAAACTATATTTATTAGTTGCAATGTTACGTGGAATTTAGTCCTTTTTTATTATTATTCTACTATTTTCCCCATAGTTTAAGAAATATAAGTACTGGCAACATAATTAGAATGGGTATAAGGTAATGCAAATATTAACCTAAGAAAGGTGGTAAAAATACAATTTAATAAAACATTTCAGTAGAAATAAATGTTTTGTAGTGAAAATACTCAGGTGTATTTTTCTTTGAGAATTAAATTTGGGGAAGGGTGACTGGATGTACATGGGATGCTGGATATAATTAGGAAGTTGGCCATCACCATTCCGACCGCTCCATGAGCACACAGAATGTCCCCAGATCTGTAGGCTTCATTTTGCAATCTCTGTATCCTTTAATCCTCAGTAACTATCCCAAGGACACTATTATTTCTTGCATCGAGGAAACCAAGCCTATTAGAATTACTCAGTTTTCTGGGATTATGCAGTAGGAAGCGGCCATCCTGAATCACCACCTAGCTTGTGGCTACTCAAAGAGCCACACTCGGTCATCCTTAACATCCTACAAGCACACCATTTTACTGACCTGGGAACCAAGTTGGTCATTCAGACCCAACAAGCAAGGGAAACTTTTTTTTCAAGTTAGTCATAATACTATTCATTTTATTGGCTGTACTTACTCCTTACCCTTTCTGGAAACCTTCTTTTAAGACATGAGGAAGGAATATAAATTTTCAAAATTGCGTGGCGTTTTCTGGACGTATCTGAGTTCATCATTCTTTTGCCTGGTGCATTTGTGCCCTGTGGTGATCAAACACTCCGCTTTGGAGTCAGGTTGCCTTGGTTTCTGGCTTAAAGCTGCCTCTCACTACCTGTTAGTTAATATATGGTTCTCTCGTTCTGCACTTTCAGCAGCACATACCTGATATGAGTCCACATGTAGGCACAGGGAAGTCTCATTTGAGACGCTTCACATGGAAAACATTTAGCATTCATAAATATACTTAATAAATGACAATTGTCATGAATTATCTGGTAGAATGATAGAATTAATCTACCATGATCACTGTAATCTATCCTTATCCTATCCGATATCAGGACAGATGATGCCACCAAATTGGCAAGATCTATGTAGAAAATCTTACTGTGAACAGATTTTGGATAAGAAAATAAATTTAAAATTGACCTGGTGTGAAGTTATTTCTTAATGAGTGTGCCTAATAATACAAAAAAGTAAAAAGAACTAAAATTATTGTAAATCCAAACATTATAGACATTTAAGCTGTTAACCAGGACATGATTTGCAATGCACTATAAGGTCAATAATTACGAAACAACTTGATTATTCCTTAAACCTAAGGTAATTTCAACTGCAAACCTTCGCTTTCCTAAATTGCAAGTGACATTTTAAATGTAGATTTATGAAACATCCTTCAAAGTTTCCTATTATTAATAACTTAGAGAACTTGATCAAACACAGATTTATTAAATTGACATGATGCTCTTGGGACCCTTGTCATAGAGCCTCATAAAGCTGTGCATGCGGGAAAATCTTGTAGAGGGAAGAAAAGGGACATTTGGTCAAAGGGGAATCATTGATATTACTTAATCAATATGACATTAGTTTTTCTGGGACATGACAAGTAGGGTAAATATTCTTAAGTTGTATATGAGGGCACCTGGGTGGCTCACTGGGTGAAGCATCTGCCTTCAGCTCAAGTCATGATCTCAGGGTCCTGCCATCAAGTCCCATATCAGGCTCCCTGCTCAGCAGGGAATCGGCTTCTTCCTCTGACCCTCCCCCTATTTGTGCTCTCTCACTCTCTCAAATAAATAAATAAAATCTTTAAAAAATTTTCTCAAGTGGTATAATAGACATAACTGAATAAATACATACTTTCCCCGTAGAGTTCTGTAAAAAGAGCAATAATTCACAAAACTATGTGTTTTCACCCAAAAGCTAGGTAAAAAAAATATATATATAACTCTCATAGTTCATATTTACCAAAAAAAAAAACCCTGAGTTTCTATTGTTGTCATCACTAGTGTGTAACTTACATAATTTATCACAATAATCCGGAAAGCTCTTTTTTTGTTTCTTTAAAAACCTTACCCCAAGTGATCGAGTCCCACATAGGCCTTCCTGTGGGAGCCTGCTTCTCCCTCTGCTTCTGCCTCATTCTGTGTATCTCATGAATAAATAAATAAAATCTTTAAATAGATAGATGATAGATAGATAGATAGATAGATAGATAGATAGATAGATAGATGATAGAATTGAAACTCCATTTTGGTAGGTGCTATGAACAAGTCATCCGTATTAAAATTCATTTTGTTTGTTGTTTATTTAAAAAAAAAACTTAAAAAAATATCGACCTTGTCCCCAGGAAACTTGTTTTTTATTTTATTTTATTTTTTATTTTTTTATTTATTTTATTTTATTTTTTTCCCCCAGGAAACTTGTTAAGCTCACTTTTAGCTGCAATAATTTATATGTAAATATTGTTGGTTTCTACATATGCAGTAATGCCACTTGTAAATAATGAGAGCTTTATATGTCATTATCTAAACAATATGAGAAATTTCTAGTTTGTGTCTGTTGTTTTCATTAATTTTAAGCTCAATTGCATGGTGATTAGAAAGCCTAGTCTATAATTTCAGTCATTTGCAATATGTCGACACTTCCTCTACAGCATTTGGTAAATTCTCGTTAAGTATTCTGTGTGCTTGAAAGGTGGAGCTTTCCTGCAACACTGCTCCTTCTCTAAGAACCTACCAGGTTGAGTTTGCTGACTTCACTCTCCAAAGCTTCTCACTGTTATTTTTCCCTCCCTCTCTTGTCAGTGAATGCGAGCGGTTTTACATTGCTTACTGCTGCCCTAACAAATTGTCATGAATGCAGAGTCTTAAAATACTTTCAGATAATTTGTTTTGTATACTTTAGTTATCTCTCAGAACAGTCAGAAGTCAGAGAGGCTCACCAAACAAAAACAAAAACAAAAACAAAAAACAAACAAACATTAAAAAACAAACAAACAAACAAACAAACAAACAAACAATTTTCTCCAGGGCTGGATCCCTTTCTGGAGATGCTGGGAATGAATTCACTTCCAAGTTCATTCAGGTAATGGGCTGGACATCATTATTTTTAACCCCCCCACCCCCACCACTGTAGGGACCTGATTCCCTGCTAGTAAATGGCTTCCTTCTTTGCTCTTGGAATGTGTTCCCTGGCTCGTGCCTCCATTCACCCTCAAAGCCTGCACAGAAGGGCTGGGTCTTTGTCACCCTCAATGCTCTTTGATCTCCTCTTCTGCTTCATATTGCCTGCTTTCTCTTCCCTGGACTCTCAGACTCTAGCCAGAGAAAGTTCTATTCTTTTAAGGGCTCAGGTGATTCAGTTGGATCCACCAGGATAATCCTGGGTAATCTACCTCTATTTTTTTTTTTTTAAGATTTTATTTATTTATTTGAGAGAGAAAGAGCACAAGTAGGGGGAGCGGGAGAGGGAGAAGCAGACTCCCCAATGCAGGACTCGATCCCAGGACACCAAGATCATGACCTGAGCCAAGGGCATACACTTCACTGACTGAACCACCCCGGTACTCCCGGAATAATCTCTCAATTACCTTCTGTAACGAATCATACCTGCAAAGTTCTTTTGCAGGGATTAGCAAATGGGCAACTTGGGAGGCTATTAATTCTGGCCCCTTCAGGTTTTAAAACATCCCTCTATGATAATGGATTTTTCTCTTTCTCCTTTAATTTTTTCAATACTTAATATTTCTGAGGCCACGTTATTAAGTGTCGTTGAATTCATAATTGCTCTAACTTTCTGGCAAATTGAATCTTTATCACGAGGAAACGTTCCTTTTGTTCTCCACCAATGTCTTTTACCATAATGTCCTTTTTGTCTGATAATAGTACAGCTACCACAGCTTTTGCATAACTGACTACATGTTCTACTTCCATCTCTTAATATTTAAGATTTCTGAGTCCTTATGTTTAACTGAGTTGCATGTCAATTGCCTACAAATGGCTTTATTTTTTCTAATTTAGTCTGAAAAACTCTTGTCTTTCATTTTGATCATTTTCTCCTTTACTTTTGATGTTATTTTTTGGACAGGATGGTTTAAATCTACTCTTTACCAAGTGTTTATATTTTATTCTGCTTCTTCTGTGTTCCTGTTTGTCACTTTGCCTTACTTTGATGAATTAATGTATATATTATTCATTATTCTATTCACTTTGTAGGCAATGAAGACCTTAAAATGCATTTTTTAGACATTTCCGGGCTTATAACTTCAGTGTTCTTCAGTGATCTTATTATATAATTATAATTATATTATTATATATATATATCACAAAGAAAATATTATTTATCAGTTAATATTTACTTAGATTTAGTCATATATATTCACATTTTCCTTTTTCTTAATTTTTCCTTATTAGCTCTTAGATGCCTTCAAATAGATTCATTCACTCACTTAGTTTCATTGTGTTTATTTATGTGTTCATTTGCTTGTTTGTTCGTATTTGCTGAATTCTTATAGGTATATCTTCAAGAGAGCCATTGGGCCTAATTATCTAGTCTACCTCAATCAGAAGAGAGACTTTGCTCTTTTGTATGACTGGATATAATGAAGATTGTGTGAATCCAAACCTCCCCAGATAACCATGCAGGACTATCTCTGTGCAGTAAACCTTTCCCCATAACCACACGGTATTAGCCCTGCACCCAGGGCAACAACAGTCACAGCTCAATCATGTGGAAACTTGCTGAAGTAGGTTAAACAGGAGGAAAAAGAGAGGAAATGTAAAATCTTTGTATTTTTATGTGTTTTTACAGTCTAGCACTGCAAATGTGTCTCCTCCTCCATATAATTCTCTTAATAACATTTTCTTTAGCTTACTTTATTGTAAGAATACTGTAATAATACATATTACATACAAAATATATGTTGACTATGTTATCAGTAAGGCTTCCAGTCAACAATAGGATGTTAGTAGTTAATTTCTTTTTAAGATATATTTATTTATGAGAGAGAGAGAGAGAGAGAGAGAGAGAGAGAGAGGAGTGACAAGCAAAGGGAGAAAGAGAATCTCCATGCCCAGCACAGAGCCCAATGTGGAGCTCGATCCTATGACCCTGAGATCACTACCTGCCCTGAGATCAAGAGTCAGACATTTACCTGACTGAGCCCCCCAGGTGCTCCTAGTATGTGAAACTGTCTTATTAACAAACTCAAGTATCCTGTGTCCTGAAACTCACTACTGCTCCATGTCTGTTTCCCTTGAAGTCAACACCTTAAAAAGCAGTTCATAGTCACTATCCCTCTATCCTTACTTCCAATGTGCCTCTTAATTTAACACAGTCTGATTTATACTTTTGCTAATTTACTGAACTAGGGCTTGAATTTTTAAATTCAATGCACTCTCCTTTTAGGACAACACTGCCTTATTTTCTTGCTACTCCTCTGCTCTGTTTTCTGTTGAATTGCTTTTCTTTGGCTCATCTCCTTACTTTTCAAACTACCTTGGGCTCTACCCTCAGGAATCTACGGATCCCTGTGAAAATCTAATACATGCTGCAACTTCTCTTCCTGAAAATTGCATATGCACGGGTATAGCTACAATTTGACAGATGATTTGTTTTTCCATAACTCCCTACCTACATCACGTCCTATAAGGTCAAAGGAAACTAATCGCCTCACTTGGGCAGTCTTTGTTTCAGCTTACTTATTTTTGATTCACAAGCCTTTTCTTTTTAAGATTTATTTATTATTTGAGAGAGAGAGAGAGAGAGAGTATGAGAGTGAGTTGGGGCAGGAGCAGAGGGAGAAAGAGATGGAGAGACGTTTCAAGCAAATTCCCCACTGAGCATGGAGCCCAATAGGGAGCTCAATCTCAAGACACTGAGATCAGGACCTGAGGTGAAATCAAGAGCAGGATGCCCAACCTCCTGACCCATCCAGGTGCCCCAATTCACAAATCTTTATGTTTTTCATGGACCTTTCAAGATCCAAAGACATTCCATGCTAGGTTGCTACACATGAATTTATCTCACAGATACTAGAATTCACCAAATCCTCCCCAACTGAAACCTTCTTTCTCTAAGTACTCGTGTCTAATACATTTTCTGAGTAGCATCAGTTCTGGCTATATTCTCAGCCAGAATTTCAGAATCAAACCTATACAACATGTGTGGTATCTATATCTCTTTTCTTCTACCCTTTACAGTCAATCAGCCCTCCTTTCCCAAGAACCTGTCTACCTAGATGCTCTTCCTGCCTACCCTGTTGGTCCATGCCAGTTCAAGATATTTTGCCTTGTGTCTCCCTGGCTCACCTCTTCTAAGCTTTCTCCATTAAGCTATAGGACAATGCATATAGGTACAGCTGATGTGCTGGTATCAGCTTAAGCCTCTCCCTGGTTCCTTAGTGCCTAGAGCTCCTCTTTGTGACTGGTGGTGCCTTTCAGAATCTGGCCCCTAACTGCCCTTCATTGTCACCTTTATCACCTTCTCTCATTCTGTCCTTCCTCATTTTAAGCTTTTCTACAGAACTCCTTAGAGTGAAGTGTGTGGTGGTTCAGGAAAATAAGGTCTACTGAATTAAACAAAATGTAAGTAATAATTGGAACTGTTTACCAAATAAATTCAAAACACCATCAGGAGACAAGAGTATTGGTAAAAGACATAAACTATATCTCTAAGGTCACAATATAAATATTGTGATAACACAGAAGCATCAGATTTTATTTAACATACTTTTTTTTTTCAATAAAGGCCATGTTGTGAATATTTCCAGCTTTGTGGGTTATACTGGTTCAGTTGCAGCTGTCACCAGCTGGACCCCAAGACCTCACCTTGGCTGCCCACCTGCTTGTACTCACCAACCTTTGTCCCACATTTTTCCCTGAGTTCTTCTCTCCAGCTTCTCTCTTAATTCAGACCAATGGAAACTGGAAACCACCCTCAAGTGAGCAACTGCCCTGACAAGACCTGCAGCTGACCCCGGCCACCCAGACCAGTTTGAGCAAAACCCCACTCATGCCTGTGCAGATGGACCATGGCATGACCTCAAGAATAACTGATGACCTCAGAATTATTAGAATGATTACCTCATTCTAATCCTAAAATCTCCACCCAAGGAGGAGCACAAATGTCATTAACTAACATACAAAGCACATGTAGGCACGTTTCCTTAACACGTATGCCCAACCTCACGCCTACCTCTACATGTGGTGAGCAGGCTCCTCTGTCTAAATATTCTCCTAACCCTAAAATAAAGAAACTTGAGGAGTCACAGCTTTGGAAGTTTTCGCCTGATCTCCTTACTTACTGCACTGAGGTGTACGTTGTGTGACCCCTCACCTGGTGCAGTTTCTGACTCACCACGGAGCCAGGTCACACTGGTTCTGTTATACGACTGCTCAGCTCTGCTCCTGACACATCAAAAATACATGATGAATGGCCATGGTTGTATTGTAATAAAATTTTACTTATGGACACTGAAATTGCATGGGCCATATGAAAACTGGCAGTGGTAGGCCAAATTTTACCTGTGAGTTATAGTTTACCTAAAAAAAAGAATCTCAAAGGGTTGTCCTGATATCATTCAACACTGATTAGATACAAACAAAAAAAGCAGGGGTGCCTGGGTGGCTCAGTCCATGAAGCATCTGCCTTCAGCTCAGGTCATGACCTCAGGATCCTGGGATCGAGCCCCACATTGGACTCCCTGCTCAGCGGGGAGTCTGCTTCTCCCTCTCCCTCTATGCTCCCCTCTCTCAAATAAACAAATAAAATCTAAAAAAAATAAAATAATAAAATCTAAAAAACAAAAACACCAAAAAAGCAGATCTTTGAACCTAAAAGTCTTCACTTCAACAAAATATCTTATGTTAAGACACCATTCTTAGGAATTTGTACATTCTATAGGCAAAGCATAACCTTGTTATGAACATTTCAGAAATCATGAATTTTTAAAATTCACCCATAGTTTAGAGCTCTAACTCAACGACTTTTGTCCTCACAGTAGGCAATGTTATCACACATACAACCTTTATATTTTAAAAGTAAAATCTGAGCAGAGATGTCAGTATGAAATCTATTAGAAGCAAGAGCCTTAACCCTAAAGTATTTAGTGGAATAGAAAAACATAAAACAAATATTTGTTGTATTTGTTTAAGGAGATTATTTAAGAAACCACAAAAGGCGAGGTAATAAAAATGCTTTAAGGAATGGATATAGGATTAAATCATTACAATAAATATAGCAAGAAAATAACAAAGTAAGCCAATACACTTTGTTCATAATTTTCAGAAACTGCATATATTTCTGTTATTGATATTTGAGACTAGTAACTGATCTAACCAAATCAATGAAATAAAACTGTGAAATAGTAAAGCATAATTAACCCAAACAACAGAGACTGAAATACAAAGAAAGGCATATTTTTTTAGAAAGGGCAACATCTGAACTAAGTCCTTCTCCTTCAGAAACTGTAAGATTACAATTAGTCTCAATTTGGGTAAAAGGATAGAAAATGTCACTGCATTCAAGCTCCCTGCCTAATACAATGAAATCATGCACACCTTTTAATCTATCACAAACTACAAAACATTTTGCCTTCAGCATATTTTCAAAGCAAAGTAAAAGAAAATCTAAGCTATCTAAGGAAAAAGCAGAAAAATGAATATTACAAGGTTAAAATGCCTCAAAGTTTAAATTCCTTCTTTCCCTCTCTCCCTCCCTTTGTTCCCTCCTTCCTTCCAAGAGACCATAAACCACCTCCCTATCGAGAGATTGCAAAGGAGCATTTTTCCAGAAACTGCCAACAAATTATCTTTAATAAAACACATCATGTCACAGCAGCAAAGTGCATTTAAGATGATATTTAAGGTGATAAAAATAACAAATTACTATTGACTAAACAAAGCACACCAACTGTGAAGAGATCATTAGAGACCGGGACAAATATAACCTCTATATAATTTTAAGATTATTTCCTCTCAGGCTTACATGTCTGCCTTGACTTGCCTTTGTTTGCTTTTTATGTCAAAAGTAATTTTGGGGGACGAGTCGCATGTGTTATTAAAGACATCATGGCCAGAATATATTTATCTTAAAAGATTGCTTAAGAATGATCAGCTACAATTAGGATCTGCAAGCTGGTCTTCAACTAGACTAATTACTTAATGATACAATTGCGCACAATTAATTGAGAATCTCCAATTACCCAGAGAGAAATACTTGGCAATGTCTGATGTCCTGCTCACAAACAAGGAATTATAAACTTGCTGTAATTCTTGCCCGGTGGTTAGGTACAGGCATTCACAGTTTGGTAAATTCTTGACACACAAGTAAAAGAACATGTTTACAAAGAACAAAAAAAAAGACTGGCATTTAATGCATCTTTAAAGGAATTAAAATAGGCTCATAAATTATAACATTTCATTTAGCAGTCCCCACTTTGATAGTAATACAAAATATTTGAATAGCATATCCTCTTTTTACTAATTTTCTCCATTTGCAGATATTGCTCACTCCACTTTTCTTAAAAATGTCATAAAATGTTTTACCGGCATAAGCTTATAACAAATAAAATAAGGGGACACCCGAGTGGCTCATCTCCCTTGGCTCAGGGTACAATCCTGAGGTCCTGGGATCGAGTCCCCGCAGGGAGCCTGTTTCTTCCTCTGCCTATGTCACTGCCTCTCTCTCTGTGTCTTTCATAAATCAATCATAAATAAAACCTAAAAATAAAAAAAAATTAAAACAACAACAATCCACTATAACATAGGATCTAAGCAAAAGGAAGTGGGGAACAGAAGGACAGATCTGTAACTTGGGACAGGTGGGATTTTTCCTTCCGTGAATGGTATCCATTCAACGTAGGAAGCTCCTTGCTGAGCATGAAAACTGAGGCATAGGAAAGATCTACTTCCAAACACTAATCTAACCTACACAAAGCTAAACCGTGGGACATTTTCTTAACCTCAGGATTCTTAATCTGGGATGTTTGGTAGCCTTCCACACTGAGTCTTTGTAACAGAAATAGCGTGGCTTACAGCCCTAAAACACCTCCCATGTGGCCCTTTATGGAAGATCTGCTAACCTTTTGTCTAGAACACAGTACATAATTCCAGTGACGTATTTGCTGCTGGTGCAAACCTGTGATGGTCAGGCTATGATTCTTCCTTTTCCCAGGTCAACTATTTTTATAAACTTCAGTTGTGTGTGTGTGTGTATACACTCAAACTCAAAAATGGGGTATACAACATATAAAATATATCTGATTTTTAAACTTCACATGATGCTTAGAAAAAGAATTGCATATAAAAAATATAAAATATACTGATTGTGATGATGATATTATGATATGATAGCAGAAGTATATCCCTTATATTTATTTTTAAAGTCAGCTACATGAAAGTGGTGATAATTTAGCAAAAGTTGTTTATTAAAAAAAAGTTGTCTATTAATAAGTGGTCAAGAAATTATTGAACCTGGGACTTGAGTTTTATGTCCAACCCTGTGACCAGTTTGCTGCGTAACGCAGCCAATCTTTGGTATCCTCCAGGTCTCCGTTATCTCCTGGTGAATAAAGACAGTGAGTCATCAGAACTTTAATTTTGGAAACCTCTTTCATAAATCTGTGGTAATGACTTTATACCTGTCTTTTGGATTTTAATGAGGTGTAAAATATTTTGACATCAACAATCTATTAAACTGTGAACTATTTTTAAAAATGTCTGAGAAGCTTTTAGATCCTTCTAGTCTTAACTGCGTTAACTGTATGTCTTGTACCGAAAGGAGAAACCTCACGAAAACTATCTCACAATCTTGCATGGAGTAAAATCTATTTAATGTAATTTAACTTAATTTTACAGAGAGCCAGGCAGCATTGTAGTCACAGGAGACAGAGATCCATATATATTTATATATTTTATATATGAAAGACTTATATGCTATATATATATATATGAGTGAATATATACACACATTTAAACACATATGTACACATATATGTACACATCATTGCCATGCACATGTCTATATATAATATATATTATATATAAGCCATATATTATATATATATTCATATATTATATATATATGCTTAGTTACACTAAGAGTTATCGAAGATCTACTCAAATAAATGAAGGATAAGAAAAATAGCTACATTTCATTTTTTTCTTGTGATTATATTTTTTGGTTTAAAGAAACTTCAACTCCTTCCAAGAAAATAAATATAAAGGAGTTTGAGCAAAATCAAATGGGGGGGTGGGATACGACGACCATGGGTTAGACATGTTCTCATAATCAAGCCACAGAAGGTACCGCCATAGTGTCCTAGTGGTAGGACTACCTCAGTTGACTCTAGGGACATGTATGAGAGAGAAGCGAACATGGATGGCTTTGCAAAGAGACCTGGGCTTCTCCAAATAACGTGTAAGAGAAGAGGTTCAACTCTTCTATGAATTTGTGTCACTCTCACTGCTGCTTATCCAGATGTTGTAGACGTGTAGAGTCTGGATGGACCGACGTCAGTGAATGTGAGCAGTCACGGGTGACTATGGAAATAGGTCTTTTGTTCAACTTTAACAGATGAATAAAAATTGGAGCCTTGCAAGGTCCAGAGGACCCAGTTAGACATACAATGCATGGTGTGAGCAAAGCCCTAGAGATGGAAATGTTTCCGAGACGTGCAGAAATTAACCTGGATAGTGATGCATGAAGAGAGAGGACCTCCATGCCAAGAACACTGAGGAAAGGTCAGATTATGGAAGGCCTTGAAAGTCAGCCAGTGGAGACAAGATGACCTTTTTCCAGAAAATAATGAGAAATTTTACACAATTTCTGAATAGGGGAATGATAAGTTTAAAATAGTACTTGAAAAGGTTATTTTTCAGCAAGGTGCCAAAGGGGGGGGGGCGGGCAGGCGCCAAAGTAGTCAGATCACACAGAGCACTCTGAAATCCAAACCGAACATTGTAAATTAATTCACAAAAAATGAATTAAAGGTGTGGCTCCAGGAATTGTTACATGTGGTGCAAGAGTGGGCTGTCGGGGATCTGATATCAGCTTATTCACAGAGGAGGTTAGCACTCAGACCAACGAAGCAAAATCTCACTCAAAGAGTACACTTGAGATGCGAAAATAATTAATCCTGTGACATGGTTAATTACATTAAGTAGCATCTGTCTGTTTTAGCAGGAACCTGTTAAATAAAAGCAGCTCAGAAGAATTAACACTGACGGGTAAACCTGTCCCAATAACCTTAACAGAAGAGTTCATGGCTTTTTTCTTTCTTTTTTTTTTTTTTTTTTTTTTTTTTGTAATTCAATCTACAAAGGCTCATGTTATAAGAAACATCATTTATTTTTTACTAATAGAATATTGAGATGAATAAGATACTTTTTTAAAGAAGAAGATACATTTTAAATAATATGAAAAAAGCTAGTGTGTAGAGGTTAAAGGCTCCATGCTGTTTCTAATGCCCCAAGTACACATTTCCTCCTATAAAACAAGTACATCCTTTTTCAGGTTAAAACAACGTCTTGGGGGTGTGTGTGTGCGTGTGTGTTAAAAATAACCTGTGAATATATATGGACTATTAAAAACTTGGTTCATTTTTCATGTGTCTAAAGCATGTATAATAGGTGATACCAGAGATACATTGGAATTATTTTCTTAGTGGAATAACAAAAAATTAGCTGAGTAGCTTTTTTTTTTTTTTTTATTAGTAACATAAACAGGGTTTTCTGGCCCATGGATTTTTGTCTCAAAGGAAAAATAAAAGAAAGTAAAACAACAAAAAAACATGTTCTAATGAATCTGTGATACTTGCATTTTAAAAAAAAATATTTAATCAGCATAAGAATTGAGTTGTGATTTTTATTTAAATATTTGCATTTGCTAGAACTTGTTTTTAAAATCAAGGAAATAACTTGGGGCTCCTGGGTGGCTCAGCTGGCAAAGCATCAGCCTTCCGCTCAGGTCATGCTCTCAGGGTCCTGGGATCCAGTCCCTCTCCATGGGGAGCCTGCTTCTCCCTTTCCCTCTGCCACCCCCCACCACTTGTGCTCTCTCTCTTACTCTCAAATACATAAATAAAATCTTCAAAAAAATAAATAAAAATAAAATTAAGGAAATCTTTTAAATTGAAAGAATATCAAATAGATTCTCCCTTTCGGTATTTCACTGCTGCCACCCCCTCAGAGATATGGGAAACAATCAGCAAGTTACAATGCAAATAAATAGCTCCTGTTGAACCTCAGTAAGCATATGTATGGATTCGAGCATGAAATTATCCGAGATGATAGAAAATACCACTATGTTGGTCATTTAATAATTATTTATAATTTATAATTAAGCAAAGCAGATGTTGCCAATAGCAAAATAAATTCTTGAAATCTTACCAGAAGTAACCAAAATCCTATTTCTCCTAAAGCATCATGTCTTAACATGATTTTTGTGTGTGTGTGCGTGTGTGATATTTTTCAATAGCCAAGCCCATTATTGTGGAGCATCACCTGAAAGCGTGTGTAGCATGCAGGGAGTCAGATACATCAATAAAGAGGGTAGAAGGCAAGAGGCGCTGGAAACTGACCTCATTCACGGTGGCGTAGTAACTGTCGTGTTTGAACGTGGGCGAGTTGTCATTCCTGTCCCTCACCACAATTCGAACTTCATGGTAGATCACAGTGCCCACCTTCTTGTTGATGCACTGGACTTGCACCACGATGGAGTGTATGTTCATCGGGGGCTGCAGAACAGAAGCACATCTTTTTTTTTAAGAAAAGCATTGAAATGGAAGCTTCTCAATTACAGTCACAGCACAATTGTTTCATAAAATATTATTTTAAAGTAAGAATAATCTGGATCTGGGTGGCCCCGTGGGTGAGCATCTGCCTTGGGCTCAGGTCATGACCCTGGGATCCTGGGATCGAGTCCCACATGGGGCCCCCCACAGGGAACCCACTTCTTCTCCCTCTGTCTGTGTCTCTGCCTCTCCCTCTCTGTGTCTCTCATGAATAAATAAATAAAATCTTTTAAAATTTTTAAAAATACTTAAAAATAGAACAAGAATAATCTGTAAAGATTGATACCTTTTCCCTATTTTAAAAACAAGAGAAGGCAATTGTGATTATTTTACTGTTCAGTTCTGTGTCTCAAAATATAGATGTCTGGAGTATGTCCACCATCAGAGGGCAGCTGATGAGAATAATCACAAAACCAGTGCAGAGATCTAAGGATTGAACAAATTCTGTCCCTCCAAAAGTTAAAAAAGCAATGATATGAACTTGCATTCTGTAAAAACAATGTATTAATGATAAAATCCTTGGGGATGAGGTGTTGCATCACATTTGTGCTCATTTACACTTTTGTTAAAATAGATGTTTATATCGGATACAAATTAAAATACAATCCAAAAATAAAATAAAATAATAGAATAAAATAAAATAAAATAAAATAAAATAAAATAAAATAAAATAAAAAATAAAATAAAATAAAATAAAATAAAATAAAATAAAATCCAAAGGAGAGAATCCATTCACAATCCAAACAACCTTATTCATTTTATACATGTAAATGCTGATTTTGCTAATCTTTTTCTCTCCAAATATACAACTATTACACACACACACACACACACACACACACACAGTGAATCATCCCATATTTGTAAATACAGAGTTATGACAGCTTTTTGGTGTATACTATGATGCTCTATTATGTGATTTAACAGACTCCATTATGAGTCTATGGCATAATTCGTTTTAGTAGAAACTTATGGTGAAATGTTGTATGCTGTCCACTTTTGTCACTAGAAACCATATTTCAATAAGTATTCTGCACATAAATTTGTGCCCGCTGGCCCCCTTTTCAATGACAAATTCTTGAAAGCGAAGGGTGTCATCCAAAGGGCACTTATTAACTCAGGTTGCATGGCCAAGAGCTTTCAGAACTGGGATGCAAACTTACATCTCTTTGACCTTTGAGTCAAAGTGTTTAACACTATAAAGTACTCCTTTGTAATTTTAAAGTTTTTTTCGACCTCACACAATTTTCCCTCTAAATACATCATTTTATCAGAACGACCGTGTTCTGACCACCCATCTGAAGGACGAGGCCTCCAGTCTGCTCTCTCCTTCCAACTTCTCCCCTCACTGTTTATTTTTCTTTATTATATTTCTCACCCGCCCCTTTGCATTTTACACAGTTGACAGATTTATTTCAGTCTGCATCCCTTCCCTGGGCTGGAAGGTCCAGGAGGCCTGGCGTGTTGTTTGGTCATGACCAAAGCTCTCTGCCCAGTAACTATATGGTGCCTGGAGTACATCTATGCATCCCCCATGTCTCACACTATGTGTCTTCCGGCCCATAACAGTGACCTGCTAACCATCTACTTTGTGCACAATCTTTCAATGCACAGTTGGCTCCTCTCTAAAAACTGGGAGAAGAAAAAACACCGATTTGATCACTGTAAGCATCACACGAGGTTGCCCTGTGCCAGGCACATCTAGCAGATGTGACTTTTTTTTATTTAAAAAAAGTTAAATTCCCAAGAAAGCAAATTACATGGAGTTTTTAAAATACAAACTGACACTTTTGGATTATGAAATAATTATTAGATATTTTATTGAAACCGGTTTAAAGATATAGCAGTGATCCCTGGAAGCTAGGATGAGATCATTAAAATGTCACATGACACATCTCTAAATGAGGAGAATGCTACAGAGACCATATCTACACTGAAAGAAATTTGTTTAATCTCAAGATATTTTTTTTTTACAGCCAGTAAAGGAAAAGGCATTTTAATTTACTTCTACCTGACTGAATAAATGTACCTAGAGAGAATAAATTTAAGAATCATTAACATCCAGGAAGGTACCTGGTTAGGGCCGTATAGCTCTGTGTTCTAATATATACCCCATTTCTTTTTTAATTATTGACATAAATGAAGGCATTAAAGTCCTGTGTATAAAATCTGTGGAGTCACAATGCTCAGAACAATATGTCATATATTTAATGACAAAAGGCAACATTCAAAATCATTTTAATAAGTCAGGCAAACAGCTTATATAATGATACGATTTTACAATGACAAATTTAGATCACCTTATTGGCAGCAGGCAAAAAAAAAAAATAATTGCCCAAGTATAATCTATGGCTATAAACATTAATGTGAAAATATAATTGTGAAATTTTGATAAACGAAAGGGGTCTACACTCCCATATAAATGTAAGTGGAGTGCCAGAGCAGTAATACAAACTTCATATTCATTAATTGTATCAGATGCTATAGTCAGCACCATTTTATGGGTAGATAGGATGTGAAGTCTGAACATCTCGAGGATGTGTGATAGAAATTGAGGATATTTAACTAAAAAATGCAGGATGACATCTTGCTCCAGACATCTGAATGGTTGTTTTGAAAAGATCTATTAGCTTATTCACTACAATCTCAGAGAACAGAATAACAACAATGAATGAAAAATATCACAAAGCATTTTTTTCTTCAATATATGTAGAGGCCTTTGTATTAATCCAGAGCAGCACAGATAAAATGGACCATCATATAAAACAAGCCCATCACCAAAAACCTACAACCCTGAGGCAAGGAGATCAGTTAAAAAGATTGGGTCTCTCCATTTTTACTATCAGTCTTAAGATGTTTTCTTGAATAGGTTTTTAAGGAAAGTCCTACATATTTCAATTTTAAAGTAAAAAATAAATAAATAAATAAATAAATAAATAAATAAATAAAAAATCCACAAAACAAAAACATACCACGAAGTCAAAAAACAAAACAGAAATGCTTGTACTGTTAGCCCTTGGCACCCCTTAGAAGACAGGTGAATTGAGTTCTTCTAAAGCTATCTATCTTCTAAATATTACAAGAGACCTATAAAACCATTTCTTCTCAACTTCTAATGCTATCTTGAGTGGTTGTGCGGTCGCACTGGGATGGAGAGGTCACAATCTTTGTAAGTAGGGAATCAAATGCTCTGTGCACTGAGCCTCTGCTTAGTCCTGTGACATGCCCATAAATTAGAAATAACCAGGTCACTGGGAACTCTTGCCACTCTCAACTTCAGCTCCCCATGCAACTGTGAGTAGCATGGATAGGCCTTAGCTTGCAATAAATTCCAACTGTAATGGATTGGGTTGAAGGCCAGAATTCCCTGTGGCTCATATATAACACACGTTGTAATCTTGGCTTGGAATAGATTCTATTCTGCTGTATAAGAAGGTCATAAATATATCAAGTGGAGTTCTACAAGTCAGTAAGAATTTAGGGACTACAAAATGCTTAGGAATCTGTTAGGGAAATTTGGGGTTATCTTTCATAATTGGTGGCAAAAATAAGGCCTGCCAATTTTATTTTCCCTAATCCTCTTAAATTGATTCATACATAAAGAAGAAGAAAAAAAAAAAAACCTAAACAAAACTGTGTGTAAATTATTTTGGGCTAATTACTTAAAACAACTACCATTCATATATATCTAGACATGCCAACTATTCTCCCAATTCGAAAATGAATGTGTAACATAATATGTGAATGCATATTTGTATGTTAGTGTTATGCATATCAAGGTTGCGGGAATGATACATACCAACAGTTGATGGAGGTTATCTCTGAATATCTGAGAGTATGAATATCTGAGACTAGAAAGTTAAGGAAAGAAAGATTTCCAACAAATATGTATGAATTTCATAATTTGAATGAAGACAAAAATTAAAAATTTTATTATGAGGCTTTTCAGATAATCACTTAGGATTTAACATGCAACATAAAGTTTTTATAAGAAATTTACTGATGTGAGGAGGGTTAGCAGAGTTGATGATGACATTCATCCTCAATCCCAGCAGAAGTGAGTTTTCTCTAGATACCATGTTATCTGGAGGGCTTACTGACTTAAAGAGAAAACAAACTTTTAGCTAACCTGTATAAGACTTGATTTTATCTTTCCTAAGGCAAAGGCCAACTTTATTCAATCCTCACAGGACTGAAAGGATTTTGTCATGATTTCTCTTCCTGTGTACTTACTAACTTTACAAAATCAAAAATCTTCATGATTTCACAGATCAACTGGGAGACTGGGAAGGAAGTAAGGCACAGCATGCTGTAGAAATTAGTTCTAAATAATGAAATAAACCTAAAGGACATGGCTGGCCAGAGTTAGAAGTGTCTCTCACAAATTAAAGTTTTATAATAAGTGGTATATTGATATAAGTTGCCTAAAGAGGAAAGTACCTACTTGAAAATCTAATTAGGATAATGTAATATTTAGATAAATTTTCATAATCAACTATTAAGGATATTCAGTTTATTTCATTGCATTCTAAGTTCAAAATTCACTGTGGTTTGGGATTAATATGGTGCAGTCCTAGTGCAGTAACCAAATCCTATAAAACTGATATGACATGAACATAAGTAACTATAAAGCAAGTCAAAGAGTTTTGAAGGCTTAAGAGTTAAGAGCAAGGAGTTACATACCAGTGTCACATTAAGAAATATTTTACGTAGACAGTGGCATTTAAGGCAGGTCTTGGTAGTAGGTGACATTCAATTGATGGTAGAGGATAAAGCCAGTTTCTTTATTTTTTTAAGACTTTATTTATTTGAGAGAGAGAGAGAGAGAGCATAAGCAGGGGGAGTGATAGACTTCCTACTGAGCAGGGAGCCAATGAGGGGCTCAACTCCAGGACCCTGGTATCATGACCTGAGCCAAAGGCAGATACCTCACAGACTGAGCCACCCAGGTGCCCTGGATAAAGGTGGTTTCTAAGCATAGACTTAAAAGAGCACCAAGGAGGGGCTCCTGGCTGGTGCAGATGGTTAAGCCTCCACTTTTGATTTCAGCTCAGGTCTGATCTCAGGGTCCTGGGATCGAGCCCCACATCAGGCTCTGCTCTCAGCAGCAAGTCAGCTTGAGTTTCTCTCCCTCTGTTCCTCTTCTCTATCTCAAATAAGTCAATCTTAAAAAATAAATAAATAAAAGAGAATAATTAAAAAGAAAAATAAAAGAGTACCAGGCAAGGTCTGAGCACAATGAAGATGTGTCTACTGACCAAGGTTGGAATTGTGTTTCAGACACTGAATGTAAAACGGGTTAAAACATGACATGTGGTGAGAGGGCTATTAGGAGATTGTCTCAAAGTCCAAGCAAGGACCAAGAGGCTCATAGTCCATGTATGCTATTGGCCACAGAGATAAAAGCAGGCAGCCCTGGGGGGTCATAGACACTGGCCCAGGTGGGAGTCAATGCTCTCTGTGCAGCTGCCAAATTAGTCTGAAAGATGGGAAGGTAGGATGTTTGGGATTTCCATGCACATGATTATTCTCTGTTCAAAGCTTTTAAAATGTTGCCCAGAGTTTTGAGGTAAACATAATAGGACTGTGATGGAATCATATTTCTCTTTCTATTATTGTCTTAATTATCAATGTCATTATGACCATTACTATTTCATGCCCAAAAGTGACGAGGGAATATCGGCCATGTGAAACATACATTTGGATGTCAAACATCTTATGTGATGTTGCTTCATTACTGAAACTTACTTTTTCATGCCGGAACATATTTTGATAGTTTTCTCACTCATGACTCTTCATTTTACACCTTCACATTGTCTCTCTGCCTCTCTCTTTTTCTTTTTTTTTTTTAATTTTTTTTTAATTTTTATTTATTTATGATAGTCACAGAGAGGGAGAGAGAGGCAGAGACACAGGCAGAGGGAGAAGCAGGCTCCATGCACCGGGAGCCTGACGTGGGATTCGATCCCGGGTCTCCAGGATCGCGCCCTGGGCCAAAGGCAGGCGCTAAACCACTGCGCCACCCAGGGATCCCTCTCTCTCTTTTTCATGAAAGAAATGTATAGAAGTTCAGTAAACAGAAATAAAAATAAGGAATAAAAAATAATGACCATCAAGGCAAGACTTACGGTCTAACCTTGAAAATTGTCAAAAGGTCCTATGTCTACAATGTCATACAGAAGTTTTCTAATTGAATGCAATCATGGGAGGGTTGAGAAATTTTACATTTTATTTTTATCTTCAGAAATTTTCATAAAGATCATTTTTTTATTTCCTCATTTTTAAACATTTAATCTTAAAAATATGTATTCATTGATATTAAGTTTTCTTTTAGTTCTGTGTGGCCGTAATTGTTCAAATGTTTCCTTTAAGATTTAGTTTATGGCCTCCATGAACAAAGTACAGAAAACATGATTTAGAATTCCTTCTCTGGAAAACACACTTTCCCCAACCACTGCAGAAAGAACAGATGGACCTGAACAGGGATCTACTGAGTGGACATGCCCCTCTTTCCTGTCTCTAACTGAGCTAAGCCAGTGAGTAATTTAGGAGCTCTCTCTCGTTAATGAGACAAGGCACAGTGACTGTGATCAGCCTGCATTGAAAGCTTACAGGGAACTAGTGCAATGGGTTGGACATCAATGTGACCAAAGCCACGTAAAACCAAAGTAAGGGGACAAAATTAGAAGTACACAGAGGAATCTGATCTGCAGGAAGAATAAAACACAACATATACAGAAAGAAATGTACAGCTTAGAGATCATGTGGTCTAAGAACAAGTAGTTTCTTCTGTCCCTGATAAACTTATGATTTTGCTAGAATCAAATTATTTTTCATTTCTGTGATGTTGATATGCTTAATATTCTTCACCCATTGACTCAAGCTTATTTGATGGCATTTTTGTGCCTTTCCTTATAAGCCAAAGAACTTTGATAAAATCAGAATACTCCTATGCAATGGTCTGATTGCTTTGTCCCTCCAAAACTCACACGTGGAAATCCAATAAGATGGTATTAGAAGATAGGGCCTCCGGCTGACTGGCCAATATGTTTCAATGCAGAAAATATTCAACTTTAAGCATGATTTGAAAATGTACTGCTTCAAAAAGGCAAACATACCTTTATTATGCTGTGTATAAAATATTTTTTTGGGAGAAGAAGGTAAGAGGCAGAAATTCTAACACCCGTTGAGTTTCATCAACCACTTTCTTATTTTCCTTTAGCAACATGAATCAAGTGATTAGGTGATGAAATTAATACCTTTAAAAAGAGGCCTCAGAGGGCATCCTTGTCCTTTTCTACCATGTGAGAATATAAGAAGTCTGCAACCTGGAGAGGACCTTCCCCTGACCTTGCTGGCATCCTGGTTTCATCCATTCAGCCTCTGGAACTACAAGAAATAAATTCCTGTTTTCTAAGCCATCCAGTCCCTGGTATTTTATTATAGCAGCCCAAATGGTCTAAGACATGTCAAAAAGCATCATTGTATTTGAAAAGCTCAGTGGAAAAAATTCCACTAACAAAAAATTTCCAGAGCAATTTTCACCTAAGAAGTACTAAAATAAATTCTACCCTGGTGAACGTAATATGGAGTTTTGGCAGTTGTTCATAGGGTCAAAACCCTGACTGTTGGCCCTCTTTTGCTATTCAGAGAATCCACATTTTTTGTTATGATTCATTATGCTCATAAAATGACCAACTCAAAGAATGTTGGCATCCACCTAGAGAACTGCCTGTCAAGAAACTAATAGAATGCAGAGGTAGGTATAGTTATATTAGAAAAAAAAGAAAAGACTTCAAAACACAGACTGTAATAAGAGACAAGGGACATTACATAATGATAATGAGGTCATCCAACAAGAGGATGTAACATCTGTACACATTTATGCACACAGCAAAGGAGCCACTAAATATATAAAGTAAATATTAACAGACCTAAGGGGAGAAATAGACAGCAATGCAATAATAGTGGGGAACTTTAATGCCCCACGTACATCAATGCATAGATCATTCGGACAGAAAATCTATAAGGAAGCATCGCCTTGAACAACACATTAGACCAGATGGACTTAGACACATACAGAGCATTCTATCCAAAAGCAGGAGGACATACTTCTCAAGTGTGCGTGGAGAATTCTCCATGACAGATCAGAAGCTAGGCCACAAAACTTGTCTTCATAAATAAGAATTTTGAAATCCTATCAAGCGCCTTTCCCAACCACAATGGTATGACACCAGAAACCAAATATAAGAAGAAAACCAGAAAATTCACAAACACATGGAGATTACGCTACATGTTGCTGAACAACCAATGGGCCAAAGAAAAACTAAAAAAAGAAATAAAAAGAAATACCTTGACACAACTGAAAATTGACACACAGTGTACCCAAACTTACAAGATGCAGGAAAAGCAATTCTCAAAAGGAAGATCAGAGGGGTAAATGTCTACATCAAGAGACCAGAAAAAAATCTCAAATAGTCTAACTTTACACTCAAGGAACTAGAAAAAGAAGAACACATAAGACCCAAAGTGAGTACAAGAGAGAAAATAACAAAGATTGGATCTGAAGTAAATGAAATAGATACTAAAAGAGACAACAAAAAAGGTCAATAAAACTAAAAGCTTTCTTTAAAACTTTATTTATTTATATTTATTTATTTATTTATTTATTTATTTATTTATTTATTTATTTATTTATCACAGAGAAAGAGAGCACAAGCACAAGCAGGGGCAAAGGGAGAGGCAGAAGCAGAAGCAGAAGCAGACTCCTCACTGAGCAGGGAGCCTGACACGGGGCTCGATCCCAGGACCCTGAGATCACGACCTGAGCCGAAGGCACACGCTTCACTGACTGAGCCATCCAGGAGCCCAAACTGAAAGCTTTCTTTGAAAAGATTAAGAAAATGGACCAATCTTTAGCTGGACTCACCAAGAACAGCAACAAAGAAGAGGACTCCGATAAATACAATTAGAAACATGGAGGGGACGTCACACCTGATACCTCAGAAATACAGAGGATCATAAGAGACTACTATGAATAATTATATGTCAACAAATTGTACTGTCTGGAAGAAATGGACAAACTCCTAGAGACACAAGCAAGACTAAATCTTGAAGAAACAGGAAATCTGAATAGATCAGTTACTAGTAAGGAGGGAGAAACAGTCATCAGAAGCCTCCTAACAAAGAAAAGCCCAGAACCAGGTGGCTCCACTGGTCCATCCAACCAAATATTCAAAGTCGAATGAATACCAACCCTTCTCAAACTCTTCCAAACACAGAAGAGGGAACTCTTCTAAACCCACTGTATGTGGCCAGCATTACCCTGAGAGCAAAACGAGCCAAAGGCACCACAAGAAAAAAAGCCACCAAGAGTTGTAAGCAGACCTGACATCCAAAATAGGAGATTGTTTTGAAAAATAATCCTGGGCAGCCCGGGGGGCCAAGCGGTTTAGCGCTGCCTTCGGCCTAGGGTGTGACCCTGGAGACCCGGGATCGAGTCCCACATCGGGCTCCCTGCATGGAGCCTGCTTCTCCCTCTGCCTGTGTCTCTGCCCCCCCCCCATCTCTAATGAATAAATAAGTAAAACATTTTTTTTTAAAGAAAAATAATCCTGATTTATTCATCCAGCAAAACACTACACAGCCATTAAAAAGGATGATGTGTACGTTCATTCACATGGAAGGATGTATATGACAAATTACAAAGCAGCCTGAAAAGGGGTGTCTGGGTGGTTTAGCCTGTTCAACAACCAACTCTTGGTTTCAGCTCAGGTTGTGATTTCAGAGTCCTGAGATGGAGCCCCGTGTGGAGGTCTGCCCTCAGCAGGGAGCCTGCTTGAGATTCTCTCCCTCTCCCTCTCCCCCTCCCCTGCACATGCTTGCTCTCTCAAATAAATAGGTAAATCTTTAAAAAAAACTTTTTAAACAGTATGATATAAAGACACATGCTAACACATATATGTGCTTAAAAAATATACAGCAGGATAAATATTAAATCTAGATAAAGAAATTCTAAGTCTAAATTTGTTCCTTAGAGGGAAAAACCATATATATACATATGCTTTTTCTTTTCTTTTTTTTAAAGATTTTATTTATTTATTCATGAGAGACACACGGAGAGAAGCAGAGACACAGACAGAGGGAAAAGCAGTCTCCCTGAAAGGAGCCCGATGTGGGACTCAATCCTAGGACCCCAGGATCACCAACTGAGCTGAAGGCAGATGCTCAACCACTGAGCCACCCAGGTGTCCCTGCTTTTTCTTTTTTCTTTTTTTTTTTTTTTTCTGATATGTCTACCATAAGCATATATTATTTTACAATTAAATAAAATTAAAATTTCCAATTGTGATTAGATTCGGACTAAAAGCACTGATTTGCCATGCTCCTTTCCTAGTAGCAATAGTCTATGCTTCACACACAACAGAAGGGTGGTGGGTTAAGAATTTTCAGAATAAAAGCCTTTAGACTTTGATGAATAAAGCTCTAAGAGCATTGCGGCATCAGAGACAGCAATTCACAGGAATTTAAAAAATTCAAAGGTTAATGTAGGACATGGTAAACTGCACCAAAGTAAGAGGTTATATTGAGATTTATTTTTTTCCCAGGCACAAGGAGATCACTTTCTATTAAGGGAAATATGGCCGGCATCTAATCGCTAGGGAAAACATTAAGACTACAGCAAGTTACTCCAGTAGGACGGGATAGAAAAGTACATATGAGGTAAATTATCATTTCTTCCCTTGGTTCTATTTACAATGACTGATTTTTGAGATGCAAGATTCTCTAACAATCTGAGAGTAAAAAAGGTAGGAAGATACTTTACCCAAGGCAAGATTGGTAACCTGGGGCCTGTATAAGCTTCGTAGCTAGTGAAACTCTTGAATCTGATGGCGTGTAATTTATTTATGTGCAAATAAACTTTTTCTTGAGAAGTAAGTTCATATATTTGATCAGAATCCTGACTAAGGGCTCCCCTTCCCCAAAATGAAGACTTACCAATAAACCCATCAAGCAAAGAGTGAATTTCAGCCTAGTGTCATTATTTCCTTGACTCCTGGAAATTTACTACTGGTAAAAGGCAATAGGGTGAGCCTCTGAGGAAGTATTTCTCAAGGGTGCAATTCATTCCTGGTATGTTATAAAGATTTGACAGTTTCTTTACATCAAATTGTTTCTTCCCCGGGATCCCTGGGTGGCGCAGCGGTTTAGCGCCTGCCTTTGGCCCAGGGCGCGATCCTGGAGACCCGGGATCGAATCCCACGTCGGGCTCCCGGTGCATGTAGCCTGCTTCTTCCTCTGCCTATGTCTCTGCCTCTCTCTCTTTCTCTCTGTGACTATCAAAAAAATAAATAAATAAATAAATAAATAAATAAATAAATAAATAAATAAATAAAATTAAAAAAAAATTTGTTTCTTCCCCTTTTACTGTTACACTCTCACTCAATGGCCCCTTCACCAGCTAGCAAGTCCACACCACACACTGTGTGTGGTGTTACTCATATTCATCCTTTGCTTCCTACTTCTTCTATGCTACTCCTTTTACTATGCTGATAGCTAGCTTCTAACTCTTTGCTTAAATCCAGGTCACACATTTATCCAAGAAGAGTTCCCTGACACCAAAACCCAACTAATCGGCACCATGGCTTCCTAGTTAACTAGCTGAGTGGACTTAGACTTTCTTCACCTAAACAGAGTACCCTAGAGCAGCAGGCTAGTAAAATATACCACCACCACCACAACCACCACCACCACCACCACCACCACCACCACCACCACCACCACATACAACAATAAAAAAACCCAAGCAAACAAAAACCATGGAAGGCTAACATAAGATAGACAACCTTTTGTTTGCTTCATATTTATAGATTTTCCTCTTCAATATTCACTTCACAACTAATAGTCTTTAGATGTCCTCATCCACAGCATCTTTAGCTGATTCAGGTGGGTGTCTGCTGAAAACACTAATTTACAAAGTATCTTGCCAAGTTTAATGTGAACATAGCATTGTTAATCCAAAAGAACGTTTTGAGTAGAAGAAAATTAGTTTTGATTGTTGTGTTAAACACACTCACACACACACAAAACAGCTCAGATGATTCTTTAAATGATACTTGTGTACATTTTTGCAATTATTACTTTTAAGTCAAACCATGTTAAGGGTATTCCCATGACACTGTTTCAATTTAGCTAATGTCCAATGAATGCTGTCCTTATCAGAAATTAAATAATAATGATAATAATAATAATAATACCAAAGAAGTAGATATTTATCTTTAAAAGACAATTTTTTGTAAGAAATTAAAATAATATTTTAGTTTGAGACACAGAACACAGTATATTTATACTAAAGGATGTCCTTCAGAATAGAGTTGCATTGGAAAACCACTGAAATCAACTCAAGTCTTTCAGAAGTGAGACATCCAACAGCTTTGGTAATTTGGCTGTCCTTCATGATAGGATACCTAGGTTAGACCACTTTAATTAAGACTTAGGTTACGTGCCACCACTGGGCTTGCACGTTGCCGAGAAACTCATGTTCACCTTCTTTTAATGTCTTTATAGGTCTACCAGCACCCACCACAAACTCATCCATCAGCCAAGAGTAGCTCCTCTACTCTTCCCATCAAACTCGAAGCGACACCGAGCTGCATTTCCAGACGCTGCCATGGACCTCACCAAGCTTCTCTTACTCTTCCCACTTCACCACCCCCCTTATTGGGGGGCACTCTACCCTCAACGTGTTCCTGGATGTTGGAGGGATATACCATGGCTCTCTCAGACTCAGATGGTCCCTTCCCTCCTTATTCTTCCTTCAAGGAGTTAAAAAAAAATTTTGTGGATAAGCACAGAAAATGTCAAATTATATAAGGAAAAGTTGGGAGATCATATCAACACATGCGTGCATTATTAAACCCATAATAAGGTTGTGATGTGGGGACAAAGGGAAAAAAAAAAAAAGTCACTAACGTCTCTATCCAGAACTCGGCCCGTGCTGTTCAGGAAAAGCATTTGTTTGACAGGGTCCAGCAACACCCAGTAATCCACGTTGTCCTTTAAGGAAAGTTCGATGGTGGGATCTGGTCCTCCCGCAGTCCCTTTGATGAGCATGTTATCCACCAGAATCGTACCTGCAGGCCAAAGACAGTCATTTGAACACATATGCCACTCGTAGGGATTCTTTAATAAGATCACAGGCTTAAACCCCAGCCGACTGGCAAATCTGTTTTCCAGCAAATACACCCAACGTTCTATCTGGCATTGATAAAGAAAATGCCCTGTCTCTGCAAGGCGAAAATAACCTTTATTCCACTATTTATAAATGATGAGCTTGGGAGAGGAAGGTGGCAGGAGGACATTCAACCACTTGGTGAGTTTCATCATCTATTGCCTCTTCCCCTTTTGACAACTCCAATCTGTTCCCCTCCCCGACCATCACTCCTCACAGGGGTTATCACTGGGTTTCACCCCGAACAAAAGGAAATGCCTGAGACACAGAGACCGATACTTTGGTTCACTCAGTAAGACTTCTGATATGAAAAGAGATACCCTGGAAATAAGAGAAAGGAAGAAACGGAAGACATAAAGAAGTAGCGAGGTCTCCCATGGTGAGAACTGCTTCTTTCTCCTTTTATCTTAGAGCAAATCCATAAAACATAAATCTTAATGTGAAAGACAAGCCGGTGTGCAGACCCACGGCACACTTCACTCTTCTTGCAGGCACGTCCAGGCCACTTGACCAGAACAACACACTATTCCAGTGTTAACAACTTGGTGCTTGCTCACGTACTGTCTTCTCAGCAGGCTGAATTGGGGCTGTCCGTTTGAATGAGTTGAAAAGACAGCACATCTCTAATCTTTCCTATTTTGTTAAAGATTCCATGCATTTTGCAAGTTGGATGCAAACAGCACTGATGCAATTCAAGTCTCATTCCCCCCCCCCCCCCACAGCAACAATCCTTCTGCCAAACAATAATGCACTATAGCTTAGGGCAATCATTCTCAGCCGATCCATTTTATTAAAATTATGGCATCCAGAAGAGATGTGGCTATGCAAATAAAAATGTACCCTCCTAAAGACATTAGAATAAATGGCATATATCTACAGAACTCATTGCCTTAGGATAGCATACAAGAATATATAGATAATCCATAAATATAAATCTAGCTTGAATAATAATTTAGAATGTATCTGCCGCGTTTTCTTAAGGCATGGTTTGGCCTAAATGTTATATCATTGCATAGTTACAAAAAAAGGGGGGTCTCTTTGGAAGATTTTTCTCAGTAAATGAGTAGTAATTAATAATATTAAAAGCTATACTATTTTTCCTTATAATATTATTATCAATGAGCTTCATCTGCTTAGGGAATATTGAAAGGAACCATCCTTCTTTTGTAACAATAAATCTGAATAAGGTTTAAACACACACTCTCACACACACATTTCTAAATGGCAGATTATTTCCTTCTACTTTTTTTTCACATACTAGTACACATCCATGTAAATATGGAGTGAAACGGATCCTTCTATTTTTAAATGAAATGACAAATAGATTCCCTACAGATAATACATCCAAAAGCACAGTCAGAAAACAATGGCTTTTTCTGACCTAGGAATATGTTCAAGGCCTGAGTCGTTTACAAATGCTTCACACAATTAACCTTCGAAATATTATTTAGCAAGTAATTCAACATGTAATTCAGAAATTAAATGGGATTCTATTTCCTGAAGTAGAAAAAAAAATACAGACATGTACAGTAGTAGGTCGGCTAACATAGGGTTTATGCCTCGACTCAGCCGTGCATCACAGCAGGAGCAGCAGGCTTCCCATGACACACGGACACACCACACATGCGGACACATGGACATACCGTGTAGATACACGGCGGGGGCAGTGAGCTCCCCTCTATGGTCCAAATGGATTTGAACCAGAGGAAGTCACAGTCATTATCTTAACGACAATTAAAGTGGTGAAACTGAAACCATGTATCTGGACTTCTACTTTGTTGGATGATTTTTAATTTTCATGGAGAAGATCTAACTGTGTTTTCCTGCTCCCTCCTCAGCTCTGTGTTTTTCCATGACTGGGATTCAGCAATAACCATTTCCAGGGTAATGTGCTGAAAAAGGAAGAGCTTCCCTTTTCTTTCGCCAGAGTACACCCTCACATTGCTAAAATCTCTCTGAACTTTCAGAAGCCATGTTACCTTAGGCCAAAAGTTTGGAGATGAGAGACAATAGAGTACAGTTGAGGAAGATGTACAGAGTGCGATTTTTTAAAGAAGGAAGAGGAAGAAGAGCAGGAAATGTCACTCAAGCCTCCTTGGAGAGCCCCGTCTTCCATCCTCCCTCCAGCAGAACAGGTGACATCCAGTTGAGGCCAATGCAGAGTCTATCTGCAACCCAGCAGTGGGGACAGCATTTCTTTTGGATCCAGGGTTTCCAGCTGGGGCAGCCCATGTCCCAACAACCCTGGGCATTTGGGGAGAGCACAGTATCTTGCAAGCTTTCTCCTTTTTCCAGTAAAATCTTCTCTTTGACCTGTTCCATATGAGGTTGAAAATCCATTTCCATACCCAACTCCATTTGTATATAATATAAAGACACAGATACATGAAAAATGAAAGGATAGGATACACGATGCAATGCTAATAAGAAAGCTGGATGACTATGTTATTACCAGAGAGCAAACCAGAACAAAGACTATTATGAGAGGTGAAGAAACATATTTCATAAAATAAAGGGATCAATTAATCAACCGATGTCAACCCGAAAGAAACCCATCTTGCAGAAGGCGGTACCAAAGACGCAATTCCTCTTATGTGAAAATTTCCTTTTGTCATGTTAAAAAATGGCTGCAGTCAGGAAAAAAATAAATTAAACTTAATTGATACTCATGTCACTGAAGTTAAGAGAGGCCCGGCAGTGGAAATGATGGAGTCCACTCCTGGATCTACCAGTTACCGACCACGTGAAAGTGGGTAGACTATTCGACCTCACTCACCTGCATTTTCCCTTGCCTACAAAATCAGGACCAAAGCAGAACAAACATTTCTGTAACACCATGTGTATGGACCTGAAAAATAATATGTGTTCTTCTATCCAGAGCACTAACCAAAACAAAAATAGTCTTAAAATAGAAAGAAAGAAAGAAAGAAAGAAAGAAAGAAAGAAAGAAAGAAAGAAAAAAGAAAGAAAGAAAGAAAGAAAGAAAGAAAGAAAGAAAGAAAGAAGAAAGAAAGAAAGAAAGAAAGAAAGAAAGAAAGAAAGAAAGAAAGAAAGAAAGAAAAATACATACATACTAGAACAGTTAAATATTTTCACCAGGCATCATAGTCAATATTTTCCAGCCTTAAACATTTGGGCTTGTGGCTCTTCCTTCAAAGAGTAGGTATCTACAGGTGCCTGGGTAGCTCAGTCAGTTAAGTGTCTGAGTCTTGATTTTGGCTCAGGTCCTGATCTCAGGGTCATGAGATCGAGCCCCATGTGGGGCTCCACACTCAGCTCAGTGAGGAGTCTGCTTGAAGATACCCTCTCTCCCTCTCCCTCCACCTCTTCCCCTATGCCTTTGCACTCTCGCTTGCCCTTTCTCCAAAATAAATAACTAAGTCTTAAAAGGGTAGGTATTGAGGGTGATTTGCTTCCAAATAGATGCATTTTTTTCATCAAAATTTAACAATTGATTATCCAGTAGTTAGCTATCTTCATTAATCTCTTATTTTATGTCAGAGAAATAACTCTGCAATAGTTTCACCTGTACCCACAGCTCCTCCAGGTGGACATATTATCTATCAATTGTAGACACTAATGCGGAGGCTCTACTTGCACTCAATAAGGGGGCTGCGCTAGATTTTCAGCTTTTCTTTTATGATCTTCTTAAGTAGCTAAGTCTTAGCTTTTAATTTAAAAAAAAGCTTTCTTGGAATATTTCAAGACATAAGTATGCTGTAAAATAACTTATGAATCAGGACAATTTCCTCATTATACTGATGCCTTTCCCTACTCAGCAGTGTGCATAAGGTAAGTGGCATCAAAGAAGCAACCTGTTAGGTTGCTCTAATGGCTGAACTAGACGACGTATGTGAAGTACTGATTGCAGTCCCTGGTGCGGAATAAAGACTTGAAACATTTAATTTATGGTTACTGTTGTTGATGTCATTAAAATTTTTGAAAGAGAAATCACCTGAAGCTAAATAAAGCAAGATGAGTTATTTTACGTCCCAGGATTCTTTACAAAGCCAGTCTACTGTTCATTTCCCAAACTTAGGGTGCTCGTATTTGGTCAATGCCTAGCCATGGTGGAAGTCTGGGAGAGTTTATAGGGACTCAAAGATCTGAGTCCCAAGTAATCATTCTAGGAAGTTAGAAGGCAGAGAGAGAATGCTTTCTGTAGACCAAAGCATAGAGAGAACCTCTGATATCCAACTTATGGGCCATCTGTCCAGGCCCACCAATACTAGGGGGTCCGCTCTTTCCATTTCCTAACCTCAGACGACTCTGGTAGAAACTCAGATTAGATTTGATGATAAAAAAGTTCTTACTTAACAAAGTCATACTAGTAGCAATCATTAGACTGAATACTTTCTACTCATCCCAGCACACATGTGGTTCTATAGGAACTAAAAATAGACACACATTATAGGAACTAAATATGTATATATAGTTATGTAGTATGTATAGTATGTATATGTGTACACACATAAAACTAAATATAAATATATATTACCTTTATACTACATTTATATTTACAATATCATTTTATATTACATTACATATTATATTTATAGGAAGTGCATATATTTATCTATACTGTATATTGTATAGATAAAAATTAGATATTTACTGTTTTTGCTCTGAAAGTCATCTGCTTCTTTAAACAGGCAGTTATAACACAAATGAATTACTCTCTAAAAATGCTGCGGAGGTGGCTGTTGGTGGGGGGGGGGGTCCATCACATTCCTAATTAACCTAATTCAACAAAGTTGAAAACGTAAGTTCTACAGGGAGAGAGTAATTGACTGTTTGGGTTCATTCCAAACATTAAAATAAAGAAAATCACTCTACTAGTGTTGCTATAAAATAATTATTCAAAGGTATATGACCAGTATGGATTGCATAAAATCTCTTGCAACAGTCTTTCCCCAGTTTAATCCAGTTGGCAAAATGCTCAGCTGCATCATCTAGCCAGAAGAATCCACTGCATGTTACTCCCTGCAAATGAAAACATAAACAAAGCTCCCAAATGCACATTATTTGACTAAAACAAATTTGAAGATAAAAAAAAAAAGAAGGAAAACGTAGTTATCTCTAGTTTTTCAGTGAGGTTAATCAGTACGTATGGCCATGACATTGAGTAAAAACTAGATTTCAAGATTAAGAGGCTAAGCAAAATTTCTCATGCTCAAATCTTCTTTGTCAAAACTTTCCAGGACTCTCTTACAAGTAAAGTAAAAACCCATTTTGATTTTTCACATTTCTTGGTTTACATTTATATAAACTATACATTCCAGCTAAGCATATGTCCTTAATAAAGCCAGATCACTCCTTGGTATGCTCCTACAGGGAAAGAAATACAGGAGTATCCAACAGCTTCATGGAAAATGTAAATTTTGACTGGGCTCCCTTTGAATAGTAAGGATGTATTTATTATATACATGCAGTATCTGCTAAAGTTGGAAAATGACCCTAATCCAGTCAACAGTGGTAAGACAAAAAAATCGTGCAAAAATTACAGGTATACTGCTTTGCAAAATGACACCGGTCTTTACAAAGTATACTTTATTTACTTCAAAAGAAAAAAAAAATCACAAAATGCACAGCTTTGCCCGAGGGCACTTCACTTACATTATCTGAGTAACAATACCTTTTACTTTCTTGTGATTTTTACTTCACGATGTTTGAGAGGGGGTCTCTCAAGCATGGACCAGACATACAAGTATAAAACTTCAAAATTAAGAGTTTTTTTTTCCTTCTATCTTTAATTTTTCCCTTAGAAATTGATATAAATGGCTTCCATTTAGATAATCCCTAGTATGTGTGTTCTATTGGGAGTAAAGCATTAAGCAAATGCATATGAATTATACAGTTTGGTGTAGAAGTTATGTTTATTTTGTTTATATGTCCCTTACCCAACTCAAAATAGGATCAAATCAAAATTTTAGAACCAGAAGAAAGCCTGCCCTTCCTTCATCACACAGCTATGAGGAAAACGAAGCTGATCACAAGCACCAGAACTGACCCAGTCAGTGTAGCTAAAACACACATATTCAAGACTAGACCTCAGCTTTACTACTTCACAATGTAGATATCCTTTCTCTCTTTTTAAAAAAATATTTTATTTATTTATTCATGAAAGACACACAGAGAGAGTCAGAGACACAGGCAGAGGGAGAAGCAGCCTCCCTGCAGGGAGCCTGATGCGGGACTCGATCCTGAGACTCCAGGATCATACCCTGAGCCAAAGGCAGATGCTCAACTGCTGAGCCACCCAGGTGTCCCAGTAGATCTCCTTTCTCCAAGCCTTGCTATTACACTGAAAATATAAAAACCTTGAAAAAAATAAGCATGAAATGATGAAAGCCTTGTTAGTTTGTAGATCACGGGAAACTGACACAAAAACACTGTAGATACATAAGTTCATGATTTGGAATTCTGTACTCCATCATTTTCTTGACAAAATCTGAAAGGTTAAAATGGAAACAGCTCTAAAGTAAGATATAGGGAGAAACTGGAGCCCCTGGGTGGCTCAGTCGGTTGCATGTCTGACTCTTGGTTTTGGCTCAGGTCCTGATCTTGTGGGTTCTGGGATTGAGCCCAGCATCAGGCTCCATGCTCAGCTCAGCAGAGAGTCCGCTTGAGATTCTCTCCCTTTGCTCCTCCTACCACTCAAACATGTGCGTGCCTCTCTCTCTATCAAATAGATATGTTATAAAGAAGATATAGGGAGAATAGTACAATGTAATTATCAATGACCTGACCCTAGAACTCATTTTCCCAGATGGCAGCTAGGTATACATATATGTATACATAGAGGTATAGTCTTTGACCCTATAGCTCACCACTCAGAAGAGAATAGATAGTTGGCTTTAAGGACAGCCCAATACATCTTCAGCTCAGACTGGGAGTATTAGCGTAGGGAAGTGAACACACTAACCCAGAGTCCCTTGGAACACGATGGCACCTCTTCCCCAGTGTGATGTGGGGAAGAATCCTGACCACAGAAGGTGGAGCCTGAGCCTCCCAGAAGCTGGAAAGTCTCCATGGTGGATAGACTCTCAAGGTGACCCCTGGGATGCTTGCCTCCCCGCTTGACATGAGTCCCTCCCCTTGAGTGTGGGTGGGACCTGTGACTTGCTTCTAACCAAAGAATACAGCAAAGAGGATGGGAAGTTATGTTCACACGGACATTATATGGTGACATTACATGAGATCCCAATGACTGTCGTGTTGAGTCTCTGTCTCTTTCCCTTCCTAATTCTGACAAATCAATTAGCCATACTGTGAGGGCCACTTGACAAGGAACTCTGGCGGCCTGTAGAGGCACAGGGTGGCCTCAGCTGACAGCCAGCCAGACACAGAAGACTTCACAAGGAAGGGGATGTTGCCAGCGGAGTGAGCCTCAGTGAGCCTAGAAGCAGATGCCCCCCCTTGTCGCATCTCAGTGAGACTGTAGCCCTGACAGCTCAACTACAGTGTTGTGAGGCCCTAAGCAGAGGGCTTAGACCCCTGTGCTTGGACCCCTGGCCCACGGAACCTGTGAAATAATAATAATAAATGTCTGTTGTTGCAAAACACTGTTGGTTTTACTAATATTATATACCAACAGGTAAGTAATACAGCTCTAAAGCCAAAAGAATCTACATTCAAAATCACGGCCTCACTAACACTCTGATTTTAGGCTAGTTTCCTAGATTCTTGTAATTAGCAATATGCATTATTAATATACACTAATTAATACACATTACCATGAGGAATAAATAATATGCATAAGCAGAGGCACATTTTTACTCAATGAATAATACTTTTCATCCCATTGTCACTGGGAGTTTATATAGAATGAAGCATAGAAAGGGGTTACTCGTTCTGTTCATTTAATTGGAAACATTAGCCAGGATGTTTTCAAATAAAATATCACTTTTTTTTTCTTTAAAAAAAAAAAAAAAAAGGAGAAGACCATGCAGATGCAAAACAGAAAATAAAAGGGGGAGGAGGGGACCATAGTTATCACAGAGGATGTTTCCTGGGGTGAAAGCCATTTCTTCCTGGCAAAAATAAACATGAAGAAGGTAACAAGCAAGGGAGGTCACATTACTCAAGGTCACAATGCGCACCAACACCTGCTTACCATATCAGCTGGGCTCAGTGATTAAACACAGACTAAGAGAACTACAATATACTCAATCCATGGGCATATTAAAATGGTAAAGGTTCATACTCTTGGAATTCTGCAAGATTTTCTTATTTTCAGACCATCTGATGGATGCAGTTGATGAAACAGACCACACGGTTTTTAAAATTAACAATCAGGTTAGTTTAAACCCAGATCTCCCATGTTTCCCACCCCTGGAAATAAGGCGGATGCTAATTAGGCAGCTGCTGCTCACACGCAAAAAAAGTCTATTTGGCTGAAATTAGTGAAACCAAACTCTTTAAAGACACTGTTTCGTGTATGAAAGATTGAGTGATCTAAAAGAGAAAAAAGCTAAGAGGTTCTTGAAGAGGCTGAACCTTTCAACCTGGGCTCCATTAGAATCTCTTAGAAAAACCTGAATCCTGATTGTTCTCTGACTCCAGCAATAAATCAAATCTCTAACAAGATAAGGATCTCATTTTTTTATTTATTATTATTATTATTTTTTTTTTTTACCAAAACTTCACTTGAGGATGGGAATTTGCTTTCTTTAGTGAAGCTGAAGCTGCAGGAAATTTTCACTATTGTTAAATGTGTGATTTAAAATAAACAGGACTTCAATGATTAAACAGTTCAATCCCATATATTTATCAGTGGGATCCATCACACTGGAAGAATGACAGCCACTTAGGAAACACTCTGTTGGGGGTGTTTCTCTATCCCTTTAGATGTTTGAAGAGTTTATGCAAATTTGTAAATATAATTTAAAATGTTTACAGGAGTTCGATTATTAAAGGTGACACAGAGAGGGGCTCCTGGATGGCTGTGGGTTAAGCATCTGCTTCAGCTCAGGTCATGATCTCAGGGTCGTGGGTTTGAGTCCTACGTTGGGCTCCCTGCTCAGCGGGGTGTCTGCTTCTCCCTCTCCCTCTGCCCTTCTCACCTCATGCCCGCTGGTGCACTCACATCTACGCTCTCTTTCTCAAATAAATAAGATCTTTTCAAAAAACGACAGAGAATTAATGGTGTAAAGGAATTAAGTCTGTTAAACTTACAAATTAATAGAACATTAGTCAATAACAAAGTAAGGGATTTTTTCTCTCTCTTTTTTTTTTTTTTTTTTACTAGTTTTCTATATTTATTACAGGGATGATACAATTGATAACCTGAGTTTAATATAATTAATTGAACTTAAGGGCAAAAACAATTTTGATTTTAAATTTACCACTTCAAAAATTTTAGATAAAACCAAAGCAGTTTCCCATGTAGACACTCCCCTCGGTAAAAAAATAATAATAAAAATAAAAATAAAAATAAAAAAACTGTAAGCAAAAGCACCTAATTTAAAAGGGACTGCAGGAAGTGTTACTTAAGAGAAAGGAGATGGTAAACAAAACAGGGAAAGAATTAACGGTCCTAATGAAACAATGGATTCATCTTCCAACAACTGATTTTTCTGTATTTTCTGAGTTTCTGGTTTTCCAACATGGATTTGTATTTGGGGTAGCAAGATAGGTCCTATCATAGTGTTCTCCCATGTCTCACTTCAGATTTCACTCACAGTAAGTATTCAAAATATTTTATCACATAGACCAGTTTGCACAATAGCAATGCTGTTTTCCAGTAATTCTGGGAGGATCCTGGGGGTCATAACTCTAAAGTTACATCCGTTTCCTCACCTCCAAAATCAGTCAAAGAAACATGCTGTAAACAATTAGGTGAGAGCTGCTTTAATGAGGAATTGGACTAAAGCAGAGACCATGAGGGATTTTACAAACGGACTAAATGTCAATTGGAAAGATGTCCCAGAAAAATATTTTACTTCAATCGGTAATTGGCCCCTGGAAGCCATGAATTAACTGGAAGACATATTTGGTACATTATGTAATCAAGAATAATTTGCTTTTTTATATAAAAGGAGATGCATGTGAAGATAGTGAAGTTTGTCATTTTTTTTGTCATAATGTCTCTGCAATAAAAACTAAAAAAGCTCCATTGAACTTTATTATTCAAGAGCCACACCCAAATGTTAAAAGCTTTCTAGAAAAGACAACTTCTTAAAGTGCTTTCTTCAACATTATACTAAATAACAGATTTTTTAAAAATCTATAGCAGGTATAGGACGATAGGCTCATTATATGAGAAGCTAACCAAACTCAGCAAATTTAATTTAATAGGCTTTATAACTACTAATGGAAATACACTTTCTAAGTCTTATCCCTTTTACAGAGTATTATTTCCATTTAAAAAAAAATCAGATAAAAAAACAAATTAAAGTAAATAAGCTTCTTTCAGATACTTTTAACAGGTCATTTTAATTGCTTAGTTTCTATGATGAAATTCAGAGGAAAGTATTTTATGGATTGAAGAAGCTATTTTAAAGCCTTGCAACAGTGCATTTCCAGAATCTGTGTTAATTTGGCACTTTTTTATTTAGAGGAGAGGACGTCTGCTGAACTTGATGCAGATTAACCAGAGATCCACTTGAAAGCGATTGTCTACTTTTTATATTTAGTTTACTAGCACTCAAATAAAATTAAAGCTGTGCACACTTAAGACTACAACACAACTATTAACTTGCATTTGAATCTCTTAATAACCTAATATTAATTGATACCCAAGAAATTAGTCTTCCTTGCATAGAAAAGCTACCCATGGGCAGCCCTGGTGGCACAGCGGTTTAGCGCGGCCTGCAGCCCAGGGTGTGATCCTGGAGACCTGAGATCGAGTCCCACATCGGGTTCCCTGCATGGAGCCTGCTTCTATCTCTATGTCTCTGTCTCTCTCTGTGTCTCTCATGAATAAATAAATAAAATCTTAAAAAAAAAGAAAAGAAAAGCGACCCTTCTATTAAAAAAGAAAAGTAAACAACATCCAGGTCGCTAAATATCAAAGGGTAAAATAATTCATCTGTAACTTAAAATTTTTATTTCACCAATTAGTACGTTTACCAGGATTTATCAGGATCCTTGAACAGTGTCATGGTACGGATTGTAGGCAGCTTCGAGTTTTTTAAAACAAAGATTTTATTTATTTATTCATGAGAGACACACAGAGAGAGAAAGAGAAAGAGAGAGACAGACAGAGAGAGAGAGAGAGAGAGAGGCAGAGACACAGGCAGAGGGAGAAGCAGGCTCCATGCAGGGAGCCCGACTGGAACTCGATCCCAGGACCCCGGGGTCACACCCTGAGCTGAAGGCTGACACTCAACCACTTAGCCACCCAGGTGACCCCAACAGCTTAGCTATAAAAGAAGCTTCTCTGGGCGGCTAAGGTGAGCAAGTCTTTTTGGAAGAAAGCTGGCCAGAGCCATGTGTGCTCCCAGGGACCTGGTTGTGCAAGCTCTTGTCTACAAGGTGGTTAAGAGGGGGCACCAGGCCTCTCTCACTACCACACCTGCTCACAGACCCTGTGGCTGGGGTGAGGCGAGCAGAGAAGATTCCTGGGGTCCAACAGTGGAGCTTTCCTTAGGGAGCCCCGGCAGCCTGGAGAGGCTGGGTGCGCCAGCTCCCTGAGTGGTGTCTTAGCTGCTAGCTCCTTGGCTGAAATGCAGACGCCTACCGCAATCTGCAAGTGAGCGTGAGCCCTTGCTTCCTGGGGCAGGGTGCTCCTGCCATGCACCCCACACCCACCTCTCCCTCCTTCTTACCCTTACCTCTACTGCTCTAGAAAGAGAAAGCTAAATAAATAATAAATAAATAAATTAATTAATTAATAATGAATGAATGAATGAATAAATAAATAAATAATAAATTTTTTAAGAAGGAAGACAAAGCTCCCCTCTGCAGAACCGAGGGCCTCTGCCCTGCGTGGAACTCCCTGAAGAGCTGTGCAGCCCCCACCGGGCCTCTGCTAAACAACCTGCTCCGCGTTCCTCTAAAAGTGTGTCTGAAGTCAGTGGGCCCCACTTGCAGTGAAGACAGAAAAGCTAACGAGGCAGGGGTCTGAGCCAAACCCCAGGAACCACTGTGGGAACGTGTAATTTAAATGACGTGCTATCTTCTCTTGGTATGCGTGTTTGTAAAGTGTTAAAGAAAAAAAAATAAAGTCGGATGCCTGAGGTTTCCAGGGTGCAAGCCGTGTCTGCAGGTGGGCAAATCAACAGGCCCGGCCTCCGTGGCTCTATCACGATGCTCTCACATGCTTGCCAGCAGGTGCCACCGAAACCCTGGCAGCTTCTGGATCTTCTTGGTGAGTATTGTCTGGGGGGCCTTGGGGATGAATTGACCGTGGGGGTCAGTCCTCAGGCAGCCGAGGGAAATCGTGTCCCACCAAGTAGAGGACTGTGTGTTTCTGGCCAGACTTTGTGACTCCTGCTAAGGGCGGACCTGCTTACCCGCAGGCCCAAGCGGCCTATCTGAGTTGTTTTCCTCGCTCAATAGTTCACACGCCCAAGTGGTTGTAACGGATGGCCCTGGATGTGCTGGGAGGACTGATTTGTTTATTTATTTTTTTTTAATTTTTATTTTTTAACTAAAATGAATGAAAGAAATGCCTTTACCAAAAACACATTTTGGGAACTGGTTCAGTGTCTACGCACTGGAAGTAAGATGACGCTAGACACTTAAGGTACAACCCAAAGACTGTGGTTGGAAGAAGAGCAAATCTGGGAGTGGGGAGGCCCCTCACCTCCAACAAATGGCAAGAAGGAGCAGGATGGTGGGCGCAGGGGTCCCGGTGGGTGTAGGGCCAGCTTTGGGGCAGGTCCCTTGACAGAGGTCCTTGAGCCTTTGGAGTGTCCCATGGGGACATGGGCTGATACACAGCTGAGCGTGTACGGACGGGGCATGCATTTCCTTGCAGGCATCTTGCCCATCATTCCCAGATTTGGAAAGTTTTCATGAACTAGGGCCTAAAGCTTCCAAACCTTTTCTTTGTATGTAAGTCGATGTCCATGAAGAGATCCCATCAAGGAAACGGTTAGAATAAACAAGGATAGAGCTGATAACGGAGGGGCTTGTTCTCACCAAAGCGAATCAGCCACACTTTTTGGAATTAAAATATTTTTTATAAGTGCTACGTTTACTCAAATTATATTATTTAGTTCTCAGAGGGTCCTTGCCTACTGCTCTTTTGGTCCCACCACAGCCCAGCTGCCTACATGGGTTTCCTGATTCCCCCCCCCCCGCCGTTTGTAAGACTTCTATATGGGATATACGTGGGGTCATCCTCCTTCGTAAAACTAGTACGAACCGTTTTGGTCCTCACTTCTTTAGGATCATTTCCACCACCTGCATTTGGTTAACGATTACAGTCTCATTCAGAAGTGTGTCTTTTCACGATGAAGTCCAGTAAACCATCTTCATCATCGGATTTTTGAGGTTACGGACGAAACACTTCATTCCCCAAACTTAGCTAATAATGTTCACGCGATAGCGAAGGGAGGCTTTATGTAATCATTTGACTCATTATGAACCTAGCGATACAAAAGGTATCTTCTCTGCATTCTGGAACATTCTGGAATGGTGGTTGGCAAATTGACGTCTTACTGTTGCCTACGGTCACAGAGTCCCACTTCACAAGTCCCAGCGCAGGAACACCCCACTGGTCTGTCACCCCAACCCCTCGGCCACTAACCCAAGTCCACGGTCACACACGTAGTTGTCTCAGCAAATTGCTACAATTTCTAACGGCTGATTCACAAGCTCTGTGGGAATCGAGTCAGAACCGTGAGGAGCACTTGGAGTCGACCTGGCCCGGCTGCCTCGGAGCCCAGAACGGGATGGAGACAAATGGAGAGTGTGGGTCCCATCGGCTGCGGTGTCATCGCACGCACTCCCTGAGGGTTGGTCACTACTAGTGCTGGCACAGCAAACAAGGGACAAGGAGAGGCAAAAGTAGGGCAAAACACAGCTGCCCCAATCCCAGAGGTGGCCAGGAGGCCAAAGGGGTTCACTCCCCGACTCGCTGCATCCTCTGCACGCAACTTCCCCAAACACCTGCACTGAATGGGGTTGACCCAGTAGGAGGACACAAAGCTCCATCTGGGCAGGACCTGTGGCCTTGGCCGTCTTGTTTCGTGGTCGGCCACACTTTCCCACTGCCGGGCCTTTGGGGCTGGGGAGAACCATGGGACATTTTGATAAATCTCTTGGGTTCCTACTTGGTCCATTCACCTCCCGTGTCCTTCCTCAACCTGCCTGAGGGCATCAAGGCTAATTATCCCCAGTTAATACAGAGAACACTTGCTCAGACAAGAGCTTCACCAGCTTGAGTTCACAAAAAGCCAGGGGGCCATCCAAGCCCCCAGTGCAGCCGAACCATGACTCGGTTTCCTGATGGACACATCCATCCTCGGGTCATAGGAACTCAAATTCTACCCAGCCCAACGTCTCGGGGCACAGAGCAAAAATGTCCTGACCTCTGTTCCTAACACATAGCCACCTACCACAGGAGAACAAGACAGCCTCACAGAACATCATCTCAAAGCTAGCCCTAATCTAAGGATTCCGGGGCTTCCCTCCATCCGAGCTAGCCAGTGGATTCTGGGTGGGGGAACGTGGTGGTAACACCAATGAATTATTCTGTGGATGGGAGCTTTTTTGCTATGCTCCTCGGCTTTACAATAAATCCCCTGGCTGGGCACAAGGCTGTGTTGCCACCATAAAATGGTAAAGACATTGGAAAAGGTATCGTCTGCGCCTACGGATGGGGATTCGGGCAGAAGCACTGCAGGCAGGTGATGCCAAATCCACACCGAGCAATGTGCTGTCTTGTCTGTGATAAAAGAGGGTCTGTGTCCCTGGACATCCAGCCAGCTCCCCTGGGCAATGACACCCTATTCGTGAGTCAGATGTGGTCTCTCTCACCAGCGCAACGGACATTTAGCAATAGGGGAAACCAGGTCAGCCTTAGGACGCCACTGGTGGAGCCTATGCATAATCCGATTCTTGTCACTATGGTCACTTTCCACAGAATCATTTTCTTGCTCCTCCTGAGATCAGAAAACTACATTTCATGGCAGCACTTTCACTGCCGTCCCTAAATCTACAGGGAACAGTATGGAGAGCTCGCCAAGGGAGCTGGGTACTTACTCCCTTTCCTGATACAGTTGTCAAGCCTTGTTGCAGTGTAGGCCCCCTGGGGACCCTTGAAGTTTATGAATAAAGGGGATCTTATCAGGTCATATATAAGAATAAGCCCATTTCACTTTCCTATCACTATGAGCCTTTAAATTCCTCTGAAGTAGTGGTTCTCAACTTTAATAGGAATATTCTAGAGATCTTGTTAGAATTATCAATTCTGATTTAGCAGATATGTTTAGTGTCTATAGCGGGTAGAGTCTTGTTGGTGCTGTTGGTGCTTGCTTCCATATCCCACTTGGAATAACGAAGGTTTATCACAGTGGCTCCCAGGGAACAGTGTGCAGACAATGGGTTTTGCATGGCAACCTTTTAGAAACCTATATTTGTGCCTCCGCTCCAGACTAGCATGTTATAGACCTGAAGGGTAGGCCTCAGGGATCTGTTTTAGGAGTCACCCGTGTCATTCTGATCCTTGTTAATGATCGAGAACCTCTCTTGTATAACAGCCTGGTGAAGTTTTGACATGTTGACCTCATCGAGTATAAGCTGCCATTGAAGACCGGCTTCTATTACCCAATCCGGCAGACTCTTAACACCACTTGTCAGTGTGCTAGACAACACGCTACACACTGCATCCAGGGTGAGTGCGCTCCTAAAAAGGAATTGGCCCCAGTAAGTTTTACATTTCATTTTTCATTGTCTGACACCTTCTGAATTCACTCCCGTACACGCTTCCTAGCTCCCTGCCAATAGGGCTTGACAGTGTCCTGCACCTGTTTTGGGGTACAGGCTACCTTGTGATGGAGCTCATCTTACTTCTCTTTGAGCTGCCTGGAACTAGCACTTCTTGTGGGCCTAGAGGCAACGACGAGGGGTAGAGGTGGATTCTGAGAAGAATCAGCAGCAGCTCGTGAAGAGATTGTCTAAGTACAGACAGTGTAAGGCTGTTAAGAAGAGGAGGGCTGGCTCCCTGGGGTCTACAGAGAGGGGAAGGGTTTACCTTCACTGCCCAAAGGGGCCTGAGGAATTCAGAGGCTCCATGTTCTCAGTCTTTCCATTTTCCCATCTCATATCTCCTCGTCTCTCTTATTCCCATTCAATACCATTTTGTTGGCTCGAGAGACCTGGGCATGTTGGGAATCGAAGCGGCCCTGTGTCTCCAAAACATGTACTATTACAAAGAGATGTAAGGTTCCTTCAAAATTGCCATGAAGACTTTCTGCTTCTCCACATGTATTCTTACGGTATTTCACGGCTTCACATTTTCCCCATGTATATATTCAAGAGTTGTCCAGAGAAACCAAATGCAATTATAATTACTACTGTTGCCATAGTGATTAAATGCTTCAGCCACTTGATTGCCCAAAACTCTACACCTGCTTGTCATCCGAGGCTACTACAGGTGCTAATTTGAATAATTGCCATGCCATCCTTGGCATGGATGAGCCATATGCTGTTTGGAGCTCCCAGCCCCAGGAATGGAGATTATCCCTGACTTCTCAAATATATGCACAATGCAATCCAAGCATCTCATTTCCAATTTCTTTTCTCCTGGGGATAATTCAAGCACCAATTACTGTATTAGTCGGCATACTAGCAGGAAGAAGATATCACCCTCAAATTAGGCTAATCGAATGTGGATTTAGCAAAGGACTCCTTGACAGAGGTGTGGGCAGGTACCGGGAGACTACAAGGGGTAATGTCATACACTCAAAAAAAAACAAAAAAAAACAAAACAAAAAACAAACAACAACAACAACAAAAAAAAAAAAAAAAAACAAAGGATCTGCAAAGAAAAAAATCACCAGAAAACAAAACAAAACAGACTCCCAAAGGTGAATGTAAGAGTCACACTTGGAGAGAAAGGCACGCAGCCTGAGGAGGAGCCAAGGAGACATATATTCGGCACTTACTCTTGGCTCTTCCTCCATTTCTTGCCCATTGGTGGCAGCCAACAGAAATCCAGAGGGCTCAGGAGCCTTTGGATGTGACCCATATCACAGCTTGCATGGGAAGACCGGGTGTGAAGGGCAAATGTCTATGTCCACACACTCGTCTCCTTCATAGCAAGGACATCTCTCCTAGATACATCTTGTTGAAAGAATCTAAGAGCAGTTAATTATAGAACATAGATTCCAGCAGAAATAGGAAGGGATTTGTGAGATAAAATCTGAACGCTAGGCTTACAACAGTGAGGACTAGTACAAGGCATGACAAAGCTGGGGGGGGGGTCTGACATTAGTTGCCATTTGCTCCGTGTGTCTGTGTAAAATCATCTCTGATTGTCTCATTTGCATTGTATCTGCTTTGCTCCCACTTCCTTCTCCCCACTATCAGAACAGCAAGTGCCTTTTTAAACCCAGTTTAAGAAAAAAAATAATAATTTATTAGACTCTATAATGAACAAGATTCTGTTATGAGCACACACACAAAAAGTTAGACTCACAAGTTTAGATCCTACTGACCGTACTTGTGAGATTATACAGTCCTATAACATTTTGCTCTAACGTGCCATATATATAAAAACAAAAGCTCATTAGGTTCTTCCATAAGAATGTACAATATTCTGGGGCGCCTGGGTGGCTTAGTCAGTAAGTGTCTGGCTTTGACGCAGGTCAGATCTCAGGGTCCTGGGATCGAGCCCTGCTCAGTGGGGAGTCTGCTTCTCCCTCTCCCTCTGCCCTGCCCCACCCTCAGTAGGGCAATGGGCTCACCTTTCTAGAGAATAAGTTAAATGTACCCTCCTTTGGATGGAATCCGTTTGCTGACCACAACGGGGAATACACTTCACCTTAGGGAATCCTTCTCCTCAGCCTTAGGCAAATCCCTCCACAACATGACCATGTGGCCCCGTAAAGGCCACTTGCTCTCATAGCTGATGAAAATGGCAATAATCTAATGAGAGTGCACTCAAAACGGAATGTCCATTGTATGGCATGCTTGTGTTCATTACTGGAGAATTTTCACCTCACAGAGTAACTCCTCAAGAGGAGAGCTCATATCTGTCCTTATGCGCTTTTGAACATATTCCTGGGAGGTTTTATCCCCATGTTCCCCCAAAACCGCTCTTGTCTAGGATACAACGGCCTCCCTTGTTGTTGAATTCTGGAGTCAGTCCTCAACTTTCTACCTCATTTACCAACAACACTTCTCACAATCACATTCTCCTCCGTATTACCCTTTTACCCACCTTTTAGAATACCATACATTCATTTGGGGAATATAAAAAATAGTGAAAGGGAATAAAGGGGAAAGGAGAGAAAATGAGTGGGAAATATCAGTGAGGGAGACAACATGAGAGACCCCTAACTCTGGGAAACGAACAAGGGGTAGTGGAAGGGGACGTGGGCAGGGGGTTGGGGGGACTGGGTGACGGGCACTGAGGGGGGCACTTGACGGTGAGCACTGGGTGTTATACTATATGTTGACAAATTGAACACCAATAAAAAATATACAAAAAAAAGAAATTAATAGACTCACTTCTATATCACTGTTCGTCTACTCTCAGCCTCTCCTACTTGCTCATCTTTTCTTTCCTTATGTATCTTCTTTCTTTCTGATGGTCTCATTCAATGCCATCTCCACCCTCAATTCATGATTCCCAAATTTATATCTCTAGTCCTGCTGTCATTTGGGGCCAAGGATACACATCCTAACTGCCTTCTCCACATCTCCACTCAGATGACTGCTAAGCAAATCCAATGGAGATCCGATTGAAATGAGCTCTGGATCCTTCCAGGCACTTCCAGGCATTCTCCTCTTGTTGTCTTTCTCACATGAGTCATGGGAGACTCCTTTCTCCAATTTTTCCAGATAGAATCGTTGTTAGTCATTGTTGACTCAATGTCCCTCATGTCTCACGTCCAGTTTGTGAGAAAATACTAATATATATAAAATATGTCCAGATTTGATTTTTTTATTCCCTTTATTGTTACCGACTTGGTTTATGTCAATATTATCTATTGCCTAGAGTATTGCAATAAATTCCTAGATAATCTTTCTGTTTTAGACCTTATCCTGTTTCAGTCCATTCTCAGCACAACATAAAACATAAGTCAGCTTAAAACTCCCTAGTGGGGATCCCTGGGTGGCGCAGCAGTTTGGCGCCTGCCTTTGGCCCAGGGCGCGATCCTGGAGACCCGGGATCGAATCCCACGTCGGGCTCCCGGTGCATGGAGCCTGCTTCTCCCTCTGCCTGTGTCTCTGCCTCTCTCTCTCTCTCTGTGACTATCATAAATTAAAAAAAAAAAAAAAAAAAAAAAAAAAAACTCCCTAGTGGCTCCCATGTCTCAGAAAATAAAACAAAGCCTTCTGTGGTTCTAACATGACTGGTTTAATTTTGTCCTTTCAACCACTGGCCTACAAGCTACTTCTCCAATACATGAAGCACGCTCCCAAATTAGCACCTTGCTCTTGGGTCCTCTACCCAGACCCTCCTTCTCTAGGAAGATACAACCACATACACACCATATAACAAAATACACACAACATACTGATGTGTGGAACATTCCTGTTCCCTCCAGCAAGTTTTGTTTTTCCTCCTGGGCGAATTCCTCCATGATCCACTAGGAATTATGGTTTTCATAAGTAATGGATTTATTTTAAACATATAGACACTTTGAAATTTGTGGCTGACAATATTTATCTTTTTACCAATTATCAGAAAGCTTAGATATAGGAGCATATCTCATCACTAAGAGGTGACTATATTACCATAATACACATTTCCTCAGCCTCAAGTTTTATTTCATCTTATCACATCTTTATTTTTTTTTAATTTTTACCTCAATTCTCATTTATGCTATTATGTGATATTTTATACATTTAAATATCTACCAAAAGAACAAGTGTGATGCAGATACATAGATAGAATTAGGCATATGCTTCGATTCTTGTTGTTCTGTTGTTGTTGTTGTGGCTATGGACCAGGTACGCAAATCAGCCTTTTCGAAAAGCAGAATCATGATAAGTACTGAACTATTAAAACAGCTTCTCAAATACTGCCATGTGTCAAAGCCATCCTATGGTTTTAACCACTCTAAGAATTATTACTCAGTACCACAAGGTGGATCTTGTACCAGCCTGGATTTCTATTAGAACCGTCCCTCCCCATAAGCTCCATATGCACCAGAAGACAGTTACTAAAACTCATTGTATTTGGGAGACAATAATTTGACTTCAGGTTTAGATGGAAGATAAATTCCTGCTCATGTGCATCAGAGGGCATATTTGCATGCCCGTGTGTGTGTCAGTGCGTGTGCATAACAGAGAGACAGGTATGGGGAAAATTATATTTGGGTCTTTAGAAAAATGAACATGTGCACACACCCACTCACATGTATTATTAGAAACAAATTTAAATGCACAAACAGCCTTTTCTGTCTGAAATGCGGAGTTCAACATGGGATAAATTTAACAGTGAGGAATGCTTTCCTCCCACGTCTTCACCGTGTCCAATATTCATGGAATCCTCTGGGCATGGGGCACAGGGTTAGCAATCAGAGAGCTCTGTCCTTGAATGATGAGCTTGAGTGCCAGAAAGAAAAGTCTGTTAACATTTCATGAAGTTGCAGTTTAAATATAAAGCTCATGTGTCCTGCTTTTGAAGAAATTCGTTCTAGAGGACAGCAAACAGAAGCTTATATGCACAGATGTGTGGGACAGCACCGATGCAATCATATCACATAATGAGCTACGGGGTTAGGAGGGACTGATGGCCTTTGAGACAGTAGCTCATGCCATTCATTCTTGGGACAAGGTTATTCCATGTGATAACTTCTGTATCCTCTCACCAGACTCACTGCAACTTGGCCATAGCCATGCTCAAAGATTCCCAAGGCAATATTTTAATATTTAGAAAACAATTCCAAAAATACCAATTTTGTGGTATACATGACACTAAAGGTTGTCCAGTTGTAGGCATATTCAACTAATTTTGTCTGGAAGTTGGTTTACATAATGCTCGATGTCTACTAGTAATTATATGAGGAGAAAAATCAATGAAATGAATGGCAGACGTACCTACTAAACCAGATTTTCATTTCTTTGTTAGCTTTCTTTATGGGAGGAGCACACGGGACCCAGAAACTACTAAGTAAAAGTCGCTACTAGGGACTACTCATGTTATACAATAATTTATGATCCTAACCCTCAGGCTAAGCATGTTTTGCTTGAACAATGATCCCAATACAGCAAAAGACGAGAAGACCATGTAACAGATGTTCAGAACTAATTGTACATGCTAAGTGCTTCTGTCTCATTCCCTTCGGGGATATTCAATGATGATCACTCCTCCATTCCTCTTAAGTTCTACATATTTTTCTCATCTTGTGTCTCCTCTTAACATTTGAGACGTGGATGAATGCCATTGCCATCGCTGCCGTCACTGGGCCCCATGGGTTGTATCACATCCCATTCCATCTTTAAACCTCTTCTTGACCTTTGGGGTAAGGAACCCACCCAATACTGGAAAACCCTAATAGGAAGGATTTCCTTCTATCTAAGGCTTAACCTATTTATACTTGAACGTGCTAGGTTTTAAGTAGAACACATTATGAAAATTCAGGAGTCACAGCTGACATACATACAAGCAGACATGCAGGTGGCAGGGAGTGCTGACAAAGGAAGAAATCTAAACCAAAAAAAAAAAAAAGAAAGAAAAAAAAGGTTTTTTTCATAACACAAAGGACAATAAGATGTGGATGTCACATGATGTGGCCAAGAAGGGCATGGCGAGACATGAATGGAGTTCTCACTTCCTTAAGATAATAGCGATTATTCATGGATATGTTGCTAATCTCACTTTAACCTCAAAAGTTTTGACGAGGCAGATATGTTACCTTACTGTGTAAAGGAGGAAACAGCTGCAGGCTAAAAATGAAGGCAAGGTTTTTTTCTTTTCTCTAAGAACTTACCCATTTTATAAATATATTACTCTTCTCCACCTCTGTAATCTCCTAGGTTCCCCCAAATTGACTTTTTTTTTAATACAAAATATAATGACACAGTATGTGAAGTCATTTCTCTTACTCCTATTTCCTTATAAAACATAATGAGATGCCTATCAAAAAACTTGCATTGTTGCAAAATGAGGAAGCTTCTCATCCAGCCGGGGTACAGCAAAGGAAAGTGCATTACACACAAGGAAGGATGGCTCCTTCCTTGATAGTTTTATCATCAGAATGTGACTGAGATTCTTAACATAATTTTTAGTTCCGAGAGTAATTTAATTAATTTCAGATATTTGGGTCGTTTCCACTTGAATTTAGGTTCAGACACTCTGCGAGTGTGTATATTTAAAATCCATATAAAATCAGCTCTAATCAAACCAGAACTATGAGGTCTTGTCATTTTTGTAAGTAAAAGCTGACAACATATAAGCTTAACGAATGGGACAATTTAGCAGTCCCCCAGTCGTTACGCTATAGAAACTGAAATACCTGTCATTTGGACTACCGTGTTGGGTGGTGGCAGTTTCTTTCTCAGGGCTATCTCTGGTGAGATGGATATAATGCCAGCAGGTACTATCAAGGTCTTAGCACATAACACATTATTGGCTGGGGGAGACACTCGCTCAGGAACTCAATGGTCAGCCAATGAAAACCAGCGAAACGGTCAGGACTACACAAAATCAAATACACAATGAGAATATCAGATTTGTTGGTGAATGTAGGAGAGAGATACAGGAAGATATATCGCTCAGATCACTCAGCATCAACTTATTTTTCAAGCTTTATTTCTTTCACAGATATTCCCGTTCACAAACTTCCTATATGAAACTGAAGGGCCTTCCTGTTACCTTTAAATTATAATCTGCATTTTCTCATCTCTAGACCTCAAAACAATATTCTATTCACATGTATCTATTTTGATACAAATCAGTGTCCTCTCTTCATCAAGCTTTATTTATCTCATGTTTTCAGTGTAAAAATCTCCCTCATCCCCTTGAAGAGAAAACACAAATAGACATATTAACACAATTCTTAATGCTCTTAGGGCATAGAAACCTGTAGATATTAATGCACACATCATTGCAACTTCTAGGTTGCCCAATTTTGATGTGCAAGGCTGTTCTAGAATATGTTTCGTACTCATCATGTTTACATTTAAGATAATCTGTTTGAAAGTCATTCTACAAAATTCCCTAGGTTCTGAAAAGGTAAGGGCAGGCTTCACAGTGACCCGCTACAATGATCTGTTGCTCCTTCTATTTCAAACACTCAACTGAGTCAGAGTTTACAAAATCAATCTGAATTTCTAAGTTGCTCATAAGTATGAGTTTTTGTATTACTGAAACTGTCTATATCCATTGCTTACTAGAAATAATTTTTGAGGCTTAGCTCAGGCAGAAATTAGATGGTGAGATTTTTTTGGTAATGATTTCAGTGTCAGATTTATTCCTACATAATTTGCTTTATTTTGACTCCAATAACCAGATTGTACACATAGAGAGTAATCAAAATTAAATTTTAAATGTATTCCTAAAAAGAGAAAGAATGCTTATGATTTCTAAATTGTGTTTTCAGTTTTTTTTTATAACTTCAACACAGAAATACTATCAAAGCAAATCTGTAAATGATTCACACCATCTTCCAGCACTTGAGTTATGTCACATGAGCCAGAACTGTGAAAGCACAGCTCCCCCCGCCCTGCATCTCAATATAAACACCCATCAGTCAAGAAGTAGGCCCATCGGGGATAATGATTAAAATTCCCATATCTGTCAATTTTGTGAACAATATGATTTTGTCAACAATAGTCAATATATGATAGTCTAGGTGTAAAATGGGCAATGATAAAATCCATTCAAATGAGGTACTTTTAGAAAAGGTCAAGAGCACTTAGACGACAGGAAGTTCTGAGAGCTGGAAATGAGGATTTGAAGGGAAAAGGATGCTAATGTGTGGTGGTTCCAACCTTTCAAGAGCGAGGTATCAGACTGATGGCACTTGCCCTAGGCTTGCTGAGAGGGGGTTCCAGGAGATCTCTGAGAACTGAATTAGTGGGGGTCAAAGGAATTAGCTGACTGGTGTCTGACTAGTGGTTGATAATTTTTATGGTTAGGGTAAAGGTCTAGATGAAGGACTTAGGCAAGACATTAAAGGCTGCTGTTGGGAGGTTAATGGGGCATTTCAACTGGAGATGGCTCTGTAAGTAAGTATTTCCCAGCGCCAGATGGGGGCCACCCAGAGAGTGAGAATGAAATGATCTTAGGTCCAGCACAAGAGAGACACCAAGAGGAATGAGATGCCGGGCTTGCACAGCCCTATCCACAGCAAGAGGAACAGTGAACACCCAGATGCAGTGCACCAGTTTGATCACGGAACCATCCAAAGTGGGGAGCCTCCAAAGAACCTACCAAAATGGTTCCCAGAATGGTTCGCATAGGTAGCCAAAACCAGCCCAGGGTAATATGGCAGTAGGAGCCTTCCTTCCTTGGTATGTCTGCTGCCTCTCAGAGAGTCAAATATGGACAGGTGAAAAACAGTACTTAGCAAGCTAGAGGAATAGGTGGAGAAGAAAAAAGCAAAGAGACAACAAAGTGTCAAACCCCACAGTTCAAGGCAACCAGGAAGAATCAGGCCCCCAAAAGTGATATTCATGAAGGAAATAATAAAGGTGATTTCCATCAAAACTTTCTTTCAAGTCCTATATGTATAATATATTTAATTTAAAAAAAGACTTTATTTATTCATGAGAGACACACACAGAGAGAGGCAGAGACACAGGCAGAGAGAGAAGCAGGTTCCATGCAGGGAACCCAACATGGGACTGGATCCCAAGTCTCCAGGATCAGGCCCTGGGCTGAAGGTAGCACTAAACCACTGAGCCACCCGGGCTGCCCCTATAATATATTTCAAATAGGAGTATTTGTTGGATTAAACAACAGTACTAGCAGAAAGATCTAGAGAAAGGACTATGAATGTAATGACCAATAAAAGCCAGCAATTCTTCAATCCAAAAGGCAAAATGAAAAAAAAAAAAAAAAAGGCAAAATGGGCCCAGATTTGACAATATTTTCCCACTCGAAAGCTTTATGATGAACATTATGAAAATGGAAAATACATTCCTACTCCACTAACAAATATGGATACAGCCCTTTCTGCTATCTTTTGTTTTTTTGATTTTCATGATGCTAGCCCTAATTATTTCACTATGAATTTCACCATCAATTGATGGCTATAAGAGTCTTATACTTCCATCGTGTCATGTACATCATACAAGTCATCCTCGGTTAAATCAAACGTTTGGTCCATATACAATTAGGCTATGAATATGCATCATAAATTAATATTCTGAATACTATGTACTCTTCCAGTTCCCTCACTAAGGCTACAGTATGAGTCGACTATAATTTGTTATTCTTGCACAGTGAAAATTAATTAAAATTATTTATTCATCATCAAAGTGTCATTCCCATGACAAAGACTAGATGAAAACAAACAATCAAAATTAACTCTGAGTTCATATTTCTTCCAGGCATCAGCCCACAAAATATTACTGAAAAGAGAGAGAGAAAGAGAGAGAGAGAATGTTTCATACAAATAAAAGTGGATTGGATTCCCTCGCTGATTTTTATGGAGACCATATATTTTTCATACAGGTTATAGTGAATGAAATGTCTATACACACTGAACCATTGTTAATGAGAATCCAGTGCTTAAAAGTACTCAATGAGTTTTCCTGAAGGACGTATGTACTGGAAACATTTGATAATTAAAAAGTTACACATGTTTAGTCATATTTGTGAAAAATAGAAGGGAAACAGTAAAGTTCTTTTAATTCTTGGAGGTGTGTCAAGGCTCTCACAGATTCCTCTCACCTCTATTCTATGCTAAAGACTTGCTTTGTATGAAATAAATTAAACTCTGATGGCCACTCCCCTGGAAGGTTTTTCAGTGTCTGTGTTACAGAATTATAGAATAATGATGACTTGATCATCACCCTACCAAGAAACATTGCATATGGGGGAAAATGAGAGATTTGTGGCAAGAAAAATAAGGAAGTCAGTCATTGTATATTCAGGAAGAAAAATATTTTTAATTATGTTACCAGTATTTCAACAAAATCATAAAACCAAAAATGCAAGAAGTAGCAGTATAGAAAATAATTCCCTATCCTACTAACAAAGAGGAAAACAAAATGCTAAAGCTGTTGCTGCTTTTAATAGCATCAACACCACAAAATACCTAGGAATCAATGGAAAGAATATGTTTAATACCTATTAATAAATAAATAAAATATGAATGAGAGAATATATGAATGTAAAAATTGGAGGGATATACCATGTTAATGGATTGAAAGACTCAAAAATGCTAACTTTTTCTCAAATTAATCAATACATTCAATCCCATACCCATAAATAACCCAGGAATTGTGAAGAAACTGGAGTTCATTCTATATAATTCGTATAAAATTTCAAGGTGTCAACTATATCTAAGATCAAGTAGAATACCAACTACATTGGAAGCTGCAATTCTAAATATTAGTGTGCATTCTAAAGCTACAATAATCAGGACAGCATGGCACGTGCAATGGATGACAGATCATCAATTAGAACAAAATAGAGTCTAGAAAGCGACTCACACATAAAAGATTCACAATGCTGAACCAGTTGAATCTGTGGTATTTAAAATAAATGAAATGAGACTACTACTTCACAAAAGTAAAAACAAACAAACAAAAAACCAGACAGATTACAGACATAAATGTGAAAGATAAAAGAATACTTCTACAAGAGGCCTTAAGAGAATATTTTCAAGATCTTGGGAGAAGAACTTCCTGAACAGAAAACAAAATGCACTAAATCAAAGCAAGAGATAGAGAAATTGCCCTCAATTAAAATTAAGAATTCAACCAAAGTTGATAATGCTATCACACGATAGCATTATGAAAATTAAGAAACTAAACCAGTGCATGGAATAATGCTGACAAAGTCTTACATCCAGAATAGATAAAGAATTAAAATTCAATAACAAAAATGAAAGAATAAAAGAAAGAACAACAAAAACATGTAGTTAACAAAATGTGAAAAAGACCTTAACAGGCATGTCACAAAGGAGGATATTTAAATCGTCAATAAACATACAGAAAGATATTCTGCCCCTTTTTTAAATCACAGAAATGCAAATTAAATTCATAATAATATAATACAAGCATGTATCAAAATGGCTAACATGAAAAGACTGCCCATAGCAAGTACAGGCAAGAACGGCCTGCTTATATATCACTAAGGGGAGTGCAAATTTGTAAAATTATTCTGAGAAACAGTTTGACATTAAGTACTACACTTGAACACGGCCAAATCTGGTGACACATATATTTTATTGCTAGGTATATACCCAACCAAAAAATGAGTGGCACGTACACCAAACGTCCTGTACAAGAATGTTCATAGTGGCTTTATTTATACATCTTCAGAATTGGAAACAACTTGAATATCCATCCATGATAGGATGGATATATTCATTTTTTTATAATCATACAGGGGAATGTACATGGCAAAGAATTGAATGTAGACCTACACACATTAACATATATAAATTTCACAAAAATAATTTTGAGCAAAAGAAGCCAGGCGCAGAGAACCCATACAGAGTTACTACATCGATGGGACACAGCTGTAATCAGAGATCAGGTCAGTGGCTACTTGTGGAGGCAGGAATGAGCATCTTGGGAGGGATGTAAGCAGGGCTTTTGCAACTTCCTGACATGGGTGGTGGTTACAAAATTATATACATTTCATGAGAACTCCCGAGTTTTATGCATGTGCTCATATGCAGGCTAAGATTCAGTAAATTTTTTTAAAGTTAAGATGAGTTTTGAAAAAGGAAAAATGAATGTCTTGTATCTGCTGTTGCCAAGTTACCACAAATAATATGCAATTTAGTTCAATAAATGGTGATGTGATGATATTTGAAATAACATTGCCCTGAACAGTAAGTCATATTTTATACCACAATTATAGGATGAGAAAACAATTTATGTGGTTAAAGTGGTTACAAAGTTAAAAATGGATTTGGATATAAGTGGATAATCAAAGAAGGGGAGAAGAGGCAAAAATGCATAGAGTACAACAAATTTATTCCTGACTATATCACTGAATTTTTAGGGAGTGATCATGTAGCCAGGGGTTAATTTGTTTCCTAATTACATCCTCACTCAAAACCTTGAAGAGAATAGGTGTTCAATATGTATTTGCTGACTGAATTTCACAAGTAACAAGTCTCAATTCAGCCTGAATCCCTGCTCACCAACAATGCTGGAATCCCAGCATACGTGATGCTTCTGCCTCCAACTCCATCCCTGCTCATCAGGGACAGAGACATGACATGGGCCATCCTGATAGTGGCCTTTACAGAAAAAATGGGACACTTCTGATTTCTACCAGGAGCATGTACCTTAGTGAAGCTCATGCTTCCTGTAGTATCACAGCTGCCAGCATGGACTCTTCCTCCATACTAATTAACTTCAAGCCCAGGCTGATTGCTTCCTAATATTTTATTTCATGAAGACCTTTCATGTCAAATTAGTCAAATCCACTTGAGAATCAGCTCATTCAACTCCTGTTCTCCCATCTTAGAGGGCTCTGGGCCTCCAGATCACACCAACAGGGCAAAAGGTGATTTAGGAAACCCCACTGTGTGTGTGTGTGTAGTGGGACAGCTTCTCAAGGACAGGGAAAACTTAAAATCTCATGGGGACCATAACAGTCACTGGGAAATGAAGAACTGACAAGGTCTGTTCCTACTTTCAGTTTTGAGTGTAGTGGTTGAGGGAATGCCTCAGGATTTCACCGCGAAGAAGAATTGTTTTGCAGTGTTTCTCAGAGAAAGATGAACATATACGATTGACTTTAAAAGCAGGGCTCTAATGTCCTAATTGGTTTCGGCTCAAATTATTAACAATCCATTCCTTCAATCCACATACAGAGTCAGTTTTTAGTACACAACATTGCCTTCGAAGTACTGAGCTAGAACATTCTCAATGCTGCCATCAGGAGTGCTCAGATATGCCTTTACCTGAGAACAGGAACCAAAGAAATATAAACAAAGAGTTGTGACCAAAAAGAAACAAAACTAAAATCTGAATAGTTATAAAATAATACTGATAAATCTCTAGTAAGGAAGATTTAAAAATAAACAAAACATAAACTACTAATATCATAAGTGAAGGAGAGGATATTACTAGAACTTCTACAAACATTAAAAGCATAATAAGAGACAGTCATGAGAACTTTCTGCCAATATATGTGACTTAAACAACACAATTTACCAAAGAAAGACAAAACAGGAAATCTGAAGAACTCCATATTTATCAAAGAAATTGAATTGTTTTTAATTTTTTTAATTTAAATTTAATTCAATTGATATATACTGTAGTATTAGTTTCAGGGGTACAAATTTGTTATTTATCAGTTGCATAAAATACCCAGGACTCATCACATCAAGTAAGAAATTGAATTTGTCAGCTAAAACTACGCCAGAAAGAAAACTCCAAGTCTGGAGGACTTTGCTGGCTAATTCTATTAAATAGTAAGATAGAATTCTTCATGTGTTAAGAAAGAATCCTAAAAAAAAAAAAAACAAAAAAAAAGAATCCTAAACAAACTCTTACAAAAAAAGGGAGGTGCAGGACACATACCTCATCTTGTGTTATGATACCAGACCTGACAAAGATACAGCAAGGAGAGATACATAGGCTAACATCCGCGTTACTTTAAACACAAAGATATTTAAAAATAAAATCACTAGGAAAAATCTTAGCAGATCACATCTGGCAAAATAGAAAATGGATAATACACCGTGGACCAGTTGTTTTTATACCAGTGATGGACAATTAGTTTAACCACTAAAATAAATCAAAACCTATTAACAGAAAACAACAACACAAACAACATAGAAAATTCATTTATCAAAATTAGACACCCATTAGCATTAAAAAAAAATTCAACAAAGAAGGTAACTTCCTTATTCTGATAAGCAGCACTTTAAAGATTCATTTTTAAGATTTGATTGATTGATTGATTGAAAAATAGAGAGCTCGAGCAGGAGGAGGAGCAAAGGGAGAGAGAATCTTAAGCAGGATGTGCTGCTCAAGATGCCCGACCCAGGGCTGGATTCCAAATCCCTGAGATCACGACCTGAATGAAACTAAGAGTTGGATACTTAACCAACTGAGCCACCCAAGTGTCACCAAAACATGTTAAAAACAGAACAACTTAACACCTACAAGGTAGCTAGAGCCTCCAGTCTTGTCATTCTACTCAGCATAGTGGCTAGGAATCCTCCCCGGCATAAAAATGCAAAGAACAAAAGACATTAGATTTAACATGGAAGAAGTCAACGATTCTTGTATGATTATTTATATGTAAAACCTTACAGAATCATCAAAATAACTACTAGAATTTATAAGAGTATTTTTTTTATTGAATTTATAAGAGTATTAATCATGGTCTCAACACACAAGGTAAATGCTCAAAAATGTCACCAACAATGTCACTACCAAATGTAGCTGAAATCAAGTCATAGAGATCTACACAAATAGGGTGATATGCCATGTTCATAGTTTGGAAAATGCGATATTCTTAAGATGGCAATTTAACCCATGCCTTTATAGATTCAATGAAATCTCAATTGTAATCTCAGCAAGATTTTTATAGAAATTAATAAACTGACTCAAACATTTTTATGGGAATGCAAATGACCTAGAATAGACAAAACAGTCTTGACAAGGACGATTAAGGCTGGAGACTTTGGACTATCTGACTTTAGTATGTACCATAAAGCTGCATAGGAGAGACTGGCAAAAGGAGAAGATAAATGAATCACTGGAATGGACTAGACTGAGGATTGCCCAACTTTGTTAATGGCCAGATATTAAATATTCTAGGCTTTGTGTGCCTAAAATATTAGATATGTTATTACTTCTTTTTTTTAATTTGATAACACTTTAAATATGTATTAACTCGTTATTAGTTTGAGGCCATGAGTCATAGTTTGGCAATGCTTGGAAAAGAGGAAGGAGACCTACAGTTGCCTTTCCACAAATACTTCAATGGAATTTATTTAGCGGAGCAAAGACAATCTTTCAGTGAGTGGCTGGAACAACTGATATCCATAAGAAATAATTTAACCTCAATTCCTACTTCCTACCAAATACAAAAATGGATATCAGAAAGATCAAGTTCTAAGTATAAGGACCAAAACTATGAAGCACTTAGAGGAAAATATCTTTACAGCGTGAATTGAGAGAACACTTTTTAGGCAGGACACATTAGTAACAAGAAATGAAACTATAGACCTTTCTCAAAATTTAAAATTTTGTTCTTCAAATGACATCTCTACTAAACCATATACTAGAAGGAAATATTTGCAAAAACATATCTAACAAAAAAAGGGTATCTGGAATATATTAAGAAGAAAAATCCTACAACTAAACAATATGAAAACAGCTTCTTATTTATTTTTATTTTTTACAAGATTTTATTTATTTATTTATTTATTTATTTATTTATTTATTTATTTATTTATTTTTTTGGAAGAAAGTAAAACTCTATTTTTGGGTATGATACACAAATGTTATATAGGGATTATATCAGTTTTCCTTTAGGGTAGTAACATGTTGTGTGTGACATATGAGTACTTTTCTATAAAGTATATAATCTCAGAAATATATTTATTATTTTTTTTTAACGTTTCAACTTTTTTTTTTTTTTTTTTTTTTTACATATTGGTGTTCAATTTACTAACATACAGAATAACACCCAGTGCCCGTCACCCATTCACTCCCACCCCCCGCCCTCCTCCCCTTCTACCACCCCTAGTTCGTTTCCCAGAGTTAGCAGTCTTACGTTCTGTCTCCCTTTCTGATATTTCCCACCCATTTCTTCTCCCTTCCCTTATTTTCCCTTTCACTATTATTTATATTCCCCAAATGAATGAGAACATATAATGTTTGTCCTTCTCCGACTGACTTACTTCACTCAGCATAATACCCTCCAGTTCCATCCACGTTGAAGCAAATGGTGGGTATTTGTCATTTCTAATAGCTGAGTAATATTCCATTGTATACATAAACCACATCTTCCTTATCCATTCATCTTTCGTTGGACACCGAGGCTCCTTCCACAGTTTGGCTATAGTGGCCATTGCTGCTAGAAACATCGGGGTGCAGGTGTCCCGGCGTTTCATTGCATTTGTATCTTTGGGGTAAATCCCCAACAGTGCAATTGCTGGGTCGTAGGGCAGGTATATTTTTAACTGTTTGAGGAACCTCCACACAGTTTTCCAGAGTGGCTGCACCAGTTCACATTCCCACCAACAGTGTAAGAGGGTTCCCTTTTCTCCGCATCCTCTCCAACATTTGTTGTTTCCTGCCTTGTTAATTTTCCCCATTCTCACTGGTGTGAGGTGGTATCTCATTATAGTTTTGATTTGTATTTCCCTGATGGCAAGTGATGCAGAGCATTTTCTCATATGCATGTTGGCCATGTCTATGTCTTCCTCTGTGAGATTTCTGTTCATGTCTTTTGCCCATTTCATGATTGGATTGTTTGTTTCTTTGGTGTTGAGTTTAATAAGTTCTTTATAGATCTTGGAAACTAGCCCTTTATCTGATATGTCATTTGCAAATATCATCTCCCATTCTGTAGGTTGTCTTTGAGTTTTGTTGACTGTATCCTTTGCTGTGCAAAAGCTTCTTATCTTGATGAAGTCCCAATAGTTCATTTTTGCTTTTGTTTCTTTTGCCTTTGTGGATGTATCTTGCAAGAAGTTACTATGGCCGAGTTCAAAAAGGGTGTTGCCTGTGTTCTTCTCTAGGATTTTGATGGAATCTTATCTCACATTTAGATCTTTCATCCATTTTGAGTTTATCTTTGTGTATGGTGAAAGAGAGTGGTCTAGTTTCATTCTTCTGCATGTGGATGTCCAATTTTCCCAGCACCATTTATTGAAGAGACTGTCTTTCTTCCAATGGATAGTCTTTCCTCCTTTATCGAATATTAGTTGCCCATAAAGTTCAGGGTCCACTTCTGGATTCTCTATTCTGTTCCACTGATCTATGTGTCTGTTTTTGTGCCAGTACCACACTGTCTTGATGACCACAGCTTTGTAGTACAACCTGAAATCTGGCATTGTGATGCCCCCAGATATGGTTTTCTTTTTTAAAATTCCCCTGGCTATTCGGGGTCTTTTCTGATTCCACACAAATCTTAAAATAATTTGTTCTAACTCTCTGAAGAAAGTCCATGGTATTTTGATAGGGATTGCATTAAACGTGTATATTGCCCTGGGTAACATTGACATTTTCACAATATTAATTCTGCCAATCCATGAGCATGGAATATTTTTCCATCTCTTTGTGTCTTCCTCAATTTCTTTCAGAAGTGTTCTATAGTTTTGAGGGTATAGATCCTTTACATCTTTGGTGAGGTTTATTCCTAGGTATCTTATGCTTTTGGGTGCAATTGTAAATGGGATTGACTCCTTAATTTCTCTTTCTTCAGTCTCATTGTTAGTGTCTAGAAATGCCACTGACTTCTGGGCATTGATTTTGTATCCTGCCACGCTACTGAATTGCTGTATGAGTTCTAGCAATCTTGGGGTGGAGACTTTTGGGTTTTCTATGTAGAGTATCATGTCATCGGCGAAGAGGGAGAGTTTGACTTCTTCTTTGCCAGTTTGAATGCCTTTAATGTCTTTTTGTTGTCTGATCGCTGAGGCTAGGACTTCCAGTACTATGTTGAATAGCAGTGGTGAGAGTGGACATCCCTGTCTTGTTCCTGATCTTAGGGGAAAGGCTCCCAGTGCTTCCCCATTGAGAATGATATTTGCTGTGGGCTTTTCATAGATGGCTTTTAAGATGTCGAGGAATGTTCCCTCTATCCCTACACTCTGAAGAGTTTTGATCAGGAATGGATGCTGTATTTTGTCAAATGCTTTCTCTGCATCCAATGAGAGGATCGTATGGTTCTTGGTTTTTCTCTTGCTGATATGATGAATCACATTGATTGTTTTACGGGTGTTGAACCAGCCTTGTGTCCCAGGGATAAATCCTACTTGGTCATGGTGAATAATTTTCTTAATGTACTGTTGGATCCTATTGGCCAGTATCTTGTTGAGAATTTTTGCATCCATGTTCATCAGGGATATTGGTCTGTAATTCTCCTTTTTGGCGGGGTCTTTGTCTGGCTTTGGAATTAAGGTGATGCTGGCTTCATAGAACGAATTTGGAAGTACTCCATCTCTTTCTATCTTTCCAAACAGCTTTAGGAGAATAGGTATGATTTCTTCTTTAAACGTTTGATAAAATTCTCCTGGGAAGCCATCTGGCCCTGGACTCTTGTGTCTTGGGAGGTTTTTGATGACTGCTTCAATTTCCTCCCTGGTTATTGGCCTGTTCAGGTTTTCTATTTCTTCCTGTTCCAGTTTTGGTAGTTTGTGGCTTTCCAGGAATGCGTCCATTTCTTCTAGATTGCCTAATTTATTGGCGTATAGCTGTTCATAATATGTTTTTAAAATCGTTTGTATTTCCTTGGTGTTGGTAGTGATCTCTCCTTTCTCATTCATGATTTTATTAATTTGAGTCTTCTCTCTCTTCTTTTTAATAAGGCTGGCTAATGGTTTATCTATCTTATTAATTCTTTCAAAGAACCAACTCCTGGTTCTGTTGATCTGTTCCACAGTTCTTCTGGTCTCGATTTCATTGAGTTCTGCTCGAATCTTTATTAACTCCCTTCTTCTCTTGGGTGTAGGATCTATTTGCTGTTTTTTCTCTAGCTCCTTTATGTGTAAGGTTAGCTTTTGTATTTGAGTTCTTTCCAGTTTTTGAATGGATGCTTGTATTGCGATGTATTTCCCCCTTAGGACTGCTTTTGCTGCATCCCAAAGATTTTGAACGGTTGTATCTTCATTCTCATTAGCTTCCATGAATCTTTTTAATTCTTCCTTAATTTCCTGGTTGACCCTTTTATCTTTTAGCAGGATGGTCCTTAACCTCCATGTGTTTGAGGTCCTTCCAAACTTCTTGTTGTGATTTAGTTCTAATTTCAAGGCATTATGGTCCGAGAACATGCAGGGGACAATCCCAATCTTTTGGTATCAGTTCAGACCCGATTTGTGACCCAATATGTGGTCTATTCTGGAGAAAGTTCCATGTGCGCTTGAGAAGAATGTGTATTCAGTTGAGTTTGGATGTAAAGTTCTGTAGATATCTGTGAAATCCATCTGGTCCAGTGTATCATTTAAAGCTCTCGTTTCTTTGGAGATGTTTTGCTTAGAAGACCTATCGAGTATAGAAAGAGCTAGATTGAAGTCACCAAGTATAAGTGTATTATTATCTAAGTATTTCTTCACTTTGGTTAATAATTGATTTATATATTTGGCAGCTCCCACATTCGGAGCATATATATTGAGGATTGTTAAGTCCTCTTGTTGAATAGATCCTTTAAGTATGATATAGTGTCCCTCTTCATCTCTCACTACAGTCTTTGGGGTAAATTTTAGTTTATCTGATATAAGGATGGCTACCCCTGCTTTCTTTTGAGGACCATTCGAATGGTAAATGGTTCTCCAACCTTTTATTTTCAGGCTGTAGGTGTCCTTCTGTCTAAAATGAGTCTCTTGTAGACAGCAAATAGATGGGTCCTGCTTTTTTATCCAGTCTGAAACCCTGCGCCTTTTGATGGGGTCATTAAGCCCGTTCACATTCAGAGTTACTATTGAGAGATATGAGTTTAGTGTCATCATGATATCTATTCAGTCTTTGTTTTTGTGGACTGTTCCACTGAACTTCTTCTTAAAGGGGAATTTTAAGAGGCCCCCTTAAAATTTCTTGCAGAGCTGGTTTGGAGGTCACATATTCTTTTAGTTGCTCCTGTCTTGGAAGCTCTTTATCTCTCCTTCCATTTTGAATGAGAGCCTTGCTGGATAAAGTATTCTTGGTTGCATGTTCTTCTCATTTAGGACCCTGAATATATCCTGCCAGCCCTTTCTGGCCTGCCAGGTCTCTGTGGAGAGGTCTGCTGTTACCCTAATACTCCTCCCCATAAAAGTCAGGGATTTCTTGTCTCTTGCTGCTTTAAGGATCTTCTCTTTATCTTTGGAATTTGGAAGCTTCACAATTAAATGTCGAGGTGTTGAACGGTTTTTATTGATTTTAGGGGGGGGATCTCTCTATTTCCTGGATCTGAATGCCTGTTTCCCTTCCCCGATTAGGAAAGTTTTCAGCTAGAATTTGTTCAAATACATATTCTGGCCCTCTGTCCCTTTCGGCGCCCTCAGGAACCCCAATTAAACGTAGGTTTTTCTTCCTCAGGCTGTCGTTTATTTCCCTTAATCTATCTTCATGGTCTTTTAATTGTTTGTCTCTTTTTTCCTCAGTTTCCCTCTTTGCTATCAACTTGTCTTCTAGGTCACTCACTCGTTCTTCCACCTCGTTAACCCTCGTCGTTAGGACTTCTAGTTTGGATTGCATCTCATTCAATTGATTTTTAATTTCTGCCTGATTAGCTCTAAATTCTGCAGTCATGAAGTCTCTTGAGTCCTTTATGCTTTTTTCTAGAGCCACCAGTAGCTGTATAATAGTGCTTCTGAATTGGCTTTCTGACATTGAATTGTAATCCAGATTTTGTAACTCTGTGGGAGAGAGGACTGTTTCTGATTCTTTCTTTTGAGGTGAGGTTTTCCTTCTAGTCATTTTGCTCAGTGCAGAGTGGCCAAAAGCAAGTTGTATTGGGAAAAAGAGAAAAAGAGAGGAGAGAAAGAAGGAAAGAAAAGAGAAAGAGAAAAAAAAGGGAAGAAAAAGAAAAAAAAAAAAAACGAAAAAAAAAGAAGAAAAAGAGAAAGAAAAAGAAAGGAGAAAAAAAGGGGGTGGGGGAAGGAAACAAATCAAAAACCAAAACAAAACAAAAACAAAAACAAAAACAAACAAACAAAAAAAAGAACCACGGGGGAGTATCTTCTGATTCTGTGTACTTTAAGTCCCTTGGCTTCCCCTGGAAGTTGTCCGTCTAGCTGGTGTTCTGGGGGAGGGGCCTGTTGTGCTGATTTTCAGGTGTTAGCAGTTGGGGGAGCTGCTGTGCCCCTGCCTGGCGCAGGGCTCGGTGGGGGTTGTTGACCCCGTGAGGCCGCAGGAGGAACAGCCCCAGTGGCGGGGCAGCTCTGGAAACCTGGATTCAGCTCCGGCAGGAACTCGGTCTGCAGGGCCTGGAGGCTCCGGGGCGGGGCCGCTGATGTGCTCAGCTGGGGCAGGAGCGTCCTTGCTGTCCTGGGCCCTCCCGGCCTCTGCCTGTCCCGGGGGAGGCGGGATCCTGGGCTGTGTCCCGGCGCCCTGTGCTCCGGGGCCTGCGCTGTTGGATTCGCGCTCCCGCCCCGCAGCCCCCTCCGCGGAGCCGCCGTCCGAGCCCCCCCGAGCTGCTCCGGGTCCCGCCGGGTCCCGCCGTGCGCGCTGCAGCCCTTAGGGAGCTCGGCGCACTCTCCTGGGCGCGCAGTTGCGGTTACTGTCCCCGGGAGCCCGCGGGCATCCCCGCCCTCCTGGGTCCTGCTCCAACTCCCTGTGAGCCCCTTTCCCCCGGGAAGGTCGGTGCAGCTCCTGCGTCTCCGGGACGGGGCTCTCCTGTCCTGGGGACACTCCCCCGGTCTCAGCTCGGCTCCTCGCGGGGCCCCTCCCCCTTGGAGGCCGTTTTTGTCTTTCTTTTTTCTCCATCTTCCTACATTGATACTGAACTCTTCTCACTGTAGCATTCCAGCTGGTCTCTCTTTAAATCTCAGGCCGAATTCATAGATTTTCAGGATAATTTGAAGGTTTTCTAGGTAGTTTGGTGGAGACAGGTGATTTGGAGACCCTACTCCTCCGCCATCTTGCTCCTCCTATTTATTTATTTATTTGAGAGAGACAGACAGTAGGGGAAGAGCAGAGGGAGAGGATCTCAAGCAGACTCCCCACTGAGCAGGGAGCCCAACTTGGGGCTCAGTCCCAAGACTCTGAGATCACGACTTGAGTCAAAGCCAAGAGTCAGACACTCAACCAACCGAGCCACCCATGTGCCCTGAAAATAGTTTTCTAAATGGGTGAAAGATCTGAAAGAAATTTCATGAAGGAAGATGCATGAGTGGCTAATACCTAAATGAAGTGATCCAACATCCATTGATATGAAATTCTTAATCTACAGCGATAGAATGTGCATCTGTGGTTACTTGGGAAAGGGTGTGGGAATGACAAAGGGGCCCTGAGAACTCTTGAGAGTAATGCAGATGTTCTATACCTTGATGGTGCTGCTAGTCACCCAGGTGTATATATCACAAAATATTGTATAGGTAATTCTTGTTCATTTTTCTTTCCTAAATCTTACGGTAGCTTCCGAATTTAAAAATTTTATTGTATTTTATCTTATCTTTTATCTTGTCTTATCTTTGAGTAGGTCCCTTAGTATACTTAGAAACATACCTAGTTATGTTTAAAAATAACCGATTGTTATTTTTAACATGATTGTTTCCTCTATGTATAGAGATTTACCATGAGAGGTTTTAAAGATGTTTACAAGATGACAGTCTTTTTCCACGCCAGTTGAATTTCTTCTCTTAAAAGTACTATCATAGTGTGGAGCATCACAAACACTACATATATAGTGACAAACTGATAATTTCATTCCAAATCATAAGAACGATTATATATCATTCCTATGAAATGATGCTGATATCATCTGATGTAAAAACAATGGTCATACATTCAACATTAATAACCTGTGAAATGAATATCACGGTCCAAAATTATTTTGAAAAAGGAATCTGTTATTTCCACGAATGTAGACACTGTTGCATAACCTGGACTCTACTTAGGTTGCCGTGGAGGGGAGAGATGGCAGCACACCAGCCAGTGACACATGTGCACAAGCTCATATGGTATTTATTCAAACTGCCTCCTTTGCACACGTTCCTGAAATGCAAAAACTGAGAAGCGAAACTATACCTCAAAGATTCAGTCGTAGCTCAGATTCTGCAGGTGGTTAGGTTGCTCCGACAAGACACTTTTTGCATGAGACATTGTTCAGACTGGATTATATGGGGAGAAGCAGGTGGCAGGCAGGCATGTGCATTTGCAGGTCTGGATCACAGCAGAAACATGTGGCTCTGGAGTTAGCAACCTTGGAGGCAGCTCTCTGCACAACTCTGAATCATTAAGGCAGAAATTCCTAGGACAGTCCTGTGATGCTGCAATTGTGTAACTTGTTCTTAAAGGTCAAAGCAGGGCCTACCTGTTCTGCTCTTTCAATTGTAATATGTGAGCTATTTATATCACTTAATAAATCCCTTTTGTAAAAAATTAAATTAAATTAAAAATAAGTAAATAAATAAATAAGTAAATGAATGAATGAATGAATGAATGAATGAATGAATAAAAATCCCTTTTGTTAAAAGAAGCCAGGGCAGCCTCAGCTTTTTCCTAACCAAGGTCCCGACCAATACTGAAGCCTTCCCATAAAATTCCATGGAGGATGAGTACCTACAGATAGAAGGTTCTTCCCCCAGGAACCTAAGCTATGAAACAGTCATAATCCTGGCAAAGCACCTGATTCCCAGGAGTCGCTGGCCCCTATTCTGTACTTTCCCAACCTCACGCTCAAAATACTACAATAGTTTTTAGTGCTACGACCACTCACATGTTCAACTTGCTTTCTTAGTTTTACTGAAACCCCCGCCAATCTCATGCCCAGTTTTGTCCACCCCTTGTGAGAATCCCACAACCTCAATCCTCCTGCATAAAGAGTTATGTTAAATTAGAATTTAGACAGAATCCTATCTATTGAAGCAGGAGAAAAGGGATGGGTTGATAAAAATACCAAAAAGCCAGCTCCCTCTGAGAGCCTGGGAATGAATGAGTCTGATGAAGAATTTTCTACCTGCATATAGAGTTCTTGCCTCGATGCACACAATCCTGAGGGGAAAACAGGGCTCGTCTCTCCTTTTTGATGGCTTAAAGCACATCACAGCTCTCTGACTTGCCTTTCTTAACAAAACAAGTCCAGATGCAGAATGATCATGGCTTTGAATTCGGCCATGACTTTTCATTTATTTCTTTTAGACTTTACTTGACTGTGAGGCTCTGGGAAGTACAGTTCAAAGGCAATCATGTGTTCAAAGAAAATACTTAGCTGGAAATATTCTAAGAGAAACCGATGGATTTAATAATTCTTGTAGGTATTATAAAGGCTTTTGAAAAGCTTGCATTTATGTAAATAATTGCACAGAAACACCTTTCTTTGGAATAAATTATTCAGAGTCCTGTTTTATCTATTTCCAAATAGTCTGTTCCCTTTTTGATGAAACTCCCCATATACAAAATTTCTGCAGAAAAATGGAAACAGAAGGCCTCCTGAAGATACAATAATATGATTACCTTTACTTGCAAGCCCCGAGGCTCCTGCAAGTTAGCCTAAATGTAAATTTTAGCGAGGGTTCTATGAGAAATGCAAAGGCAACAGTCACTTTCAAAAGTGACAGTCCCACTGTGAGCAAAAGAGAGAAGATAATGAGTCTGGCTGAGCTGGTGTTGTTGAAACAGGGCTCTGATTTGCTGCTCAACAGTTGACTCTGCAGGCTTCAATTATAGGAATAGCTGGAGTAGCACCGCTCTCCAGTACAACTGGTAGACTTGCAAAGAAATGATATGTAGAGTCCAAGTGCGTGTGTGCGTGTGTGTATGGATGTGCATGCACTATGGAAAACTTTGGAAAGTTATTCAAAGGAAAAACTCGTGGTCTTAGCACAAAGTGCGTGATCTAGACTGATCCATGATGTCTACATGGGTCGGGGGCGGGGGGGCATTGTCAATAGAATATTTAACCATAGACATGCCTGAATTCCAATTATATATGGAGCCCATTACACTTACGACCTGATGCACTAGACTTTTACCTTTTGGCAGATTGTAAACACCGGTTTCCAATAAACACACTGGATCAGAATCATTCCGGTCACACAATCAAAACTGAAGGAGATGCAAGTGACAACTATGGTAGCAGTGATCTTTTCAAATACAACAAACAGACCGGTACAACTGTACACCATAGTATAAAAAATCTTGGTTAAGTCCTGAAGATCCAGAATTAGACTGTTGGCTTTGAGTCGCAACCCATTTATCTACTCATAATATGTGCTTCAGTGTGGGTATATGTACACAAACATATAATATGCACACATGTACATGCTTCTGTGTTGGCAGACGTATGCACACACATACATACTTAAAACTCAAGTCCATCCAATCCTCTCACCAGGCAGACTTTGTTCGCCACACAGATTTCTTCTTGACTTTTTTCCAAAATAGAGCCAGCCATTGTACATGTTGTTCCACTTCTAATTCCTTCATTTGCTTTTGTTTTTGGATCGTTCAATGGGGCAAACGGGATGGATGCCTGAACTCTTTTCATTAGACTCATTGTTTTACTTGGTCAGATGTTGTTTGTTTTCCTCAACTCAACCCTGTGAGTTCAAGAATTTTTGGTGAATCCCTGTTCTATATTATGAAAATGCTCCTCCACCTTGCCAAATTTCTGACTCAAGATCCTCTGTTCAGTAGTGTGTTTCTCCCTTCTGACTCAATAGAGTTGCCTTCTGATAAATACGACCCAACCCTGTACAGTTATTTCTCCCCAACCGTCAATTCCCTTTAAGTAGAATTTGACTAAAAATGCTTTATCCTGCTGGGGATAATCAGCAGAAGTGGCAATTGGGGGATGAATACAGAAAAAAAATAGTAAAAGCAGATGGCAGACCAGAAGTGCAAATTTTTACCATAAAGCCACGGAAGAGGAGAAGGAATTCGAGGTAGAGTAAATATAGAAATGCCCTCTTTGCACCTGTTAGGAGGGAAAGAGTAATTAATGGTGCATTCCCCAGGTGCAAAGACTCTGACACTTTGAAGTTATTACTCTAGGACCCTAAGGGAATAAGAGGTTCAAGTGAACCATCTGAAGTTATAAAAGAAAAGGCATTGATTGAATAGAATGTGACCAGAAAAAAAAAAAAAAATGTGACCAGAAGGCATAAACTCATTGTGTGTGTTGTTTATATGGAAATCCTGAGAAGTTGCTAGCAAACATAGGTGATAGCCATACAGAAAATAATTGTAGAAAAGGTGTGGAATTAAGACAGGTATAGCATTTATTTCATATTTTATTTACTCAATATGTTGCCCATAACACTTCATTCCAGAAAAACACCAAACCAAAACATAAAAAAAAGTGCCCCTCATAGATTTCTCTGCAGCCTACTCTTATGGAACTTGTACTCTTGAGAGATGCCGAAGAGATCTCAGTCAAGCTGAAGCCTCTAGGGCAGTTAGCCGAGGATTTGGAGGAAGGATGCTTCTGGAGAGGGAAGGCTCTTGTAAAACTCCTAAGGCAAGAATGAGCCCAAGATGTTGGAGGAACAGCAGAAAAAGCCCATTCTGCTGGAGAAAAGTGAACCAGGGGTAGAGTTAATGGAATGGGAATGGATTGGCGGATTTTCCTATGGGAATGAGTGACATGAGCCCATATAAGAGAGGGCTGGGGGGTGGGGGCTGGATGTCTGTTCTTCAGAGCTTGATCTGGCTGCTGTGCAGACAGCAGAGTGCAGAGGAGCAGGGGTTGGGGGGTGGCTGAGCAGAGAGAGGCGCTAGGACACCACTGCCCACCCATAAGCAAGGAACAATCCCATCCTGCACCCTAGCCACAGCAGATGGAGAATCCAGGCAGTTCTCACCACAGTTGACTGGTTTTGCGAAAATTCTCAGCATGGGCAGAAAACCAGTGCTTTTCTTTCCCTAATAGACATTATATACATAAATGTTTTCAAATGAACACTGCTCATATTCTGCTGGGGGACGGAAGTTTCCTTCGGAAGCCTCCAAGATAGCGCCATATATGTGATCGTGGGACACCAGCCACATGGAAGGTAAGTCACCTTGCTTCTCCTGCCACCTTATGACTCTACCCTGTAGGGCTCAGCCATTTCAGTGAGTTAATTTGGGGCTTTGCTTCACTGAATAACTGTGTCATCTGTTGTTAAATATTATATCTGTAGCGATTACTATGGAAGCTTTGAACACCAATATCATATGGAAAAGGAAACAAAATTCTTGTTTTTTTTACTTAAAAAAATCAGATGGCTATTTCAAAAAGCATATGCTGAAATATGATGAAAAGCTTTAAACTGAATGAAAACATAGTGAAATATTTACAAACAATCTCTGTAACTTTTCAATACTGTAATAAGAAATCAATATTTGGATTCTGGCTGGAGTTTGCCTCTAAAAATTAATACAAAGAATAGCTTAATATCTTTATTTAGGCATTAGTGTATGTTAAAATACTAGAGTATATCAAATAAATTCCATTACATTTACTATTTAACTTCCATGAGGATATTATAAAATGAATTTAGTGAGAAAATATTCCTATAAAATACAAAGAAGTGCACCGTTAGGTTATTAGTGTCAAATGCCTGCAAACACACCTACCCTAATTTTTGACCTAGGAAATTGAAGCTTCAATGATTTGAATTAGAGGCTATATGTTCCTTTTTAACATTATTATTCTTAAATCTGAATTAACACAGACATGGGAATGAGAAATGAATCAGCTATATTTTAATAGTAAAACAAAGCAAAACTTTATTTTGCCGTTAAAGCTTAGTACACCTATGGTAGGATGCTCCATACTGCATCAAGCTCTTATTTTCAGAGAAGCTCCCAGAATTATGAATGGTTCTGCAGCTTGGGATTTGCCAAAGTGCTTTTCCCACAGTTGCAAGAGCATGGAGATAAGGGAAGGGAAGCCATACACAGAATTTTACTCCCGTCACCATACTGGCTAAGAGTGGGTTTCTGGAGCCACGCCGCCCAGCGATGAACCCTAGCTTTGTCACTTGCTAGCTATGTCCTTGTCAGCAACTTGCCTCTTCTGTGTCTCCATTTCCTCATCTGTAAAATGGGCATGACCATGCGACCTAATGTATAATGTAGTGAGCAGAAATTGAGTTAATACATGTGAAGTTCTTAGAAGGACGCATGATAGGTGCCCAGTAAATTATTGTTCATTGTCAGTTATGTGACAGCTACTCCACACACAACATTGGTTAACGAAACAAAAACAATTTAGAGCATAGCTTATCAATAGTGGCATCACTGGCAGTTTGGGCCCAACGGTTTCTTTACTACAAGGGGGCTGTTTGCATGGTAGGATGCCAGTCTGCCCCTTTCCAGATTTCTGGCCATCACAAATGGCTCTAGACACTGCCAGATATCCCCTACAAAGTTCAACGAGCCCTGGCTGAGAGCAAGGATTGACAGTCACCACCCAAAGATCCCGTCAAACACTCCAACTGAATTTTATGAGCCTTACCAAATGAGCACAAGCTCAACTTTCTAGACCTGATTTCGCCACTGCCAGTTAGAGTAGCAGAGACTCCAAGTTCTGCAAATCCTGCACAGGTGCTAGTAGTCTCCAGTATCACAAGTGTTTACATTGTGCATCCTATTTGTACCAACAGTAGACATTTTCGTTAAATGATAGTAGGGCACAATTAACACCCGTAAGAAATGTAGAGCACAGATTCCACTTGCCCAATTTCCTCTTTCTCAGTCCCGTTTTACTTGTAAGAGTCCTCTGTTTGGCCTCACATCTCCTTACAGCCATTTTTCTGCAAAGTCTGAGGTCTCTTGTATATATATTTGCTAAAGAGGTGGCCTGTAACTCTTCCAAGTTTCTGTAAGACAACCGGCAGCAGGTCGCATTTTTTTTTTGTAGTGTCTTATTTAACAGGTGATATTTGCAAAAAAATGAGGATTTGAGTCACCCAGGTTGGATGCCACTCTGACCCCAGATCACTAAGGAGACACCGGACTCATTTCCTTCTCTTGGTTACCAAATTAGCTGAGAATTCCCTGCTAAGGGAAGGGGAAAAGTGGTTCAGTATTCACCTAATACTATTCCCTTAGTCCTACCACTATTCCCTTGGAATGAATTAGGGCTCTGACATCAATATAACTTGCTAACACCAGTGGGTAAGAGGAGAGAGAAGGCTAGAGTGGGAAGAAGCAGAGAAATGTTTGGGGAGAGCTAAAAAGAGAGGATCGTGTGGACGGAGGGTGGTAGGAAGGGAATGGGCCACCCATAATGACTTTGGCCCTAGGGAAGTGGTCACACAGTCTGAGCCCATTGGAACGTTTGAAGCAAACAGACCAGAGTGGGTGCTCAGTTGATAGTGTGATAGTCTCTACCCAAGGGAGCAAGTCTACTCCACCATTAGGGAAGGACATGTCTATGGTCTGTCCTCTTTGGCAGCAGAGGGATCACTGTGCTTTAGGAGCCCTGATGGAGGGTGAGAGATAGAATCAACATAGACTTGAACGAGTGACCGGCCCATGAGGAGCTCCTTCAAGCACGCAGGGGAGGTGCTTCCACATTTCAGGCACTGGATGTACAAACACATAGAAGGCCTGACAGAGGTTCCGCTCTCGTGGTCTTATCCAGGACTGTGAAACTGGAATTTGCGATTCCGCTTTCAGCAAGGGTGTGTTTCACAGTCTCAAAATGTTCCACTTTTGAATTATGTAATGAATGGACAGCACCATCTTTTCAGCACATGGACACCCCTAAATGTCTTCATCAGAGTTGTGCTAAAGCACATAAGTCAAAGCAAGGTCCTATCCGTGCCACGTGACCTTGCCTTCTGGTTACAACTTGGCAAAACAGGAATGGAAGCCTGATGCAGAGGGAAGTGAATAATAGAGAAGACATTTTCTCAACCACTTGACTCAGGAGACAGGATGTTCTTGTGTGTGACTTGTGTGCAGTTAAACCGGGATCCACCAGTTGGGACCATACTGAGGGGGAGTCACTACCAGAAGCTCCACAGAGGAGTCATGCCTCAGACAGGATGTGGCACGATAGAGACCAGAGACCATGTAGACTCAGAAATAGGGAGACATGAGCATCTATCTAACGATTTTCCACTTTCTAGGTGTCCAAGCCATTCTTTTATCCTTTCACACCCACCCCCCCTTGCTTTACTAAGGCCAACCCCACTCAGTTTCTATCTCTTGCAAGGAAATGCTATCTAAGACATCTCCACTTCCTATGATGGCTTAAATCGTGTTCTGCATGTGATGTCTCCAAACCAGGAAGGACACCAGGTCTACAATGACGGTCTCCCTTTCAAGAGTCATACGCTGAGCCACCGCTTCTCTCCACTTGGGTTTGGCAACCCAGGACATGGATTCTTATTTTTATAATTATATCAGAGTAACTTTACATTAGGTATGCAGTCTCTAATTCACCCCCACACCCTCCCCCGTCTTGTGTGTCAGCTCTCTGGTGGTCGGAAGACATTGACTTTGAAATCACTTTTCCTATTTTACGGTGATTCTTTTATGTTCAGTATCCAAACATAGCTGCTTTCAGATACTTTAACTTGATAAAACAAAGGAAGCAATTACAGAGAATTTATGGTATTGGTTTTTCCACATGACCCAACCAACCATACAAAGAACAAAAAAGCGACCCTTGCTTGGCGTTTAAACATGACAGCTCCGTGCCCTGTGCTTTGCTTAACTTAATATTAGACTAATAGTAGGTTTGAGAAAGTTCCATTTTTAAATTTAATAATCTTTTGAGTATAAGGTTGGATTTTCTATCGAACTAGTATTTTTGTAAAATTAGACCTCTGTCGCTATAGGATCTCATCAACTTGGGTGTTCACACGATAGATTGACCATTATATCCCATGGTTGTCAAGTGTTCTTTTCATTTTGTTTTTTCTGTCTCAAATAAGTTACACTCCTTCTTCTTCTCTCTTATTTCTAAGGGGATGCCAAATTAAGCCACTTATGAAAACACAGTCTCGGACCACTTAAAAATTATTTTTGTAACATAAATACTGAATTGTATTTTTCTCTTTTTTCTTTCACAATAAAACTGGTGATAATTATAATGCCTTTTACTTTCCACAAGTAATTCAATAGACTGAAACTACATAAGTGTATACATTTCTGCAAATTTTTTTCTGTCTTGGTAAAAGCTAGAGGGAAAATCCTCCAAGTAAGTCAGCATACATTTTTCCTCCTTCTACATTGAATTGTCATCTGGAGCTATCATTCCCTTTCTATAAGAGACACAAAAGTGGAAAACTGATTATTTGAAGAATAAACTCATTACAATAAAACAAAAACAGACAAACTCAACATGGAGGTATTAGCTAATGGTTGCTGTGGAAAGCGATAAAAGAACAGTTACTTTAGCAGACGGTGTGATGGGCCACTCGGACACCCTCTTCCAATGGTTTCTATCCAAGAAGGATTTGGGCACATCCTTCTCACAATTGTGGAACCTATCAGATGTTGGCTGTTCGTATCTGTACTCTTCTCTAAGAACTGTCCTGAGGCCAGCTAAGAGAAACTAACCCATCCTGGGTTTTGCTTCCTACAGGAGCATAGCCCTTGGCCCATGACTGGCTACTGTAGGAATACAAACAAATACCCCTTTTACAACTCTGATGGGTTTCTGGTGGGACTCACTTAGGACTTGGTGTGGGGTTGCCAGATTAAAACACAGCATTCCCAGGTGAATTTGAATTTCAGATAAACAACAAATAATTTTTAAATATTTATTTATTTTGGGGGGGAGAGGGGAAAGGGAGAGAGAGGATCTCAAGCAGACTCTGCACAGAGCCCAGAGCCTGATGCAGGGCTCAATCTCTTAAGCCTGAGATCCTGACCTGAGCCAAAACCAAGAATCACACTTGTAACTGACTGAGCCACCCAGGTACCCCAGCAAGTAATTTTTAAATATAGTATGCCCCATGAAATATGGAAATTACTTATGCTAAACATTGTTAGTTTTCTATCTAAAATCTAAATTCAACTGTGCATCCTGTTTTTTGTTTTGCTTTGTTTTTGCAGACCTAGCGGCCTTACTGAGTTGCATCCACATTGCTGGTGAGCATCTTTCTCTGTCTGGCTCATCCTTTCTCACCTCCTTACAGGTGCCTATTCCAAGAGCATTCCAGTAAACATGTTGCACATATCCACCTCAGAGCTACTTCTTAAAAAAAAAAATTATTTATTTATGCATGCGAAACACAGAGAGAGAGAGAGAGAGAGGCAGAGACAAAGTCAGAGGGAGGAGCAGGCTCCATCCAGGGAGCCCAATGTGGGACTCTATCCTGGGACTCCAGGCACACCCTGGGCCCGAAGGCAGGTGCTAAACTGCTGAAGCACCCAGGGATCCCCTTCTCAGAGCTATTTCAAAGGAATTCAGTGTAAGATAGAAATATCTTCCAAGACAGCCCAAAGATACTTTCATACATGTATTTATATTGATAACATCTGTATTTTAATAGTTTTAATTACACCTTCTTACACCTGAGTGAGTTTAACTCATCAAATTTTATTTCTCCTTTCTTAAAAATAGTGTAAAAATTGGACTAATAAAAACAGTGGGTGTTTGGTGGCACCCATACATCTGCCCCTAACACATGTGGATCAGACTGTGCTACTTACCCAGGATCAGCCTCTAAGAACTTCCCTTTCTAGATCAAAATTCTGGACTTACCAATAAGTGAAACAGATCTCTCTCTCTCTCTCTTTCTCTCTCTCATTCTCCCCCCACCCCACCCCCACACACAGACCAAGTCCTAATTTTCTCCCATGTTTTTTTTTTATTTATTTATTTTTATTTTTTTTTCTCCCATGTTTTATTCTTTCAGTCAAAGATTAAAAAAAAAAAAAAACATTCTTCTTGTTAACCACTGCAAACAATTGGTATTGCTTGGCTGTTGTGGCTAGAACCCTGGAGAACACGTCCAATTTTTATTAAGACAAAAATCAACGATTTGGTCAATGAAAAAACAAAGCCAATGAACAATTAAAACTACTCTCAAAAGAAGCAGTGGATCTAGAAGAAGGACCAGAGAGAAACAATTCATGCATTTATCTGCTGTCCCTCTACTTCTTAAAATTTATATGCCTTTATTTCCATTTTGAAAGCTCTTTAATATTTCTCAATGATTTTAGGGTTAAGGGTAAGATCTTCACCATGGACTACAAATTCTTGAGTAAATCATGTCACTTCTTTCCTATGCTCCAGCTCTGTACCATACATCTCTTGGCCCCCTGTGTCCCAGCCATACCAGCCTTTATAACAGATTTTCACACCTCATGAAGCTTTCAGCCATGATGCCAGCTGCCTGGGATCTGCATGTCCTGCTCTTCTTCTTCTGTTTATTTTTATTTACCTTTTTGTTCTCAATTAAAATGTCCCTTCTTGTAAGGAAGCTTCTCCACATGACCTAGGTTAAGTTCTTTCTCCTAGCACCACCAGGACTTCTCAGCATTGGGAGTAGCCATCGTGTTGCCTGAACTATACATAAGCTACAAAGGATAGGTACCAAAGTAGGTGCTCAAGAAGTACCTACCAAAATCTTGCCATTTGTAATGACATAGATGGAGCTGGAGAGTGTAATACTAAGAGAAGTAAGTCAGAGAAAGACAAATACCACATGATATTTCACTTCTATGTGGAATTAAGAAATATAACAAATGATAAAATGTAAAGAGAGAGAGAGAGAGAGAGGCAAACGAAGAAACAGACTCTTGACTCCAGAGAACATGCTGATGGTCAGCAGAGGTGGCGGGGGATGATGGGGGAAACAGGTGATGGGGATGAAAGAGGGAACTTGTTGCGATGAGCACGGGGTGATGTATGGAAGTGCTGCATCACCATATTACACACCTAAAATTAATATTACAAGGTATGTTAACTACCTGGAGTTTCAATAAAAAAATTAAACAAAAAACAAAGGATTAAAAAAGAAGAAATATCTACTGAAAGCCTGCAGCATTCATTTTAGACCTCTACTGTGGGTCTCATTAACCCTAAGTAACATGCACCTCTCCCAAGTTCATTTTTCTGACTTTCTAACCTGAGGCAAACCAGAAGCTGCAAACAGACACAAACCTGAAAGAGGATATTAGAATGAGGTAGAGCAGCTACAGTGATGGAAACAAAAGTCGGTCATAAAAATGAACAAGAACTCATCTCAGAAAGAATATATGTCCTTTATTTAATGGGGGTTGTTGTTGACTGAAGGTTTTAAGTTTTATTTATTTATTTATTTATTTATTTATTTATTTGCAAATTTAATTGAGGAAAGTGAAGCCAGCCTGGCTTATAATGAAGTTAGATATTGTAACAAAAGCTGAAGCAGTGACCTTTGTAAACAATGTGTGATGGTTTACTACTCAGCGTATTTTACTCATGAAGAAAATTTAAACATCTGATAAAGGGAATCTATAGAAAAACATAGAGCTTAGCAGCATGCTTCTCTGAAATATTAAAGTTAAGGCATACATGTCAATGTGAAATGATTTGAGAAATTTTAGTCCAAGGGCTATTACAGATCTGGGAATTCTTTTTTTTTTTTTTTTTTTTTGGAAATTAATTTTTTTAAAGATTTTATTTATTTATTTATTCATGAGAGATACAAGAGAGAGCGAGGCAGAGACACAGGCAGAAGGAGAGGCAGGCTCCATGCAGGGAGCCCGATGCAGGACTCTATCCTAGGACCCCAGGATCATGCCCTGGGCTGAAGGCAGGCACTAAACTGCTGAGTCACTCAAGGATCCCTAAATCTGGAAATTTTTTTTTTTTTTTTTTTTTTTTTTTTAGATCTGGAAATTCTTAAGGGAATCTTTAAAATTTCAAACACACAAAGCAGTTTATTTAATTCATTTTTAGGTATGTTTTTCACCTTTATGCTAGTTCTGACTTTCTTTAACCTGTACATCAAATATGCTATAACGAAAAAAAGGGAAAGCTCAAATACATTTTGCTTCCCAAACATAAAAAAAGTGTATTTAGTACTTACTAAGCTTTAGATAATATCCATGGTGCTTATCACACATGTCTTTAGGACTAAACAGATAACCCATTACAAACCCAAGGTTCAAAATTTCTTATCATTTTTGGAAAAAAAATGTATGGTTGTCTAATACTTTAAGATATTACACGAAGTGCACATTCTATCTCTTGTGACCACCCCAACCCTGGTTTGTGCTAGAAGCAATGTGTTTCTACTTTATCCACACAGAATGGCTATTAAAACTGGACCAGAGAACAATAATGTCAAAACCCATCAAGTCCTGATTTAAGACATGGAAGATTTTAATAAGACTTCCCTTCCCCTTCCTGGCTAGAAAACATGGCTCCCAAATTGAGGAGGGAAGCCCTAAAAAAAGAACTTTGTTGTTCCTGGAAAAACTCATGCATCTATTAGCAATCACAAAACTGTATAACCTTCTTTTGGAAGAAGATCTTTTCATTCTCTTTCACTGGAACTGAGAGTGTACAAAGCTATTCATACCCTACAGAGTTGACAGGCACCCAAAGCAAAGGGCATAGGAATTTCTCAATGAGAACAACCCAAACTGTCACACATCATCCCAAGAGCATCCAGCCAAGGTGATGAACAAAATCACCTGCAGGCTGTGCTGTGGACGCACACCTTACCTCTCAGATCAGATGGGGAGGTGGCTACAAACATGAACCACCACCTCAATAAACTCAGTGGTTCTGTTTCAGCAAAGCCCTCACTGGTCCATGAAACAAACTTTCTGTCTTTTGCCTTGAACGAAAAACAATTTTAAAAATGCCAGACAGGGCAGCCTGGATGGCTCAGCGGTTTAGCACCGCCTTCGGCCTAGGGTGTGATCCTGGAGACCCAGGATCCAGTCCCACATCAGGCTCCCCGCAGGGAGCCTGCTTCTCCCTCTGCCTGTGTTTCTGCCTCTCTCTGTCTCTGTGTCTCTCATGAATAAATAAATAAAATCTTTTAAAAAAAATGCCAGACATTGAAAAGAAAAACCACCCAAACAATAAATTCCAAAACGTCGGAACATATCTAGCAACTCTGTATATTATCAGATACCTTAACGTCCTAAGTGGCCTACAAGTGGCTTCTTGGGAGGGCAAAGAAGGAAAAACTTCTGTTTCAGATGCTAATGTTTAGATCATGTTTATTTACCAAATATACAACATTCCCCCCTTATCCTGAGCAGGTCACTTAATGATTTATGTCGATTCCTGCTTGAAACCATGAAAGGTCTTGGGGCTTTTTGGACTCAATTGTATGCCTAGTTAAAATCATGCCTAATTTGGTGTCACAGGAATTTCTGGTGAGAAGAAGTCAGAGCTGAAAGGGTTTGAATAGTAAAAGCCAATGGGAAGATTGATTTCTATTTATAATATAATTAATCAAGATTGATTTATAATATAATCTCTGCACAGATGTAGGCTTCCTTTTCCAAAACTGACAAGAGGACACATGACACAGATACAGTTTAAGGGGTACTTAACTGTATACTGATACTTTTCTAAGCAACCTCACGTGGACTAACTCCACACTGAAACTGACCTACTTTTTTTTTTTTTTTTGGTGACCTACTCTTCACTGCATTTTCACACGAGTCAACTGATGAACACAGACCCAAAGAAAGTGAACAAAAACTATTTCAAGAAAGACTGATGGGGTCCGGGTCTGAAAAGGGCCTCGGAATCCTCAACATGGAGCTTAAAGTAAGTGTTATGAAAAGAGTAGTCTCATGGAGGCAAAAATCTATTTATCAAAGCTATCTTAGCAATGTCTGTCCTTGACTCAGGTCATGGTCCCGGGGTCCTGGGATCAAGTCCTGCATCAGGCTCCTTGCTCAGCAGGGAGTCTGCTTCTCTCTCTCCCTCTTCCCCTCCTCCTGCTCCTGCTCTCTCTCTCTGCCAAATAAATAAATAAAATCATTTTAAGAAAACACAAAACTACTTTAATTATGTATTCTTTTTTTCAAATGTGCTTTATCAGGGATCCCTGGATGGCTCAGCGGTTTAGTGCCTGCCTTCGGCCCAGGGCGTTATCCTGGAGACCTGGGATTGAGTCCCATGTCGGGCTCCCTGCATGGAGCCTGCTTCTCCCTCTGCCTGTGTCTCTGCCTCTCTCTCTCTCTCTCTGTGTCTCTCATGAATAAATAAATAAAATCTAAACAACAAATAAAAATAAAATTAAATGTGTTTTATCATTGATATCCTAATATCTGAAACATTTAATCTGTGGGGTTCTTCCTCAATTTGACCAACTAGGACATTTTGAGTCTTGGGGTGATAGAAATACAGATCTGAAGCCCCTGAATTAATGACTATAGGAACATAGGGCATGGGAAAAAACAACTGTCAAAATTATCCAAAAAAAGATGTTTTATACATAATATAAACCTGTTTCTTAGTCTTAGATTGCCTTCTGTTGTCCATGCCACATCTTCCTACACACTCCCCTTGAACAAAGCAACGTGATGGTAGTCTGACTTGTGTTGAACTGGCTTCTTAGGAAAATTTAAGAATAGACTGAGATTTAACTAGACTTCATGTAATTGCTATAAATTTTCATACTTACATGTCCTTAGGTCTAATTAGGAATATTCGGTAGGTCTATATTTTAATATAAGTCAGTTAAGATAGTTTATTAGAAATCTGGTAAATGACACTTTTCATTACAATGCACTCCTTAATAATTATTCCAATATTGTATAATCACAGACAATGAATTTACCACCTCAGTATAAAAGTAGCTCACAAATTAACACATTGGCTAGTGAATGAAAAAAATAGTCCCCTATTCAAGAAGGCCTAAAATGAGGTTTAAGCACTTATTTATTATCTGGAAATAAGCTTTGATTCCAGATCCAAGACCGACTCTCTTGTAGAGGTGAGCGGTCACACTGGGCTTGGAGGGCCAGTTACATGGAAGTAGCCAGCAGACCACAAGACGATTAGAATTTGCTGCTTATTTTTATAAAATGTATGATCAAGGAAAAATGAAAAACATTTGAGTCTGTCTAGAACCAGAAAATATGCCACAAGTTCCAAATTCTAAAAAAGATAAGACTGTGGGTTGTTTGCTGGTGTGGCTTTGGGTATAGTCATGATTGTTGTGGAAAGTCACCGGTAAAGACATTTCTCTTTTTCTCTCTCTCTCTCTTTATTTTTTTCTTCTGAGGTAGATTTCTCAGATGTTTTGTCCCAGCACGCCTCACAAATCCACACGTGCTACCTGCTTAGGTTTGCATGTGGGCTACTTGGTTAGGGTCTCAGCAGACACACTCCGATGGGTCTGAGATAAAGATCATGGAGAGGGAAGCTGGTGGGGTGAGCACCAGGGATGAGTGACAGCTGGAGGGGAGATGCCTTACCATTGCCTAATGTCTTTTAACTTGAAAAATCCTAAAATATGTCAATTATGCACTTCTAAGAACTTTGGTGGTCTGCTCAGGAGGGATGCTTCCCACGTATAGATAAAGACATACAGAGAAGGGTGGAAGGAGACAGAATAAGGAACAGGCTTTCATTGATTTGTCTTTTTCTTTTTTCTTTCTTTTTCTTTTTTTTCTTTTTTTTTTTAGCAAACCCAGGGAGCAGACAAGGAGCACTGGAAAAGGTACGGCTTTATTACCATTGTTTTGGGGAGAGCATTGTTTTCACGTTATCTTACTGAACAGCCACCGAAGCGAATGTCCTGCCTTGATTTGCTTTCTCTTTTGCACTTGCAGACACCCCAGCTACGTGCCCACTTCCAGTTTTCAGACAATTTGTCTTCTGCTCAAGGGACCCAAAGTTCCCCTGCACGTCTACTTACCTGTTTAGTAAGTAATTTAATCGTAACCCCACAGATAATTTCAGGACAATTCTTGGGTTGCTTCATTGATAAAAAGCAACAGAGGGAAGAAAAACGAATAAAGCTGCAGAGAATTAGGTCGCCTCCCTCATCAGAACACGTTGGATCTCCTTGTGAACCACATATGTTCATATTTGGAACAGAAACAGAGTTTAACTTATTTTCTTTTAAAAGTTATTGTGTTCTCTCTATAATTAATTTGGAAATAACAATTAACAAGTTCTGTATCTATTCCCTTAACTCAACAGAAGAAATAAATTTTGCAGTTGGGGGGGTGGGGGCACTTATCTCCCAACACACAGTTCCATTCTATAAACCATGACAACTTTAATTAACAGGAGCAAAACACAACTGCGTGCATCTACACCCATGCAGGCACACACATGTCAGACAAATATAACGTCCTGATTCGGAAAATAAAGAGTAGGTCTAAGAAAAATAGAGGGTTGTTTCAGCTTGGACAGATGAATGGAATAAAAGTCCTATTCAAACCCATGGTTGAGGGTACTCTATGCTGTTCCATTTTCTCATTAGCTTTCCCTCAGAAAGCAGGTGTCTTACGGATTTAGATCCTAATTGTTTGCCATATATTAGAAGGAAACTCAGAATGTTCTTTTACCATACATATTGGAATATATATATATATCCTCTATATCCTATATATATCCTATATATCCTCTTTCTGCATATATATCCTATATATACATATATGTGTGTGTGTCTGTGTGTGTATACGGGGGGGGGGGGGAAGAGATTTTCCCTAGTATATGAGATTGTCCCTAATATATGAGAAAGAAGATAAAGAAACTTTCAAATAATTTATCAACAAGTATTTGAAAAAGAAACCCGACTACAGGAGCCAGTGGGTTCTGGTGGAAATCTGCAGAATTTCTAGCCGCAGGCTTATGGGCCAGTCTGCATTCCCCCGTGTAGAATGAACTGGCTGTGTTCCTCCCCCCTCGCTGCCTGCAAACACCCTCACCAGGACCTCTTCCCCGGCCAATCTCCAGCTACCCAGTAATTTTCGAGAGGTTTTCCGACATTTTTAGTCACGCAAACACATTTAATTGGGGTAAAATTGACTTATTTTCACGTTTTAACACGTTTAGTTGAATGCGAATCAGAGCATTCTCCATCCCCAGTGCACACCCCAGCTCAGAACTCACAGGCAACAGGAGGAGCAGTGGTCAGCTCTGTCCCCCGCACCCCTCTTGGGTGCCCCACTGTCCTTTTGTCCTTTTGTTGTTCAAGACCCGGGGATCACAGCAAGAGGAATGACAAGAAAAGGGAAGAAGTCTCCCTGAATAATGTGAGCTTTGCTCTTTGGAGAGGCAGACCCCCAGGCGCTGGGTCGCAGAGTGCACCCCTGAGTTCTTTGGAACTCCATCCCTACCTGGAAAATACCTAACCTGGATGATTTGTGCTGCTGACTTCCCACAACTGCCCGCCTGTAGAGACGAGTGGAGGGTTCAAGGCTCTTACATCTCCCGTGGCATCTACTTGGCCTCTGGGATTCGTTCATTCAGAATGGGAGAGTGTAGTCTTGGGGACTACAGCACCCCCTGCCCCACCATCACGACCTGCTTCCATGGGCAGGTAGCCCTCAGGATTTGGAAGGCAAAAAACAGAGACCAGGACTGATCTGGCCACGTTCAGCTTCATCCCCAACCTCTCGAGGACACGCACCAAATATCCCAAAACTCCCTCATCATGTATGGTTCCACCGTCCCACAGGAGACCTGTATGTGTCCCCAGTGCAACAGGAGAGGCCGCTCTCATACTGTCCTTGAAACTCTCTCCGATTTCCTTGAATTCCACAGGGCGGATATGCAAGCTCGGTCCTAAAGCAATCCCACTCAGGCAGAGGATACACTTTCCCGAAGATTCCTCCCTGAATGTCTCGTCCTCTCTTTGTGTAAGATCATCGCTGACTGAGGTGAGTGAAAGTTGAGGAATCAGAAGGTACCCGGCTGCTTTTTACTAAACCCTGCCCAGATCTGCCCCTTCTTTAGAACCTGGGAGTAACCATCACTTGCTGGGATCAAGCAAAAATTCTGAGACATGAGAAAACATCCCATACATCTCCTACAAAAATTATCAATTAAAGATAGAAAAAATAAGTACGCCTGGGTGGCTCAGTGGTTGAGCATCTGTCTTCAGCTCAGGGTGTGATCCCGGGGTCCTGGGATCGAGTCCCACATTAGGCTCCCCTCAGGGACCCTGCTTCTCCCTCTGCCTGTGTCTCTGCCTCTTTCTGCGTGACATGAATAAATGACTAAATCTTTAAAAAATAAATATAGAAAAAATAGATCAATTATAGAAGGAGTTACTATCAACTCTTAGATCACAGTAGTGTTACAGTCAGTTAACATCAGGACATACAAAAATTAAACATAACCTCGGTTTGGAATAGGGGCCTGAACAAAACTGAAGATGTTTCGGAATGAAGCGGGAAGAACTCGAAGAAGCAAAAAAGAAAAATCAGCAAAACTATTGAGATTCAAACACAACGGGCTTCAAGGGTTGCTGTGGCTGTGAAGAAGGAGGCTATCATATCATGGGGCTCTGTCAATAAAAGCAAGCAAATCGAGAACAGTCGTGCTCTGTCTTAGGGCCGTCTCCCATGTGGTGAGGGACTTTGATAAGACACTGCTCTTTACTCCAGCACAGAAAGTGTTGGCTTATCCCCACCCAAGTGGATGTTCCTGATGCTACATTGACATACGTCCCCCTGCATTGTGGCCAATAACTCTTGTTTATAGACAACCGCTTTAAAGGTTTAAGAGAAGGAGGATGACATCCACTGGGAAACAATGGGGGAGAAATGCCCATGCTGCACTTTGAATTTTATGGGTCCTGCCCTCAGACTCGATCCTCAACGAAATATTCTTGGAAAACGCTCTTTAGCTGTTGTGTCTCAAATGCTCTCATCCTCTCTGTCCCACAGAAAGCCATTAACATTTCGCTCAGGTGGATTCTAGATTCTTCCCAAAAGTAATAAGTTGGCTGTAAGTCTCTCAAAAAACAAACAAACAAAAAGGAATGCAAATCACTTTCTAATGTGAACGCTACTTTTTTTTTTTTTTAAATATATACTGTGAAAATATTCTGCTTGGAGTAGGCATTCTATGGGTAATTGGACATGGGAGGAAATTTAGTATATGAACTATAAATAAATGTGTCCTTAAATTTTCTCATAAATGTTTTCTATGCTGCACCGTAAAATCTGATATCTTTGTAAAGTCTTGGTTGCTCTGAAAGATGAAAGTAAGGGGTGATTTGGGCCGGGGGAAGAATGGGTGCGGGATGCTGGCGATCGAATGCCTACTGTTCATTCAAAGCATATAGATCAGCAGCCAGATGTGGCTTCAAGTTGGCTGATTTTTCATTGACAACAAAAACGATGCTGTACTCTATGAACGGAGGTTTGTTACACCCGTAATAAGCAAAAGGAAGATGAAGGCCCTTGCCTTTTATCCCTATGCAAATAGGCTATTTGCAGGTGGCTTTCCGACGGGAGGTAAAATATCATTAAAAAAAACTGGGTCACGTTTTCCTCTGCTTAAAATTAAGAGCTTCAGGAAAACCTCCTTAAACTTGATTATGCTATTTTGAGGTAAATTGAATACTAAATCACTTACCCTTTAATACTTCAGATGCTATAAAATTTCTTCCCCTTTTACTTGACCGATTTTTAGGAAATTCTACATGATTCTAGATATATTCCTCGAGCATCTATTTCTCTGATGTATCAGATTTTTCTTTTTGATGATTACCTTCTTTAATTTAGAGAATCAAATTCCTAGAATCACATAGAACATTTAATTTAAAATGCTTTTCTTACATCATGCTTTTCCCCCTAAATTGCCTTTATATAGGTCAGCTGTTTAAAAATTTCCCACTTTTATAAATATTTATGATCACTACTTATCATTGTCTATACTTTCTGTTTATCAATCTATTCAATAAATAATAAATAATCACACTTTGAGAAAATAAAGAAACAGTCACAACAGTATTCTATACAAGAACAAAAACATAATAAAAGGAAGTTTTTAGTGAAAAAAAAAGAAAACACAGGATCAGAATAACAAGACCATTGCAAAATTTCCTACTATGATATTAATTCTCCAAGTGGCCTTAGGTGTCCCACTCCTACTCCCTTCTCTCTCTCTTTTTTTTTTTTTTTAAGTTTATTTATTCACAAGGGACACATAGAGAGAGAGACAGAGACAGAGACACAGGCAGAGGGAGAAGCAGGCTCCTCACAGGGAGCCCGACGTGGGACTCGATCCTGGGTCTCCAGGATCAGGCCCTGGGCTGAAGGCGGTGCTAAACCCCTGAGCCACCCGGGCTGCCCCTACTCCCTTCCTTTAAGCTCTCCTTTATTACTTGTATGAAGAGGTTCTCCCAGGGAGCACTCAAGCTCTCATAGCTGTGACCACAGAATTAAGCAGGCATATCATGAAATGTGTTTGAATTCTACTGGAAACATTTTGAAATATCAATTAATCATCTAACAATGCACGACTGTCTGATCATTTTCTGAGGCAGGCCTAAGCTCTCAATCTCCTTTCACGCCCCTATCTTTCCCAAGACTGACTCAGGCATGAGGGTTGGCAAAGGAAATTAACGTGCAATAATTCAGATTTTCTCATTCATGAGTCACTTCAGCAGGACAAAGGACACTGAAGGTATTTTTATCACAATGCTTCTTCCATTATACCCCAACTCACAACTAATTCAACCAAATCATGAGAAGAGCAGCACTGCTGTTTTTAAGAAATTAAAGGCATAAGAACTATCAATAAACTAACATGTCCTTTATGTACAGTGAGAATATCCATAAGTCAGCTCTTCTGGCCTCTGGACAGTCTTCTAGAGTCAGTGATTTCCAAGCTTCTGGTGGATTCTGGCTTTTTCTGTGACAAGCAGCTATGGGTGAGCCCTAGGGGTATTGCTTAAGGCCTGGCACTGTGACTCACCGTTCACTGTCTGGAACATTTTCAACGAGGTATTAACATACAGGATTCAGGGAGATAAACTAAGCAAAAAAGACCTGGTATCAATAGATGTTTGCTGATTCTGAATGGATAACTGTAGAGTTCCCTGTCTTCACAAACTTGAAACAATGGTCTACTCAATCTATATTTATTGACTTCCCGGCATATATTTTAATGAAGTAAAACCACTGCAGACACTACTATGGTGATAAGAAATAATGATCAATAGTGATCGAGGGACAGGGGGACCTAGAGACACGGTAGCAGAAGCAGATTTATTGATTGAAGTCATAAGCTTCAAGCAGAAGATGACTGATGCTTAAAAGAACATGGAATGGGTTTAGGAGAGAAACATACACTCCTCTCTATCTGCCCTCACCATCAAAGGAATTAATGCCAGGATAAATACATAAGAGATATTAATCTATCATGGAACATTTATAAAAATAATGATTTCTCAGGACACAGTAAAAATATCCAAACTAAGAAGTAGAGAAGGGTTGCCCTGGATCGGATATTATATTTTCCTGCATGTCTGTTTCAAGTCTATATCCCACTTTATGGCCATGTACTTAGGTATATTATTCTTCTAGCAGACACACATGGGGTGTGGTATTTGGTGTGGTATCAAGGTAGTCAAGGGGTAGGGGAGGGGGAATCTAGGTTCTTTGATCTTGAGCTTTGGCTATAGTGGACTTGGAATCTTTAAAATCTTGAAGAAAAATAATGCATGCAATGGTTTGGAAAGTCTCGGTTATATAGTATTTAGAAGATGCAGATCACTTTTGGGGGGGCAGTATTTTTATTTTTTTATTAAAAATACTTTAAAGATAATTTGTTTATAGAAAGGAATAGAAAAAACCCACTTCTGGAAGAGGGAGTTTTTGCCTAATTGTGTAAATAGTTTGCTTCCTTCAGAATGGAGTTATATCTCTGCAGATTGCTCTGTTTTATAAAAACAAAATATTTGGGGTGGCTGGGTATCTCAGCTGGTTGAGCATCCAACTCATGGTCTTAGCTCTGGTCATGATCTCAGGGTCACAAGATGGAACTCCATCTTAGGCTCTTTGCTCAGTGGGGAGTCTGCTTCTCTGTCTCTCCCTTTGTCCCTCCCCCTGCTTGTGTTCTCTCTCTTTGAAATAAATAAATAAATCTTCCCAAGGGAAAGAAACAAGAAAAACAAAATCTTGTTTTTTGTTTTTTGATTAAAGTATTGGAGGCCTAAACAATATTGAAAAACACAAACTTAATGTCTGTCCTCATGGAGTTTACACATCTACTAGGAGATTGGACATTAAGCAGAATCACACAGTTGTTTAATTTACTGTGCAAGTACTAGGAGGAGAAGGGCATCTCAGTTTTCTGGCTTTTTCTTCACTATCAAACTTATGGGGAAAAGTACTATCTGGACGGGTTTCGAGCTGCACTGGGTTGCCTGTAACCAACTCATTTCTTCTAACGTCTAAGTTTCTATTTCCTTTGAAATGCCAGGGATATCTCTGCCTCTGCAGGGACATGTTCTGGAATGTTTTGGCCACAGATTCCAGGTGATGTCAGGCTAGCAATAGGCTTTACTATGAGATGTGCCTAGAGAAGAGCTTTATAGCAGTTTTTAGTGATTTTTTTTCAGGTTTGAGAAATACTTGAAATCCTTGGTAGGAACTTCCCTATAATTCTTCAAGTTTTCAATAAAACAGTAGCATTTATTTTTCCTTGTTGCACCCATACAGACCTTCCAGTCATTAGTTAAGCCTGAAAATCCCTACACTCAATACCTCGACTGGGAATATTTTTCTGACATAATCTTGCCTGCCATCCCAGCTCTAAGATATTTTTATACTCATCTTCCAAAGTCTCTTGGAAAATGAGAGTTCTTCAGGTTCAATGGTGGAGCAAAACAGAGAATAAAGATTTTTTTGAAGATTTTATTTATTTATTTGAGAGAGAGACTGTGTGTGTGCACATGAGCAGTGGGGGAGAGGAAGAGGGAGAGGGAGAAGCAAACTCCTCACTAACCAGGGAACCCAAATCAGGGCTCGATCCCAGGAATGCAAGTCCATGACCTGAGCCAGAAGCACCCTTAGAGGACTAACATTTAATGACATGTATGTGCCAGGAATGTAGGAGATACTAACTTACTGGTCACGTAACTCACACAGATTCATTCATGTCACAGCCAAAGCGCTTTATGAATAATTATCATTAAACCCCTTTAATGGAAGAGGAAGCTGAGATGAAAGTGGGAGATAAACCAACTCTTGTATAGAAAACTCAAGAATTCAACTTCCTTCTGTCTGACCACCAAGCAGTTTTTTTTTTTTTTTTTAAGATCCTTTCAATTCTCTCTTGCTTCTTATTTTCTTATCAAATCTATTGGTTTTCCTATGGGTCTATGCCTCTCTACTGACTCCTTGACTTTTATTTCAATAATCCCTGTATTACCTTCTTGTTTATTTCCATTCAAGTGTTTATTGAGAGTCCTAATTATCCTGACTGCTCTGATCTGTCATTCGCCATTTTCTCTTGCACCCAACTCTGGATTTTTTCCTACAATTTCGTAGCTGTGTTACAGGGTTGCTGTGTCTTAACCACCTCTCCAGATAGAAGGGGCTCGTGTCTGCCAAGTACACACGTACATCTTAAAAACCTTCTCCTCAACTATATGCATAAAGTCCTCACATGTTTTCTGCCTTGAAATAATAGCACTCTGAGAAGATCACAACTCACAACTAATTCAACCTACCCACATAACTCAGTAGCACTGTACAGTAAGAAGGAAGCAGGGTAATATTTATATGGTCATTCTTTCTCTCAGTAAAATCTTCACTCATAAAGCATATACCTGGATGAATTCCTGTGGTAAAAATTAAAAATAAACCCCAAAACAGAAAATACAATGAAAAAGGCCACCTATCCATTTTAAGCATGGCCCCTCCCACCCCAGCCCTGGAGGCTGTGCCCTGGGTAGCCCAGGGAGCTCTGTCTACACACCTTGTGACAATAGTTGCACCTCCTGGAATGCCATCTGCCATCAGGTCCTTGCAGATGCACACACGGATGATCTTGGCTCCCAAATAAAACTTAGTACGCATTTAATATTTTTCTTTGAAAGACCGTTTTCTGGGTATTTTCATTTTATCTTCCTTTAGATAGGAGTATTCCTTCAGATAGGAGTATTCTCTAACTGGTGTCACACTATCTACATTGTTCTGAAACATATTATTTTTATTTATTATTTACTTATTTTTAAAGACCTATTTATATGTTTTGGAGAGAGGGAGAGGGAGAGAGAGAATCCCAAGCAGATTCCCTCCTGAGCCTGGAGCCCCAGGCAGGGCTAGATCCCAGAACCCTGAGATCAAGACCTGAGCCAAAATCAAGAGTTGGATACTTAACTGACTCAGCCACTCAGGTGCCCCTGAAATCGGACTGTTTTAGTGTTATACAATGTCTACTGAGCAAGCACATGATAGACTGCCCATACTCTCTCCCAAACCTAACATGGACTCCAACATTAGGCACAGAAGTCTGTCATCTTGTTAAATTTTTAGCCACTCATCTAAGTCATGTATCCACTCTTCCCCTAATCATCTATTAATCTTTCATTCATTTGATAGGACAGTGAGCTCAGGATGTGCCAGTGAAAACATGTGGATATTGGTCTAAGTGTGGTGGCTGATATTCAACAGGACAATTCTATTTTCTTTCCTAAATTCAGGTGGTGAGTTAGCCCCTGGTGTATTTTCCATCAGCAACGTCCTCCATGCATAGTGACATGCAAGCAGCATTCTTGACCAGATTGCATACGTATCTTCACATGGCAACAGATGTCTGTGTTTACTCTGACAAAAGGTATGTAGCTTTCTTTCCCAAGTGGTCAAGGAAAAGATTCCTTCCCTGCTGTTTCCATTGAGATGTTTCTCCTTTCCTCAACTGTCAGTTGTCTACTGTGCCCCATGGATTCCATCTTTCCATGTCTCAGGAGGACTCTCACTCTGGTATTTCTCCTCTCTAGGTCAATCTGAGTCAAGGACTTTGGCCTTTGACTTGTCAATTGTCAATCGTTTCATTTGCAGGATTTTTTTCCTCCAGTTTACTTCCTTCTTTCTTCTTCCCTGCCTTCCTCTTCCCCTTCCTCCCTCCCTTCTTTTCTTCTGCTTGTCTTTATTTTTCTCCACACATGATGTGAAAGTCCAAGTTGAAACTTACCCATCTTTCATATTTCCCCTCACCCTTTATTCATATGCTAACTTGGATCTGAAAGGGAGTGTAAGGGACAGTAGTGGACAACATACTTTAGGATCGATCATACTCAGGAAAATATTATCATCAATTCTGACAGCAAAACATCTCATCTCATTCCCAGTCCAACATACCATGATTACTGAAGTTGAGTAAAGCTAACCCTTCTCTTCCTCTTTGGTTTTCCTTATAAACACAGTCTCCAACAATACCTCCTATTTTCCTGTGACATTAAACCATCACGTAGCTGAATGTTTGTATGCTCTCACTTTCTGGCAGTGTTCTTAGGGACTTTTCTGTCTTCTTCTTTCACCAAAGTCTTAAGCCTCATGCAGCTGGGATCCATTATCTGACTTCTAGGATGACTTTGTCTAACCTTATGTTCTTTCTCAGGCTTCTCTCTAAAATTCTTTTCTTGTGTTCCTCACCTCCATTGAACTTATGCCATATCTCTTCTCTGTGTCTATCTTTACAAGCAGGAAGCTGCATTCCAATCTCAACACTTTATTATTATTATTATTACTTATGCCTTCCAATTGTATGTAATACAATGATCTCTCCTTTTTTTTTTTTTTTTTTTGGAATTCACTCTTTCCTTGAGACCTAGGGCAAAAACAATGTCCTCTCATCTGCCTTAAATGAAAAGCCTTCATTTGTTTATTCTTGATCCTTCTTAGGTCCAATATTTCAATAAATAGAGTGATACATAAAACATTAGGAATAATGATTCTACATAAGGTAAAACATCAGTTTTTGGCTACTTCCTAGCTACATTTTTCTTCTACAGGAAATATCTTTTATTAAGGGCTTGACTACAAACTACACATCATTACCCTCAGAATCTACTTTTCAAACTGATATTGAGCTACATTCTTTCACACTCCAATATATCCTAAACTTTTTTTTTGTTGTGCCTCATGATCATTATTTATAAAACCAGACTATTCATCTTCCTCTAAACTTTTCCTTTTGCCACTTTCAAGATCCTTCAAAAGATATCACTGTTTTAATTACTTGAAACTCATTTAACTTTTTTCTCTTCTTTGTTCCACTATTTCCTATTATCCCAGGTTTGTGATTCTTCCCCTTAACTTTTTACAGAGCTGAGAGGATCCAAACTCATTGGACAATCATTTGCCATTTGAATAAGTTAGAAGCATATAAAGACATATAGACAGCTTATAAAGGTCCAAATGTTAGTAATAGTCTAGGAAACAGATTTGAAATATAAATATTAATTATTTTAACATTAAAAATACAGATAATATTTGCTAAAGTATTTTAGGCTTGAACTCTTGGTTACTCAGATTTAATCAAATAAATTATAGAGGGATAGTAAATAAATATTTCACATGAATTTTTCATGAATTTTGATTTGACAAGAAACACTGTAAAAACAAAACCACTATTTTTAAAAAGATTTTTACTTATTTATTCATGAGAGACACACAGAGAGAGAGAGAGAGAGAGAGAAGCAGAGACACAGGCAGAGGGAGAGGCAGACTCCATGCAGGGAGCTTGATGTGGGACTCAATCCCGGGACTCCAGGATCATGCCCTGGGACAAAGGCAGGGACTAAACCTCTGAGCCACCCAAAACCACTATTTTGTGTTCATCACCTGATAGGGAAAGATAGACCCTTAAGTTAAAACATTCAGAAAGCACATTACTCAGTTTTTTTTCTACAGATATTCCATATATAGTAATTAATTAGAATATTGAATCAGGTACAAGATCTTTTTCATCCTTGAGAAAATTAGATTTTATTCAGTTTTGTAATGTTAAAGGATATCCTCTCTAATATAGAGATAATTTATCTAATCTTCAAAGAACACTGTCTTTTCCATTACTCATGAGAATTGGGCTACATGGGAAGTATGCATAATTAAAACATACAGTTGGTTATTTCTCCTTATAAGACTGGCATCCAGCCTCCTCAACTTAACATCAACTCTGGGCTGAAACAGATAATAATGCGTTCGGAAACATCCTTCTGGATTAATTGTCTCATCTATGGTTTAAGCTGTTATGAAGTGTCCAGAGGAAGGCAGTCAGAGGGGGGAAGAGAAGAAGCCAAGATCTACAGTGCCTGTTAATCACGCCTTAGACAATTGATCATTGTATTACTGTCTCAAGCCCTCTGAAGTGTTGCCAATATCACAGAATCATTTGCATGCCTGTAACCAAACATTCAATTTTTAAATTTTTGTGTTGAGGGAACAGAGCGGTTTTAGAGCAAATGAATAGAGTCACCACCACCTGTCCAAAATTAAGAAAAATCTAACAGGAAATAAAGTTCCGAGGTTCTTATGATAAAAAATAATCAGAATCTTAGGGACTCCTAAATAAGACAAACCTAAAAAAATTAACAACTGAGCTTATTGTTATTAAAGCTGTAAGTTACAACAATATTATGTCTGTATGCTGACTGTAATCCTCTCCAATCTTCAGCAACAAGCGAGATCGTAACCATCTTTTTACGCTTCCCAAACTTTCTTCTTCAAAAGGCTGGAAGATGCCTTATATTAGCACTTACACTTTCTGTGAACCAAGCTGATTTCTCACCCTCCTGAATTGCTCACTGAATGGTGCCTATTCTCTCTGGCACAGTGTGGAGTGACCAAGCATCTAGAGTCCATGCTGTCTTTCTCCTTTCCCACATTGACTAACCTTCCTCTGTTGCAACACTGACTGACAACAACCTTCAAGCCCTCCTGCCCCTTCCCCCTTGCCTCACATCTAGGCAAGCAATGAGAAAACCCAGGGTCTCCCTCCCTGAACCATGATGCGGGAGCCCATCCCTTAACCACTTTAATACCAGGACCACATACTCTTTGATGTGCCACTTTTCACTGAAACTGAATATTTTCCATTAAACAATCCTTTTGATGTTTACTATGTAATACCATATGAATAATAACCTAATTTCATATCTATTGTTTCCTGAGAGTCATTGACCTTGACATCCCTAAATTCCTAGGTGTAGCAGGGGGAGTGGCAGTGCCCAGCATCCTGCAAGTAAAATAAATAAAACACTCAGACACACACATACACACACACACACACACACACACACAGAAACCTAGCATAATGTTTCCTTACTGTAAAGGTTTCTTGCTTTTTCTTGGCAAGTATGTAGAATCTACAAAAGTGTGTCACCTACTTGACCTATGCTTTCTAATAAGGAAGGAGGCATGCTATTTCCTTGGTGTTGAGAGTCTTGAAGCCTAGATCCTCTCAAGATTTGAGTAGATGTTACAGATAACAAGATGCAAAAAGCTCATGTGGAAAAAAGAGAAGAAAACCTCCAGGGGCAAACATTCTATTTTTTTAAGGTTTTATTTATTTATATATTCATGAAAGACACAGAGAGAGAGAGAGAGAGAGGCAGAGACACAGAGGGAGAAGCAGGCCTCATGCAGGGACCCCGAAGTGGGACTCGATCCTGGGACTCCAAGATCACGCCCTGGGCTGAAGGCAGGTGCTAAAACACTGAGCCACCCAGGGATCCCCAAACATTCCATTTTTATATGCAAGTGTGAAGCAGTAGATGACCAACCCTTTCTCTATCAAAAAAGTTCCTTGGCTTCCAATCAGGTGATATGCCATTGCAGGGAGGCACTGGAGATAGGACTGACTAGTTGAAAGGTTCTCTGACATGAGTGGGTGATAGGCATGAAGGAGGGCATGTGATGTGATGAGCACTGGGTGTTACATGCAACTGATGAATCACCGAACCCTACATCTAAAACTAATAATGTTCAATATGTTGGCTAATTGAATTTAATTTTTTTAAAAAGAGTGTTATTTTAAAATTTCGTTCCGGTTTTTTTTTTTTTTCTTTTATTTTCTTTCTGTATCCTTTTGTTTTGGTTCTAACCTATAAGATTTATCTTCTAAATGAAGCCGTTTAGACAACTACCTACTAAGAACACTTATAGGTAATCATAACCAACTTATAAAGTTATGAAGAAAGTTAAAGAACTTTGCTCAGATCTATGGGGATATGCATCAAAGGGATCTTAATAGTTTCAATAAAAAAGAAATCCTAGAGAGTCTATGATGTTTATTTCCATCATATCCACATTCAAAGGAAAACAAAATAAACTCAAATCATCCACATATTTAATCACATTTTGTTTTATAACTTTCTGTAAACAAAATACCTCTTGGACCTATTCTAAGCAATACAATTAAACAAGATGCATTCCCAACTTGTCAGTGGCTTCACTAGCTAATGAAGAAAGATGAGCAATCCAATGTGAAGCTCTCCTTGAGTGAATATAAAAAATCTTATCAATAAACTTAAATTATTCAAGATACCTAAATTCACCTAATACCTCAAAAACCTGGAATTCTTATATTCATCATCTGCACAATGCTCACATACACAAATATAATTTAAACATTATTTCTAACACTGTAAAATTTGTTCTTATTTATCTTTCTATTGCTAAGATCCCACCGGCTTTGTAAAAATATACAAGAAAAACAGCATTAAATCAGCTGTGATAAAAATCACCTTTTTCTATTTATCGCCACCATTGGCATTTATTGGCACTTGGGAACTATTTATAACCTCATACTCTTACTGCTAACATCAATTATTATGTAAATAGCTGAAATTTTTACTGACTTTATAAATAATGCATGAAAGTCTATAGACTTCAACAACTAGTGCGCATTATCTTTTTTGTGGCTTATAAATACAGAATACGGAATAAGGTATAGCTTGGATGAGTCTGAACAACAGATGTTTCTGTTTTATGGATTCTGGTCAAATGATTTGGAAAGAGTTTTATTTATACTATTAACATCTGTGTTTTGGAAAGTTAAACCAGAAATTATTTTGCCACTTTCCCCAATAGGTTGGGATCTAGGTAACTCTACTAAATTGACTTTCAATGGAACTGACGAGGATGCTAGAAGTGCTCAAAAGAAGTTTGATTAGCTCTTCTACACGTAGATTTTTAACCCATCTGTACCTTTGTTTAGGAGTCCAATAGTCTTACTCTGAAGCTCTGTGATACAAACACAAATATATCACTTAGAAGTTATCTTTAGATTTGTTTAGTTTAAATATCTCTAGTAGACTTTATGAAGGCTTTCAACAGAAATGTTCCCCTTCACATGATATCCAGTTAGAAATCAATTCTGCAACTTACTCATAGGTCCATAGCAAGCCTGCTCAGGGTAATTCATGGCAGGGTAATTCATGGGTAATTCAGGGTAATTCGTGGATCCTGGTATTTAAGAATAACTATCACGGGGCACCTGGGTCGCTCAGTTGGTTAAGCATCTGCCTTCGGCTCAGGTCATGATCCTGGAGTCCCAGGATCGAGCCACCTGTCAACTCCTTGCTCCAAGGGGAGTTTCTCCCTCTCCCCCCACCCCTCCCTCCTGCTTGTGCTCTCTCTCTCTCTGTCAAATAAATAAAGTCCTTAAAAAAAAGTAGAATAACTATCACATACACCTTTAAGAATTTTCCTTTCCAGACCAGATATCCTCACTTCCTTCAAGCGATCATTAGATTGCTTAATTTCAAGAGCTCCAAATTAAGCAGAACCCATCTTACTAATTGCCATCATAACATAAAATACTTGTATACCATTTTTTCTTCAAAACCTCACAGTTCAATTTTGACATCCAGTTTTGAAGCATATATTGACTTGACAGAAAGACAAAGTCAGGCTTAACACTCTTCTTTCATTAAAATAAGCAAAACCTGCAAGTTTTATATATATTTTAGTGGAAGAAGACATCTAGGCATATACTGTTGACTCTCATCTTTCAGCCAAAGAAAATACATAAGTAACTTCAACATATGCCCCTATAAAATGCTTCTCCTTCATCTTATACTTGAATTATCAAAATGTTGAGTTTATATACAGAATTTCACGTTTACCTTTGTCTTCTTAGATTTAGCAAACTCTATCACCTAGACATTGGCTTTTTCTGTTTCTTCTGTGATGATTAATAAAATTAGACTCACAATTTATCATAATAAATGAATTAATCAGCTATATCTTAGAGAGCTTATATATATTCCTAAGATTGCATGATTAAGAATTTACTAGAAATAAAGTGAGTTGCCCAAATTTCCTCCACTTCCTACCTTTTCCTTCACTTTTTATCTTCCATTCTAGGATTCATTCACAGAAATCCTTCAGATAGTTGAATGGATTTTCCTGGAGTCCCTGCAATAGCTCTTGTTATAGAAGCAATAAGGCTATGAAAGGGTCAGGATTTTTCAGGGGTTCAATTATTTTCTTGAAACTCAACATAGAAATAAGGAAAGAGATGAGATTGGACACTAGGCCTGGCTTTTTTTTTTTCTTTTTCATCATAACTAGATAGTAGCACATACCACATGTACACATTTAATGGTGGGCCACGTTCAATAGTGTTTCTCAAAGTTCATGTCCATCCAGAAGCTCAGACTGTGACCTTCTTTGAAAGTAGATTTTTGACAATGTTTTTAGTTAAGGAGGAGCTTTACTGGGGCAGGATTGGCCCTAAATCTCATGGTTGGTGTTTTTGTAAGAGGAAGGAAAGGACAATTCAAACACAAAGACACAGATACACACAGGGGAGAAAGTCAGGGGAAGATGGGGGCAGCAACTGGAGGCATTGGGAGCCAGGAGATGCTCAGAACAGGTGAAAAGATTCCTCCCCCGAAGCCCAGAGGCTTCTTGACCCTGCTGACAGTGTGATGTCAGATTTCTCCCCTCGAGAACTGTAAGAGAATGGAATGTCTGTTGTTTTAAGCCACTGATTTTATGGTGACTTATCACAGAACCCCTAAAAAATTCATAGAGATGGTGTTATTCTTTCCTAACCATTGATCTTAAAGAGCTCATGTCTGTGTAGATGTGTATGTGTCTGTATGTCAACATATATACAAATATAAATATATTTAACATTTTTGTAAATACATGTATATACATACAATTAATTTTTGAATTACTAAAGTTTTCAAGTGAAATCTCAATTAATAAGGCCAAATACAATGACCACACACAATAATATTCATTCTTTATTATGTAAGATAATGATACTACTTTATATTTTTGGATTATAAAAAGTCCCTATGGGTAATTAAATAAAAACTTTCCCAACAATAGCATACTACTAAATGTGTTATAGCTTTCAAACATTATGAGGCATTTCTTTTTTGAACTTACTCATCTTATTATGATTTATATAAAATGTAGGATTTTACTGTTATTAATGTATATACTGCCCACTTCTGTATTCAACATTATTAAAATCTAGGTTTCTCTTTGTAAGATTTTATTTATTTATTTATTTATTTATTTATTTATTTATTTATTTAGAGTATGAGCATGAGTAGGGGTGGAAGGGCAGAAGGAGAGGGAGAAACTCAGTGGGGAGTTTGACATGGTGCTCAACCCCTGCACCCCAGAATCATGACCTGAGCTGAAGGCAGTTGCTTAACCGAGACACCCAGGCATCCCTAAGTTTTAATTTTAATATGTACTTTTGTCTGCATATAAAACATATAAGTTTGTATTTAGAACTTGGAATTCTCAAATACCCAAATTGCAGAGGAGAAAACAGCACACGATAACATCTTGAAATATTTAATAAAGGTGATGTATCATATTTAATATAATGTATTCAGAATTCAATTAAACTAAAATTTAAGGGATACTTGCATAGGTTACTGCTTCAAATTATTTTTAAAGTTATGTACATCCATAGACATACATGTACACATGTGGTTCAATATGGTGCTTTATTCTTAGCCTATCATTTCCAGGTTACAAAGAGTTAAAAAGAACACATATTCATATTGAAATGAAACTCTCCTGTTTTCTAAAAAGAAACCAAACAAACACAATTCTAAGTGTAAAGAGAGCTATTACAATACATTAACCTTCTTTTGTCTTCTGACTCTTTCATCCAACACCTTCGGAGGGTATCTTGGCTACATTTCATTAGCATTAAAATATTTTATTGTATTTTGACAATTTTTGTCCATATCTTTTCAATTTTTATTTCTTAAGGATGCATTTCAGGTCAAGGTAAGAATAATGAAGTATAAATCAGCCTTGCAAACACTCTTATAAATCGTGAATCTGGCAGCTAATTCAGACAACAATATTGTGCATGGCACAAAACGATCTATTGCAGATGACTGATCTCAACTCCAACTGTCAAAGTGACAAGAAAATGAGCCATCAAAGTCAGCCTCCCTCCGAGATGTATATGCTATTTTACTGACAAACAGAAACAACTAAACAATGAGTAATATTAAGAGACTGATACCCATAATGTAATGTAATGGACAACAGCTTAGCACTTAGGACATTATCTCCTTTCTGTTACCTCAGAATGCTTTGTTCCTCAGCTAACCTTTGAGTCCTCTTTTCCCTTCAAAAGGACATGAACTTGGTTGAACCAGGGAGCTCTCCTTAGCCTGCCCATCCCATTCCTGTGTTGTACCATTGCAAAATATCCCGTCTTACAATCACAATGTTATCAGATCACTCCCCAATGTGGGGACCACCTGCTGTTACATTCCCCTCAGGTTTAGAGAAAACTGGTTTATCAAAAAAAAAAAAATCTTTTTCTTCTGGTAAATAAAAGCTAATTCGCAATGTGTTTCGATGGAAAAAAAATGTAGGCATAAAAGTTAGACAACTACTTCTCAAATTGCTACACAGCATTTAAAAAATATACTTACAATTTAATGATAAATCATAGTTGTAAGCACATAAAATGAAATAGTATCAAAATGCTAATTAAGAGCACAGAAGTGTGTGCTATGGGGGAAAATGTAATACCAAAGTTCTCACTTTACGAAGTCTATAAAACCTATGTGTTGAGTTTCTACTATGCATTCAGCACTGTTTTATGCATGAGCATAATGCAATATTCCTGTCTCAAGGCGAGCAGTTTGGGCTGTACGCAGGATGTTACCGTATATCAACAGGCACTGAATGGAACCGAAATTCACACTCCGTTTTCATGAAGGCGTGCTTGTAATAGCTTCCGCCAAATGAGACTTTAGTCTGACAACAGTATGTGTGCTTCTTCTGTGTGTTTTATGGATCTCTATTATTTAAACGATGTGTCTTCCCATATGCATGTCTCTTATTGGAGTTGTAGATTCTGTTCTTCTTTACTTTTGCATACCCAAATTTTATTGCTAGCTCTGTAGGCGCCTTTTTTACCAGTCAGTGTTGGGCATGAAGGCGGGTCCAACAGCAGCCCTTACTCCCCAATGACCTTCCTCCACACTACCATAAAAGTTACCATTTTTAAACATCCCAAATGTGTGAGAATTTAATAATTCCATGTTGCCATTGGCACTAAGATTAAATATCTTTCCTGATATTTACTTGAATGTAATACACATCCTCTCACATCATTACTCAACCTCATCACCCAGCCATTTCCATGGGCATTCTCAGCTCCCTGTCTTCTTGTGACTTTTCCTCCCCCTGCCAGGGCTGCCTCTGACTTGGACTCAGCGTTAGACAGCTGGTTCAAATGTCATCTCTGCACCCAGAGTGAATCCATTACCTAATACTTCATATAAACACTTTTATCATGGATTATCTCGTGTTTTTAAATATTCATTTACAGGTAGCACATACTCTTTGATGAAAGGCCTCCCTCTGACTCCCATCAAGACATACTTCAGTTCCTGAATTCAACAGGGAGCGTTGCCTCGTGGTTAGGACAACACATTCTAAAGCCAAGACTCCTGCCTTTGAATCCTAGAGCCAGGCACCGATGAGCTGACCTTGGGCAGCCTACTTAACTTTTCAGCATCTTAGTTTACTCAATGACATACTCACATGCTTTGTTAGGTTATTGTGAGGAATAAATACATCACTTGGTATATGTAAAGATCTTAGAACCAAGACTGAGATGTAGTCGGTGTTACATGAGGATTATCATTGGTGACAAAGGGCAACGGACAGCATAAATAGGAGGGAAAGAAAACTAATTGATGTTATTCCTATTCAAAAATAATTCTTTGATAAGTAACCATAGGTTTCTAGTATCAGAAGGATTTCACACAAAACCTCCAATCCTGAGATGAAGCCCTCCCTCATGGACTGTTGCTTGGAATGTAAATGGGTGCAGCCACTATGGGAACCAGAATGGGGATTCTCCCCAAAATTAAAAATAGAGCTACAATGCAATCTAGGATCGCCACTACTGGGTAGTTACCCAAAGAAAACAAAGCCACTTGACTTTATTTCCAAGGTTGGATGTCTAGTTATCTCTGTAGCATCTATCTATCTATCATCATCTATCTATATCTACTTATCCATGTATCGATCGATCTAAACATGAGTGGCCTAATTACATTTAAAAATAAAACAAAACAAAAACGATAAGGGAATGCTTACCAGGAAGACAGAGAGAGTGAACAGTTAACAAAGATGCTTCAGTAAGCTAAGCGAAGAAAGAAAATCTAAGTGCAAGGGTAAGAGGCTGAGGCTATCAGACAAGGTTCATAAACTAACAAATCCTGACTGACAGCAAGAATTCTGGCTTCATCCTTTTACCTTTTCTCGCCTCCGTACTACTCTTGGACAACAATCACACTGTTACTTTTCTCAGCAATATTCTCCCCTTGCCTTTTTAGTCAATCATATGTTCCGTTTCTTCCAAAAACACTTCCTAGGCTCTCCAATTTTGAATTAGTATTTCTTTCTTTAAACTGCTATAGCAATTATTGCCTATACTGTCACTTGGCAATTACTCATATGACGCCCTGTAACAATGTCTTTTATGTCAACTGCTATTCAAATCTACTTTTTGATTTTCTGAAATTATTTGAAAAATAGATTATACTCTTGACACATAATAGGCTTTTAACAAATGGCTGACTCATTGATGTGAGTATAAGCTGGAATTTTAAATTTTATCTTTTTAGAAATACTTTTGTTTGCTATGGAATATGGTTTCCTACATATTAATGATAAGAACATGAGGCATGATAAAAGAGCCACGTCTACAATTAATCTCTGAAACAGTGATTCAAGTATAACCCATTATTTCCCTACATCAGAAATTAAAGGACTTAATTTCATAAGTTAAAAGATGCATTTTGATAAACACTGCAAAACATTTCTCTTAAAATTAATGCAGTACATTTTCTAACATCTTTTCCTCAAAAAAGTAATTATGTGGTTGCTTGTTGCATAATACTTAACCATGGCATGGAAAACAGAACAGGGCCTTCATAGGACCATCTGATTTATGAGAGCAAAAGTAATCTTTCAGCATTGTCAGTGAAGTTGTGTTTATCGCTTTCCAATAGAAAGACAGAGGGAAGAAAATAGGGCAACCTCTTAAGGTATGAAAGGTATGAATAAGCTCTAACACAAGTGTGGCCTCATACATCTCTTATAAATATCTTGTAAAAATATTATTTAAAATGATTAAAATATCAACCATTTTCTTACAAATCTGAAATAAATTTTAAGATAGTATATATATTTCCCTCATTGCAAAAAATATATTTTCCTTATTTTCTAATAGACTAAATTCTGGAATGTATAAACATACTTTTCCTAAACTGCATAACTTCAAACAACTGCAACAACAAGGTATCTGATTGCTGTTACACAAATACAAAAAAAAAAAAAATTTATTTTGATTTTTTTCTTTAATCAGTAGTCACTTTGTGTCAGGTTTATTCAGTTTTCCCCTAATTTTTGTCACCTTCAAAAGCTGGCAATTCCAGTGAGGGTTGACAAAGTTGACAAGATGTTGTAGTTCACATATCCACTCCATTCATTCATAATCTCTAACCAGAAAGCCACTGTGTTAGAAATAAATAAGTAAAGCTCCATGCAGGAGACACAAGACTTTCCTTTAATAAATGATTATTGTTATGTGTTATGCGCATCAGAACCCAAAAGAGCTTTGCATTCTAGAGAGAGAATACAGAAGAAACAGAACCAGAAAAGTAAAAGTTAAAAATGTGCAGGTCAGGGACAGCAGTGGGTAGAGTCCATTGTAGTCAGGAAAGACATGGGTTCTGAGAAGCCTCCAGAAGGAGGTAATGACTGACCACAGTCTTGGGGGACAGCAAAGAGAATGAAAAGGAGCAGACAGGCATTCCAGGGTGGCACACGGGAAGAGGCATGGAAAAAGAATGACCAGTTGGTGAGATATGTCATATAAATAGAAGGGTGTAAAAGTTATTTGCTCCGTTAAAAAAAAAAAAAAAAAAAAGGCTCTCAGAGGGAAGCAAACTGTTGGTAGAGAAATATGGGGAATTCAGTAGTTGTGTGTGGAGTTTTCACTGGAACACGCAGGACAGTTGCATTCTACGTGAGATGTGGCTCTTGTCGTGCAGGATCCTATAGGTCAGTGCACGTGATGGCCTTAAGAATGGTCAAAGGCCAGAACATTGTAAGAAGCACCATTAGTTTAAACAGAATGAGAGGAAAACGTATGCAAATCCTGATTGAAATTTGTCTAGACATTTATCAAAGATATCTTTTGAGAGGAGGAGGTTCTAAGACAGTATAATCATCGTAAGCGAGAACTTCTTTTTAAGGAGCTATTTGGAACCATCTCAAGTGAAAACACAGCCAATGAAGCGTTCACAGAGATCAAGCCTTGAGAGGAAAGATATTTCAAGGACTTGCAGGCCTTGGAAATGCTGTATTAAGTGATGATAAAAGGAGTTGGAGAGAACTCAAATGGTCATTCCACCTGAGAAGACAGTGGGTTTTCTCTCTGTCCCTCTCTTTCTTTTTCTGCTAAGAACAGAATGACTTAGATGCAAGTTATACTTCTATTCTGTTGTTGGCCTTCAGTTCTCACTCAAGCATCTGGCAAAATAAGTGCTTGATTTATTTGCCTGCACATTTAATATTCAAATAACACATTCTTCAATATTCTAGAAGCCTTGGGATTATCAAGGTACTATTGAAAGTAATAGGACAATCAATTGAAAGGGCATCTTTAAATATTTTGTCACTAGTGCATTGTTTTATCACCTCCAAGTATACACAGAATGCATACCTCAACCTTGCATAAAAACATGAAAAGAGGTCTCTAAATTTACAGGAAATCTATAAACACAAAATTCGAACTAATCATTTTTCTGTACATATGAGTATAATTATCTCAAATTCTATTGGTGTTCCAAGGTATTAGATACTCAGTTATGTAAAAAGTGTTTATAAATATCATCATAAAGTTGACCAAATAGGTAAGTAGTCACAATGATCTGCAAGCCAGCAAGACGATATAATGAGTACATAAGCCTTTCAAGCAAATAAAACCTAAAGGAAGATCTTTGCCAAAGTAAATTTATCATAAACGCAAATACAAAGAAACGAAACTCATTTCTCTGTTCAAACTGCAAGGAATTTGGCAACCATGAATACGCCACTTGTATTGCTTATGAAAAATGTACAAGAAACATCTGCTGAACATATTCACGTAGATGATGTCCTGATTTCTCAAGTACAAGAGAACGTAGGAATAAAAACACATGTTTAGAGAAATAGCAGAGATTGGATTGTTAGAAGTGGGGAAAAAATTCTCAAATCAATCTGTTTCACAGATAGGGAAAAATTGGATCCAAAAAGATGAGGTGATTTGCCACAAGTCCCCGTGTAGACTTTCAGGGTTGGAACAAGAACCAGGGTTTCTGGAACTGAGGGCTACGTGAAAGGCCCTGGGGCAAGCCTCTCCCAGGTCACAGAGTAAGTTAGTGCAGTTGTGCATACAATCACTAAGCCTTCAAAAACAAATAAATATACCATTTTTCCGGGGCAGGAAGGGCCGAGCACATAACAGGTTCTCAGGACAGTCTGCTGCTGAATTGACAAAAATCTAAAGGGATGAACACTGGGTATTATATGTTGGCAAATCGAACTTCAGTTAAAAAATATATTAAATAAATAAATAAATAAATAAATAATAAATAAAATCATGATCACTGTAAAAATAAATAAATAAATAAATAAATAAATAAATAAATAAATAAAGGCAAAAAGGAAGAATGTTCCAAGGTAGAGCCATGGCTAAAAAAGACAACAACTATCTACAGATATTTCTTCCATAGTCCGGAAGTATGGTATTTATTAACAAAACAAAACATAAATACTGCTCAAGCTACAAATGACTAAAATGCATATGACTAAAACGTCGTCGGCATTCTTTTTTTTTTTTAATTTAAATTCAATTTTTTTAATTTAAATTCAATTTAATTAGCATATAGTGTATTATTCGTTTCAGAGGTAGAGTTCAGTGATTTCAACAGTTGCATAAAACACCCAGTGCTCATCACAGCAGGTGTCCTCCTTCATGCCCATGAACCAGTTACCCTGTCCTCCCACCCCCCTCCCCTCCAGTAATCCTCAGTGTGTTTCCTAGAGTTAAGAGTCTCTTATGGTTTTTCTCCCTCTCTGATTTCATCTTGTTTTATTTTTCCTTACATTCCCCCATGTCCAACTGTTTTGTTTTAGAGTCCATGTATGAGTGAAATCACATGGGGTTTGTCTTTCTCTGATTGACTTATTTCACTTCATATAATACACTGTTGTCCCATCTACATACTTGCAAATGGCAAAATCTCATTGCTTTTGATGGCTGAGTAACACTCCATTGTGTATATAGACCACATCTTCTTTTTCTGTTCATCTGTCGATGAACATCTGGGCTCTTTCCAAAGTTTAGCTACTGTGGGCATTGATGCTATGAACACTGGGGTGCAGGTGTCCCTTCGAGTCACTATGTTTGCATCCTTGGGGTAAATACCTAATAGTATAATTACTAGGTCATAGGGTAACTCTATTTTTCACTCTTTGAGGAACCTCCATGCTGTTTCTCAAGTGGCTGCACCAGTTTGCATTCCACCAACAGTGTAATTGAGTTTGCCTTTCTCCATATCCTCTCTGGCATTCTTTATTATGAAATAGATTGCAGAACAGTGTATGTTGATTTTGTTAGAGTCCTCAGTTTCTTTACCAGTGAAATAAATAAAAGTCTAAAAATACAGTTTAATTTATTTTTCCAAATACATATCCTCTTTTAAATGGAAGGCTGTATGAAATTAAGCTTATGCTGGTGCATTTTCACAAGTTCAAATAGCCTAAAAATTATTCTTCTCTAATGTTTTTTTTTTTTTTTAAATATGTTGGTTACACTCGGATTAGAGTATTTTGTTTTATACCATACTTTATTTTTCAAGTATTTGGCATAATTGTTATTAAGCTTTATCATGCAGATTTAAGCTGTATTGCAGCAACCAAGTCAGCTCTGAATCACTGATTCTACTCATTTAATATTTCAAAAATAATCAATGCCAATGATTATTGCACTACATGGAAGTTGCAAAAAATTATTAACTACTCACCATCTCTTTTAATTAGAATCTAAACTTCATTTAAAGCATGACCAGCCATGGAAGTTTATCTCCTCATTTTGTCAGAGTTTTGACTATGTATGTTTGGACAACTGATTTAATATCCTTTAATAATATCTTTATCTTGAAAATGCTTATAACAATTCTACCTGAAAATTACTTACATATATGAACAGATAATGCATATCAAACAACTAGCAAAGTGTCTGCACGTAGTAGATACTCAATAAATCTCCACTCATTTGCATTTCACTCTGTTGGACGTACAGAGACATTCAAACAACATACCAATTATACAATCTTCTTCTGAAATAAATCTTACTTATGCATACTTAGCTAAGCAAAATGTAAGTCAATCAGCTAAACCAGAAATCGTGTAATTTATTATCATTCTCATCGCTCCGGAGGAGAAACGTCTTCTCAACAACTGGCGTCTGTGAAATCTGTGTACACAGCTGCAGGTAAAGACAATTATTACTGTCAGGGAATGCCACGGGAATCATTTCAAAAGTGGTAATAAACCTCACTGATTTAGCTGCACGCTCTCTGTCAGGCAGTCTCCGCAAGGCCAGGCCTGCACACGGCGTCTACACCCACAGGGGTAGCATTGGTAGGGTGGTTCCAGGCTCTGTGCTAAAGGCTTTTACACCCATTCACCTTGTCTTTTATGTTCTCTCATAACACTGCAAAGAGGCTATTTTTCCTGCTGAGCAAATGACGTGCCCCAAGTCCTGGTCTGAGATAAAAAGGGGCAGAACCGGATTTCAAACTAGGCAAACTGAGTCCTCACCACCTATGCCAGATGGCCCGTCATGCTGTGACATCCATGACTGTGGTGCTGGACCCGTGACCTTATGTCTGTTCCATTCTTCTCCCTCATCTCCACTTTATCATCAAGTCCTAAACATGCATTAAATTCGTGAAGCAATCGAGTCCTTCCGAAAACCTTAGTTTTGGGTATCATGGTACAGTTTCATAGATTTCTGTACTTTTATTGCTGTAGGTGACCATACATGGGGTCAAGTTGAAAGAGCCAAACCCCCTTGTGACCCTTATAATTCCAGCCTAAAGATACTGACATTTATTGACCCAGCATTCCCCACCTCTCACCTGAAGCTACCCAGACCACCAGCTTCTTTGTTTGTAGTGAGGCGCCTGCTTGTCTCACTTTGATGAGACATCTCGATTGGCAGGCCCATGTAAATTTGCAAATATTCTTGGAAGAATAAAATAAAAATTTTAAGGTCTCTGGTCTGCAGAGAGGAAATAATTAAAACATGTCTTAAGGAGAAAAGCTTGAAAACTAGCAAGCTAGTAAATCCCAAAAGTTACATGCCCAAAGTTGCAACCTGAGCCAGGAGCAGCAACATCCAATCTGTTTTTGTTTTGTTTGTTTGTTTTGTCTGTTTTGTTTTGTTTTAAAGAAAAGAAAGATGTTAAAAGCCTCTATTGCCAAGGTTAAAATGTAGAGTGCCCTCATTCCGTTAAGCCGAATCTTGCTAAGAACAGGAATTTCAGCTTCTAAAGGAAGTGACCTAAACCTCATACTTAACGTAAAAAGCAAGCATCTGCCTGATCTTAGGAGCACACAGCCAATCATTAAGATCAGAGCTGACTGCCCACGCCCGAGTTCCATCATCCCACCCCTTTCTCTCCAAGAGTGAAGCTAACAAGCAATTTAAAAACAATTGAAGAATTAAATCCTCGTTGGTAGCACCATTTTCCTTTTCTGTCCCCGCCTTCAACAGAGCAGCTCCATTAGTATAGCTATTGCAAAAAAACAAAAAAACAAAAAAACAAAAAAAAAGAAAGAAAGAAAAAAGCTGCACAAATGGCTTTTAAAATGAAATGGCGGCATATTGTGTTGCTTGGGATAGCAGTCAAGTCTAGAGGCAAAATAGAAATAACAGATGCACCATAAATTCAGAGTTCTGTGTGTCGTCCTGGAACCCAGGCTCCCAAGCGAGCACAGCGTGCTCCACCTGAGGAAAGATGGTAAGAGCCCTGATCATACAAGCAACAGAAACGAGGAGAGAGCAACACTGGAATCCTGATGCGGTGATAAATTTTGAAAAGAAATTGTATGCTAATTGGATTTCTTATTAAAACTTCAATCAAAGAAAAATTTCTTCCAAATCAGCATAGGCCTCTAGAATGTTTTTTTGCACTGTGAGGTTTGAAGATCCCTTTTAATTGAGTGAATGTCCTAGTTGGTACCTAATTACATTCTATCCGAAAGCTGTTCCTAGAGGTGCTTCGTTATTTTGTGGGTGCCTGAGTGGTGTCGCTGGTCTGGTTTTGGGAGCAGCATACGTAGGACACATTACAATTCTGATTGGAAATTAGAGGTAGAGGCCTGATCTATTGAATGAACAATTCGACGTCATGTTTCTAATGATGTCAGGACAGGCAGCGAGGCTCTAGCAGCATCCCCGGAGTCCAGCTAGGAGGAAGCATCACCCACCTCGCTCTGGGGAGGGTCAAGGTCCCTGGGGCAGCGCTGCTCAAGACGCAGGGGGTCAGTACTGGAAACCTCTGAACCAAAATCATAGGAAAAACCAGGAAACACTGCTTACAACCCCACGTTCATCTGAATGTGGTGAACATTCAGCCTCCTGATTAACAATTGTGGTTAAAAGAGACCCACCCCGGGAAGCACTGTGCTCCCCCTTCTCTGGGTGCACCTGCTGTTACATCTGGAAATGGTACCTTTTGCTCAAATAAACTTCCTTGCTTGTGTCATGCATCCACTGGACTGCGGGTATGTCCTGAATTATTTCTGGGGACAAGACCATCCTGAAGATGCCTGGGGTCACACAGCCTGGGCCTCCCCAGTTCCCTGGCAAGTGACACAGGCTTCACAAATTGCCTAATTTATGAGTGACACATCATACAATCCACTAAACAATTCTGGATTGTCCCAGAAGGAATTCTTTCCACAGCAATAGCTTATTTATTACATGAAAACGTGAAGGAATGCCCTGTCCCCACAGAAGATAACAAGAAAGTAAAACTGAAAAGACATCTACACCAGACATTTTTGGGTAAAACTACTGGTTCTGTCTACCTGTCCCCTCCCTGCTCATGTCCTTTGACATATTACTGGGCACATCCCTTCAGTAACATTTTCCTGACTTCTCTTCATGAACAGAAAAAGTAACCTCACCCATCTCTAACAGAGAAAAGGATCTGAGAGAAAATGAAAGAAAGAAAGAAGAAAGAAAGAAGAAAGAAAGAAAGAAAGAAAGAAAGAGAGAGAGAGAGAGAGAGAGAGAGAGAGAGAAAGAAAGAAAGAAGAAAGAAAGAAAGAAAGAAAGAAAGAAAGAAAGAACCCTCTCAATTCCTTAAACACACAGCAAGCATTTTCTTAGACCTGTGGGAATAAATGATGTAATATACTTTCTATACCCACACCATGATCTCAACCACTCCCACTTGCAGAATCAGTAGTCTCCAAGACAATTTTCTTGAGTTACCATTTTCAAGGGTTTGGCTCTAGGTATGTCGGGGTCCTGACTCCCAATTGTTTGGTATTTGGAGGGGAGGATCTTTGGCAGGTAACTAAGTCATGAGAGTAGAGCCCCCATTATCTGTCTCTCCTAAGGGCAGGGGATCAGTATCCTTCTAGGAAGAGACACAGAGAGATGGTCTCTCTCATGGCCACAGAAGCCTACGGTGAGAGGGTGGCTGTCCACAAGCCAGGAAGTGGATGCTCACAAGACACCAGATTTTCTGGTTGCCTTGGTCTGGGACTTCACAGCCTCCAGAACCACGAGAAATAAATGTTTGTGGTCTAAGCCCCAGTCTGTGGTCTTTATGTTATGGTAGTCCAAGCTGAGACAGTGGGTGTGAAATTCTTAGGCTCAAAATAAAGATGTGAACCACTCACTAGTGGCCAGAATGAAAGTCACTGTGAAAATAAATTCTAGGGGATCCCTGGGTGGCTCAGGGGTTTGGTGCCTGCCTTTGGCTCAGGGCATGATACTGGAGTCCCAGGAGAGAGTCCCACATGGGGATCCTTGCATGGAGCCTGCTTCTCTCTCTGCCTATGCCTCTCTGCCTCTCTCTCTCTCTCTCTCTCTGTGTGTGTGTCTCCTGAATAAATAATAAAATCTTAAAAAAAAAGAAAAAGAAACTCTAAGAGCAAAATTACCAAGTCCACATGCTATTGTAAAGCACAGTCTTTTGCTATTTTTTTTTCTCAGGATTATGTGTGTTTCCTGGGCTTTGCAGGGTGGTTCTTCTTGATGTGGTGTTGGCTACATCACTCTTAACAACATTCCGATGGGAGCTCAGCTAGGTCGACCCACAAGATCTGATCCTGACTGCCATTCGTGCACTGTAATGGCAGGTGTTGATGATTATTAATAACAGCAAATTTTAAATTAACTGCATAATTAAATCCTCATTCACAGCACTGAGCTGTTGTTTTCAGTCTATGTGAGTGGCTTGAGTGGAAAGGTAAGATTGGGCCACTAGGAGATACTAAATACTCAAGAAGCTTGTGCACACCCAAAAACTCAGTGGACACCTGTGAGTGCCAGAGGTTCTACGGCAATAGCTGACATGAACAAGACCCAAAGCGGTCTTGGGAGATTGTGACATATTAATTAGTCCAATAGAGGACCCATCGTCTTACCTAAATCAAAGATCCTAAACCAAATCAAAGTGTTTTTACCATGTATATCCAAACAGAATCTCTTCAAAATATACAAAGAGAAAGAAGTTGTATCCCAAGATAAAACATGTCACACTTGCCAAATATTGAGCCTTACCAGAGACAAAGACTTAATGAATGCACATTGATGATGAATATTTTTGGTTGTAATCACACAGAATTATCAAACCTAAGTAGAGGAGCTAGGTATGTCACATTATTCTTAAGTGTAAAAGTCTTTCATAACATGTTCTAAGACAAAAAATATTGTTCAGCAACTTACTAGAGTAAAAAATAAAATTAAAATCTAATAATTATAATTATTCTGCAGACAGGCATTTTTTCCCAAAGAAATATAAAAAAATATTAGCTGCCTTATAGGAAATGTGTATTTGTTATAAACATTAACAAATACTACTCTGTGATTTTCAACTCTTTTCAACTGAGAGCATAGAAATTGTATAGTGGAATTAGAGCTCTATGTGTGTTTATTTGGGAATCAACTTTTTTTTTGCAAATAAATGTCTATGCTCTTTCCTACTCTAATAATCTAGGAATCTATAACTTGATAATAAATTCATATTTTAGTATTACAGAATTTCTGAATTTAAAGAAACTTCAAGGACTCTTACCCATTCATTCAATACTTGATTTTCTTATTACAAATAAAATACCATACTCATGTAGTTCACACTTGAGCCAAGTTAATATTGGCCTAAATATTTTTTAAAGAAACCTTTTATCACACAAATTCTATTGCATATTTTTCTCTGACATATATTCACAAAATTTGTCTGGCTTCACTGTCAATTGTTTAATTTCAAATTATATGAAAATTAACCATCAATAATAGCGATTTGCTTCAGTTAACCATATATTTATATCAGGAGATGTTGGTCATTTTAAAGTATATTGTAAAACTGTAATTGACAAAATACTAAAAATATACTTAAAATGAAAATAATACAACTAATCATACACATTTACTATTATGATTATGTACATTTGTGTGCCAAAAATGGCAGCTTGCTGTAATAGCTACTTTTTAACTGGATGCTCATTAACCTAGAGCCTATTCTAAGAGCTGCTCTATTTTGAATGATTGTTTCATCTAGAGAGATAAAAAATCTTATGTTAACAATGGTAATTTCTGGATGATGAGACTTTATGCAATTTTATTGTGTTTCCTATCTTTTCAACAGTACCGAAGCCCTTCTAAGCAAAACAGTCCTTTTACAGAGTATGCCTTACTGGGAAGAAACTGATGTTTGGAAATACAGCCCCTTTGAGTTTCAACATACGATAAAAATGTGGCAGTCACTCGAACTTCTAACACTTACTATAGAAAAAAGCTACTTAAAATTTTGTTTTTTTTGATTGAAAAATCTAACTCTACATTGTTGTTGTTGTTGTTGTTGTTTTTTTCTTTTAAGTTAAGAAGTCATTCCCAGAAGAGTCTCATTCAAAGTTGAAGCACTGTCTTAAGTAAAAAAGAAAAGAAAAATGTTGAAAAAGGGAGGTGGATTATCAAATATATCCTATGAACAGATGTTACATTCTAGAGATATGAATGCAAGAAGAGGTAGAAATTGATACCCCAATTAAATTATGAGTATCCTGAAAATTAGCATAATTTCTTATAAAAAGGAGTACTTCTACAAGCTTATTATGAGTAGATAAGCAGAGAGTGTATTTATTCAGATGCACCCCACTGGCATCCCTGGAGTAATGCATGACATTTAATATCCACTATGACTCCAAAGTTATAATAAGAATACAAACCACCCACGAAGAAAAAAAATCAACATTACACAATTCCAATAACCCGTGTTGAGACTCTACATATATTCTGGAGCACAAAGCAAATTTCAGGTTGGTAGAAATGTACACAGTATGCTCTAATTTTGCTTTTCATCTCTAGTTTTTCTATGCTTATATATAAAAAAATTAAAACAAATTTATAGCATAATTATTTTCTGAAATTAAGTACAAATGCATACTTAAAACAATTTCAATAAACAAACAGAAGCAAAACTTTCTGCTGAATTCCCAAAGCAATGGCACATTTTCAGTGGGCATGTGTGATGTTATGTAATTAACATCTAACAAATAAGTTAAATGGGAGTAAGGCTTATGAAAATACAGGCATCAAAGTATACCTATATTAAAATCATAGAGTGCAATTTATAATAGTCGTAGATGTGGAATGCTTATGGGACTATCTCCTTGGAGTTCCAGCTGACATGAGATACAGATGTGAACTTAACAGAACTCCCTCCAGAAGCCAATCAGAAGGAATAAAAAGATCTAATCTATGAGAACAAAGGGATCTGGAAAGAGATATTCAAGATTGAGAGATGTCAACAAAATCAATAAAGATGGGCAGATAATAACAAGTGTTTAGATAATCCAGTGGAACTAAAAGGATTGAAACCAAATAGCTACTGGGACAGAGTCAAGAAAAAGAAGCACTATTTCCACCCCAATTTCTCAGAAAGGTCTCAGAGACAGAAAGCCCTAGGCACTTCAGTAGACAATGTGGGTGAGCTTGGGATTGAAAAGAAAAGGATTTAACTGAAACAACTGGAAGGAGAGTGAGAACAAAATTGTCTTCCCTAAAGCACAGTCAGCTGACTGTAGATCCCCCATTCCTAGCTCCCCCCACCACACAGAGACTAGCAGTAAGTATATAGGGTAGAGGAAAGAAGAACAAAGCAGTTGGTAAGGAGGTGAAGGTCGTGAAGTGTAGCAACATATGGAGCCTCAAAATATGGCAGTGGGAGTTCAGCCATGGCACCCCCTAATATGCCACATTGGTAGAGTGATTATTGTGAGTCATACACACTTGAAAAACAGCATATGCAGGCAGAAGTTTTCACTGAGCTCCCATTATCTGCCTAAACACAGGTCCTCTGACAGGGGCTGGATTGTCATGGATCCCCTTCCCAAGAGTTTTATCACCAAGGAGGACTGACTCTTATTACAGGAGAAGACAGCTGAAGAAGAGACACCCACACAAACTTTGTCCCATCTGTTCTTCTGAGGGCCTTTCGTCTTCCTTAAAGCACATTTACTCTCCCTTAAGAGGCCTATGTCCTCCCTCCCTCTTCCCTACTAAGAATCCATTTAAGGCCTGAATTCTGAGCCACTTTGGAGAGTTACTCATTTTTCTCTGAGTAACTCCCATATACACATGAGGTACACATGCTAATAAACTTCTATCTGCTTTTATCTTGATAATCTGATGCTTATTATGGGGATTGTAGCTAAAAACTCAAAAAAGGTAGAGGTAGAATTATTCTTCCTCCTCTATCATGGACCCTGTGGACAGAAACTTAGTAAACATCCACTGTGTGTCTTGAGCTTATAACGAGAAAGCTGTATTATTATTCACAATTCACAAAAGCTCAGGGAGGTTACATAACTTGCCTGAGATTACACAGCTGCTGTGCATAAGACCCAACTGTGCTTCTGCAAAATTGTATTATTTTCTGACATGCCTTCCATGCTGTATGGCCATGCTCCACACTTCTTGATGAAACAGAAACAAAATGGTGAGTCCATCTGGGCATTCAAAGAAATGAACACCATGGCTATCTGTAAGCAGAAGGTCTGAGTTTATGTGGGACAGTGTGAGCTTGTCAGGAAGTAGAACTTCACATGCTCACCTGGTTCTCCAAACATTTGAGAGCCAGAACAAAAAATGTAAGCATAGCAGGGATACAGCTTGGATCGTGGCTGGCAGGGTGATGGCATAAAAATGTTCAAGCATAAAAAATTAATTAATTAATTAATTAATTAATTAATTTAAGAAATGTCCAAGCATAAATTGTTAGGCAAGTGCCAGTGTAGAATAATGCTAAGCAGGTACATATTCACCAGCTATCAGAAACATGCATGGCAGAGAGTCAAGGCAGGAACGCGGGCAGATTAATAAAAGACATCAGTGCTCCAAAACCATAGAGAGAATCTGATAATCAAAAATGATCTTGTTTTCTCCAGCATCATCATCTAAATTCCGGCATGGGGGAGAAAGTGTTAGTGGAAGGAAAATCCTATGAGGATTCTAGTACATGATTATTGAGTCTGGAAAATAGTCAACAGCATAGGTGTGTGTGTAGAAGCAGCATTTACAATAACCACAGGATTCATCTGGGAGCAAGGGAATTTGGAAGGGGCATGTGGGAAGAGGTACATCCCAGAGGTCACATATGGACAGCAGACAAGTTACACTCGTGGAATTCTGAGCGAGTCTTCTTTCTAAATGGAGAGGACTGGGTATGAAATTTTAGTTGTCTTCACATTGCAGGGATTTGTGAAGTTTCTTTTTCAGAAGCTTCCACCAGGTTGTGTCAACACCTAATACCCTTCACCATTTTGTGACTTAGTTACTTAATTAAACTCCCAGAGGATGGGATCATCCCTGGGTGGCTCAACAGTTTAGCACCTGCCTTCGGCCCAGGGCGTGATCCTGGAGTCCTAGGATCGAATCCCATGTCAGGCTCCCTGCATGGAGCCTGCTTCTCCCTCTGCCTGTGTCTCTGCCTCTCTCTCTCTCTCTCTCTGTGTGAGTCTCTCATGAATGAATAAATAAAAATTCAAATAAATAAATAAATAAATAAATAAATAAATAAATAAATAAACTGCCAGAGGGCACAGAAGTGAAGAGTCCCAGTAGGATCGCATTTTGGCAGAAGGGGAACAGCTCCACAAGCAAAATGTAATATGTACCAGAAGAAGAAGAAGGTAGGGCTGCAGAGAAGCTGATGTTGGCAAAGAAAGCAAACAGAAAACAAAATGAAATGAATCCTACACCTTGGTTACCTGGTGTTTTTCCATTATTTTTCCTACATTTTCTTTTGAGAGGTACCTTTCTAATTCTAAAACTGTGGGGAAGGGCCCGAGCCATTGATGGTTTTAGTTTTTGCTTTATGCCAGGTACTCTAAAAATATTTTCCAGTTTACCCCTATCAAATACATAAATACTATGAATGTGTTTTGACAGTTAAGAAAATTGGCATTTGATTATTCAATGACGTAGCTGGTGATTCACAGAGCTCAGACACAAACTTGTGTCTGACCTATCTCGAGTCTTAGATGATTCCCCCTTCTGTCCAAAGCCTGGCTGCAGTTTTTCGTTTCTGCGGTTGTTTAACATTTTCTATAATCTTCAGAAATGTCTCCCTGCTCCATTAAGGAGCAAAAATAGCTTATGCAGCCCAAAATTGCAATTTTGGTACCGCAATGGAACCCAACAAGTGATGCCAGCTCCTAAAATTGAACAGAAAGGCGGTAATAATTTTTCTTTTTTTTAGAGAGGGAGGAAGAAAAAAATCTCTATCGTGCAAACAGAGCATAAGTGTCATTTTTGCAAATTGTTTGACAGTGCCTGTGTAGAGAGGCACTGAAGTATCCTTTTTTGAGCATGAAGCAAGGAGATTGCTTTTCCTTCTCATACTCACAAGGGACTCACTCAAACACCTAATAGAGCTTTTGAAACTTTAATGCATTCATAATGGAATTCCCCAGTTAGAGTGCTTCCACTTATCCGGGTGGAGGGTCCAGCTGGAGCCTCTACAAATACACCTCCTTTTTTTTTTTTTTTTCTTAATAGTGTTCAAATGAATTGGAAGATTCTTCAAAGGAAAGCTGGGATATCTCAACTGGGAAACCTGAAAGTAGTAGCAGGTCAGGAAGCCACAGAGAAGACATGGGAACAATAGCCATGAGTGAGACTCATGGCTCACTAATGAAGAGAGGTTAAGAAGCATGAAGTAGAATCAATTCCAGATCCTCAGACAAGGAAGGAAGGGCTACTTTTAACCTTGGGATAAATTTAAAGGCAATACAAGTATAACAAACTCATAACCAGGAATTAAAGGGCAGTGTAGGGATTTAGAAAAAAAAATAATTTAAAACAAAGAAAAACACGTATACCTCTCAATGTTAGCAGTCTCTAAATTCCAAGAAGTCTTAAGAGTGCTAACTTCATCCACAACCAACGGACGCACCGCTGTTTGGAACATCCCGTAAAGCACCAAACAGTTGTATGTGGACACTCAAAGAACATTTCATGATAGCAATAATAGTAATAATAATAATAATAATGTGTAAAGATATTAGTTCTCAGGCCAAACATCTGATATACAAGTCGAAACAAGGGAAAGCAAGACTCCTCCTTGTGAAGAGACCCCTGAATGTCATGGTTATCAGATGAGGCTGAAATTGAGATAAAATGGTGAGATTTCACAAGAGGAGACTTATCTCCTCTCGTAAATTTTGGTCAGAATATCTACATTTGGAATCAAGCAGAGGTGACTCCTGCCAACAGCACTAGTCAAAACTTTCTAAACAATAGTCAGAATTTGGTTAAGTAATAAAATCATTTTTTATTGCTATGCCAGAATCTTTAATTTTCTGTTACCCTTGGAAACCAAAGGGCCCCATTAACTGAAAATGTGTTCACAGAAATTATAAAATATGTTATTTGGGAGTCTAGCTCCTCCCCAAAAAAAGAGGTTCCTAAACCTCTGTCCAAAAATGGAACGTCTTTTAATTGGTGGTATACTAGAATAGGGCCCAGGGTGAATGTTGAAAAAGAAGCAGCAAGTGAGGTCGATTATACCTAATATTTAGAGGGGAAAGGGAAGTAAAATTGCATACTGCTGGGTACATTTCATATTTATCTCTTTCTAAAAGAAGAATGTTGTCTCTATCTTGAGAAAAAGCAAAAGAACGAACCAGTTCTACTCATTTCTGTTTTTCTATTTTTCATGGAGCTAGTTGCTAGCCAGTTGCTGACTTCACCTGTGGTATATTCACGTCAATTCACGTCAAGAAACAAGTTGAAGAACTCAGGCAGAAGGAAACAGAAGCGATGGAATTGCTATTTTACCTTTCTACAAACCATGAGTTTTATTAACCATTTATTTTTCAAAAGTCCAGTTCTCAGAAGGGAACATCCATATGAGTGTGCGCAATTCACATTCGGTTCTGAAACAAGACTGCCCATAAATTTGGAAGAAAAACAGATTCTTGACGTACGCCCTGGCAACCAGAACCTTGACATAATTTTGAAAACTCTCAAAGTAGAATGACATTTTAAAGTCTTACAGGGGAATGGCCAAAAGGTTGGGATGAAGACAAAGCCATGAGAGGAAGACATTTACATTCAATCAATCTATCATAACCATGCCAACTCTAAAGTCTAGTCAGTGCCTAGCACCTTGGGTGGACTTGGTGACCTGTGATCCCCTTGAGTGGTCGGACCAACCAGGTGGTTAGTGATGTGAATCCACAATGCAGAATGAGCAGCCATATCGACATTTTACTATTTTACCATACCTTTTTTTTTTTTTACTAAATCAATTAAACTAACATACTCACAAATAGAATCATAAAAATAAATAATAAATAAACAAATAAATAAACTAATAAATAAATAAAGTGTTCAAATTGATTAGAATTCTGACAAACATTTTTATATTAATAGAATGTAATTCTGAGCTAATATTAAATCAAGTTAAGTATCTTGGGATACCTGGATTGTTTTCAACTAAAGCAGACTAGTAAAATATGATTTTAATATATTTCCCTTGATTCTTATTTTTACACATTATAGAGTAGCTATGTTTTAGGCTGTATTTGCAAGTATGGCCATGTTTGCTGTATTAATGGGTTGTAAAAAGAATACACCTGGCTATGGGGCATGATATTATTAGTACCTGTTAGCTTTGCAGATGCGTCAGACAGACCTAATCCCATTTAACTCTCCAAAGTAGAAGACAGTAACCCAACATCATGTTAATATGGGTGGTGGAAAATATATTAGGTTTAGTAGCGGCAGATAAGAACTGTATATGCAAAGAAAGAAAATGTGCTTTTGTTTACTAAAAGAGAGTATTTTTATCCTAAATGTCTGATGTTTTCAGAATGTGAAATACAACATGAATTTTGAAACTTGAATTAAAATAGAAAGTTGTAGGTTTGGGACGCCTGGGTGGCTCAGTGGTTGAGCATCTGCCTTTGGCTCAGGGCGTGATCCTGGAGTCCCAGGATCGAGTCCCATGTTGGGCTCCCTGCATGGAGTCTGCTTCTCCCTTTGCCTGTATCTCTGCCTCTCTCTGTGTGTCTCTCATGAATAAATAAATAAAATCTTAAAAAAAAGAAAGTTGTAGGTTTTTGGAAAGAGAATTTAAATATAATATAATCTCTTCAAATAATAAGTCTCATGGGGAAAAATAGCAGAGGAATTTGTTAACATTTTGCCAACACCGGATCCATTTTTGTTGGTCTGTTAAGATTAAAAATATTAAAGAAACTTGTAATTTTTTTTTACTGCCAAATATCAACAATGCAAACTGAGATGCTCTTTCTTTCTATCAAAATCACTTGATCTTGGACTTTTCAGTCTGATTTTTACAGGAAATAAGAAGAGGGTATTCTTGACTCCCCATGTAATCCACTCAGAGAGGAGGGATTCTATAGCTCACTAGAAAAACTTGCAATGTGTTGTGCAGACTTTGTCACCCTCTGGATTATTCCTTCACTTCTGAAAGAGCTAAGACACCTTAAAATTGCCTTCCTATTTTGTGTATTTAACTTGTCCCGTTGTCACTTGATCCATAGGTAGTTGAGGTAGACCTTCCATTGTTCTCCCACAGTGATGGTCCTATCTTAATCCAGTGAATAAATCTTCTCCAATAGCTCTTTTGATGTTGTCTTTCCAAGATTAGGTCCTGCATTTTAGAAAATACAATGTTCAGGGTGTTTTCTATACCTGATGCTATTTTTTTTGTGATATCTCAGGTGTCCACAGGGAAATCACAAATGCTCTTTTGCTCTATATAAAGAAAAAAGGCCACAAATAATTATACTCGTCTGCTATGTTCCTCATTCCTTACACAGTTCAACACTAGTGTGAGTGTTACAGAATAAGACTTGTCAAATTAAAGCTTCTCCTAAAATAATTTTGTTCGGGTAAAATGTATAAATATATATTTCCAGAGTCTATAATCTCTGAAATGCATACATTACACATACACACATATTTGATAGATACATACATATAAAGAATGTACAAATTCCAGAGACTATACATTTTGGAGATTTATAAATATCCGTACTGTGTGTGTGTGTGTGTGTGTGTGTGTGTGTGTGTGTGTTTTAAGATTTCATTTATTTATTCGAGAGAGAGGGAGAAAGCAAGCAGGGGGGAGCAGCGGATGGAGAGGGAAAAGCAGACTCCCCACTGAGCAGGGAGCCCGATATGGGACTCGATCCCAGAACCCTAAGATCATGACCTTAGTCGAAGGCAGACTCTTCACCAACTGAGCCACACAGGTGCCCCTTACTCTGTATTCTTAACATTATTACAGATTCTTGGGCAACCTTGGTGGCTCAGCAGTTTAGCACCGCCTTCAGCCTAGGGTGTGATCCTGGAGACCCGGGATCAAGTCTCGCTTCGGGCTCCCTCCATGGAGCCTGCTTCTCCCTCTGCCTGTGTCTCTGCCTCTGTGTGTGTGTGTGTGTGTCTCATGAATAAATAAATAAAATCTTAAAAAAACATTATTACAAATTCTTATGAATACGCATTATACTCCAATAGATTGTATTGTACTCCATTCCAGTACATTTCGTCCTCTACTAATTCATTCTGTCCCCAAGAGGTGAGCTTCGCTTTCTTTCCATGCTTACCTAAAACCCTATTCTAAAACATGGGCTGGCAATGCAACGTTCAGCAAAGGGCCATTTCAGGACCTCACCGAACGACCAGGAAAGAGAAATGCTAGAAACCAGACTGAAAGAGCACAGAGCTAACTGTCAGAAGTTTCTCATTTGACTCCTGAAGAGAATGAAAAGCTTAGAGAAGGGAGATCAAGATTTGGAATGGCCCCTTGCGAACATGGGTATTTTCTCAGACATCCTTCACCTTTATTGGCTTCACGGGCCTTAAGTATCAGTTGCGGAGAATAGCATCCCAGGTAATCCATATAAAACATTCACTTGAATACCTTTGGCATTGATAAAAAATAAATGAATTCTAAACCTTATCCTAAAAAGGAAATTCAAAATGGGGGAGCGTGAGATCACATCTCAGCTACTCTGGCATGTTAGGACTATCTATACTTAATTTTGGAGATGCCTTGAGTGGTCAGGACAAGAGAAACAGCCCTGACTGTTAATATAAACCACCAAGACGTGGGCATCTTTATACCTGCGGGTCTACTTTCCGCATATGAGCTCTTTAAAGGTTAACAGATATGTCTTTCCACTTGACGTTGAAGATGTAAAAACAAGAGCATTTGCATTGTACCACAGAGCAGTGTCCGCTATGGAGTGTATACAGCTGCCTTGGGCCAGATCTGCTGACTCAGAAAGTCTGCAGCCCGGTATCTCCACAGGTCGCCACCACGGAATGCAAAGACTCGTACTCATTGAAAGACTGGTAACGCTGACTGAAGACTTCTTACAGAGAACTCTTTGCCATTTTTTTTTTCTGGCTTTACGAAACAAATTTAGTGTATTATGACTCAAAATCAGGAGAGCATATTTTACCCAGATGCTCCAAAGAAGACAGCTGGGGAAGAAGCATCCCAGTGCTCAAGGATTGCCTGGGATTCCAGATGGTTTGCCTTCAACAACTCTGAATGGGAGTTTATTTTCAGCCAATTCTGGCCGGACATATTTCCTCTGTGATGACGGTTATGTTCTTTATCAACGTGTGAGCTTCAGAAAACACATGCACGTGTAAAAGGAGGCAGCTCTGGACACGCAGGCTCTTCTCTGGAGGTAAGTCTAGCAAAATTAGCTAGCCGCACTCGAATTTCAAAATGGTAGCAGTTAAAACATCACTTTGAAGTCAGCAGGGGAAAAAAAATGTATATTTTAGGACCTGTTCAAAACTGGAGATGAAATTTTAGCAGTTATTCTGTAGATACTGAACCACTGTGTCAGGCGCTTCATATATTTGAAAATTCTTAACAAAATCTCCTGGACAAGCATGATGTCTACATGGTAGTTCAACAAAAGCCTAAGACATGTATGTGTGCTAGTTCATACCCTTAGCAACTGGTAAATTCAGGATTTAAACTCTTTATTTTTTCAAAGTTCTTAGCTCTTCCTCCCACAATCCATAGCTTTCTTTCTTTCTTTCTTTCTTTCTTTCTTTCTTTCTTTCTTTCTTTCTTAAGTTAAGCTACTATCTACTAATCCTTCCATGTGTTATGCTTACAGAGCACATACTTATAAAGTAATACATTCTTAAGAGGTTAGGAGAAGAAGGCTATTGCGTGCCTTTTACTGCTAGGGAAAAATATGCAAAGCAGTGGTGACAATTTCTTGTAGTTGCAACAAGGCGTAACCGTTTTATTTTTTATTTTTCAGTTGCAAGAGTAACACAGAGAGGATTCAACAGCAGCGTTCTGTTAGCAATTGGCTTTTACCAGTTTAGAACCAGTTTTGCTTTAAAAAAATTCTCTTTCTTAAAGACTCTTAGTGTCCACGTACTCATTTGAAAATACTTGAACCTCAAAGTCCAGTTCATTGAATGTGATTACGCTCACCTGCAAAACCCAAATGGACCCTGGCATAATTTTTATAATGTTCTCTGAAAAGCCAAGAGGTTGGGTTTTGCACTTACTCCTAGGGCTATGTGTTTAAAGTGTCCCTACTTGCCCATTACTAATGTCTCTGCAAAATGAGGAATGAACAGATCTCACTGAGAAATCACTTGCAACTGGCTGAGAATCTAGTTTTACGCATCTGAAAGGGGTTAGTTAGAAGAGTACATAATGCAACCCAAGCGAATGTCACACATGTCCCCATCATCAAAGTTAGTGATATGTCATGTCTTGTTCTGCCACATATAGTGTCGCGGTGCCTTGATAACTACTGTTTCTGTTTCCCATCAGGACTCGGGTAGTTACCACAACAGCCAAGCTGTGTGTCTCAAGTACAATATAAAACCTCACTTGAACCCTATTTCCCGGGAGTTGCTTACAATGTCAGTCTCACACAGAGCCCCTGAATCATGCAAGAGGCAAGATGTGTCCGCGGGAACAGACCCTCATCTCTACTCACGTTGAAGCAGGAGGTAACAAAACCTCCCCCCGTCCCCTGGGGCCGTGTGCTGAGCATTCCAGCATCAGAGACACTTGGCTGTCGTTGAGGCACACGCGATGAGTTGGGAGGCCTCAGTAAGTCATTTCCCAACTGTGCTTGTGTTGAATAAAATGTACAAAACGATTGTACAGAAAAAGGGGTGGTGGGCTGCAAACACTACTGTCTGGCCATCCAGCATCATCTAGCATCTGACTAGCTGGGAGAAGGGAAAGGCATCCTACAGGGATCCACTGTGGCACCCGGACTCGCACCTACTGTGCGTGATCCGCATCCTGCACGCTAGCACCTTATCTTCACTGAGCTCACATAGGACATATGGACCTGGAAGCCCTGGGCAGCGTTTTCTACATGAGGAGAGAATGGAGAGATCTCTTTTTGTCTCTGAAGCGAACTTTAAAAGTGTGTCTAGGGAAGAACAACTGCAAAGAGAAAACTGGTCTGGGATGGATGGCAATGATGAACCTCACCTGATCCTTGATCCCGGGAGACAGTGGCAGTTAAGGAACTCATTTCGCCTTGTGTTCCAGGGGATGGTTTTACTGCAAAGACTCCGACTCTGCCCTTCCCCGTGACTCAGCTATGAACCATCCCTAGTTTATCCATGTCAAGGCCAGACACAGACCCTCCAAATGCATCTTCTCCGATCATACACGATGAGCTGTTGCACTGTTGCATCCCTATTGATCAATTGGAACAAAAGGCTTGGTAATAAAACTTTACATTTTTCTCCTTCTTCCAGACCCCTGAGCTCTGACCCATCTTCAGGCTGTTTCCACACAAAACCCCTCCTGAGAATAAACAGGCATCAGGTAAAACTCTCTCTGACCTACTATCCAACCCTGCCATCCTTTCATCCCACTTCCAACACTCTTCAGATAAAAATCTGACTTTTTTTTTTTTAACTAACCCTCTGAGCCTTGCAGATCTTACCACCAGAGCATGCTCCCTGTTCCAATACATCTTTCTTCTTCTTGCAAAAATCTTTTTGAATAACATCTCTCCTTCCTAAATCCAGATTTCTTTTCTGTTTGACGGAGTGAGGGCTTCAGCCGAGGAAGAGCAGAGGCAAAGGGAGGATGAGAATGAAAGGGGATGTCCTGGTGGTGCAGATTCCACGGTTGAGTTCCTGAAGCCCTGGTTCCTCAAGTCCTTTATCTACATGACCTACAACTTTGGACTTTCATGGAGTCCACAATCCAGCGCCTTTTACCTCCATCAGTCACTCACTCCTCTTTGCAGCGGTCTGCTTCCTTTGGCAATCCTGGCAATATTTTGTATTTCTGAAGTCCTAAAATTTCCAGAATTTTAATGTCATGGATAGAAATTCCTGTTGTTCTAACAGAGAGTATGGAAGTCAATGGTGGCGGGGGCGGGGGGGAGGTAACAGCAGTCAGAGATCTCTAGAAAGAGATGTTTCTTGCACTTTCCATGTACGTATTAAAATATAGAAATGTGGGATCCCCGGGTGGCTCAGCAGTTTGGAGCCTGCCTTCGGCCCAGGGTGTGATTCTGGAGTCCTGGGATCAAATCCCACATCGGGCTCCCTGCATGGAGCCTTCTTCTCCCTCTGCCTGTGTCTCTGCCTCTCTCTCTCTCTCTCTCTGTGTCTCTCATGAATAAATAAATAAAATATTAAATAAAATTAAAATAAAATAAAATAAAATAAATAAAATAAAATATAGAAATGTGTCTATGTTTAAAAACCCATCTACAAAAATGCAAATATATGTGGATATAAATGATAATTCGTGTGAGGTAGTATTATAGAGAAAGAAGGGCATGTCCTTTGTAGTAATGCAAATACGGGTTTAAATCCCAGCTGTGTGTTCTTTCCTAAGATAGCTTCTGTGTCTGTAAGAAGGGAATATAATTCCTTTCTTATTAGATCCCAGTGATGATTAAATGAGATAATGTTGAAATGGTTTGCACGGGACTTGGCCCATAATAAGCACTGAATAAATAATATGTGTTATGATCATTAACATTCCTTCATAAATTGAGGAGTAGCATTCAGAAGCAAGAGAGTATATTATTATTTCTCAGAGGAAAAAGAAATTGCACATTGTAATCAGTTCCTCCCATGGAGATAATAAGAGTTGTAGAGAAGACAAATGCGGAGCTTTCGTTTTTCCCATTCATCACTCACTGGAACCTTGACATCACCTCTGATATCTTTCTCATTAACCACGTCTGAGTGATCTGCCCTCCATTCAGTATTTACTGTATCCAGTGAGGTCTATGTCCAAAACTTTTATTTAACGTGTCACTCTTTTGGGTCAGTCTCACATTATCTGTGTCTCATCTGGATTTTCAATAGTCTCCTACTTGGTCCTTTACAAATTAGCCTTTTCTTCCACACACCCCATCAAATGGGCTCTCCTCTTAGCAAGTGATCTGTGACTCTCCCCCTGTTATCTTAACAAAATTACTGCAGAAATCTTAACCATGGGATTCTGGTTCAGATAAGGGTAAAATTCTGGGCTTTGAGTGCAATAAAAATACAAGATTAGATTTCGGGTCATTGTCTCTGACGAAGGAGGTGAGAGGGGAGCGTTGTGCTCCATGTTGGAGAAGAAGTTTGCATAAAGATGTATCAAGAGCTGGAGGGGTGGGAGCTCTGGCAGGTGCTGCCACCGGCCTCCTCAACATAGAGCCTCCTTCTCCTCCTCACTAGTATTTCTTTGATTTGCCTGGGGAGAGGCAATATTGTAGTTGAAAATTAAATTTCCTGGATTCTCGTGCACCTGAGCTCCCACCTGATTCTGGACAATGAGCCTTCAGAGGAAGTAGGCGAGGGCGAGTCGTGGTTTTGGTTTTATTACCTAGATAGTACTCTTCCCATTTTGTCATTCCTTCTTCCTCACAATGCCCAGATGTGGTGGTGCTTTCAGATTAGTGACTACCTACTGAGCACGAAGACAAAGATCACGCGTGACATGACGGATAGCACAGTAGAAGGAAGAAAGGAGGCCAAGACATTTGTGATATCACGAGGCCACCGCACCAGCCCCGAGCTACCCTCCTCCAGAATTCTCCTACCTGTTGAAAGATAATCCTTGATTTTATGGAGTCATTTTTTCTGGATGTTTTCTGTTCATGAGTTATGAAAACACCAAGGGATACTCGAATGATTCTCTTCAACTTTTTGGAAGCAGACTCGTAAATCCAGAGAACAAACTGATGGTTTTTCCAAAGAGGGTGTGTAGGATGGTCAGGATGGGTAAAGGGGAGCGGGAGATACTGGCTTCCAGAGGGAAGGAGTGAGTCATGGGGAGGAGAGACACAGTGTAGAGAACGAGAGTCAATGGTATTGGAACAGCATTGCATGGTGACACTTGTGCAGAGGACCAAACGACGTAGAGAGAAGTTGAATCCCCATGACATACACATAATGTCACATTGCATCACAACTGTACTCAAATTAAAAAAAAAATTAAAAAATAGGCAAATAAAAATAATAATTATTCTCATCTTTCCTCCAACCTTTCTATCAAGCTCAGCCCTGAATACCATGATGATGGAATTTTAAAATTTATGAGCTCATCTCAGGCTCTCAATACTTCTGTATCTTTCTTTCTTAAAATGTCACTTAACAGAAAATTTCAAATATAAACAAAAACATACAAGAGCAGCAAATGCTATAATATGTTCCTATTTATCTTCACAATGATCATCTCCTGGCTCCTGTCATTTTATCGGTCACTTCACCTCCTCTGCTCCATTCTCACGACTGGATTTATTTTTTTAGCAAATCAGAAATGGTTTATCTTAAAAGTGCAAGTTGGAATAAAGTATTATTTTATTCGGAGGAATGTTTACGTTAGCAATGAACATATTAGCAAGGAACACTTAGAGCAATTAACCCCGAAATCATTCACAGGGCAGGGAGGGAATCCGGCATAAGATGATCCCCCCTCCCCAAAAGAAGCTTCCATTTGGTGCAGGCGAAAATCAAAGCAAGTAGGGTTATAATGGAAGAATTGTACATTGGCTCTCTAAGGGTTTAGGGGTGAAAAAGTCTTGAGAATAGTGAGACGCTGCAAAGGAAGGATGCTCAGGAGAGATTAAAAACACCTCTGCTAACCGAGAGTGTTTTGTTAACAATTCACAACTAATAAAGGCCATATCATTTCTTCTAAAGTGATAATTGTTTTGCACAGTGTTTAACCAACAAACATGCAAAAAAAAAATCTCATCATCCAGCCTGATGCCAAAGTCGTTACGCTCTTTCCATTTTTTTGATCTACACCGTATATTTTATAAACATAGTCAATGGCAGATGAGTAGGAAGGCCCCTTGTGTTTTACATCCTGCCTCCCCCTTCTCTATTTTTCTGTTTTCCGTGTCTTCCTGAATACGGTGCTTTTCAACACCTTCTCTAGAAAGAGCCAATGTTACGAAACGTGTATATTTCTCCATGATAATACACTGCATATTCAAATATGTAAGCACAACCTGATCTAAAAAAAAAATGAGCAATGATGGATGAAGTAGGTGAAGGGGAGCAAGAGGGACAAACTCCCAGTTATAAAATGAATAAGTCATATGAATAAGGGGATATAGTCTATGATATCATAATAACGTTGTGTGGTGACAGATGCGATGAGCACTGGGCAATGTAGAATTATTGCTCTATTTTCTGTAATACAATGTCGTACAGCGATTATACTTCAGTAATAATTTAAAAAAATATGATCTGTTTGATTTTTAACAAACAGAATCTATTCATCTATGACTAGGTTTTCTAATATATGGGCATCCAGAGGTAAGCAAATGTTTATATTTTCCAGTTTCTGCACACACACATGCCCATCTAATTTTACACAAACTGGAGTACACAGATCGTTTTTCTTAATGTGATCTTTTAACCGTTTTCTCTCCCTCTCCCTTCTCCTCTTTCTACTCTCCTTCCTTTCCCATTTATCTCATCTCCTCTCTCCTTGATGAACAACAGCAAGTTTGGAATCGAGATGCTTCACTTCAAATCTTGGGTCCCGCACGTATGTAGTCTAGAGCAAGATGACTACTCCCCTGCTTGCAAAATGAGGGTGAGAGTCGTCACTATAAGGCTGTTGTATTAAGATTTTCCCTAAAGCCGGAGTATTAATAGACTGCCTCACAGATGATTTAAGCCATGTGAGCGGATATTAACTGCCTGCTGCTCACCTGTCCAGCTCTTACATGTTTTACCTACATCGCAGTATCCTACCAGAGTGGCCTTCTGACTGTTCCTTAAATGGGCCAAGCTTTTTCTCAGAGCCTTAGCACTGGCTACCTCTCTGTTTGGCATTTTACCATGTACTCATTTATGCATTTTTTTCCTCCTCTTGACCAGTAAAATATAAGCTCTAAGAGACTGGGAATCTGGGTTCTCCTGTTCCACACTGTGTCTCTATTCGCTAATGTCAAGTAGGAGACGGTGTTTCTCATTTCACATATACTTGTTGAATGATTCCATTTTGTATTTAGCCCCCAAGTAACCCATAAAGATGGATATTATTTCCTCATTTTTATAAATAATGAAAGTGGAGCTAAATGCTTTCTTTAAAGTTACAGTAGGCTGTGGAATTGGGCTTGAATCCAATTTTTCTTTCTGTGTGTCAAGTGTCCTTTCCACCGTTCCTTAAATGTTATTTATCTTTTTAATATTCACATATCCAGCCTCTTCAATGAGATTGTAAATCTGTTCAAATCATGCATTTTACTGTCTCTAGTTTTTATAACAATGCTTAGCTCACAGTAAGTACCCAATAAGCATTTGTTGAAAGAGAGCAATGATTCTCTCTTTCATGGGTTTATGCTTTTGCCTCCTCTATGTTATACATAAAATGACTTTTTCTAAGCTTATTATAAAACCTTACATGTTTGTTTAGTTGCTTGTGGTTAGAATTAATTTGGCGACAGGTATGCGGGGCATGTCGATGGCACTCTTAGGAGACCTTGATGGCTTCTGAACCTTAATCTGAGGAGCAGAGGGAGGAATCCTGGGCAAGGAAATGAGTCAGGAGACAATGGGAAGGGAAAGCAGTTCATGTTACAGCTATCTGGGAGCAGGAGACAGCCGTGGCTTGCACAGTAAGAGAAACTAGGGCAGGTGCTATGCGGGGCCCATGACGATCCAGGGAAATTAGGTGGAATGTTTCAGCCAGAAACATCAAGAATAGAAAGAGCACGGAGAGAATTTTTAAAATCTAGAAAGGAAATGCTTGGAATGCACTTGGCTCAGATAGATGTACTGAGTGAGACCACATCAGGAGATCTCCGAGACTCTCCTCCCAAGACTCGCTCTACGGAGCATGCACTCTTAAACCACCAGGCTGGCACAACTACGGTTTGTGTCACACGTGGCACCGACAGTGGACTCCATTTTATATTTAAGGCAGGAGAGAAATGAAGGAGAACAGTGCAGAACGAGAGGTCCTATGGCTGCGAACACAGTCCGGGTCCTCATCACTTACCCCTGTGATCAACACTGCATCCCACTCACTGGTCCCCTGACTCCAGAGGCTAATCCACAGTCTCTAGAATTGTTCTGGTTCTTGCAAAGTGGCCATCCCACTCCATCGTTACAGTCCTCTTCCAGGCTCCTGGTGAAGAGCGGTCAGATCTTGGGCTCATCACATTTGTCTGGGGCCACTCCCGTATCTGTGACCATCCCCTAACTTGAAAATGCACACTACCATTCAGGAAGCTTGTACTAATGGGCGTCCCCAGGTCTTAGGTCCAGAGATTCAAATTCTCTAGTCTAGGATGGGATCTAGCTATTTACTTTTTAGCACATTGTGGATATGTGCTAAGATGAAAGAGAGAGAAGGCTGCTTGGTGAGTCATGCGACCATGGGAATGAAGATGCCTTTAAGATAAAAAGATCTATTTCTACCCCTTGCTGTTTTCCTAAATAGCTACCACTCTTTTTAGCCATTGTCTTAAAACCATGGAGTTGTGAGAACCCAGTACCTTCAGATTGAGAAGATGTCACCACATTCTGAAATGGGTTGCTCTAAGAAAATCCTTCTTATCTCTCCCTTATCCAAAATTATATCAAGAAAACCACATATAGATTCCAAAGTTCATATATATATTATATATTTATATTATATATATTTCAGTTCCTCACATTTTTATGATCGATTCTTTCTTCTCTCTATATTTTTAAGATCAGTTAATAAAATACGTGTTTTGTACTTTAAAAATATATCTACTGAATATTTGTCGACATATTCATTTGTTTCCAAATGTTGTGGTATCTTGGCACCTATTCACAATCATTAGAATAAAAACAGGAACTTCTATGCACTTGTTTATTCATTAAAAAATTTTTTTAAACCCTCCTATCCTTGAAAAAGTATTGCTTCAGAATACTGATGAGTTAATAATTGTGCAAAAAGTGGAAGGAAGGAAGGAAGGGAGGGGTATTTCCCTTGTTGGTTAAGTACAAAACCTCTTCCTCATACATGACTGGCAAATCCTCACATACTACCCACACAGATCTTCACCACATGCCTCTACGTCCACCCTCCAAGTACTATCTAGTTTGACCATACAAATATCCTTCAAGTGACATAAAGCAGTTTCTATGCATACTAAGAACAGAATGTCATTCTGTGGATTGAAATTATTTTGAAGGCGTCTCAAAAATTGTGAACGTTGACCTAATTAAAATGCAACTAAGATAGGATTCTCAGCAATATGGGAGGTCTTCCTTCTCTTACAGTAGTAATGTGATTGAACATAACCATTGCTTAATGATAATAGCAATTAGTTAAAAAGCATATTTGGACTAGTGTTTGGAAGAATTTTGCTGACACTAAATACCAACGTGTAGCTCAGAGCATTAGGCATTTCCATCTTGCACTGTCTGTTGTATTATTTGCTGTGTCAAATGCACCACTCATGGGTCAAGTCAGCTCTTTTAAGGATTCAAGAAATCACTTTGCAGGAGAGAATTGCATCTGAGCCACTTGGATATTTGAGAGAAGAGTGGGATATAATACATTGCTTTTTTCTCAATCCAAATAAAACATATTGGAATACGCCAAACGGCTTAATATAATTTCTATAAAGCATTGTTTTGGTGAGTAATTCAAAGGGACTGATTACACTGGATATCCCAAGTTCAAAATTCTGAGATGAGCTGTTTTTTGAGATATTAAATGGAAATAAAATCATTTCTATATTACACGAAAATTTATGTGAGGACATACTGATGTTTGGTTTTTTAAAAAATTGTAATAATATATCCCAAAATGTATGGAATGCTTGACCTTATATCTAGAAAGTAATTTTTAACATATAACTGGAACTCTATAAATGGCCATTTATCTGCCCTAAAGTTTACAGGTTGAAGATTAATACTTTTATGCCCAGTAGAATAATAAAGTAGAGACACTCAACGTATTTTTCAATTGACTAAACTGTGAGTTGGGACTGAATTGCTTGCAAAAGCTGGACTAGGAAAAATCTGCATGTGAGTAAAGTGAACGTAAAATATACAGCCAATTATTAGCTCATCGGTATTCTGCCGCAATACTTTTCAAGGTTGAAGGATACTTTAAAAAAAATGAATAAACAAGTGCATTGAAGTTCCTGTTTTTATTCTAATGATTGTGTATATAGGTGCCAGGATATCACAACATTTGAAAACAAATAAATATGTAGGCATAAATTTAGTAGACAGATTTTAAAGCCCAAAACATGTTTTTTATTAACTGATCTTAAAATAATAATAATAACATAGAAGCAAAGCACTGGTTATTTCCAAACACCCAGAGGCACTTTCCTCACAAGGCCATAATTCTAATGCATGACTTTAGGCTCCCTTTAATAATTATATGACTAATAAACTATTTCCTTTCCTCATGCATATATAAAGAAAAATACCAGTTGTTCCATATGAGAACATTTCAGAGTATTATTGGATGCATTTGTTTTGCCTTTTGCATTTGCAAAGTACTTTAATAATCGCACATTATTTGGGTATCCCAGTGTGCTTACCTAGAGGTATGTCTCTTGCTTTTCCATTTTGCAGACTTCCATTTAAGTAATAACAGTAAAATGCCATTATTTCTGATTTTATATATATATGATATATGTAGTCTATATATAATAGATATGCAGATAAAGAATATATGGATATATAGACATAGACATAGGCTGTATAAAGATAAAGTATTTTAAATATGTGTGTATATACATTGTAATAGATACAATGCATTTAATACTTTTACATTTTTTCTTAAAGGTTTTTTTGTTTTGTTTTTGAGAAAGTGAGGGCCCACCAGCTGGGGTAGGGGCAGAGAGCGAGGGAGAGAGACTCTCAAGCAGAGGAGTCAGCAGCAGGGCCTGCTCTCACAACTCTAAGATCATGATCTGGGCCAAAATCAAGAGTCAGATGTTTAACTGACTGAGCCACTCAGGTGTCCCACTTCTAGATTTTTTTTTCCTTTTTTTAAGGATTTATTTATTTATTCATGAGAGACACAGAGAGAGAGTCAAAGACATAGGCAGAGGGAGAAGTAAGTTCCATGGAGGGAGCCCGATGTGGGACTGGATCTCGGACGCTGGGATCACGCCCTGAGCCTAAGGCAGATGCTCAACTGCTGAGCCACCCAGGTATCCCTCGACATTTTTTTTTCTTAATAATATGTTATTTTATGAGCACTGCTTTGACAAAGGTACATGGTATGGAAAAATGAGAAGCTGACAATACTGCCAAGTGCATGTATTAGGTGTTCTTTATATTTATAAGGCATATAATAAATTGGCATGCATTTTGCTCATATGTTTCCTCCTCTCAGCTCCTTCATGTGGATATAGAATTGTTCCCATTTTATAGGTGAAGATGTTGAGGCACAAAGTAAGAAAGCTCCTGAGGAAGATAAGCCAGAGGAAGAGCCAGTATTGGGATGTGACAATGTGCCTCTAGAGTCTGGTGTTTAAAACACCACGTTAACCACCTGTGGTGGCAACTAATATCGTTTCCACCTGTCAAAGTCCCTTCCTCTCTGGAGGCCTCCGGTTCATCCTAGGAAAACTTAGGTAGTCATGCCGCAACTTTAGGACACAAACACTCGGTCTAGAGGAACAGTGGTTGTCTTACTGCTGGAAGTAGTAGCGCTGGACACAGCTGTTTCTACTCACCAAGCACCTACCATCTCCCAGGAGGATGATGGGAAGTTAGTTCATCTAATGCTCTTCACAATTATCCCCAATAAATAGCATATCTCCAGTGATATAACCGGGAGGATTAACTGTCAGAAAGATTAAAGAATTTCCCCCCACACCCTGCTGCTAGGAAACAGAACACCTGGAATTAAACCCCTACTGTATCTGAGTTAAAGAATCATCCTTCTTCCAGGGGTGGGTCCAGTGAAGAGCTAGTGTCGTCACAAGTATGTCTATAGTACAGTTTTGTCATCTCTGGGAGCTGCACGGTGCACTGGATCCCCAGGACTCATTATGGGCAAGTTGCAGGTTCGTACCCTTAAACAACATCTCCCCCATTACCACACTCTCACCCCCTCCTTTTAAATGCCTGGTGACAAAGTATCTGTTCATGTTCGGTTTTTAAAGATTCCTCATACAAGTTTTTAAAGATTCCTCATACAAGTGATACAAGATTCCTCATATAGTATTTGTCTTTCTCTGATTGACTTATCTCACTTAGCATAATGTTCTCAAGGTCCAGCCATGTTATTGCAGATGGCAGGACTTCCTTTTTCCTCAAGGTTGAATAGCATTTAAATGTATATATACATATGTGTGTACATATGTACACACACACATATATGTAATATATACCATATACTATACATTACATCTTTATCCATTCATCTGGTGACAGACGCTTAGATCATTTCCATATCTTAGCTACCATGAATAATATGGCAATAAACATGAAACTGCATATATGTTCAATAATCTCTTTTTAGGGATCCCTGGGTGGCGCAGAGGTTTGGCGCCTGCCTTTGGCCCAGGGCGCGATCCTGGAGACCTGGGATCGAGTCCCACATCGGGCTCCCGGTGCATGGAGCCTGCTTCTCCCTCTGCCTCTCTCTCTCTCTCTCTCTCTGTGTGACTATCATAAAATAACAATAATAATAATAATAATAATTTAAAAAATAATAATAATCTCTTTTTACTTCCTCTGTCTGGTTAGATATCCAGAAGAAAGATATCTGGGTAATATATGCGATCGTTCTATTTTTAATTTTTTGAGGAACCTCCATACTGCTCCCCACAGTAGCTGAACCACTTTGTCATCCCAACAAGAGTGCACAAAGTTTCCCTTTTTTCACATCCTTGCCAACACTTGTCTCTGCTTGATCCTAGCCACGCTGACAGGTGTGAGGTGATAGCTCATTGTGGTTTTGATTTGTACTTCCTGATGATGAGTGATATTGGGCCTCTTTTCATGTAGCTGTTGGACATTTGTTTGTCTTCTTTGGAAAAATGTCTATTCAGGCCCTCTGCCCATTTTTAAAAATCAGATTTTTTTTTTTTTTTTGGTTATTGACTTGTATGAGTTCTTTATAAATTTTGGATATCAATTCCTTATCCAAGACAAGGTTTACAAATACTTTCTCCCATTCGGTTAGGTTGCCTATTCATTTTGGTGACTATTTCTTTTGTTGTACAGAAGCCTTTTTTAAAAGATTTATTTATTTATGAGAGAGAGAGAGAGAGCACAGAGGGAGAAGGAGAAGCAAACTCCTCGCTGAGCAGGCCGCCTGACAGGGTGTTCGATCCCAGGACCCTGAGATCATGACCAGAGCCAAAGGCAGATGGTTCACCGACTGAGTCACCCAAGTGCTCCTTTGTGCAAAAGTTTTTAAAGTTGATGAAGTCTCACTTCTTTTTTTTTTCTTTTGTTGTTTGTGCTTTTGATATCATATCCAAACAAACAAAGAAAAACACTGCCAAGGCCAATGATGCATGGCACCAGAGGAACTTCTTCCCTATGCATCCTCCAGGGAATTATATGACGTCAGGTCTTACATTTGTTTTTGGTCAATTTCAAGTTAATTGCTGTGAGGAGTGTAAGACAAGAGTCCAATTCCATTCTTCTGCATGTAACTGTCCAGTTTTCCCAACACGACATGTTGAAGAGACTATCGATTCCCCCATTGGATGTATTTGGCTCCCTTATCAGTTGATGATATATTTGAGGGTTTAATTCTGGGCTCTCTATTCTGTTCCACTGATTGATGTCTCTATTTTTATACCAATATCATACTATTTTAATTGCTTTTAAATTGTTTTATTTACTATAGCTTTATAGTGTAGTTTGAAATCAGGATGTGCGATACCTCTGGTTTTGTTCTTTCTTATGGCTGCTTGGACGGTCTGCGGTCTTTTGTGGTTCCATACAAGTTTTAGGATTGTTTTTGCCATTTCTGTGAAAAATGCCCATGGAACTTTGATAGGGACTGCACTGAACCTATAGATTCAGTGGATAGAATGGATATTTTAACAATATTAATTCTTCTAATCCATGAACACAGGATACCTTTTCACTTGTTTGGGTCTTTGATTTCTTTTAGCACAGACGTAGTCTACATCGTGCAGATTTTTCACTTCCTGGTTATGTTTATTTATGGATATGTTACTGTTAGTGATGATATTATGAATGGGGCAGGGTTATTTCCTCTCAAGATTCTTCGTTAGTATATACAAATACAGTTGAATTCTGTGTATTTATTTTTATATCCTGCAACTTTACTGAATTCATTGATTATATCCAATGCCTCTTTTTTAAACAGATTCTTTGGAATTTGAATATACAAAACTGTATATTCAAAAACTTTTGAATATACAAAACAATATACAGTTTTGTATATTCAAATAATATACAAATTGACAAATAATGCCAATTTTATTTCTTTTCTGATTTGGATGCCTATCATTTTGTTTGTGTTGTTTTGTTTTGCCTGATTGCTCTAGCTAGAACTCCCAGTACTACGTTGAAAAATAGTGGTGAGAATGGGCACCCTTGTCTTATTTCTGATCATTGAGGAAAGTTTTGGATTTTCCTCCATTAAGTATAATATTAACTGTGGGTTTGTTGTAGATGTGCGTTATTGTGCTGAGGTACATTCCTTCTGTACCTAATTGTTGAGAGTTTTTATCATAAAAAGATTTTGTATTTTGTCAAATACTTCTATTGAGATGACCATATGATGTTTATCTTTCATTCTATTAATGTGATGTATCACATTTATTGGTTCGTACATGTTGAACCATCCTTGCATCCCAGGGACAAATCCCACTTGGTCATGGTGTGTAATCCTTTCAATGAGTTATTGAATTTAGTTTGTTAATATTTTGTTGACAATTTTTGCATCTATATTCATCAGAGATATTGGTCTATAGTTTTTGTTTTGTTTTGTTTTTTGTCTTGTAGTCCCATTGTCTGGCCTTGCTATTAGGGTCATGCTGGCCTCACAGAAAGAGTTTGCAAGTGTCCCTCCTCTTTAATATTTTAAAAGTTCGAGAAAAATTGGGATTGATTCTTCTTTAAACGTTTGGTAAAATTCCCCAGTGAATTCCCCAGTGAAATTCCCCATCTGGTCCTGAGGGTTTCTGTGTTGAGAAGTTTTTGATTACTAATTTAATATCCTTTGTTTTTATTGCTCTGTTCAGACTTACTTTCTTCCTGATTCTGTTGGTAGAATGTCTGATTCTAGAAAATTACCCATTTCTTCTAGGTTATCTATTTGTTGGTGTATAATTTATTCATAGTATTCACTTATGATTCTTTGTATCTCTATAATGCCAGTATCTTCTAGCATTTCTGATTTTATTTGGACTGTCACTCTCTTTTCCTTAATCTCATTAAAAATCTGCTGATTTTTTGAGGGCACCCGGGTGGCCTAGTTGGTGAAGCATCTGCCTTCGGCTCAGGTCATGATCTCAGGGTCCCGGGATTGAGGCCCACATTAGGCTCCACGCTCAGTGGAGAGGCTACTTCTCCCTTTCTCTCTTCCTCTCCATCCTTTGTGCTCATTCTCTCTCTCTCTCTCTCTCTCTAATAAATAAATAAAATCTTTAAAATAATTTGCCAATTTTGTTTTTCTTTTTGAAAAACCAGCTCTTAGGGTTGGTGATTTTTCTCTATATTGTTTTCCCTCTATTCTTTAGTTGATTCCTTGTGCTAACTTTGAGCTACTTTGTTCTTTCTCTAGTGCCTTGAGGTGCAGAGTTAGATTTTGTGATTTTTCTGATGTTTTTATGTATCTTTCACTCTAAAATTCCTTCTCAGAACTGCTTTTACAGTGTCCCATAGGTTTAGATACTATGTATTCCCTTTTCCTTTCCTTTCCTTTCCTTTCCTTTCCTTTCCTTTCCTTTCCTTTCCTTTCCTTTCCTTTCTTTCCTTTCCTTTCTTTCCTTTCCTTTCTCTCTTTCTTTCTTTCTTTCTTTCTTTCTTTCTTTCTTTCTTTCTTTCTTCTTTCTTTCTTTCTTTCTTTTTCTTTCTTCTTTTTCCTTCCTTCCTTCCTTCCTTCCTTCCTTCCTTCCTTCCTTCCTTCCTTTCTTGGTATTTTTTTAAAATTTTCTTTTTAATTCCTTTGTTGACCTCTTGTTTACAATTGTATTTCTTTAGTCTCCATATGCTTGTACAAGTTCTAGCTTTCCTTCTGTGATAGACTTATTTTCATACCACTGCAGTATGGAAAAGATGCTTGATCTGATTTCAATCTTCTCAAATTTGCAAGACATATTTTGTATCCTATCATCTGATCTTTCCTTGAGAATGTATAATATGCACTTAACAAGAATGTGCATCCTACTACTGCTGGAAGGAACATTCTAAAGATGTATTTTGGCCCGTGTGGTCTAATGTGTGTTCAAGTCCATTGTTTCCTTGTTGATTTTCTGTCTGGTGTATCCACTGTTGAAAGCAGAGTATTGAAATCCCCTACCGTTATTGTATTGTCCATTTCTCTCTTCATTTTTGTTAGTATTTGCTTAATATATTTAGGTGCTCCAATGTTGGGTGCATGTGTATTTATGACTGCTATAGCTTCTTTTTAAAAAAAGATTTTATTTATTTATTCATCAGAGAGAGAGAGAGAGAATGGCAGAGACACAGGCAGAAGGAGAAGCAGGCTCCATGCAGGGAGCCTGACGTGGGACTCAATCTAGGGTCTCCAGGATCACAACCTGGGCTGAAGGCGGCGCTAAACTGCTGAGCCACCAGGGCTGCCCCTGCTATATCTTCTTAATGGATTAATCTCTTTATCATCTTTGGCTTAAAGTTTAAATTGTGTCCAATATAAGTATTAGCTATCTTGCTTTCTTTTGGTTTCTACTTGTAGGGAATATCTTTTTCCATCCATTTACCTTGCGTCAATGTGTTATCTTGAGGCTGAAATAGATCTGTTGTAGGCAACATACAGTTGGATCTTGTATTTTATCCATCCAGCCACTCTGTCCCTTTGATTGGCAAATTCGATCAATTTCATGTAATAATTATTGATATTTAAGGACAAACTAAAGACATCTCATGGATTTTTTTTTTTACATGGATGTTTTGTATGTCCAATGTTTCTTTTTTTTTCCCCTCTGTTTTATGCCTATCTTTGTAGATTGGTTATTTTCTGTTATAGTGTGCTGTTCCCTCTTCTTTGTCTTTTGGATCTACTCTAGTTTTTTGCTTTGTGGTTATAATGGAATCTACATAAAACATCTTACAGATAATTTAGTCCATTTTGAGCTGATAGCAACTTATCTCTGATCACTTATAAAGGATCCAGCCTTTTACTCCTCCCTGTTATATTACTTACATCACAATTCACCTCTTTTAATGCTGAGTATTTTTTTCAACAATTTATGCTACCTATAATTCTTTTTACTTCTTTTCCTTTAACCTTTATATTTAGTTGTGTGGTTAATATACTGTCCTAACACAGAGTTTTCCTAAGTCTCAGTGTATATTTTCACTTTTATCTCTGAATTTGTACTTTCATATCACTTTCATGTCACTGATTAGCATCTTTTCATTGCAGCTTGAAGAATTCTTTCAGCATATCTTGCATGGCTAGTCTAATGGTGGTGAACTTCCCCAGTTTTTGTTTGGGGAAGTCTTTATTTCTCCTTTGTAAATGAAGGACAACTATGCAACATAAAATACCTTGACTAACATTTTTTTCCCCAACATTTTGAATGTGCCATTCATCTCTCCTGTCCTATAGTTTCTTTTGGAAAATCTGCTGATAGCCTAGAGGGTTCTGTGTAGGTCCTATTCCCTTTTTCCCTGATCACCTTCAAGATTCTTTCTTCATCACTATGTACTGAAAATTTCATTATACTGTGTTTTTGAGAAAAAACATTGAGATAATAGGTGTTCTGGCAGCTTCATGGACTTGCATGTCCAAATCTTTCCCCAGGTTTGGTAAGTGTCAGCTTTTATTGCTTTATTCTTTCTTTCTTTTCTTTATTCTTTTCTTTCTTTTTTGGTCATTATTTCTTTAAATAGACTCTGCCCCCTTCTTCCTCTCTTTCTCTAGAGTCCTAATTATTCTAATATTTGTTATTCTTTGGATTTTGGCATTCTTATAGGCTTTCTTTGGTATTTTTGAATCTTATTTCCTGGGGCAGTCCCAGTGGCTCAGTGATTTAGCACTGCCTTCGGCCCAGGGTGTGATCCTGGAGACCCAGGATCGAGTCCATATCAGGCTCCCTGCATGGAACCTGCTTCTCCCTCTGCCTGTGTCTCTGCCTCTCTCTCTCTCTCTCTCACTATGAATAAATAAATAAAATCTTAAAAATATATAAATTATTTCCCTTTTCTCTTACATATTTTTTCAAATTTCCTATCCTACAAGTTACTTATTCTTCCTTCTGTCCGGTCCACCCAGATACTGATGCTCTGTTTTACTCTTCATCTCACTTGCTGAATTCTTCAGTTCAGAATCAGGATTTGTCTGGTTCTCTCTCTACCTCTCTTTTATTATCTCAATTTCTTTGGTAATGAACTCATTTTATCCATATATTTTACTACCGATTTCATTATATTATCTTTCTGATTTTTCTTGTACCTCACTGCTTTTCTTCAAAATTGCTACTTTAAATTCTTTATCAGTCACATTGCAATACTCTGTGCCTTTGAGCTTGGTGGTTGGAGAATTACTATTTTCTTTCTGTGATGCCATATTACCCTGATTTTTCACATTGCTGGGGTTGATGCCTGTCTGCTCTCATATTTGAAGCAGCTGATACTGCTTTAACTTTTTGCCCATGGCCTTCAGCAGATGCAGTGTTACATACTCTGGTGGTGTTCTTAGGTGAGCTTTTGTTTTTGTTTTGCTTTCTGTCTTTGCAAAAGTATATCTACTCCATTCTTCTTGTTCCCTCTTGGGGGCAGACTTTTAAGATTTTATATCTTTGGGTCTTCTAGTTTACCCAGCTGGCTATTAGAAACCTCTCCTTTGAATCCAGAAGATGGGCTATAGCTCAAGTTTGTAGTTTGTCCTTGCCCACCAACCTTGGCCTGTGGCCTGTTTTCTCGGTGTCCTTCCTGTTCACTGGGGCTCACTTTTGTGGGTCCACTTGAGAGCACATACAAGGAACCAACAGCACAGTGGAGGAGGTGTTGGTTTAGCGTGGGTGTTTTGGGGTTCCTGCAGACCCAGTAGAAAGAAATCTGGGGGTGGAACTCCCAGAGGCTTGTGGGTGCACTGTTTGCTGAACACAATCCCTATGCCACCACCTGAAATTCTTTTTTTTTTTTTTTTTAAGATTTTATTTATTTATTTGAAAGAAAGAGAGAGAGCATGGCTGGCGGGGGTGAGGTGGGGAGACAGAGAAGCAGGCTCCCTGCTGAGGCCCAAGACCCCAGGTTCATAATCTGAGTCCTAAGCAGATGTTTAATCCACTGAGCCACCCAGGTGCTCCACACCATGTGAAATTCCATCTGCCTCTTTTTCAATATCTTCTTTCCTCCAGTTGAGAGCTCCCTCTAAATACTCCAGGAGCTGGAGGGGAGAAGTGGGCTTCTCCAGCCACATTCTGCTGGAGCTGGAGCAGCTGGGTTGTCACTTGCTGGTTTCCTTTTCCCTCTGTGGGAGAGATCACCTCCACTGGACCTACCAGCCTCTTTCAGTGTCTCCTTGAAGGAGAGGTGGATCCGGGAATGTTTTTCTTACTGACTCTGCTACAATCAATTTTTTACTTCCTTCCATTCCTCCTCGTCTTCCTCCTCCTCCTCCTCCTCCTTCTCCTTTTTTTTTTTTTTTTTTTTTTTTCTTTTTCTCTCCAGTGATATGCTGGAGTCTCCCTTTGGGAAGACTAAGCTTCTATAGAGTCTCCCTTGTGCATGACTGCCAGCCCAGGACTGAACTCACTCCATTTTTTCCCCATAACAGGGAGAGGGCCTAGGCAGTGGTTTCTGACTCCACTGGTTCCACAGCCCGTGGGGGATTTGTCTGTACCTCACTGCCTGCACTGGTGGGTGAGGTTTCTCATTTTATACATGTTAACATTCTCTTATTTTTAAATATCAACACAACTATTTTCTAAGCCCAAAAGAAATGAGTCTCATCATTGGAGACATGGTCATGAAGGCAAAAAAGAACATTTGAAATTAAAAAGGAGAGAATATCCATCCTTATATGTGAACAGTGAATTGTGATTAGTGGTTGATTATTTTGAAAAATCTTAATGATAATAATGCTCTCAAGTCTCCTAAATGGACAGGTAAGTGCCATTTAACTTTGATGGAAGCTGGTGTTTGGGGGATTCATGTTAATGATCCACTCAGTCAAAAATCAGAGTTTTTTTTTTTTTTTTTAATGCCTGCAGGCATTTTGCTGCATTCTGGCATCATAGCAAAGAATCAAAGCAGATACTCTTTGTTCTCATGAAACTTGCAATCTACTATAAGTGATCCTAATATTCCCCCTTTTGAGATAAAAGGTACTGTGGGTTGTTGTCAGAAAAATATTAGCCACAGGCTGACACGTTTCTCTTTCATGCTGTAGTTCCCCCAGCACATGGATTTATATTAACAATCTAACCAAATTCTATGTATTTACAGGGGATTCTCCTGGTTTCCCAACCAGTGGGTTACTATAAATATAATTATATGCCTTACTCACATGTTAAAACTCACACAAGACATTTCCCTCTCCTATACCAGGAGCATTTGTGCCATTCCCGAATGACTATGTCGCAGTATTAAGAAAGGCCATCTTCCCAGAGCCTAATTTTAGCTAGTAGTCAATAATTTAAACACTAAAATTTCAGTTAAAGATGGACATACTATAGGAAGGAATGCTAATTCATGTTAGTACCTCAAATACAACCTAATATCTCAAAATATTAATTTAAGCAGCATGCTTTTATAAAACTAAAGCCCAAAAGATGATATATGAAGCTTTCTAAAAAAAAAACAAACAAACAAAAAGAGAAAACTATAAGAATGTTTATAGTTTTTTATAGTTTCCTATCAATGTTTCATTCATTCACAATGCTAAAGTAAGGATTTCTAATCTAGAAATGCATAATGTGGGCACCTAAATTGGGATTATATGGGAAGATAAAAAATGATCCCTTAATTCAATTCCAAATTGCTGATATTTAGTTTCCTCCAAGTCAGATATCATTTTAGTTGTTTTGCCTCAACTTAAAAAAAAAAAAAAAAGCAAGAAGTAGCATTAGGAAAAGAAAGAAAAGGATGGAGAAACACAATATTTTGTGAGGCTTAGCTGGCATTTTGAAACAAATTGAAATCAAATAATTAATTACTTCTCTTCTGGGACTCACCACAGATTTCCAAAAAACAAATGGATTTAAGTGACAAGAGCCTGTTCATCGTGGGACATCATTTTAGAGATATCAAGACTCGAGGTATCAAAAGAATATTCAAATAATAGAAATAAAACATTCATTTTCATAATTGCTACTTGTCACAGCATGGAAACCTGGTAGAGGTATTAACTGCTCATTAGAAACATAAAAAACAGAAGAAACAGCCTTGCTTATAACAGTGCTGCATAGAGCTTATGTACTACAAAGAAATCTTAAACTGACTGTTTCTAAGATTCCAGACAAAGTCTCGAGGGTAGCAACTAAATTATTCATTTTATTTTTAATTTGTTTTGAATTCATTTATAACCTTTAGTCTGTTGCCAGTAAGAGCTCTTACATTGCTAAATAAACACTTTGAAGGATAGTAAATGAACCCTGTAGAGAAACTTGGGAGGATAATTTGCTTTGCACACCTCGACTGGTAGCTCTTCCTTTCCTAGGTAAAACCATTTTAAGAAGTAATCCCTTTAACAAAACACATGTGCAAAAATTCAAATACCTGTTTTGTAGATTTGTAAATTTGCAAAAGCAATCAAACAAGAAGAAAAATACTCGCAAAAGCAAGACCAGGGAAAAGAAGATTGTCTTGGAAAGAGTGTTGTTTCCAGCTTGTCCTGAGTTAAGAAGGAATGTTCAGTGCTAAGCAGCTAGCACTTGAGACCTAAGAATTAAGAATTACTGGATGGCAAAATGTGGAACCTAGAAAATAAATATAAGAAATGATAACGCACCCACCCCCAAAAAACAAACAAACCAAACCAAAAAAAAAAAAAAAAAAAAACAAAATCCAAAAACAACAGAAACAATAAACCAAAGAAATAAAAACAAAAACAATCCCAAAACCAAAAAAACTTGCTTCGGTCACCAGTGGCAATTACTGTGAGCAGATTAACAAGAAAGCACCTTTATTGTATTAGCATATCTACACGTTCTGTTTAATAATCTTATATGTAATTCAACCATGCTGAATCTAGCATAATGAGGCATAGCTGTGACGATCCCCCAAATCTTTTATGATTGAAGACAACTAAGAGATTCATTTTTTTTATTTGTTCTAAGGAATAAACTATGTACCATTTGCTTAAACTGCGTCCTGTGATACAGATCTAAAGACTAGCTCTAGTGCATCCTTCACAGTCTTAGGAAGTAGCTCTCGATGAAGGGATACTGAGCCCTTTCATGCTCACTAATCCACATAGCACACTTACAAGCACATGTAATTCCAGTTAGAAATACACGACATTTGAACATTTGTCTTGAAAACTGCCATCGGGGTTATTTTAAGTCTAAGAAATGTCTCGTATCATCCAGGTTACTGTTTCATAACCTCCACAATGTCCATTGCTCTATCCAGAAATCAGAGTACTTACCACTTCAGATTCCCAAGTCCTAACAGAGAAGAAAGCCCAAAGCCCTGCTGTCTCAGTAACAATCAATAATCTAGTGGCCAATATTTGATCATAAGGAACGGAAGAAATCAAAGGACCATGCATGACTCAGGGAAATTTAGGAAGAAAAGTCTTTGGGGTGCAATTAAGCCTAAGGAGAGATCCCATGTGGAAGAACAGATGTGGACATTTTTAGAAGGGCTCTGGGCAGACAATATCCCCAGGAATTAAACTTTGGTGCTTCTTCTCTCCTAAAGTTCCTAAATAATTTCCATCAGTGACTCACTCCCTGATTAAATTAAAATCATGTAACCTAAGTGTGAAGAGTGCCCTGGAGACACAGAGAAAATCCAAAGCTAAGTCCCCTTCTGGATGGTGCTTCTCCCATGTAGCAGAACCTGTCTTTTACATCATCCTAACTCAATTTTCTCAACTTTGTTGCCTAAATTAAAAGTCCAGATATCAGTGGCCACACACAGGTGTGTTTTGTTTGGCTTATAAAGGCAAACAAAATTTAAATGAGAATGACATCTTAAATATACAGAATTCCCTATTCTTCTGACAAAAATTAAAAAAATTAAAAAAATTTAAAAATGGAGGGTCTTCTTTTCTGCATGGGTACAAGTGAATAGAAACTGATACACTTCCCCTCCTCGTTCTTACCGGCCACCCCTGGCCCATGGCCTGAATTCCAATAGTCTAGGCAAATAAAATCAATACCATCTTCTGCCATTTGCCTAATGTCTTAGAAATTAGACACTCTATAGAAAAAAAAGGCTCATGATAACAGCATCATTTGGGATTGTGTTTGTATGAGTATGACACAATTCAATTCTATATAATTCAGATTTATTAAACATGTGATTAAAATAAAGGATTTAAACAACAAGGAAAAATACAATTAGAATAGATTTTTTTTCCTTAAAGGTACTTTTCACCTCCTTAGAGCCCAGGGGTTATTTTCCACTAATCTTCTCATCATTGTTAATAACATTAGCATTCTGAAATTTAAACAGTAAATGATGGGCTGCTAGCTTTCACAGAGTTGCCTTCCTCATACCAAGTGTCCTGGCTTGCTGGCTTTTCTGAAGTCCATTTACTTTGTGCATTTCTCCCACCCTCTGTTTTAAGGTCCTTCCAGCAACCCCACTGCATATCCGGTGCTAGTCAACAAACAAGCAAAGAAAGATCATTAATGGGCTGCAATGTACGATTTAATGTCAATAGAATTCTAGCTAACTTGAGGAAATAAGTAACAACCTATTTCCTTAATGCTTAGTAACTTTTCTATTTACTTATCATTTCACGGTTACATATACAGGAGGTTTGCAGCTGCTGACCTTTTAGAAAATGACTCTAGCACAAATGAAAAGAAGTAGGATGCATCACTGCATAGATAGCTTCACCAGAAATGAGCAGAGCCAAATTGTTTTCTCTTATGACAGTTGTCTGATAGGCACAATAAAAAGAGGATTAAAATACATGAGGAATTGGACATGATTTTTTTTTTTTTTACATCAACATAGGTCTGACATTGGCAAATGCATTTTGGATAGTTTTCATTGAACTCTTTCATAATTTATGGAAAAAAATCTCTTTCCTCATATCTGGGTACATCTTACACTGGAAATAGCTCAGAATGACTTGATGAAGACTGGAGAAAGGAAACAATAAGATGACAATAAAGAAATCCGTGACCATGACTTCGGTCCTATGCAACATTTACCAGCAATCTAGCCAGACAACCACTAATGTCATATAAAATATATAATGTCTTTGGCAGTTAAGAATCAAGTTAGAATGTTATAAATTATAGAACAAAAGAAAATATTTTCCTATTTATCCAGAAAACACAAAAGTGCCATATTTGGCTAAAATCAATTGCTTGATGTCATCATTGATCATACTTCATAACTCCATAGAAAGTATTAGTCTTACTTCAAGATTTGATAAGCTCATGCAGTCATCTGTTAATTTACCCTAATCTTTGCAGAATTTCTATCATTGCTACAGTTGCTATGTTTCATAGTATACAGTATGTAATTGGCTGTAAAAACCCATATTTTCTTTTGTTTTATTTTTTTTATTTCTAAAGATTTTATTTATTTATTCATGAGAGACACAGAGAGAAGCAGAGACATAGGCGGAGGGAGAAGCAGACTCCCTGCAGGGAGCCCTATGTGGGACCCAATCCTAGGACCCCGGGATCATGACCTGAGCCAAAGGCAGATGTGCAACCACTGAGCCACCAAAGCATCCCTCTTTTGCTTGTTTTAAATGTACCTTTTAATTTTTCCATAGTTCAGATATAGAATTATCCTGGGATCTGGTGATGAAGACATCAAAGAAAGAGATAAACACCGTTTACATTAGCAATGAGACCACAGTGCACAAAAGAGATGGGGTAAAATGCCTACATAAAGTGGTGGTTTAAAACAAACTTTTCAAACTAGCCCTCTCATAAGACATAATCACTAAATTCTTCCCTTGTTTTCATGAGTAAACCTCTATACAACTTTTCAAAACGTAGTATCTTAGAAGGCATCTTGTAATTCAGATTTTTTTAATATGTACGTGATTTACGTAGGCAATACTCAGTTATTATGTCCCTTATCTGAATTAACCAAATAGTTATTTATCATAGAACTGAGAGAGAGACAGAGACAGAGACAGAGACAGACAGGAACAGTGAGACAGATAATTAAATCTAGGGACATATAAAACCACCGTTCCAGTTTTGGCACTCTGAAATAAGCCAAGGAAAGGCCCAGCTAAGAATTGCAATGTTTAACAACATTTCTTTAAATATTTACACAAGCCAAGGAATCTATCTATGAAAACAAGTATTGAAACATCTTGCATCTACTAGGCAGTCCCAGGAGTCATGGCTTCTAGGGAGTCTCTCGCTTTTCCTGAAAAGAACACAGTCATCCCAGCTGCCTGACACCTGCCATCTAGGTTCCTCAGTAGGTTCTCTCTCTCGTGAATATCTCCTGCACTCTCACATCTGTGGTTCTCTTCAGCTTCTACCGTGGGCTATTCTATAAAGAGTCTACTCTTTTTCTTCTGATCGTAAAAACCTTCAGCCAGTTTAGATTCTTTGGTTTTTATAGAATGAAAAAGAATGAGTAAAAATAGATAAAATGGATGAGGGTGGTTCTGGACACTTGGATGTCAAAGATTTTCATCACATCACACTTGGTTTAAACTTTGGGAATTTTCATTAAAACATGTTAGTTACTCGAAGATTTTTTTTTCTGTCCATGAGTGCAAGACCTCTTTTACTAGGCATGTGTGCAATTCCACTTGGGATCGTTTGGAGGTGTGCAGAGTGGAGTCTGACTAATTCTTTCCTATTAACTAAAGTATATGTAATTGACAGTCATAAGGGAAAAAAAAAACAAAACATCAACATATAAATATAACCTCCTCTTCCTCCAAGTCTAGTAGTTTGGGAAATGGAAGGAAAAGAATTCTGAGGAACTTGAATACCCCTCCTACCATAACTGTTTCAAGTGAAGGACCAATCTCTCCATCCCTTCTATCCCTCCCCTAACTACATACTTGGATTAAGCAGTTCTGGGGAAGGATCAACCAACTAAAGTCATCACTCCCATGTTTTACCTCCTCCACCTTCCAGGAAGCATGTAGGGATCTATAAAATCCTCAACCTCACTAATACCCTGGCTGTGGAATGTTCCCTGAGAACCAAAAGGGAACTTCCTCATTAAGTCATCTGTGGCTTTCTTTGTTGGCTGCTACTTTCAAACTCTAGAGACCTAGACCATTTTATTACACTATACCCCAAAATAAATTCAAAGTGGATTAAAGACCTAAATATGAGACCCAAAACCATAAAATTCCTAGAAAAGAACACAGGCAATAATTTCTCTGACATCCTCTGTGGCAACATATTTCTAGATATGTCTTCTAGGCCAAGGGAACTAAAAGCAAAAATAAAGTATTGGGACTACATCAAAAGGAAAACCTTCTACACATGAAGGAAATAATCAAAAAAAAAAAAAAAACAGAAAGACAACCTACTGAATGAGAGAAGATATTTGTAAATAATATATCCAATACAGTGTAGTATCCAAAATACTTAAAAAATCCAATTAAAAAATAGGCAGAAGATATAAGCAGACATTTATCCCAAGAAGGCATCCAGATGGCCAACACACACATGAAAAGATGGTCACCATAATTCATCATCAGGGAAATGCAAACTAAAACCACAATAAGGTATCAGCTGATATGCATCAGAATGGCTAAAATAAACACATACACGTGCGCGTGCACACACACACACACACACACACAAGAAACAACAGATGTTGGCGAGGGTGTGGAGGAAAAGGAACCCTCATGCACTATTGGTGGGGATTAAAACTGATGCAGCCATAGTAGGAAACGGTATGGGGATTGCTCAAAAAATGAAAAATAGAATTACCATGTGATTCAGCACGTGGATTAATATTTCACTATTGACTCTCTACCCAAAGAATACCAAAATGTTAATTCAAAAAGACAAATGCACCTGTGTGTTTACTGCATAGTTCAAATACAGAAGTAACCCAAGTGTGCCCTGATGGATGACATAAAGATGTGGTATACATACAATGGGATATTCCTCAGCCATAAAAAAATGATGGATCTAGAGAGTTTAATGCTAAGTGAAATAAGTCAGAGAAAGATAAATACCATATGATTTCACTCATGTGGAATTTAGGAAACCAACAAGCAAACAAAAGAAACAAAAAAAATCACTCTTATTTGTAGAGAACACACTGATGGTTGGCAGAGGGAAAGAGGCTGCGAGGATGGGTTAAATTGATGGTGGGAATTAACATTATTTTGATGAGTCCTGAGTAATGTATAAAAGAGCTAAATATCCCCTGAATCTAATATAACTATATGTTAATTATACTATTTTTAAATTATTTTTTTAAAAGCACCCCTCCATGTCTTTTATGGTTTAACAGCTCTTTCCTTTTCACACTGAATTTGTCTGGATATACCAGTTTATCCATTCACTTACTAAAGGACACCTAGGTCACTTCCAAGTTTCATAAATCAGAGATAAAGTTGTTATAAACAACCACGTGTAGGCTTTTGTGTGGACATAAGTTTTCCAGAAGGGATTTTTAGATACTTTCATTTTACTGAACAAGAGACTACGTCCTAGGTCTGTTTCTCTGTATGTGTTCTCCTCTCTAAATGTAATTACACACTGAAAAGTTTCTACATACGGGCTCGTGAGTCTTCAGGTGGTTGGTCAGGAGCCACTGTGTGTCTATTTATGTGTTGACTTTCCATCCTTAAAACATAAGCTGATTTTCCAACAGTTTTGAAGAAAATGAACTCCTGGTTCAGATCACGGGTGAGATAACGAATCTGTTATCAGTATGCTATTGAGAATAATGATCAAAGAGGGGAAGCATCTAATAGGGCCCAGACTCACAAAGAAGTTTATGGATCTCCACCGGTTACAGTTTTAATTCTTTCACATATACATGTCTATGCAGATGCATTTAGCATAAATGCTAAGTATTTGAATGTACACATTTACAAAGAGGAAGTGTTCCCATCCCATAGAGTCTAAAAATTATGAATTATGTAGATGAGTGTGACAAATAACGGACATTATATAAATGTACTACAATATAAGAAAATGAAGTATAATTAAAAAAAAAAAAAAAAAACCTAAGCTATTGGGCAGCCCTGAGTGGCTCAGTGGTTTAGTGCCACCTTCAGCCCAGGGTGTGGTCCTGGAGACCCAGGATCGAGTCCCACATCAGGCTCACTGCATGGAGCCTGCTTCTCCCTCTGCCTGTGTCTCTGCCTCTCTCTCTCTCTCTCTGCGTCTCTCATGAATAAATAAATAAAATCTTAAAAAAAAACCTAAGCTATTAAAAGCTGTACTTTAGTGGGTGATCTACTTTAGTAGATTATTTACCTATAGACATCAATAAAGTAAACCAAAGGCAAGTTGACATGCAATGAACTTACTATCTTGGCTTAATAAAGGATTTGCTCTGCCTTATTTTTTTTTTTAAGATTTTACTTATTTTATTTGAGAGAGAGAGAAAGCACACAAGCGGTGGGGAGGGGCAGAGGGAGAAGGAGACAGAGAGAATCTCAAGCAGACTCCATATTGAGTGTAGAGCCTGATGGGGGGGCTCTAATTCATGACTCTGAGATCATGACCTGATCCAAAACCAAGAGTTGGATGCTTAACCAATGGAGCCACCTAGGCACTCCTCTGCCTTTCTTTTAAGAAGTCCCAGAACCTTTAAAATTGATGTGTATTTTATTGGTAAAATTAATATCCCCCTTTATTACAACCAATTAAAAGATTCAGAGAAAGAGAAATTAAGAGCGTTTAAGAGCAGGGTCAGAATTAACGGTCTTATTGGAAGTTTCATAGATTGCTTGAAGAAAAATATGAAACACATTTTCATGCATTGCTTCCTTCAGATTTTCAAGACAAGGATGACTGCACACTACATTATAATCTCTGGCAGAGGTTCACTTGATCATCATATTTTTAGAAACTTAATGTAAAATAAAAATGCAAACATTTAGTCTCTAGACAAGTATTTATATTTCTCAACTCAAACGAATTTGGCAGGATGTTGAGGAGTTGGCAGTTTCTACAAAATATGCCAATTAAAGAACACAACGTTACTACACTGTATCATGTCACATTCTTCTAAAACACAAATATTGAACGTTTACCACATGCACCATAAAGCACTCTATGGCATATCTCTGCAGAGCTCCTGGTCCTTTGAAAAGTGGGATGCATCATAACAAGGAGGTAAAATATCATCATTACTGTGGATATTATCACCTGTTTGGCAAAACAAGCCTTGTATAGCATCACATACTAAAACAAAATTATTTAGCAAGAACTGTTTTAGTTTAACTCTACTTATAGGTTCAAGTTAAGTCGTGAACAATAAAGAAACTAAAATAGAGAGTGTGGCCTTCAATCATTTTTTATTTTCTTTTTAGTCTCTGCTTAAAAATTCAAACTATCTTCCTTATAGAACATTTAGAAAATACAGATTTGTTTTTGAAATATAGATTTGTATTTGAAAAATAGTTAATGATAGATAAACCACAATTTTCTACATGTGGGACAGAAAATTTTCTGTATTTTTTTCATTTTCTGTAGACCCACATGAAATTTACTTCCAATTTATCCAAATGCTTCATAATAACTTGTTAACTGTATATGCTTTCATGCTCAGTGAAGACTGGCTTTTTTAAAAAAGATTTTATTGGGCAGCCCGTGTGGCTCAGTGGTTTAGCGCTGCCTTCAGCCCAGGGTGTGATCCTGGAGACCTGGGATTGAGTCCCACATCAGGCTCCCTGCATGGAGCCTTCTTCTCCCTCTGCCTGTGTCTCTGCCTCATGCTCACTCTCTCTCTCATAAATAAATAAAATCTTAAAAAAAAAAAAGATTTTATTTATTTGTTTGTTTGGGAGAGAGCACTTGAGAGAGTGAGCATGGGGTGAAGAAGGGCAGAATGAGAAGCAGACTCCCTGCTGAGTGGGGAGCCTGGCAGTGGGGCTCAATCCCAGGATCCTGATATCACGACCTGAGCTGAAGGCTTAATAGACTGAGCCACCCAGGCACCCTTACCTCGCTCTTTAAAAAATAATGAGAACACCCAAGTTTTTGTGATTTTTTTTAATGTTGCTAAAATTTATTATAGATAACTAATTTTGTTTAAACAGAGGCCACAATGCTATGGACATTTTTGTCTGATTCCAAAGCATATGCAGGAAGAAAAAAAAAAAAGCCAACTCTTCTAAGGAGTAAAGGAATGCCTCTAAACACTGCACAATAAAGGTATCACATATGTCATACAAGCCTTCAAAATATATGTAGGTTAAATTCCAGGAAAAAAAAATAACATTCTCTAATAATCTGCTTGATGTCATTTCTTTTAAAATTATATATATATACACACACATATATATGTATATATATATAATTGTATAACTTTTATATATCTTATAAATTTTATATATAATATATATTATATATTTATATATAAATATATAATAATATATATTATATATTTATATATAAATTATATATTATATATAATTTATTTGTATTTTATATTATATAAATATATGATTATATAATTATATATAATATATAAGTATATATTATATATAATTTATATAACTATATATTATATATGTATATATAATACATATAAATTATATATTATGTATAATTTATTTGTATTTTATAAATTTTTATGTATTTTATGAATTTTATATATCATATAAAACTCTAAGACAGACTTTTTCAAACAGATGGAAAGCACAAATGGAACAGACCCAATGGAAGGTCCATTACAGAATTCATAGACAAACTGAGCCTTAGAGCACACTCGCACACTTAGAGTATTTTGAAGTAGAAACAAGGAGTCCAGAGATACCATTTACTGCAGCCTAACAGAAGAGAAGAATCTGTGAACGCTTTCACATTAAAGATAAAAGAGGCTAGGAGAGAGTTGTAGAACAAAGCACCAATTGTATTTATTTTGGTTTTGATAAGGAAAAGGACTTCTTGAAGAATGTAATATGGATTCGGTATTAGTTGCTAATTATGCCAGACAACCTGTACCAACACTCGAGCTTCTTCCTCTGCTCTCAGGCCTGTTGTCAGGTTCTCTGTTCCCAAGAATTTTCAGTTTTCCCATCAACCACCCCCAAATCACCATGCCTAGGGGCTATGGGGCTTAATCCTCACCAGGTTGCCACCAGTGTAGGCTGGTGGTGGAAGGCTTACCTTCAGTCCGCTTCTTCTGGAGGAATGCAGTGTGTCCTACTCAGGTGACTAGATGTTTGCATGAGAGTCAACTCAACCTATTGACAAAGAACAGCCCCTGCCATATCTGGATGTACTCCTGGACTGACCCTGGGTAAAATATTCCTTTTACAATCAAGAGCAAACAACCTTTCTAGTCACAGAGAAGGTTCTTGCATATTATCCAGGTAAAGCATTTCCAGCATATGGCCTAATTTAAACTCCAACAGGGAAGACGTTAAGGGAGTACTCTTTGTGTATTTGGGTTTCAGCCTTCACTTCCACACGTAACAGATCTAGGATTAAAAGGAGAAATCCCTCTCAGCCAAGTCGTTGGGAAAACACGAAGCTCACTTACCATTCCGACTCTCTTCATCGATAGCAACTATGGTCGCTGGCGGTCCTCCCCTAGCTAGTTTGCAATCTAAAGAGAGAAAACAACCAAAGGTAAGAAGGAACGACCACAGGGACTCACCCTGAGATGAAATTCATAGAGATACGTGTTGATGCTTAAAAAAGCAAAATCCTACCATCAAATCAATATGAATCATTACTTTACTTTGAATATTTTTTTTAACCTAAAGACATGTTCATGAGAACCACAAAGATTCCTTACAATGTCATAACACAATCACTTTGTACACCACAAAACTACTCGAATCTTACTGAGAAAACACCAGCACAGACCACTGGAGAGCAGAGGTCCTTCAGGACAGAGATAATGGGATGGTAATTTAACCCAAAGAAATAACATAAAGGAATGATTAACAAGGATAAATTGTAATTAAAGCTTCACAACAGAAACAAACATAATTGGACTTTAATTGTGATAAAGGGTCTAATTAAAGGGAGTGAATAGAATTTTAATAATGTTCTAAAGAGAATAAAACAAAGACAGACAAGCAATGTTCATGAGGTTGTTTGGCATTTTTATTTTTGTCATCTTACCCTCATATTGCCAGTCTGGAGTCAAAAGTATAGAGTCATCAATGGAAGCAGATCAGAAAAATGGAAGAAAGAAAGGAAGAAAGAATATATGTATATATTTAGTGTGGATTGAAAGATATAAATAGCACTATATAACAACAGATACATCACATAATGACTTGTGGAAAAGAAATACATAGAAACCTTCTATCAGATTTTCCCATCCTAATGTCATATTAACAATTAACTTGATAATACATGTCATTAGCGTCTCCAAACTTTATTATGGATAGACTTGAAAATACTATAAAGCCCATTTATATGTTTCCTGTGAAAAGGTAAATACAAAATCCTTGTGAACAGTCTATCATCCCTCGGTCGAACGAGCCTTAAGGATAGTGCCTGCCAATCGCTGCTAATACCTTGTCAAGAATCTCATGATGATGAACATATAAATAGTACAATGAGCTATAGTATCCATAATAATTAACCTGTGAAGGCTTGGCCTGCGAGATGTCAAATGTACACTTCTGAGGCATAAAGTGACCCCCAAGGAGGTATCCTCAGTGAGCCTGATGGGGTCGTGTGATGCAGCTCCATGTCCATGGCACACTCCCTGCGGCTGCAGCATAAACCAGATTTGCTTAAAGCCACCCAGGTACGTGTGTTATTTGGAAGATCCCAAGTTTATTTATTCATGCATTCATTTGTTCATTCACTCATTCGAATCCTATTTATTATGCACAGGTACATGAACAATAAAGCCTTTGGAAAACACTGTTCTATACTGTAAGGAACATGCTCTCTCATGGGAAGCTTAATCTCAGAGATCTCCGGGGTTTTTCTTTGCATCCTTATCAATATTCAAGGAATTCCAAGTCACAACATTTTTAGATCTAAAATATCTCATACTCTTTACACTCCTCCTCCTTCCTCTACCCCCAACACATATTTTTTGTCACCCTTATTCTTGCAATGATTCCCTCACCACCTCCCAGAAGCTTTGTTATCACTCTGTTTTCATCTTTTTTTTTTTTTTTTTAGATTTTATGTATTTATTCATGGGTGACACAGAAAGAGGCAGAGACATAGGCAGAGGGAGAAGCAGGCTCCCAGCGGGACTCAGGGACTCCATCCCAGGACCCTGGGATCAGGACCTGAGCCAAAGGCAGATGCTCAACCATTGAGCCACCCAGATGCCCCCGTGTTCATCTATTCATCCCATGAGAATTACTTCCATGCTCCCAAATCAAAGGTAGAATAATGGTACTTTTCTGCACAAAACCTTGTATATTTCCTTTGGAGTAAAGGAAACTTTCATAGGATACCATTTAAAGCTCTTCAAATCTAAATGGTTTAAGATAATGTTTCAAAAGATGTCGGGTGTCAACACGGTTTACATACAATTAGGCTTGTGGCCTTTGAGGTATATCAGAGCCCTCACTCTTGCTGAGCCATACTTTATATGTTTAGGGAAGTTCTGTTACCTGAATTCATTTCTACCTCTCTTCTGCCCAGCAAAGCTCTGCAACTATTGGTAAATTGAGATTTCTCCTATTTCATCGAACTTGCCCACATCCCCAATCAGAATCTGTCTTTCACTTCATGTTATCACAATTTTTTTTTCATCTAGTTTTGTAGCCCTCTATACATTCGAGCATTATTCATCCACTTAGTCAGATTTTTTTAGATGAATTACTCTGTGCTGAACATGGGAATACAAAATCAACAGCTCCGCTCTTCAAGGGTCTCAGGTGAAAAAGGTTAGAGACCAGCTACAACAAAGATGCATAAACAACCACACGGGTGTCGTACAATGTGGTCTATGTGGAGGCAATTCCTTAATCAGTTCACTGATGCCATAAATGATTAAAAGCAAAAAGAGGCAATGCATGGGGAGAGTGGAAATGGGATACGCAAACAGGCAGAGGCCATTTGTGCAGAAGACAATAAAGGAAACCTGACCGGTTCTTACCAGAAGCAGTTCTCGCATTACCAAACATCTCTCCTCTTTGTCTTTTAGAGAGTAGTTACTTTTCCAGACTATTCCTTCACCAGTTGGGTATCATTAAATGTACACATACCCTTTCTCTGCTCATCTAAGCCAAGTGTGACTCCCCACCTCCCAGCCCCCTCCCTAACCCCCTCGCCCCTCCACGTGATCCATGCTTTAGCCGCCACCAACCCAACTCATGTTTGCGGTGCCATCTGCTCAAATGCCTTTCCTCCTCTTTCTCTCTGGCTTGACTTCTATTTCTCTTTTCAAAAACCTGGCATCTCTCTTCCAGAAAATCTTCCTTGTCTTTAGTCTAGATCAAAATAATGCCTCTCACTATATTCCTCGGTGCACACTATGTTCCACTGGGTAAATGACACCACTGTACAGATGGGTGTGTCTTCCTCACAAGAACTCTTTCAGACCAAATTGCCATCATATTCATCTTAGAACATTAGTAACCATCATATTTATCACACGCAATCTTAGCAACCAATTCTTAAGAGATGGTCTTAACAGAATGTGGTTGATTTTTCCTGAACTGCAGTCTCCCCAGCTAGAAACTCTCATTTGAACATCTTCCTTGAGAGCTGCCCAGAAGTTCCCTTCTCACTGCGTCCTCACCAATGTAGAGGCTCAGCTGTGGTTCCTCCCATTCAGCTTGCATCAGGAGACTTTCCCTAAGTTTTCCTCTTCCAGCAGCCTCCACGTTCCTCCAACCCCAGTAAGATATTCTCATATCTAACAAATACTTTATTTATTTGAGATCAAACCCAAAGTGATCTAATTTTTTAAAGACTGACAACGTTAATGAAGAGAGATTAGTCAGATATCTAAAAATAATCCATTAATAACATTGTTCACAGCAGCTAAAATGTTTGTTTTGGAATGATGCGTTCATGAAAGTGTGATTAATTAGTTTTGAAATGTACAAAAATATTTTCATTAATGAAGTATATTCAGACTTGTCTTGAAAAGAAAATAGTTTTGGATGGGATAGTCAGGGTTGTGCGGTGTATGCAAAATTTCCAAATGGGCATCAAAATGAAGACTAGAAAGCAGATTGGGGGCTGGATGATAGTGTTCTCTACGGCCTGTGGATAATTTGTCTGCCACATGAAAAGCAGGTTAGCTGATGACTCTTGAACCTTGGAAATGGACTTCCCTAATCTATTTAATTTCATCCTTGACTGTCCTGGTTAAATCACAAATTCATTGTTTTTCATGCCTCAAATTTCTAACCTCTCAGGCCCCTACCTGATTCCCATAACCAATTTATTGTGAAATGCAGGCTATGAATACAAATGCCTGGGTGATATATTTCCGCCAATTCGTCATCAAGCTAAAAATAAGTCATTTATTTTTAAATAATGTCATGCAACAAGTTGGATTTAAGACCTAAAAAGTAGTAGTAGAAAAATACATAATGCTTTGGTTTCAAAGGCACTAAATCTGTGATACGCTGGTCCTATTCCAGCCTGGAGCTCAGAGCATGCCACAGATGGGTCGCAGAAAGGCAATAATCCCAAATTGTCCAAACATCCTCATGCCTTGCCACGGAGTTATAAGAGGCAGGGAAATCCCATTTCCACCTTAGCCTATTTTCAAAATGTCTTTTTGGGGATCCCTAGGTGGCTCAGCAGTTTGTCACCTGCCTTCAGCCCAGGGCGTGATCCTGCTGTCCCAGGATCAAGTCCCACATCAGGCTCCCTGCATGAAGCCTGCTTCTTCCTCTGCCTGTGTCTCTGTCTCTCTCTCTGTGTGTCTCTCATGAATAAATAAATAAAATCTTTTTTAAAAAGTCCTTTTAAGGCCAATCAATGTGTTTTCAATAAAATTTCAATACAACTTCATTACTTCTTGGTTTTGGTGTATATTTATACATCATTGCCATGATTGTATCATTCACTTGCCTATTGTATTTACCGTAGAGCTCTCTTCTGAGATTGAGTCCTACTTCCGGGAGATACCTATACTTGCAATTTGAAAAGTGCCCTAAATGTACTGCTATCCTGAGCCCAAACCTGGCCTCTTCCATATGCATTGCTTCAATGACTAGCATACTTCTGGATCACGCTCTACAGACCAGAAACCAGGCAGCCAGCTTTGAGCCTACCCATTTCGCTCATGTGCCTGGACTGAGTCCATCAACAAGTCTTTTTTTTTTTATTTTTATTTTTATTTACTTATGATAGTCACACAGAGAGAGAGAGAGAGAGAGAGAGAGAGAGAGAGAGAGGCAGAGACATAGGGAGAGGGAGAAGCAGGCTCCATGCACCGGGAGCCCGACATGGGATTTGATCCCGAGTCTCCAGGATCGCGCCCTGGGCCAAAGGCAGGCGCCAAACCACTGCGCCACCCAGGGATCCCCATCAACAAGTCTTGAATTTTAATTCTTACAGAAAAAAAAAATAAAAGTGTAAAGAAACTTTTCATATCTCCCTACTGCGTCAGTCTCCAGTATCAAAACACTGATCCAATCTCTTGCTAATCAAACAGGTTTGGCTAACTACGTTCCCTATGGGCAATCAGCCCCTGCTCTTTAATTTTTTATCTTTATCCACAGTGATCTTTTATAAGGAAAAACGTCCTCCTTACCTTTTCATGATTTGCCATTGCTTGTAGGTTAAAACTTTTTTTTTTTTTTTTTAATGCCCTCCCTACAATCCTCTGCATGACCCACCAGGTCCTGTGTGATATGGCCTCCCCTCCTCTCCTGCCTCATCTGTTTCTATGCCTTCACTTTGCTTTCAACATTCCAGACAGATTTGTTTCTTGTCCTTAATCATTCTGTGCTCCATCCTGAGCTACCTCAAGACCTTTCCATATTGCAGTATTTCTTGTTTCTAATCTTTACTCTCAGCCCATCATTCACATGCATATCCGTTAGATTTTGGTGCATGCCTTACTTCCTCAAAGAAACCATTTCTAACCCTCAGGTTCCCTGATATATACTCTCATAACTCTGCCTTCTTCTACCAGTTTATGAATATCTTATTCCTCACTGACAGATCTTCTATTCCCCAAGAGTGCATCCCCAGGGCAAATTTTCTAGAACATAATTGAGTCTCAGCAATCTTTTATTGAATGCAGGGATTTATGGCTTCAGCCAAATTTACAAAACTTTAAAAAAAAAACCTTCTATAACTTAATCTTTTTTTTCTTTTTTAATATTTGAAATATCATTCTCATATATAAGTAATGGGGAAGGAATGAACAAGAAATTAATTGACTAAAGACAGGTTCATTAATGGTACCTCCGTAGAAGTGCATAAGGGGACAGGAAGTGCCACCTCAGGATACCCCACTTGGGCATGAAGAGGTGAAAGCAACGGAGACCCAGAAGAGTCAGGAAAGGCTTTTTACCTTCCCTTCAACAATATAAAAGAATTTAGAAAGGACCTATACCAGGATAGTAAGGCCTATATAGACTTATTATCAGAGATAACTTTTTTCATTTAAGAGACTTATCTGCATGTCAAAGCAAACATTGTTTATCAAAAATTTCTTCGTCACATTATCCTGTTAATTTATTCCCCCTCTTTGAGGTCCCAAACCCCTGTCCCTTTCTTTAGTCTAGGATAGCAGATATATAAGCCTCAACTTCCTGGCTGCCTTTGAGTCTCATATCTTTGTAATTAATTTCTGTTTTTTATTTTGTAATTTTATTAAAAGGGGTCTCAGTCAAAAACCTAGAGAGGGAGAGGTAAAATGGCTTCCCCTTCCATATGTGAAAGTCTACCAATAAGGTAAAGAAAGTGATAGGCCAGTTTTGTAGGATTTTGAGATTCTGTAGGATTTATCATGGAAGATGATGGATAGGTTAACATAATAGAGAAAGAGGAGTAATGGAAAGAGAAGAGAGGGGAAGACTTTCAGTTGCCTCCAACTGATTATAATTTCTGTTAGAATTCTATATGCCAACCATCCAGTTGCCTTCACTGAGGAACAATCATGGAGCGAGATTATGCCAATATCCTAATAATAGCAAGATGTGTCCCAAGGTCCTTCATGACTTAGTCAAATTGCACATGAAGAGATAAAACTCAAAGACCTCAGACTCCAGATATTTATAATATCAAAAAACGCAAGTACTTTTGTGTCACCTTAGAATTTTCACACAGCTATTTCCTTACCAGCCGCCTATGCTTATCAGTGAATTATTCTATCATCTAGCAGAGTATTTGACATATTGTAATCACTCAATATATTTGAGGTGCTATGGACTATCCTCTTTCATGGAAAATGGATAGAAGAAATAACCCATTAAATTCTTAGTATTAGTCATTTCAACTCTTTTGGGGGAGTGTTTTCTGATGTTAAAACAATTGATTCCTAGTATAGTAAAGGTTAACAGCACGTGCTTTGGAGTTAGAAAAATATAATTTCAAATTCTAACTTTGGTCTTAAATAGTAACTTAGTGTGGAACAGATTATTAACTTTATTATTAACTGGTACCTCAGTTTACATAAATAGGAATATCAGTAAGTATCACCACCTCATAGATTTATGACAGCAAGGATACATGAGATAACTTATGGTAATTGCTTAAAATAAGTGCCTGGCAAAACGTACTGGCAAAATTGATACACCTTTAATCATTATAGTATCATTATTTCAGCAGCAATATATTTGGAAACTCATTCCTATTCTTTCCCTCTAATCAAACAACAGTTGAGAATCTCCTGGCTTCCCCTAAATATTCAGAGAGGCCTGGTCTTACTGATATACGTTATCATGAAGTACATTCTCATTAAGGATAAAAGTAGTCATATGAAATGTCACAATTTTACGGACAGAAATATGCTAGAATCCTTATCCCAGCTATTAGTGTAGATACACTGGCCTAAATTAAATTTACTGGAGGCACACAGGATCCTTGAGGCCAGGGTTGAGAATGTAAAAGGTGCTCGCAGTCATCCACGGGTTACACGGTAGTTCTGAAATGCCCTGGTGTCCAAATAATCATGCAGAAAGGTCAGGAAAGAGTTTCAGATTTCCTGAAACCTCTATTCTGCTCAAAGTTCCTCTGCTATCAATTTGGATATCAAAATTCATCTGGATTCTCTCATTTAGAAGCTTGTATTTGTACATGTACGACACGCACACGTGCACGCGCGTGCACACACACACACACACACACACACACTGAATCAGTTGCTTAGTTCCAAGCAACCTGGCCTCTCATTCAAAGGGGCTCTGTGCTCTCTTTAAATTTCATGTTGCACAAATATTTTACTTCCAATTTGCTCATCGCAAACAGTGGCAGAGGGACTATTCTCATCTTTTCTGTTGATCTTTGGAACATTCATTTCCAGGAAAATACACATAAGTGTAATTTCTGAAGACAGGAAGTCTTTGCTTTACATTTGGATGCTCTCATCCCAAAGAAAAAGGGGTTTGACACTGAGACTTACAAGATCAATGGGACCACACTCTAAGCTGTGTTGTCTCAAATGTCCCAAATGGGAGTCAACAAAAATGAGGACTTGGTCATGACTGACAAAAAACAGAAGGAACTGAGTAAACTCAAGGGCATGGTGAGTACAACATTTCCAACTCAAGAATAGGATATACTCTCAGGATTACTCTGTCAGCATTACCATTTAGAAATTCAGATTTTACCATGGAGGAAGCAAGACATATTTTATGATGCCCTAGTGTCACTATTAATTGGGTTATGTAATTTGGTTAAGATGTTCCAACAGCATGGTCTGGTAATGCCCACTGAAGTCATTAACGAGTTTCGCTCTCCATCACTGCTTTCATTAGGACAATTTACCATAGAGACCATGGCTCCCTCAGCCACTGTTTCCTCCTGAAATTACTTCACTTCATCGTAATCGGTCTATCAAGAGCAGTCCCCAAATGCATGGCTGGCATTTGGTGAGAGAGAGAAACCCAGTCTTATTCAGAAGGTAAAGGATCTAAGTCATCGAAATAAAAACAAGCCAGGGGCTGTATGAAACGGGCAGGACAGAAATTGTCAGTCCAAGTCTGGTCAGAAGATCAAATAAATATTTCAGGGTTATTTTTTTCACTGGGAATATGTCCATACTTGATTATTGTATAACCTTATGTAAATACATTGTCAAACATGTTAGTCTTTGTATGCAAATGTGAATTCCTTACATACTTCACACTATATGAGTTAGGAACTCTTTGGGTTTTTCTTCCATTGATGGCAGCACCTTTCCCTTAACTTGTGTGAGTTTCCAGTGACGACCATGACCACATTTGGGGAATTTGGGATAAATGGAATAGTTCTTGGTCCAAGATGTAATGTGTGACACCACACTTGGGAAGAAGCAGCCAGTGTTGTGGCTCTGGACGTGGCCTTGGGGGACAGACTGTCTGGGGTCAATACTTGCTAGCTTTTAGCACCTTGGAAAAGCACATAAATGCTCTGTAGCCCACTTGCATTATCTGTAAACAGAAGCTGTGCTACAGTAAGGTTCCTGGACACAGAAATGCTTTAAAAGTGACTGCTAAGTAAACTCTATTCTAACCAAATGAGACAACGAGATGCAAAATTTGTATATCTATGTTGGCAAATTGAACACCAATAAAAAATAAATTTATTAAAAAAAGTAAAAAAAAAATCCTCAACTACTGAAAAAATAATTTGTATATCTCTAAATATAGAAAAATGACTTTTACATATATTTTTCAAGTATGTAAGTAGCAGTTTCTTACGTTTTGCAACCTTTACAAGAAAGCCATATTCTACCAGCGATCAAAATAGGCTTGGGATGTGTTAGCATTTTTGATGTGCATTTAAGATACCGGAACACAGTAAATTTTAATGATATGCCTTCAGATTGTTAAGGATATATAGTGATAATAAATCATGCAAAGGATTTCCTTTTTAAAATTATCTGAGGGATGCTTATAACTAAAATAAAAAGTCTCTTTTAATTCTTTAATATACAGCAAATTGTGTATCCCTCTAAAAGTTCTTTGCAAGACCTTGCTGTTGCTCTAAAACCTTCCTGAAAGGCATTTTCTGTTGAGTAGCTTGTTTTACCGTATTATCCAATTTGTCTTTAGGTTTTATAATTGAAATATAAAGGAGGAAGGAAGGAATAAGGGTTTGTGTCAATGAGGAAAACAAAATTATTCAAGAAGCCCTTCATGAAAAGCAGTTAAAGAGTTTATATCCATGTTGTATCTGAAAGCTAATTTATTTTATTTTCTAATTATTCTTAATGAGGTAGTTCAGAGGAAATTCTCAATCATGATTCTTACTAAGATACTCAGCAAGGTCAAAAGATTAAAGCTGCACATCAACATCGCTGCTTCAAATGGCATTCCCAAACAGAGAGATTCTTAATAAGTCTTTGTTTACAGCCTGCTTGCCTCTTTGAGTCAAATTCCCGGCCACAAGCCAATTACGAGGACCTACGCTGCCAGTAAAAAGGCAAACTGTGGATTAAATCAGAGAGACAACATTTTAAGCATTTAATTACTTACAACACTAAACACTACATCCATGTTAACATCACATCTGTTTTCTTCTTTTTTACCCCCAGCTTTCCTGAGATGCTATTGACATAGAACTTGCGCAACTTTAAGGTGTACAATGCGATGGCCTGATCCGTGTCTTGTTTATGGAGTGGTTGCCAGAGTAAGGTTTTAGTTAGCATCTCCAGACCCTTGCATCGTCTCATTTTCTCTGAGTGTGTCGTAATAACACAACACTTAAGCTGCACTCTCTAGAAAAACTTTCAGTGTAGACTACAGAATTATTAATTATAATCACCACGTTGTACATTGGAGCCTCAGAAACTGCTCACCTTTGGGCTGGAAGATCTCATCCTTTGACCAACATCGCTCATGGTGCCCACACCGCAGATCCTGGCAACCACATTCTGCTCTGTATCTAGGAGTTTGGCTAATTTAGATTCCATAGCCAAGTGAGGAAATGCAATATTTCTCTTATTTTGTCATATTTCACTTAGCATAATGACCTCAAAGTCCATCATTTTGTTGCAAAAAGAAGGATTCCCTTCTTTTTTAATGGCTGGATAATAGTCTGATCAATAATAAAAATATTCCCCATTTTCTTCATCCATTCATCTGTTAGTGGACACACGTTATTCCCAACTCTCACCCCTTGTGAATAATTCTGCAGTGAACGTGGGGGTGCGGGTATCTCTTTGATGGTGTTTCCTTCAGATACATGCCCAGAATGTGGTGGCTAGATCATACGATAGTTCCATTTTCATTCTTTTGAGAAACTTCCACGTTTTCCACAGTAGTTACACCCAGTTACATCCCCATCAATGATACACAAGGGTTCCTTTTCCCTACATCCACACCTACACTTGTTTCTCCTGTTTTCGTTTTTTCATTTGTTTGCTTGCTTTTAATAATAGTCATTCTGACAAGTGTGAGGTGATGATATCATCATGGTTTTGATGTGCATTTCCCTGATTACAAGTGATGTTGAGCAACTCTTTGTGAGCCTGTTGGACATCTGGATGTCATTTAAAAAAATTTTATTCATGTCCTCTGACCATTTGATTGTTCTTTTGGCATCAGATTGTGTGAGTTCCTCATATATTTTGGTTATTAATCCCTTATCAGAAAGACAGTTTGCAAATATTTTTTTCCCAGTCTATAGGTTAATTTGCATTTTGCTTTTTCCTTTTTAGTTTGATATAGTCCCATTACTTTTTTTTTTTTTTTTTTTTTTTGCTTTTTTGCTTGCATTTTTGGTGTTGTATCTAAAAAATCATTGCCAAGACCATGGTCAAGAACTTTTGCTCATTTTTTCTTCTAAGTAGTCTTACAGTTTTGGGTCTTACATTAAAGTCTTTAATCCAAAAAATAAAAAAATAAAAAAAATAAAGTCTTTAATCCATTTCAAGTTAATTTCTAGGAGTTATGTAAGATAGGGATCCAATTTTGTCTTTTACAAGTAAATATTTTTATAAGCACCGTTTATTGATAAAAAAATATCCTTTTTCCCATTAGTATTCTTGACTCTGCTGTCAAATGTGAATTGTGTTGGTTAATTTCTGGGCTCTTGATCTGTACCATTGGTCTAAGTCTCTGTTTTTTTTTATGCCACAACCATATGGTTTTGATTATTATGGATTTTTAATAAAGATAGAAATCAGAGAATATGGTGCCTCCAGTTTTCTTCTTTCTCAGAACTACTTTATCTATTTGGGGTCTTTTGTGTTTCCAAAAAAATTTGAGGATTTTTTTTTCTATTTCTGTGAAAGATGCTCTTGGAATTTTTATAGGGATTGCATTGAATATATAAATGACTTTGGGTAGTATGGACATTTTAGTATTATTTTTTCTAATCTGTGAACAGATTATTTGTATCTAATTTGTATTAGATTTATTTGTATCTTCTTCAATTTCTTTCATCAATATCATATAATTTGTAGTGTACAGGTCTTTCACTCCCTTGGTTAAATTTATTCCTAGGTGTTTTATCATTGTTGATCATATTGTAAATGGGATTGTTTGTCTTTTTAAGATAGTCCATCATTGGTGTATAGAAACAAAACTGATTTGTTATGTTGATATTGTATTCTACAATGTACTGAATTTATTAGTTCTAAAGGTTTTTGGTGGAGTCTTTAGGTTTTTCTTATATAAGATCTTATCATCTGCAAACAGACACTTTTTCTTCTACCTTTCTGGTTTGAATGCCTTTTATTTTTGTTCTTGCCTAATTTCTCTGATTGAGATTTCCAATATTACTTTGAATAAAAATGGTGATAGTGGGCACTTTGTCTTGATCCTGATCTTAGGTTATAAGTTTTCAGTTTTTCACTATTGACCATGATGTTAGCTATGGGCATGTTGTATATGGCTTTTATTATATTGAGATACATTCCTTTTATCTCTTTGTTGAGATTTCTTTATCATAAATGAATACTGAGTTTTATTAATTGCTTTTTCAGCATCTACTGAGTCAATTATTTGATTTTTATCTCTCATTTTATTAATGTGGTCTATCACATTTATTGATTATGTTGAAACATCCTGCATCCTGGGAACAAATCCCACTTGATCATGGTGTGTGGTCCTTCTAATATGCTGTTCATTTAAGTTTGCTAATATTTTATTGAGAAATCTTGTGTCTATATTCATGAGGGATAATGGCCTATAGTGTCCAGTTCTCATAATGTCCTTATCTAGCTTTGTAACAGGATAGTGATGACTTCATAAAATGAACTCAGTAGTGTTCCTTCCTCTTTAATTTTCTGGAACAGTTTGCGAAGGGTTGGCATTAATTTTTTCTTTAAATATTTTGTGGATTCACAATGAAACTCTCTGGTCCCAGGCTTTTCTTGATTGGAAGGTTTTGGTTACTGATTCAGTCTCCTTACTCATTTTTGATATGTTCAGAGTTTCTATTTCTTCATGATTCAGTCTTATTAGGCTATATATTTCTAGGAATTTATCCATTTCTTCTAGATTATCCAGTTCATTTGTGTATAATTATTCATAATAATCTCATGAACTTTTAATCTCATGGTGTTTTAATGTACGCTCTCATTTATGAGTTTCTTCACTTGTCTTTTTTCTTAGTCTAGCAAAAACAAAAATAATGTTTGTCAGTTTTGTTTACCTTTTCAAAAAACAACACAGCTCTTAGTTTCATTGACCTATTCTATTTTTTATCTCTCCTCTAATTAAATTATTTCTGCTCTGATCTTTGCTATTTCCTTTCTTTGACTAACTTTAGACTTAGTTTCTCTTCTCTGATCCCTAGAAATGTATATAGTTAGGTTGTTTACTTGTGATGTCTTTTTTCTTAATGTAAGCAGTTTTTTTGCTTATTGTTTGTTTGCTACAATCCTCCCTATTAGCACCACTTTTGCTGTTTCTGATAAATATTGGTATACCGTGTATCCATTTTCATTTATTTTTAGATTAAAAAGATTCATTTTTTTTACTTCCTTTTTTGTCCATTGGTGTTCAGGTGTGTGTTTAATTTTCACACATTTTGAATTTTCTAGTTTTCCTTCTATTATTGATTTCTAGTTTTATACCACTGTGGTCACAAAACAAATACTTGGTATGATTTAAATCTTATTACATTGCTGTGTGACCTAACAAATGACCTCACTTGGAGAACGTTCTTTGTGCACTGGAGAAGAATGTGCATTCTGCTGCTGTTGGATGGAATGTTCTGTGTCTGTTAGCTCCATTGGATGTAAGGTGTGGTTAACTTCAACATTTCCTTATTGTTATCCTGTCTGGACCATCCTAGTGTTCAAAATGGACTATTAAAGTCCTCCGTTATTATATTGTTGTCTATCATTTCCTTCAGATCTTTTCATATTTGCTTAATATATTCAGGTGCTCTGATATTGGGTGCATATAGCATTGTTGTAACTCCTCATTGAATTTACCTCTTTCTTCATCAGATAATGATCTTGTTTCTTATAACAGCTTTTGACTTAAAGTCTACTTGGTTTGATGTAAGAATAGTAACTCATACTCTCTTTTGGTCTCCATATGCATGGAATATCCTTTTCCATCCCTTTCTGATATATATATGTCCTTGAAGCTAAAGTGCGTTTCTTGCAGGCAGCATATAGATGGGTTTTGTGTTTTAAAAATATTTTATTTATTTATTTATTTATTTATTTATTTATTTATTTATTTATTTATTCATGAGAGACACAGACAGAGAGAGAGGCAGAGACATAGGTAGTGAGAGAAGCAGGCTCCATGCAGGGAGCCCGATGAGGGACTCGATCCCAGGACTCCAGGATCACACCCTGGGCTGAAGGCAGACACTCAACCACTGAGCCACCCAGACGTCCCGATGGGTCTTGTTTTTTAAAACACTTGATAAATATGACCTTTGATTGGAGAATTCAATCAATTCTCCTTTAAAGTAATTATTGATAGGTATGGACTTACTGAACCCGTTTTATTTTTTCCTGGCTGTTTTGCATCCTTCTTGCTCCTTTCTTCTTCTTTTGTTCTTTCTAGTGAACTGGTAACTTCCATTTGATATTTGATTCTTTTTTTTTTTTTTTTTTTCTCTCTCTCTCTTTCTCTCTGGCTTGGTAGATCTAGGGGCACTTTTTAAGTATCATGGGGCTTACATAGAACATCTCATAGATATAGCAGTCTATTTTAAGGTGATAATAATTAAACTTTAATTGCATACAACAACTCTACACTCTTACTGACACCCCCCATAATTTTTATTTTTGGTATAACAATTTACCTCTTTTTATATTGCATGCCCACAACTAATTATTATAACTATAGTTATTTTTAATATTATTGTCCTTTAACCTTTACACTAGAGTTAAGTGGTTAACACAGCACCATATTATAGTATTAGAATATCCTTGATTATTCATGACCCTATGACTTTGCATTGGTATTTATTCATTTGAAGGAGTAAGGATCCCTTCTAGTCCTTACAGACTGGCTTTGGCAGGAAAAGCCTTTCACCAGTCAACCCATCCAGAGACTCTGGTGGCATCTGTGGTCAAGCTTGCCATTGGAGTCCTTGGATGGGCAGATGTGGTTCCTAGGTAAGCAGGTGGGCAGGCCTGGTACTTTGGTATATGGGGATCAGCCTTGTGCCTGGGTCTTCAAGGATGAGCAGGAGCACGGGTTTATAGAGGCCAACCAGTGACAAGTTACTACTGGTGAAAGCATAGCATCTAGATGCCCAGGGTCTAGTCCAGTTTTGGGTTTGGCCAGGAATCTGATTTCATGGGAGCTAGCTTGAGGGCTGAGATAATAGGGTCTGGTCTGGCTCCATGGTGAGCCTAAAGCCTGTTCTATGGGGCTAGCCTGCAAGTTGGTTCAGTGGGGACCTGTGTGGTGCTACAGTACACTGGCAGTCTGTTCCCCAGGAGCTTGTCTGGATTCTAGGTCGACAGAGGTTGGCTGAGCACTGGGGTGTGATGCAAGTTTGAGTCTGTAGAACTCAGCCTGATGTTTGTGGGTTGCCAAACTTGTGCCTGGATTTGTAGGGGCTAATGGATAGCATGGTGCCACAGGAAGTGCAAAAGGCCAGGGTAAGCTAAGAAGCTCAGTTTATCAAGGCTTCTGGAAGCTTGCCATGGCTGTGGGAGCCAGCTGGCATTAGTGTGGTCTCAGAGCCTCATGTATATTTTCCAGGTGTAGCATACTTCAGCATGAAGCTGGTCCATTAGATTTATAATATCCACTGTGTTGGAGTAAATATCCTACTTAAGTGAAATAATATGAACTTATTTCTAGGCCCCCAGAAGAGTGTGACAATGTTGAACTTTTTTTTTTTTTTAAGACTTATTTATGTAGTTGAGAGAAAGAGAGAGAACAAGCAGAGACTGAGGCAGAGGGAGAGGGAGAAACTCAAGCAGACTCCCCGCTGAGAGCAGAAGCCATGTGGGGCTCTATCTCACCACCCTGAGATCATGACCTGAGCCAAAACCAAGAGTCAGATGCCTAACAGACGGAGTCACCCAGGAGCCTCAATATTGAACTTTCTGCGTCATCATCTAGGATATAACTATTCTATACATGAAGCACTGAGGTTGTTAAAGGAAGTAGAGAAAAGTATTTGGTTTCATCATCTGCCTGGAAAGTTCCCAAATTTGAATACACATAGGTAAGAGGAAATTCAGAAATGTTTTCCTTTGCTTTATTTCCCCTATGTCCAAATGCTAGGGACAAAGCTGATCAGAGGCTCCATTATCAAAGAAGAAGGCCTGAATGGTGAGAGGTTGGAGCTGAGAGTTATAGAAGATCCTAAAAAAGTAACAAACCCACAAGACGGTCATGAGCAACTTCTCCACGTGCTTTCCTTGCTTGCCTTCACAGAGCTTCTTCAGGTAGACTCCCACCCATAGTAACACGATGTGCTTAGGGCCACACAGCCAAAAGTCATTCCAGAGGGAAGCTGAACAGAGAACCACAAGCTCCAGATGCATCTATGGTCTCTTCATCACGTCACAATGAATACCAAGTGTCAGAGGGGTAACATCTCTGCTTGTTGACTATTCTTAAAATGATCTTCCTTCATTTAACAAATAAGCCCTTTCAGATTCATCAGCCTTGCAGATTGATATCAAAAACAAGTCAGGGTCATAATATGATCTGACATTTCTTGGGCAGAGAGACAACTTTTGTTGTCAAGTTTGGCAGAAGGCAGTGTGGCCATAGGTTGAAACATGCATGTGTGCATTTCCAATTAATTCCTCCAAGAAAAGTAAGGTGGGGCTATGATTTTGCACATATACATAAGAGCAAAATCCTACTATTGATAAACTAATCTTTCTTTAGCTTGGAAGTTTTCTTTAGAATTCTCTAAAACTGAAAATAACAAAGTATTGAAGAGAAGTATTTTACCCCCTTGGCATTTGGAGATGATATTTTTGACAGCTTGCTATCCACCTGTACAACATACGATGAAGGGAGCTTTATGTCCTGCAGAGCTTACCACTCACAGGTTCATTTTTCGACAATCCTCTGTACAGACGCCTGTGGTTCTGAAGATCTGTTGCTATTTAAGAGACCTTCTCAAGGGCAGGACTCCGTATTTTATTTCTCTGTGTTTGCTCATATCACACATTTTGCCAACAGTGAGTCTGAAGAACATTTTCTAGTTATAACTGTCCACCTTGTTGCTTTCTAAGCTCCATGGTTTTTTATCTTATGATTGGCCCCCTCTTCCTAGCTTTGCATGTCTAATAGGGCACACATGGCAATTTTTTATAAGAGGGCAAAACAACAAAGAGCAGAAATTAATCTTTTCTCAATTTCTGTTACATTAAGGGAATTTTACTATATCTCTCCTCAAATTAGTTTACTTGAAAATGGCAATGGACTGCTTTGCCTTCTGTTAGATTTTTTTTTCCCATTAACTTTGGTAATATCCCTATCATCAAGAGGTCTTTTTGTACGTTTTTTTTTTTTTTTACTTCAATGATCATAGTCAGAGTCAAGAACCAGAGAATGAAATAAATATAGTCCCCAAGATCCCAAATGTCTATGCACTAAAGATCGTGAACTTGGTAAGTAGAGAAAGCTCAGGAGCTTCGATCAGAATCAAACCTACATTTTCATAATCTTAAAATAATATTTATTTTCTTCTTAAAAAAATCCACAATGGATTAAAAATATGAATAAAATTAGAGAATGTGTGAGAAAAAAGAGACATGTGTAGAGGAAGGCATAATTTCCCTGTGACAGCAGGGGCAGAGAGAGTAAAAGTCATTGAAAGTCTGTACAAGAACTCTCCAAGCATAATCATCTGGAGCAAATAATGTTCTCCTGTGTGCTCTGCACTGAAGGAGCTTCGGTACAGCTTTGTGGCACGTTGTACTAATTAATAGTTATGTTAATGACATTATCTCATCCTCATACTATTTAATTTACACCAACTCTTTAAATAATGGAAAAGCACACTATATATTGTAGAAGGATTTACATCCATGGGGCTTACAATAAAAACAAATCTAAATTAAAATGAAGTGATATTTTGGTTCTGTCCAATTGTAAAAAAAAAAAAAAAAAGGAAATATTAAAAGGATAATAGAGTTGGTTAAAAAAGTCAGGAAATGCAAATTACTAGATGATTTGGGGGAGCTATACTCTGTTTTTATAAAGAAAGGAGATAAAAAGGCAAGATTTTTAAGAAAAGTGCCCTTTGACAGGGAAACTTTACTCTGGGGAATATCCTCATATGGAAATAATCAGGCAAGTATACACTGCTGCTAGAAGTGCAAAGGATAGTAAAACCCGATACAGTTGTGCTACGTCGTTGTGATTCGGGTGTACTCTACAGAGATGGCAGATACTGCAGATGTGTCCAGCCACTCAGGCCCCCCTCTAGCATGAGATTTTTGTACCACAGAGACTGTGAAGCTTGAAACAGGACTTCCTAGATTCCTTTGTAGGGAGGCTTTGCCTGGTAACCTGCCAAAGAGAGCCCACTCTGATGACACATGGGAGAAAGAGAAGGTGTGGTGAGCCAGGAGCCCAGATTTCACATGTGAGAAGCATGTGCTTCTTCCAGGGCAGTGGTGTGAGATACACCAGCACGAGGCACAGGTCCCCTAGGTGCCAGGGTGGGTGGTGTGCCACTGGGGATTCTAGTACTGAGTTTCCCGGTCTTAGGTGGGTGTGTCTCTGTCTTCCTTGATCTTGCCTCTGTAGAGCCCAAGCTGAGTTTTCTGACCCTTGCAAGTCACCAGACACAAGCCAATCCAACTCCCGACCAAACAGGCTACTTGAATTCTGTGGTTCGTACTATAAAATCTGACCACTTGAAATCACCCCTCAGAGAATAGATTCATGTCATTGAAGAAATTACCATCCTATGTTACGTGGACTTATGTAAAACTTTCAATAAAAGTCTAATAAATCATCATTATTATCACTGTCAATTATTAGTGCTTTCCTATTGCTTAAAACTTCCTAAATTGCTCATGTATTGCACTTATAAGAAAAATTGAGATAAATACAATTTGGAATATAAAATACAGAACTGCCCTTATCTAGAAAAATACTTATAGCGGGCACCTGGGTGGCCCAGTCGGTAACACATCTGCCTTTGTCTCAGGTCCTCATCTCAGGGTCCTGGGATCGAGCCCCACGTTGGGCTCCCTGCTCAGCAGGGAGTCGGATTCTCCCTCTCCCTCTGCCTGCCTTTCCCCCTGCTCATGCTTTCTCTTTTGCTCTCTCAAAAGAAATAAAATCTTTTAAAAACAAGAAGAAAAGGAAAAAATACTTATAAAAAATATCGCAAAGATTCTAAATAGACTAAATGACCCTATAAACAATATAGAATATAGGATGTTTTAATGCACTGAAATTAGTTTTATTAGAACACGCTTAGCTTTAAAAGTCCATAACAAAATGCCTTCTTGTCACCCTGCAACCTTGAAGACCCCCAGAACCTGCCATTCTACCTGCTATATGTGGAGTGACAGTTACTCCCTAAGGCCTCCTTCAACTCAGCATGATCCTCATCAATTCAGGTGGAAATCTGGTGCAGGGCACTGATGGCCATGGTAGAGACAGATAAAAATCTCAAAGGGTCCATGACTTCTAGTTCACTTGGGCCACTGAGCTAGAGCCGTGCCCCCTCCCCTCCATGATCTTGTCCTGATGTGGTTGGAAAGCTGTAGGCAGGAGGCTCACACTCAGATCAGATGGTAGGCAAGTCCACACCAGGGAGGAGCCACCAGCCACTCGGTATCTGCTGGCACTCACTGCGTTCCAAACACTCCAACTCTCCTTTCTCCACGTCTGCCCTATTTTTCTTCCATTTACTCTATAGTGAGATATGTCCCGCTATGAATAAAACAAGGTAATGATATTTTTGAAAAACAAATAAAACAGTCGAGCATGCAGTTTAACATGACATTTAACACTACTTTATGTTTCTCAAGCAAAATGTTTTATTTACGCAGCAAGCCATCCTGCCATCCATCTCCTGTCACTACGCTTTGTTTACTGATACTTTGTTTTTCCTCTTTAAAAATGTCAAGTGTATCAGATAGATACACAAAAAGGGGCACCTAATATATTTGTAGGGTTTTAAAATCAATAATATTACAATAAAATGAATATTTATGTCCAGACCACCCACGATAATATAAAAGATTACTAGTATGTCATAAATCTTCTGTGTGCCTTGTGGTATAATTTTACATGTTTTTGTACTTTGTATAATAGAATTATATTGCATGTATTCAGCAACTTGTCTCTTTCTCTGCAATATTATCTTTTGAGATTAGTCCTTACAGACGCATGTACCTTCATAGACTTGACACTATAGAGTACTCCATTGTATAACTGGACTGCACTCCACACACCCATGCTCCTACTGGGGGGACTATTATTGCGATGAGATTGTGTGTGTGTGTGTCTGTGTGTGTATGTGCTATGAATAAAGCACATTATGGCATATTTCCCTTGGTGAATAATCATCATTATTATTATTTTAGATTTTATTTATTTACTCACGAGAGACACACAGAGAGATGTAGAGACCTAGGCAGAGGGAGAAGTAGGCCCCCAACGGGGAGCCAGATGCAGGACTAGATCCCAGGACCCCCGGGATCATGACATGAGCTGAAGGCAGACGCTCAACCACGAAACCACCCAGGTGTCCCTCTTGGCGAATAATTAGAACAATATTTTAGGGCACATTCTTTGGAACATAAATGTCAGGTCATAAGTACGGTATATACTTAAATTTACAAAGTAATTTCAAGTTGTTTTCCTAACTTGCTGTACCATTTTCATGGTTATCAGTAATTTCAGAGTTCCTCTTTATCTTCAGCTTCCATAACATTTGATATTTGATATTTGTCATTTTGACTGTTGTGACATAGTATTTCATGTGCTCACATTTACATTTTTTCTTACTACTTGGTAACTTCTAATGTTTAATGAGTATGAGCATCTCTTTCATGAAATGCTCATTCAATTTTCTATTGTATTGCTTATCTTTCTTTTTTAATTAATGTATTCTGGTAACAAATCAATATAGTTACACGTGTTGAAAATATATTTTTCTGGTTTATGGAATGTGCTACCATCTTCTTTTGGGTATTTCAAGAAAGATTCTTATTTTTAATGTATCATCCTTATACATTTTTTTCTTTTTGTGGCTGATTTAAGAAAACCTTCTTGGTCATAAAAACCTGATGATATTTTTCTAAAGTTTCCTCAGTTTTATATTTGTGTCTTCCACACATAACTCACGAATATTTTTGGACATGATTGTTTTAATTCTTTAATAAATGCTGAAGAACCATTTTCAATTTCTATGTGAAAAATCAACTATCTTAGAACCATTTATGAAAGATTTAGTCCATCCCAATTAATCTGCAAAACCATCCTGTTTATACTTCTATTTGTTCGTGGTACCTGTGTAAATTAGTTCTTACACCTCACATTTGGGTTCTTTGATTTCTTTAGTCTCTTCCTATACTATATCCATTGCTTTGTTCACTACAGCTTTAAAAACGAGCATCCATAACTGGCAGGAAAAATACACTCATGTTAGTCTTAGTCTTTAGGAGTTTTTTTTTTTTTTTTTTTTAAGATCTTATTTATTTATTCATGAGAGAGAAGCACAGACACAGGCAGAGGGAGAAGCAGGCTCCATGCTGGGAGCCCGACATGGGACTGGATTCCAAGTCTCCAGGATCACACCCTGGGCAGAAAGCAGCACTAAACCGCTGAGCCACCAGGGCTGCCCATCCTTAGGAGTTTCTTGATGAACCTCTATCTTCCCAGCCCCGCCCATGTAATATATTTAAGCATCAGGTAGTCAAGTTCCAGAGAAAACAACTTAGGAATGTGGATCGGAATTGCAATTTATTTGTAGATCGCTTTTTACTTTGATGCTAATCATTCCCAGACCTTGTTATGCCAATGGCAAAAGTCAAGGTAAGAAGTCAAGCCTCTGTCTGACTTGTGTGCCTAATGCTGTTTCTTAGGTGAAATCATTGAATGACATTGTCAGCTCTCTGTCATCCCTAAAACTTAAGTGACATTTTTTAAAAAAGGTTTTACTTATTTGTTCATGAGGTACACAGAGAGAGAGGCAGAGCCATAGACAGAGGGAGAACCAGGCTCCCTGTGGGGAACCAGATGCAGGACTTGATCCCAGGACCCCAGGATCACAATCTCAGGCAAAGGGATTGTTAATCCATTAAGGTCATTGAAATACAATGATGAAGAACACAGCCTCTAGTAGGGTTTGCTTGGGTTTGAATCCTAGCTGATGGCTCAGGCTTGTCATTTACATTTTCCGGTTTTCAGCTTTCTTATTGTCAAAAGGGGATAACAAGAATATTTATTTACCTCATAGAGTTGCTCCCGGGAGTAAAGGATGTCATTGTAAAGCAGGTGGACAATATCTGGCACATAGTAAGTGCCATATAATTATTATCTATTCAAAATCATCAAATAGGATCGTGAGAGCTGCCATCAGCAGATCATGTATGTCTACATTACTCAGGTAAGAGTGCATGACAATGACTAACCTGTTGTCAGGGAACCTTTATCCACGTCTTTATTGTAAATCAATAAATAACTTCACTGTTGTTTATCTTTTCATGAAATTCCTATAGATCAATTTATTGGAGATAAAAGCCTATTCCTCCAATCAAACAATTCACTTATCAAACAATAGTTGATTGGTTCCAAATATTGACCTCACAATGCCCACTAGTCCTAAAATATCATATCAACTTTTCCCAATCTCAATAGCATCATTTCAGCCCAGACCTGCTACTTTATAAATATCCCATCCTGACTTACCCTTCTGAGACAGTGGTAAAAAATTCTTTCGAGGTGATATTTTCTCTGATTACTATACATTCTAATAAATTTAGGTATGCATTAGCATTGCTAACAGATTATCTGGTGATTTTGTGAGATCAACACCCTGGAAGTATGACTCTGGTCCACTGGAGATAAACTCCCTACTGTGGCCCAAGACCCTTGACTTCGAAATACCATGCTTTCTGGGGATTTCTTGAGGGAACTGTCTCATGCTGACTGTGGAGTATAAATATTGATATGGAATCTGAACTTTGATTTGTTTTCATCAAGTTCCCAAATGCTAATATTATTTTCTCTACTGGGGAATAGGATCTACTTTAGAGCATCTTGTGTAATCTGATCAGGTTTGAAAATTGTAATGCTTGATGGAAATCTGTCTTATTACTGACATTACTCACTGATAAATTGACTTCTACTGTCAGCCCCACAGGATACAAGTTCAGAAGACTCTTTCTCAGACTGGTATCCTTCAGGCAAACTTTACCTGGGGTCACTTTTCAAAAGCTTGCATGAATATTCCTAGGTCTTACCTTGTTTAGTCTGTGAGAATCTGGTTCTGTACAAAATCTACTATGAAAAGTTTCGGTTCACCAAGAATCTCAGGCTATTGGGTCAGGGGTTTAAAAAAAAAAAAACAACCATGAACTTGAGGACCCAAGAAACAACATCCAAAATCGAGACTTGCAATGCTCTATTGCCAGATTCTCATGGTGTTGGCGCATTCTAAATCTAATGTTTTGTCTTTGGCCATTGGATTCTGGCTCTGTACACATTTACACCACAAAGCTAATTTATGTGACTATCTTTAACAAGGACAACCAAAAGGGGACCTCTGCAAACTTTTGATGTGAACAAGCATGTGAACTTGGGAGGTGTCGTATGGAGACCTCCATCATATCGTATGGAGCTGAAGCTCCATCACAACTTGAACTCAGGGTCCTTTCCCTGCCCTTCATCTTCTTCTCTTTGTTCCTCAATTTCTTCCTCTTTTACCCCCTCTCCTGAACTGATCCTCGTACCTTCTGGCCAGCTTAAGATTCATAAATTTCAAATGCTTCTTCACATCAAATCCCCTTTGGAAATGGCCAAGCCCTGATGGGTTATTTTTAGACTTTGTCTCAGTCTGAACCATCACTGTGCAAGACTTTTTCAAAGTCTAGACAAAATTCAGAGAAACTGACTGAGGAATTTAGATTCTTTCCCACAACATGTACTCTAAGGATCCCAGATTTGGAGAAATGTTTCATAAGATAGTAAGAAAATTAGGTGTTAAAAAATATCACAGGAAAAAATGCATTCAGGATAATGCCAGAGTTCCTGAGACATCCTAAATTTTATGGAAAATCAGAAGTATATAGGAATTCCATCTGGAGTAGAGAAAATAGTTTAAAGTCTACCCCAAAGATTTTTCTGTGAAAATAAATTAGACTTTCATCCAGTCCTAACAGAAATGGTGAGTCCACTGGGAATTTGAAGAAAAGACTCTTTAACATCTTTAGAAAAGAGTAGGGAGTAGATCTTGAAAGAGATGGAACCTGGGCTTTCTCTCCTGCCTTGTCATGAGGAGACTGAAGCCATGGTGAGGGTGTGCAAAACACAGGGGACCTGGAATGGGACGGCGCCACTGATAGACAGATCTCCAGGGCCTCCCTGAACACTTTGATGCAGCTTTAAACAAAAGCAGAACTTGACTCAGAATAAATAGCCTTACAAATAAAACAACTAGGTATTTCCACCCAATTCATCAAGCACCAGAGGAGGAAGCCTCCTTAATAAAGACATTGTAGATAGTATAAACACAAAAAAATACTTTAAAAAAGACAGTTATCCTATACTAGCTGTAAAAATAAAGGAAAACGAAGAGGATGTAATTAGCTAAGTTGGTGCTGGCTGGAGGGCTAATTACATACTTGATTCCCCATTCTATTCTAAAGTCAAAATGAAAGATTATCTAAATAATAAAAGCCAATTTTGAAGTTTTTGATTGGCTCAGACACAGAGATTTAACTCACAAACCCTGCTGCACTCAGACACGTCTGCCTCAGAGTTGACAAAGGATTTTGAATGGATATCTGCAAAGACCCACAGACACTCCCCCTTCTACCCTCAGACCTTTAAAATTACTTCCTCCCTTATGACCACACATCTATTCATTCAATGGGTAGAGACTGTACTATGAAAATGGAATTACCCATTTAAATGCTTTCCAGAGGACCTTTCTCTGGAGTTCCCTTGAGATCATCTATTCATAATCAGAGGAGACCTAATTTGGACAATGGCTTACTAGTAGCTTTCTGTCTAAACCAAGCCCAAATTGAGTTGCTCCAGAAGGCTTCTAGTATTTATGGCAAAAGATAAGCTAGTGATACTCCAGAATGATTGAAGAAGGACCCATTGCTTTCTGAATGACCCATCGAAATCTCTCTCTACATTGACCCCTACCATCGAAAGCAAAAGGAGGACAAAAGCCAGCAGTTATGGATGCATCTAGAAGGTATTATGTTCAGTGAAATAACTCAGAGAAAGAAAGACAAATAGCATATGCTTTCATTTATATGTATAATTAAAACACAAAATAAAGGGACAGAAAACAACAACAGAAAAACCAAACAGACTCTTAAATCAAGAGAACAAACGTGGTTGCCAGATGGGAGGTGGGTGGAAGAACAGGTGAAATGGGTGATGGAGATTAACTTCTAGTTACAAAACATGTAAGTCATGGGGATGAAAAGTACAGCATAGAGAATATAGTCAATAATATTGCAATAACTTTGGTGACAGGTAGTTACTAGACTTATCATGGTGATCTTTTCGTAATGCACATAGGTGTCAAGTCACTATGCTGTACACCTGAAGTTAAAATAATATTTATGTCAAGTATTTGTCAAAAAAGTAAACTGCAGAAAAAGCCTAATAGAGAAAGAATTCAATATACCTTGCACCAGTTCTTGAAACAATCTTCCCCCATTCAATAAATCTAATGGACTGGGGTGCCCATTTGTTCAAGACTTTGGGATCATGAATAAAACATTCATTTTTATTTCTCCATGGCCAACAAATCTTGTATTATTTTGATTGCCATGCCACCTGAGGTCATACATTTTTTCATTCTAAATCCACATTCTGTTTTCCTATTGTCCCTTTAGATCAAGAAAGTAAACACTTGTTAGTCTTTCCCTGGGAAAATCAATAATATACCTTCACAATTTTAGCCCAGAGCACCCTCCTACTCTTGACAGGTCCTCAGCCAGAACTGAAGGACCGTGAATCTCTCCGTGATTGTACCCTTATCCAATATGCAGGCAAAGTTTGGATATATTCTAAATGAAGGCAAAAGCTTTGAGACTGGCTCTACTATTCATAGCTGAAAAGCATATAAAGTTTCCAAAGAAATATTACAATTTCGTTAGAAGAAAATGTACAGTCTAGGAAATAATTGATCCGGGGGAATACATATGCCACTCTTAAGACACTACAAACCTCTGGAACTTTTCTAGGACTGTTGATGGACACTGAAGTTGTTAACCTACCCTGTCTCTTGTGTACAATGCTACAATAAATACGGAAATGCAATTTTTTAAGGGCTTTGTAAAAAAGAAGTTTTTTTGGGATCTCATAGGTTACGTCATGCAATAATAGGTTCCCAACATTTCTGAAAATTCCCCACCTACAAGATTTAATTTAGTCTTGATAACTGAACCTCTTACCTGGATTTCTAACATAATCCGTGTGTGTGTGTGTGTGTGTGCGCGCGCGCGCGCGCACGTGCCTATGCCAATGCATGTGATCTAAAGTTAACTGTATGGCCTTCCTAATTATCTTGATTTTTTTTTCTAACCAATTTGTTAGATGGGTGACCTGCACGATCCATTGGTGTTCTGACTTCACCTTGGCAGAACCTTTGAAACACAATTATTTACTACAACCTTTCCCTACAGTTAGTGGCAAAAGCCTACGGCTGCACAATGCTTGATGCTTGATGTTTGTTTTTGTTTCCTTTTTCTGAAAATGTGTATTTCTCAGCAGGCAGGTTTTCTTTCTATGAACTTTCATGAATTCTCCTCTTTCTACCCATCACTGAGACATTGAAAATCTTGCTACTCTACTCCCCTTTAAGAAGAGGAATTCCATGATTATCCCTGTCTATCCAAATCTGACTTTGCTTTGACTAATCTGGGATAAAATCGCCCCGGTGGCAGAATGACTCCCATTAACCTGAGTCTGTCAATTAGCACGTTCAGAGAGAGGATACAGGTGTCTCTTTGGAATAGCCCAAATTTGACCTTAGCAGAAATTAAAAGCAATCAATAGCTTAATGAATTTCTTAAGAAGGTGGATGTCATAAAGGTGGAATCTCATAAAAAAAGTTCATGTATAATTCTGATTAGTTTTCTTCCGTCTTTAAACCACGCCATGGCTCAGAATTGGTCAAAGTCACTGGGCAGTAACAATAAGGACAAAGAACTCATCATCATCTGACAATTCTGTAATCCTGGGCAGGTGATGCTTCCAAACAGAGCAGTCCTAGAAATAACATCAATTGCTCAGGAAAAGGAAGCACTTCAGAAGAATGTTCTACTCATATTCTTACATATATTTCTAATGTCTTTTATGTTACTAAGAGATAATTTTTAAACATTAAAAACAAAATTCGATTATTTGGCTAATAGCATCTGCCATTTTAAGCCGGATATTCTTGGCACCTGGGTTAGAATGTAAAATAATCTGATCGTAATTTTCTTTTGGCATCTATCGTACTTCAGCATTCACGTGTTTATCTCCGTGGTCTTAAATGTTCCTATGTGGCCATGGCGTCATATATGATCCAACAAATGAACAGAAAAGTGTCAAAAGAACAGAAAAATCTAAGATACATGGGATAGAAATGTCCCATGCCCAAAACCTGATATGCAATCATGATCCTTCAAACAGCAGTGTGGATCTTGACTGATCCTTTATCCAGATGAGAGTTGTTTATCCCCCACCTTAGGATGAACCACAAGAGAAGTGTGAGAAATATGAGAACATCGATGTCAACATGACCTAATTTGTTGGTAATTAGTTTTGATTCAAAAACAAAACAAAACAAAAATTCCATGGGAAGATAAGATCATAATTCAATAAAGTACTATTTCCCTCGGGAAATATCCAAAGATCAATATTTTTTTGGAGACAGCACTCTGCTCATCTGAATAAATAGCTTCTTTATCAAACAACAGTTTAATTATCAAGGCCTCCTGACCATATTCACCACTTAAATATTATATCATGAAATTAGCCCAGTCTCAGCTACTGAGATCATCATCATCACCTGAGCTGAAACCAAGAGTCAGATGCTCAACCAACTCTTCCACCCAGACACCGGAGATGTTGTTGGTAAACTTTCCTTTACTTCTATTGCAGAAACTTCCAATACATGCAGATTATCTTAGCACAGTATTTTCTTCAAAGTAAACACAAACAACTGCTATTTTATTTCTATTATTTTCACTGCTAGCATCATGGTATATCTCTATCTTTTACTGTTGTGGGAAAATGTGAGAAAAAAATAACCTGTGTATATTCTGTTCACTAAATCTATGGTGTTCGTCTCTTCTATATATTGTTCCAAAGACTCACCCCACACCGTTACTTCCTTTTCGATTATTTTCTCATATGCTACTTTACATAAGCTTAACTGTTTTCATCTGCTTCTTCATTCCATTTCTTTTTTCTTTTAATTTTCACTATCTATAACACAGATTGCATGAGAGATTTACATTCTAAAACAAGAATAAAGCTGAGCACAGGACCTGACACATTTTAAGTTCTCAGTAACGGTCCTCATTATTTTGCAGCTGTTCCTGTGAGGCTAAAGGATAATGTATTTAAAGCTCCTAGAAGGTACTCTCTTAAAAATAGCTATTAATCTTGTTATTGAGCCCTACTGGGCCAACGGCCTCTGTGTAAATGAAACCACTTGCGGAGGTCAGGTTTTCAAAACATTTCACAAAATTCCAATGATATATCCTCAGTAAGAACAAGTCATAGCTCTTAAAATGCCAAGTACGAGGCAATGAGTATATGCTTGTGTATGTGGTCTAATTATTACTCTGAAGATAAATTACAGAGACTGTATTTTCTGAATCCCTTTTAGAGTATGAAATATAAAAACTAAAATTTTATTTCCCACCAAAAGCCCTTAGTGACCAAGCAAACATCAATTTGGTCCAACAGTGAATGTCCTCGAAGACCACTGATGAGAAATGCCACTTTCTATGTACTTATTTTATTTTATTTTTTAAATTTATTCATGAGAGAGAGAGAGACAAAGGCAGAGGGAGAAGCAGGCTCCCTGCAGGGAGCCTGATGTGGGACCCGATCCAGGACCCCGGGATCATGACATGAGCCAAAGGCAGACACACTTAACCACTGAGCCAACCAGGCATCCCTCTATGTACATATTTTAATGATGAGGTTTTCTTGAAAACAAAACAAGCGTGTTTTAGACAGAATTAGTTTCTGGCTTTAGAGATGACTGGTTTAAATGAGAATTATGTTCCTGTTGCAATAAGTTTACTCAACAACTTAATTTGTCTTAAAAGGGGAAAAAGGGCATTTACTCTCTCCTCTCATGCTGTTACAACAAAGTAAGTTAATTCTATAAGTAAATTTTGTCACACTATACAATGCTACATGTGTGATATTATTTATGTCAAAATGTCCATTGAAAAAAGAAATCCATTTATGTGACCTGGTATGTTGTTGCCTTTAAATAAGTGCATTACTCGGGGATCCCTGGGTGGCTTATCGGTTTAGTGCCTGCCTTTGGTCCAGGGTGTGGTCCTGGGATCTGGGATCGAGTCCCGTGTCGGGCTCCCGGCATGAGGCCTGCTTCTCCCTCTGCCTATGTCTCTGCTCCCCAACCATGTCTATCATGAATAAATAATAAAATCTAAATAAATAAATAAATAAATAAATAAATAAATAAATAAATAGTGCATTACTAAAAAAAATAAATAAGTGCATTACTATATTTGAGCTAGAAATCAATTGCCTGGAGCTTTCAGAATTTGGGCTGAGTCATCACATAACAGTTATGGAAGTGACCTCTGGGCCTTTGCTCTGGTTCCTCTGCAAACAGTCCTCATGTCTGCTCATAAAGTATTTTTTAATTTTTTTAATTTTTATTTTTTATAAAGTATTTTTTGCACATGATGACCTGAGGATTAATCCACATCAGAAAACAATTTAATTAGTGTAATAATTTTCTCTCCAAATTCTTAAGTCTGATTATTTTTTTTTCTATTCCTTGGCTTAGATGGGGATTTCTTAAAGTGAGTGTTCTTGAGTGTTTTAGATGATACTTTGCAAAGTATACAGATATGTGAAATCATTGCATAATATGAAAATATTTCCCTATTGATGGATGTGTAGGTGGTTTCCAATTTTTCACTAAAACAATGCTGCAAAGAATACTTTTTCATATGTTATAGTCTGTGATGATATATAAGATTCTTAGCGTTGGGTTCTTAAAAAATATATATATATAGGTATAAATGTTTTACAATCTTCCAAATAGCCCTCCCAAAAGGATGCACATATTTACTTTTTCACAAATCATGTGTGAAGTTATCATCTATATTCTCATAGTTCTCATAAATAGAAACATCTCTTTGCTTTATAGTTTTCACTTTTTTCTGCTATGAAGAAAATGTGTTCTTATTGCTAGAAAAGAATATGCTTTGCATACGTGTCTTAAACGTGTACATGTTATGATACTGATAAAATCATCCTTCTCTCTTTTATCCCCCAAATCATCAAGGGATGTTGTATTTTAAAAGGATCGATTCACATGAGCTTCCATTAAAAACCTTAGATGGCTCACCTGTGTTCCTGCCAGCTAGTTACTATAATGGAGAATAAGTCCATTACCCTCCGCACAGTGAATTCAAACAGGTTACTGCTAGAATTGCTTTCTCCCTCACTGACGATGTGAGCACGGTAAATGAACTTAAATGGCTACAAGTAAGAAGATGGAAGTAAATAGCCTACGACAAGCCAAGATTTATGAAAGAAGAAATAAAAACACTTAAAAATCTTACTGAAAACTGGGGATCCCTGGGTGGCTCAGCGGTTTAATGCCTGCCTTCGGCCCAGGGTGTGATCCTGGGGTCCTGGGATTGAGTCCCACTCCTGACACGGAGCCTGCTTCTCCCTCTGCCTGTGTCTCTGCCTGTCTCTCTCTCTGTGTCTCTCATGAATAAATAAATAAAATCTTAAAAAATATATATATGTATGAGGATATACACACATGCATACATGTAACATATACAGTTTTATATAAATATAAATCTCTACATATAACTCTCAAAATATATATAAAATATATAATTCATCTACTACATACATGTAATAGATGCATAACTATATGTGTAATATGTATATGCATGCATACGCATATGTGTGCATACACACACGTATACACACAGAGAATTAACTGAATGATTTCAGGATAAAAACAATACAAGGCCTTTTTCAGTTCCGGTAGGTCAGTATCCTCCTCACTGATCTATATGAAGTTGTTTATGCGAATTGCAGAAAAGTGATACTTAGAACCCCAAAGGTAAGTTTGGATCCAGGCTTTTTAAAGAACAATATGGAAGAGTGTAATTTGTGTATTCATTTATTCCTGTATCAGAGAGAAGAGATTAATGAATTAGGTCTCTGTGGATTCAGAAACTCATTTTTGAGCTTGAAGCTGTTTACTAAAATTAACAAACGATATGGGAAAGAAAAAACATGTGCTACCAAGATGGATTTAAATAAGGCAATTTACATTTTAGTTCCCAGTCTGATCCCTCTTTTATCACTGGGATACATCTTTAAATGAAAACACAAACACTTTTTTAAACCCATATTATGGCCCAGGGTTTCAAGAGAGTCCAGTTTCCGCCAAGGCCCCCGTGCTGGAGGCAGGCTCATGGACCCACTGTCTTCTGGCCCAGGCTGCTTCAGCTTTCCGACCACTTCTATCCTGGTGGGTTTGCCATTGAACAAGATTACACCACGTGTAATAGCAGCAGCATCTGCGTCCGCCAGGTGTCACTGCCAGCAGATCCAAATGCAAAGCCACTTGGAGGACGGTGTTACTTTTTCAGCCAAAGAAAATACTCAGGCCAAGGAGACATTAGGCTGCCTGACAGCCCAAGTTGTCTTCTGAGTTGGCAACAGAGCACCAGATTACTGCAATAGTGTAGACAAAGTCTCAGACAAATTTCTCTAGAAATCACTGTAGGCAGGTGTCTTTCCATCCCTGGAATGTAGCTGTATTGGCAATACGTCTGGAAAGACAGAGGGGCAGCTCCCAGAGCCCGGGACAGTGCCTGCCACACTGGGCCTCCAGTCTGGGATTTGAGCACGTGGTGCCAGGAGCCACCTCCTGTTCTGGCTCTGAGCGTGGCAGCGTCAAAATCAGCACAGCTCTCCCAGAGCCAAACACTCTACAAACTCAACCATCACCCTGAGACATTAAAAGTATGAGAGCCTTTTGTTTCTCTGGTCAGTGTTGAGGGAAAACACATGGTTGCCTAGTTACTTAATAGGAAAATAAAATAAAACAAATAAAAGCAAAGCAAAACAAATGAAAAACCCCAAGAGAGGCTTCACTGGCTTATTCTCGAGAGCACGGAGAGTTAATGGCACAGAGAGCACAGGAGTACTGTAGCCTAAATTCTTAATTAATTAATGCTGACTCACTCCTCATAAAACACTCACAGTAATTTTTATAGATTTATTATTTTTCCACATGCTGTTGAAGCCAACAGCATTATCACCAAACTCTTAAAGCCTGCTAAGTTTGTATCTATTCATTCCAAATGGTTGTTTTGTTTTGTTTTTTAAGATTTATTTCTTTATTTGAAAGAGAGTAAAAAAAAAAATAAAAATAATAAATAAATAAATAAATAAATAAATAAATAAATAAGAGAGTGAGCATGAGCAAGGGGAGAGGGAGAGGGAGAGAGAGAGAGCCTCAAGCAGACTCCCATTGACCACAGAGCCTGACATTGGACTTGATCCCATGACCCTGAGATCATGACCTGAGCCAAAACCCAGAGCCAGTCGCTTAACCGACTGAGCCATTCAGACACCCCCCAAATGGTTTTATATCTGAAAAGACCCCTAACAGAGATCAAATTGAGTCATACTTTTTTTTTTTTTTTTTCATCTGAAAGAACTAGAATACCCACCTTAAGGTAACAGAGAAGGATTCAAAGTATGGCTAAATAATAATTGTGGTAACATTGGCACAACCTTTACATTAACCGAATTGTATTACAATTGCGCCATCTTAAAAATAGCTAAAGACAACTTTTTTGAAAGCTATTTCTACGTTTACCTTTAGTGTAACAGATGGAGCCTATTTTGAGTAAAATGTTTTGACTAAAATGATAATGAGCTTTACCTTATGATAATTATTTTTTTAAAGAAGATTTTATTTATTCATGAGAGAGACAATGAGAGAGGCAGAGACACAGGCAGAGGAAGAATCAGGCTCCCTGCGGGGAGCCCTATGTGGAACTCTATCTCGGGACGCCAGGGCTGAAGGCAGTTGCTCAACTTCTGAGCCACCTGGGTGTCTTGTGATAATTATTAAAATAAAATAACTATAATCCAACTTACCCCTGATACTTAGCAGTTCCATTTGCATACTGAGGTTGTGACACCCAATGTGAAATTAGGAGGCCAATCTTTTGATTCGATTATTTATTTACCAAGAAATCCAGATATCAGGGCACCTCGGTGACTCAATGGTTGAGCATCTACCTTTGGCTCAAGTCATGATCCCACGGTCCTGGGATCGAGTCCTACATTGGGCTCCCCACAGGGAGTCTGCTTCTCCCTCTTCCTGTGACTCTGCCTCTCTCTGAATGTCTCCCATGAATAAATATATAAATTCTTTTAAAAAAAGAAATCCAGATGTCAATATAACCTAGGAGATGAATATTCAGTACACCTTAGGGCAAGATTAGCAAATATCCCATTAGTTACCTCATTGATAAACTGGGAACACATTTCTATCTCTTTAGGTTGTTATGAAGAATAAGTTAAGAACACGTATGGAAAGACCGTGACATAGAACCAAGTACAAGGGAAACACCGCACACCCAGTGTTTATGTCACACTAGTACACATGCTGGTTATTAATACATATTTTCAAAAAAATAATAATACATATTTTCAAAAATGTGGATGTTGCATGTTAACAGACATGCCACATATTTGGAAGAAAAAACTACACAAATGCCAGAGAAAAAACACATACTCCCTCATCAATGCTGTCACAATAAAGGATACTCTGAACAGAAAAACTTGAGATATCTATTCCTCTAACACAAGTGGATGTACTAGGCTGGCAAAATTGCAAAAACCCAAACTATCGTCAGCATTAAACTCAGTTTACTCACTCTGATTCCAATTGCTGTTTGTGAGTTGAAATTTCACTTCCAGTTTGCATGTTCCGACAGGGAGAAGATGTGTCACCTAATAGATTCAAACACTCCAGCCCTTTGTCCCTCGTGTTTCTCACTAGAAGTAACAAACAGTCCTGTTGTCACAGGGCTCGGTCTAGAGAGGGTTTGGCCAGTGTGAGCCCATCGTCGTCCAGCCACTCCAGGGATGCAGATGGAAATTCCAGGTCTAGATCTGAGGATCAGCTCTGGCACATGCTTTCCCCAGCCCAGGGCTTCTGTTCATCGAGGCCTGGCCTGGACACCCTCTCTAGGAAGCAGCCACCGTCACGGCCTGGACACCCTCTCTAGGAAGCAGCCACCGTCACACCCAATCTCTCTCTCTCTCTCTCCAATTGTTCTGAGTCTAGAGGTTGAAAAAATGTTTAACAGGAACTGAGCATCAGGATGGACATACTGGAGATTTCTAGACGATGACGATGATGGTGATGATTGGTGATGGTAAAACGGAAGAGCACGCTGGCTGGGAAGGGGCACGATGCTACTTTCTGGAAGAATGAAAGCATTTTATTCCTTGTCTGAAGTAGTATTTTCATGGGTGTATGCAATTGCCGAAACTCACGACATCGAAAGCTTAACTTCCTTGTGTTTTATTCATGTAAATTGTAACTCAGTAGGTTCATTCAGGAGAAATCTCTACAGTACGTCTTATGCATAAATAACATGGTTTGTGAAAATCTAAATAAAAGCCATGTCATTTGTGGCATAATTGTTCTTACTAAAAATAGCACTTTTGAAAAAAGCCGTTGAATTTTATTGTGTGATGCTCATTTCATGTTTTTATCAGTGGTTTTAATTCTTCCAAACCATTATTAAGTGGTCATATTTTAATTATCATAAAACCAAAGGATAATTTGTCTTTTCAAAGGGCAAGTCTTAAACATCCTACAGTAGCATAAGGCCTTGTATCTACGCTCAAGCACTCTGTGGTCTATAATCAAGGACTATAATGTTGAAACTGATATTTCACTGTTGCAGAATTTCCTAATTACTCCCCCCAGAAAAGATCTTTATACTTTACTTATACATATAGTTCTAGAGGCGATAATAAGGAAACCAAAGTGGGTTAAGATGTGTAAGTAATTTGATTAAGATGTCAAGAGGCAACCAACAGAGCTTGGAGAGTTGTAGAGTTGTGCCATGGAAGGCACTCCCGCTGCGCTATCTCCTCTCACAGAAAGAGAAGCCTGCGTCCTGCATGGTTCCTACATCTGCTGAAACAACTCTGAGCGACTCTGGGTTGTTAAAATTATCTCTGTGACACATGCTTATGTGAACACATAGCACACTTGGATGACATAGAGCCTTGTGCCCACTTAGAAAGCTAAATTATAGCAGGGAGTCTGTTTCTCTCTCTGCCCTGCCCATGTTCTCTCTCTCTCTCTCTCTCTCCCCCCCCCCAAGTAAATAAATAAAATCCTAAATAAAAAAAGAAATCTAAATTATATATCACAGGGAGATGACTAATTTGTACACAGGTTGATACACAAGATGCTGTGTTACAATTTTTTATTATTATTATTTTTTTTTATTTATTTATGATAGTCACACAGAGAGAGAGAGGCAGAGACACAGGCAGAGGGAGAAGCAGGCTCCATGAACCGGGAGCCCGACGTAGGATTTGATCCCAGGTCTCCAGGATCGTGCCCTGGGCCAAAGGCAGGCGCTAAACCGCTGTCCCATCCAGGGATCCCCTGTGTTACAATTTAAACACATATTTTCAAAACTCAGCTTTTTAAAAATTTTCCTTTCTCTCTCAACCCTTGGCTTCAGCCATTTCGCTGGTAATTTAAACACAACTCCCACTTTCCGTCTCAGTCTAGCCCTTGCTACTTCCTTTGCCTAAAAAGCTTTCCGTCCTTGTCAAAAATAGCCCATCATCCACACTGTCAGGTCTTACCTTCCTTTTTTTTTTTTTGTAGTTTCAAGGTTTTATTTAAATTCCAGTTAGATAACATAAAGTGTAATATTAGTTTCAGGTATACAGTACAGTGATTCCACACTTCCAGCAGGTGCTCTCCTTCATCCCCATCACCTAGTTCACCATCCTTCCACCCATGCCCCCTCTGGCGACCACCAATGTGTTCTCTAGAGTTAATAGTCTGCTTTATGGTTTACTACTTTTCCCCCCATGTTCATTTGTTTTCTTTCTTAATTCCACATTTGAGTGAAACACATGGTATTTGTCTTTCTCCAAATTATTTTGCTTAGCGTGATACTCTAGTTCCATCCACATCATTTCAAGTGGTAAGATTTCTTTCTTTCTTTCTTTCTTTCTTTCTTTCTTTCTTTCTTTCTTTCTTCCTTCCTTCCTTCCTTCCTTCCTTCCTTCCTTCCTTCCTTCCTTCTTTCTTTCTTCTTTCTTTCTTTCTTTCTTTCTTTCTTTCTTTCTTTCTTTCTTTCTTTCTTCCTTCCTTCCTTCCTTCCTTCCTTCCTTCCTTCCTTCCTTCCTTCTTTCCTTCTCTCTCTCTCTCTCTTTTTATGGCTGAGTAATTTCTGTTGTCTCTATATACCACATCTTCTTTATCCATCCATTTAAGGACATTTGGGCACTTTCCATAATTTGGCTATTTTTGATAATGCTGCTACAAACATTGGGGTGCAGGTGCCCCTTTTTGTACACTATATTTTTGTATTTGTTGGGTAAATACCTAGTAATACAGTTGCTGGATCGTAGGGTAGTTCTTTTTTAAACTTTTTGAGGAAGCCCCATATTATTTTCCACAGTGGCTGCACCATGGCATTCTCACCAACAGTGCACGAGGGTTCCCCTTTCTCCACATCCCCACCAACACCTGTTGTTTCTTGTGTTACTGATTTTAGCCATTCTGACAGGTGTCAGGTGATATCTCATTGTGGTTTTGATTTGTATTTCTCTGCTGATGAGTGATGTTAAGCAGTTTTCAATTTATCTGTTGACCATCTGGATGTCTTCTTTGGAAAAATGTCTATTCATGCTTTCTGCCCATTTCTAAACTGGATTATTCATTTTTTCAGTGTGGAGTTTGATAAGTTCTTCATAGATTTTGGATATAGCCCTTTATCAGATATGTCATTTGCAAATATCTTCTCCCATTCTTAAGTTTGCCTTTTAGTTTTTTTTGTTTGTTTGTTTGTTTTTGTTTTTTTTTTTTTTTTGCCTTTTAGTTTTGTTGATTGTTCCCTTCAGTGTGCAGAAGAATTTGGTCTTGATGATGTCCCAATAGTTCACTTTTGCTTTTGCTTCCTTTGTCTCAGGAGACAAGTCTCATAAGAAGTTGCTTCAGCCAAGGTTAAAGTGCTTGCTGCCTGTGTTCTCCTCTACAATTTTGATGGTTTCAGGTCTCACATTTAGGTTTTTCATCCATTTTGTGGGTCCATTTCTGGCTTCTCTATTCTGTTTCATTGATCTATGTGTCTGTTTTTGTGCCAGGACCCTATTGTCTTGATGACTATGACTCTATAATATAACTTGAAAACTGGGATTGTGATGCTTCCAGCTTTGATTTTCCTTTTAAAGACTCTTTTGTCTATTCAGGGTCTTTTGTCTATTCAGGGTCCATACAAATTTTAGGATTTTTTGTTCTAGCTCTGTGAAAAACGCTGGTGGTATTTTGATAGGATTACATCCAATGTGTGCATTGCTTTTGATAGTATAGACATATTAACAATGTTCTTCCAACCCATGGAAAGTTTTTCTATTTTTTTGTGCCTTCAATTTCATATATATATATATATATATATATAGAGAGAGAGAGAGAGAGAGAGAGAGAGTTCAGAGAGAGTTCAGAGTATAGACCTTTACCTCTTTGGTTAGGTTTATTCCAAGGTATCTTACGGTTTTTGGTGCCATTGTAAATGGGATTAGTTCCTTGATTTCTCTTTCCAGTGTTTTATTATTGGTGTTTAGCAACGCAACAGATTTCTGTACATTGATTTTATATCCTGCAACTTACTGAATTCATATATCAGTTCTAGCAATTTTTTTGGTGGACATTTTTGGGTATCCTACATAGAGTATCATTCCTCAACATCATAAAGGCCATATACAAAAGATCCACAGCTAATAACATCTCCAATGAGGAAAACCTGAAAGCTTTTCCTTTATGATCAGGAACAAGACAGGGATGTTCCCTCTCATAATTGTTATCCCATGTAATACTGGAAGTCCCAGCCTCAGCAATCAGAGAACAAACAGAATTAAAAGGCATCCAGATTGGCAAAGAAGAAATCAAACTTTCACTATTTGCAGATGGCATGTTCCCCTCCTCCTTTTAAATTTTATACTATATAACACTGCCTCACATAATATTTTCAAAAGGTAGAATTTTAGACCTATAAATTTAGTAAAAGTCTTCAACTTAAAGCACGTTTTGTTTACTTATTTTTATTAGGATATTGTTAGTAAATAGTGAAGTGCATTGATTTTAAATATTATCGGTTTACAGTTTTGACAAATGTGCACACCTGTGAAACTAACCTCACTGGAAAGATATAGAGCATATCCATCATCCCAGAAGGTCCCCTCATGCTCTTGGGTCAATAGCTCCCCGACTCACAGAGACATGCCACTCATCTGACTGATTTCCTCTTAGATAATTCCACCTGTTGTAAAACTTCATACAAATGGAATTTAGTTTGTTCAGTGCATTATGTTTATGTTACATGTATGTTTTTTTAGTACTATTTTCAATTTTAATTCAAACGATCTAGAAAAGCAAATGTGATGTTTTTAAACTGATGATTATCATACTAAACTATATAACTCAGCTGTTAGTGCAGAATTAAAATCTGCATAAACTTCATGAAACATTTAAAACAGTTTGCCTCTTGTAATTTTATATTTTGTAATACATCATTTCTTTTATCTTCATGTGGGACTCAGATTTGAAATCTGGGTTTCAAAGAATAACCTGTAAACAGATTACTCTAACATAATTTTAAATTTATTTTTAAAAAGATAAAATAAATAAATAGATTTTTAACTTTGACATAGTCATGATGTTTATAGAAAACAATTAATTTTAGCATATCTTAACCTGTGTGTGTATCTTGTACATGTGTATACATACACACACGTATGAAGTTCAGTTGAATAATATGTATGTCTCAAAATTTTTACATTAAAATATATATACAAAAATACCAAAAAACAAAAATTATATTGTGAAGAAAAACTATACAACGATATTCATGCATGATAGGCCATTCAGTTATCTGTGGTTTTTAATCTCATTTTCATTTGATCTTGCTTGATGGTCATGAAAATTTTCATTTGTCAATTTTCAAAAGAAAATCTTATGTCACAAAAGTCCCTAAAATCAACATTTCTTGAATATTTGTAAAAGAACGGAGGTATTTATTTCTCCAAAACATTACTATCAATAGCACACAAGGATGATTATTATTGTAATTGATTTACTTTAAAGTGTTCCATTCCAGGAAGCAGATTTTGGGGAAGTTGGAACTGGGGTAGATGATTATGTCAAGATAAATTTTTAGTGTAGTGTTTACAAAAGGAAATACAGCATTGGGTTTTGGGAATTTCCAGACTAAATTAGAAGCCAACATGAGGTCTATAGGTCTCACTGCAATGATTTCTACTCACTGGAGCCAACAAGATGCTAGTGACCCTGGAATAAGAAATCTTAAAAAAAAAGTAAGGAGAGAGTTAGGCCCTGAGATAATTTATCACACACTAGAGCCTTTTAGTGTTTCTAGCTGAAGACATTAAGATACATACAAATCTTGCTATCAAATTTCTTGTAGTTGGTGGCCTCAATTCGAACCAGGAGTCTAACACTTGGGATTGGAGATGAAAGCCCAGCAAAACTAGTCTCTCATGAACAATAGAATCTCTTTACCAATTAAAAAAGGGTCTCTTTATGCCTATGTGGGTACCTCGGTATCCCAGGAAAGGGGAATGGTGTGAGAAGTTAAATCCATAGACACAATGGAGCAATTGCAAGTAGCAATGAGTAGTGCTGCATGCAGCCATATCAGAGCCTGAGGCCAAAGGAAACATATGTGTTTCCATGTACATGTTTAATGTGACATTTAATGGTTATTTTTTGAGGACATTAATGGCTGAAAAAAATAATGAAAATTGCAAAATAGGGTATTAAAACATAAAATATTATTTTTTAAGATTTTTATTTATTTGACAGAGAGAAAGCAAGCATGAGTGGAGTGAGGGGCAAAGGAAGTGAGAGAAGTAGATTCCCTGCTGAGCAGGTGACCCAACACGGGGCTCGATCCCAGGACCCTGAGATCACGACCTGAGCCAAAGGCAGATGCTTAACTCACTGAATCACCCAGCCACCTCTACAATATTATTTTTAAGATAAAGTATTATTCTATTCCACAGTATGAATATATTATAATTTTACTTTCCTGGCTTTCATGAAAGAAAACTCATCAGTACTATTTTCAAAATGTGTGCCTCTGCTTATCTCATTTTCAATTGAGAGAACTACTATGTTTGACAATTTCTCTTGACCAAGATCTTAAATAACTATTAACTTCAATGCATTGATCCTTGTTTAATATTTTGATAATCTATTTCTTGTAGGATTTTACATCCCTTTTTAAAAGTTTTAAATATCACATTAAAATATCACTTATCTTGGTTATTGAATTTCACTAGCATCCCTTACATTTGTCTCCTGAAGTAAGGGTCTCACTGGTCTCCTCCCAATCCCAGCCATGGTTTGGACGTTTGATCATGGCTTGTGGGTGCCTATGGTAGAGATGGAGGGTATTGGAATAAAATCAAGGAACGGAGAGCCTAATGTTCTCATTACCTGTGAAGATGGTAAAGGTACCACCAGGATGAAGGGAGAGTTTGAGGTCAAGAACATGACCTTTGAACTAGAACTCTGAATGAGGGGCCAGTATTGGGAAGTTGACAGGTGCAGGTACCCAGAGATGAGGGGACGTGGGGTTGAAAAAAGCAAGGATTTTTGCAGGTGGATAGAGGACCTGGATGCCAGGTTGACCTCCTGCCTCTGAGAAAGATAATAATCAGAGTTTGAAAGAGCTGCAGAGAAATGTTTCCCTGAGGGAAAGTACAACTACAGTAAATACAATGGGTTTTCTGTTAAATATGTCAGTGTCTGATAAATGCCATCATTACAAGCAATGCAGAGGATTAATACACTACCTTCACAATACCTTCATTAAAATCCAATTATAACACCTGGAAAGGCAACGTACTACCCATTAGCATGTACAGGTTTAGTGAGCTAGATTCAACTAAAAAAAAAAAAAAATCTTGAAATGGGAAATCGTGGAAGCTCTGAAAAATTAGCTTTTCAGAGGCTGAGAAAGAAATTGGGATTCATGAATGGCCAGGTGCAATGAGGTGGGATAGGCTTTGTACGAATGGGAAGGGATAGTTTAACTACATGCCTGCTTCAGATTTTTCACATTTTCCTAGGTCTGCCTCAAAAATTGCTGTAGTATTACCTCAGAGAGACATTCTTATGCTCTGGACCCATGTACCAATTTTAAAAATCAAAGGTCTGAAAGTTTCCAGAGTGAATAATGGCAGACTTGGGAGCAGATAGGAAAACCGGGTGTGAGCTGAAGAACAGTGGTTAAGGATAAAGGGGTTGGGATGACGTAGAGCTGGTCTCAGGCGGTTCTGAAACCTATTACTTGGGGGGAATTTGTACAAGTTACTTCCATTCCTAAAACTTCTCTCAGTGATTGATGAATCATTGCTGCATAGTAATACTGTTTAGGTTCATTATAAGAATTAAATGAGGGCAGCCCAGGTGGCTCAGCAGCTTAGCACCACCTTCAGCTCAGGGTGTGATCCTGGAGACCCCGGATCGACTCCCATGTCGGCTCCCCACAGGGAGCCTGCTTCTCTGCCTCTCTCTCTCTGTGTGTCTCTCATGAATAAATAAATAAAATCTTTAAAAAAATAAGAATTAAATGAGCTAATGTCATGTCTGCCATCTAGGAAGGAGTAATATATGCATTCATTTACTGTCAATTATTCATTGAGTAACTACTACATGTTAAAATAAAGGTTAAACACGCCAAGCCAAAACTTGCTCTTTTGGCATTGACAGTTTACCAGCTATTAGCTCTAATTAGTAATAGTATTAGTAACATCATACAGGGAGAATCCCAAAGAGCGGACTCTATCTTATAGTTTATCTTCCAGAAACAGAAGACCAGCATTAATCCTAATCTCTGCAGAGTAGATGAAAGGATTCATTTTGCTACTTTAAGAAATTTCCAAATGAAGTAAATGGAAAGGGGAGCAAAATGAGGGGAATATAAAAGAAAGTTCAGTCCTGCTGCAAATACTTCACCTTGTCAAGTTTTCTTTCACCATGAATATGCTGGGCACCTGGGTGGCTCAGTGGTTGAGCGTCTGCCTTTGGCTCGGGTCAGGATCCTGGGATCGAATCCCACATCTGGCTCCCCGCAGGGACCCTGCTTCTCCCTCTGCCTATGTCTCTGCCTCTCTCCCTCTCTGTGTCTCTCATGCATAAGTAAATAAAATCTGTAAAAATATATATGAATATGCTTAGAGGTTACACATTCTGCCTATGGAAACATATCAAATGTTTTGGGGACGAGGACAGTGATCACAGTAGGCACACCCAAATGGAATCCATTCTGCTGCTGATTCAAGTATTATTACAGAGAGTTCTACTTCCTTTATAACATAATAGATTAATGAGTTTAACCCTCTGGTCTGTAGGAAATGTTCTAAAAATTCAGTGGAAAAAAAAAAAAAAACAAGTTAGAACAGATAAACAGGGAAGTAAAAGAGAAAAAGAAGTGATCACTTTATTGTAACGCTCACATTTCCTGCACATGGGATTAGATCCAACCAAGTTAGAAGAGGCAGGTAAAAATGCAACTCCAGTGCTAGTTTTGTGCTCTAGAAGAAATCACATACCTTTTCCAAGTTTTAATTTTCTATTTAATCCTACTACTTGTTTTATATATATATATATATATATATAAAAACAAAACACTGATATATAAAAATATATATAAAAAGTAGAATGTGAGGTTGTAAGTATAATCTTTGATTCGATATATATATATATACACATTTATATGTGTATGAAATTATATATATAAATAATTTCCCCCAACTTTAGAAAGATTGAAAATTGAGGATCCTGACCCATATTCTTGCCAAATGTCCTCTCAAAAGAAATCTTGACTCACACACTCCAAATTTAAGAATTTGCATTAAAAAAGAATATGCTCTCGCTTTAATTATCTTGATTTCTTTCAAGATTTTAATGAAACCTGTTTAAAATGAGTGCTGAGCTGAATCTACAAGTTAGGTTTCTTCTCTCTTCTATCATCAAACACACAGATTTAGAAGGAAAAGGAAAGAAGTGTAGGTAATGATGTAGGAAAAGATATTAGGTTTGAAGCCAATGGCCATGAAAGAATTCTTCAGATGTCTTTGGTACAAAAGAAGGTGATTTTACTAAAGCATGAGGACAGGACATGTGGGGAGAAAGAGCTGCCCTGGGGTCATGAGGTGGCCCATTATATACTTTCAAGTTGGGAGAGTGTTAGGGAGAGCATAAGTCTCTAAGGAATTTTGGAAGCAAGGTATCAAGAACCTTCAGGTGGGTTCTATTGTTGCAGGAAGGTCATTTATTACCATCTAATAAAACCTGAGTCATGAGACCCTTCAGGTGTATATCAGTGGGTCATGTGCGTGGGGGATGATCGCCAACACATTTCCTTAGAGAAATTCTAAAGGAATTTTTATATGTTAAAGTAGATTTACAGGATCCTAGAGATTGGGCTAGGATTGCCTGTAGCCCTCAGCAAAGTGTCCACACAGAGGCAGCTGAGCCTGTAGAGGAAGGTCCCTCTGCCTATTTCAAGGACGTGTCAGTGGGCTGTAGGCAGTAAAGGACATTTCATAATTTCTCTTCTGCCTTTGTTTCCCACATCAGGTAACAGTAATTTGATGCTCATAAAGATGCAGTAGTTAGTACTAATATCTTCTCTATAAAACAAAGCATGTAATTTGGATATTACCAGTTGCGCCATTTCCCTGCAGGCGATTTCTGATTCCTGAGCCATTTGCTCAAAAGTAGGTTTTAGTTCTTAGCACCTCATAGGGAATTTCTCTAAATTAAATACAAAGGCATGGGGCAGCCTGGGTGGTTCAGTTTAGCGCCACCTTCAGCCCAGGGCATGATCCTGGAGACCCAGTATTGAGTCCCATGTTGGCCTCCCTGCAGGGAGCCTGCTTCTCCCTCTGTCTGTGTCTCTGCCTCTTTCTCTGTGTCTCTCATGAATAAATAAATAAAATCTTTTAAAAAATTACAAAGGCATGTACATACCCTGTAAACAATTACAGATACTTCACTAATGTCTAGGTCAGTATCTGGGTCACAGCATCTGTCAGGTGGCCTTCTCTTTACAGCATTCTCTGACTCCATACTGCCCTAACCACATGTTACTCTGGTCTAGGATCCAAGGATGGAAACAGGGTCCTGCTAACAGTAGCTTCATGTATGTGTGGTATCATCCTTTTTAGTGGTGCCTACCTATAGACAGATCCTTACCAAATAGGTAATTTCTTTATTAAAATCATCTAAATTTCCCTGTTTTGTTATTTAATTTCTTTCTTTTTTTTAAATTTTCATTTATTTATGATAGTCATACAGAGAGAGAGCGAGAGGCAGAGACACAGGCAGAGGGAGAAGCAGGCTCCATGCAGGGAGCCCGATGTGGAACTCAGTCCCAGGTCTCCAGGGTCATGCCCTGGGCTGCAGGCAGACGCCCAACCGCTGAGCCACCCAGGTGCCCAAGATCTAAAATTCTAAGTAACTTGGTTATATTTATTTTACTTATCTTCTTTTGCTGAAGTAGAATTGCTTTTCCATTTGTTTGAAATGAAATGTCAACGTAACTATACCTTTTAGGCAGTTTTTTTGGTATAAAACTTTCTGTTAAATATAATACTTTCTGTTGGCTCCTGTGGATATTATTGATTTAAAATGCATTATATAAACTGGCCATGAACATAAGTACACTATAATGAAAGGATGTGTTGCTAGTAGCTATCTGATGCTCTTTAATTTTTTGAAACAAAAGTCTATCACCTCTCTTCATGAGTTAGAACTACAGAACATATGGTTTGGGTACCAAATGGCCCAGTTCTTATAAAAATCATAATTGGTTACTTGGATTCCTCTTTTGGTTAGGCACTAGGTTTAAAGCCGGAACTTGAGGAAATGAATATTGAGCTAGTACAAAAATATTGGACAGGTGGCATCTTCCTTCAAAGGTGAGATTATGTCCTACAGATGATAATCGGTCCCTTAAACTTGTGGGAAGTGAAAAGAAAGATGAATAAAGCCTCCCACTGCCATGCTTCAGGGCAAGGCCTTCTTGGTGTATCATCTATCTTACATTTGTTTGAGGAATAATCTTTGTTAATGTCATGAAGTTATCAAAGAGAAGAATTATAACATGATTTGTAGGTTATCACAGTGCTTTTCCTATGATTTTTCAAGGAGAGAGAATTCAATTAGACTCATCAATCTCAGAAAATGTCACATCCAGATACTTAAAAAAAAAAAAAAAAACTTAGAATCTGATCAAAACATTATGGTCCACATCATTCTAAAAAAATATGGTGTAACAGATCAGGCTGTTTTCCACACACATTTCAGTTCTGTTAGTGATCAGTGTGATTACCATATCTTAGACCTCTCTCCTTTTCCACTTCAGTCTCTCAAATCAAAACCTTAAATCATAGCCTTTTGACCTAAGGTGTTGTGCACATCAAATATTTGGTTCAATCAAGAATAATATTCATTTTAAAGATTCCAGCCATTCTTGCAAGTAATATTTTTGAATATCCACTCTATGTCAAGAATTTGGCAAAAAATATATTAGTAGTCCTGTCCCGAGGAGCGTACAATCTAATAGAGTTGATTAAATTATTTTCCTCCTGGAAATTTCGATGCAAAGATGAAAAAAATGTCTGGATTGATGTCTCAAAACCTGGGAGATTGAGACACAACTATAGTAGAAGTTGACAGAAATAGAGGACCTGGAGGGTCTGAAGAAAAAATTTAATTTTCTTGACTTGTCTTCCTTGGCCCACCCTGTTCCAAGACTTCAATGCTTTTAAGATTAATGTGAAGGCAAGTTAATATACAAATGTCAACAGTTCTCTAGTCAGAAACTCAGTGTTCAAAAAGAGCCTTGAGGTATCCTCTGATCATAAAATGTTGTGTTGGAGAGAATGTAGGAAAAAAAATGTCTAGTTTAAGTGATCATATATCATTACTCTATGAAAACCAAGAACTCTGAAATTATAGAGATGAAGTTCAAGGTTAGTCATTCCTACAATGATTTATCATCATCAGGGTCCAGTTACTGGTTTAAAGCCCTTCCAGGAACCATCCCACAGTCCAGTGACCCAGCATTCACGAATCCTGGCTCAGTCTTGGCTTCAGGGCCTCTCCTCCAGGTACCTTCCTCACTCAGAGAAGCCCCACAGGTGAAGAGATTCTTCAATGTCCGGCTTCCAGGACAATTCCTCTTCTACCAATATTCTAGTAGTTTACCCAGAGGTCTGATTGAGACCTTCTGAAGAGCATGTGATTACATCAGATTAAGACATATTAAGTTAAAATAAACCAAAATTATGCAACACTGATTCATGCATTACTTTGGCAGATTTATGGACACTTTGGAATGTTTTATATTTGATCACAGTGGTTCCCGAACTTAGTGCATATTTGAATCATTTGAGGAGCCTTTTAAAAGTATTACTTTGTACACTCCTTTTATATTTTCTGAAGTGCTTTCTGAACTGCTAAAGTAAACTTGGGCATGTGTTTCTTGAAAAATCTCTATGGGGAGTTTTTATACCCCACAAGGATTGACAGCCACTGGTCTTAAGCTACTGGTCTTAAATCATCCTTTATTCCGATTAATGTGGTGCCATCAATTATTTCTATTAATGTGAGTATCATGTTTGGTAAAGAAACTACTCTCCCCAACTTTCTGATATTTAGGAATTGGATTAAATGCTCTGCATTTTTATTTAAAGGAACTCTTATTGAACTATTAACCTTACAGGAAATGGTAAAGGGGATGATTTTAGTAAATTATTTTAATGAATAGTCTCCTGAGATTTAAGAATTAATCCCCTTGGTTAAAAATAATAGTAATAAACTTGAATAGATATTTGTCCAAAGAAAACATACAGATGACCAACAGATAAATAAAAAAGATACTCAACATCACCCATCATCAGGGAGATGCAAATCAAAACTATAATGAGATATCACTTCAGTTGCCAGAATGGCTAAAATCAGCAACACAAGAAATAACAGGTGTTGGTAAGATTTGGAGACAGGGGAACCCTCTTACTCTATTGGTGGGAATGCAAACTGGTACGGACACTGTGGAAAATGATATGGAGATTCCTCAAAAACTTAAAAAAAGAACTACCCTAGGATCTAGCAATTGTGCCACTAGATATTTACCCAAAGAATACAAAAGCATTAAAGACTATATTACGCTAAGCAAAATAAGTCAGAGAAAGACAAATTCTATATGATTGCATTCATATGTGGATTTTTAAAATGATTTTATTTATTTATTCATGACACACACACACACACACACACACACAGCCAGAGACACAGGCATAGGGAGAAGCAGGCTCCAAGCAGGCAACCTGACAAGGGACTTGATCCCGGGTCTCCAGGATCACACACCCTGGGCTGAAGGTGGCACTAAACCGCTGAGCCACCCAGGCTGCCCTCATATGTGGAATTTAAGAAAGAAAGCAAATGAGCAGGGGACTAAAAGGATAGAGAGGCAAACCAAGAAGCAGATTCTTCACTACAGAGAAGAAACTGATGGTTACCAGAGGGGAGGTGGGGAGGGGATTGAGTGATGGGGATGAAGGAGTGCACTTGTTGATGAGCACAGGATATATATGGAAGTATTGAATCACTATGTCATACACTAGAAACTAATATTTCGCTGTATTTTAACTAACTGGAATTTAAATAAAAATTCAAAGCAAAAAATTATAATAATAATAGTAAATGTAGTATGTTCAAATCAAGAAACTATTCCGTCTTCCAAATTGGTCAGCTGTTGTCAGTTTTTGGGTCAGAAAGAAAAAAAATAATAAGACAGTTGTGTAGCTCCTTAGTTGTTGAAGCTTAATGGGGAACAGTTAAACCCTTCCATAAGAACTTAATCTAAAACATTTTTTTAGGTCCGATTTACCCTTCCCTGTTCTCTACAGAATTGAATTGCATAACTGATTTGGAAATACTTAAATGAGAACTTCAATTAGTGCCCAAAGTGGAATGGCCATAGTAAATCCATTTGTGTAGTAAATTCCATTCCTCTTTTGGAAAATATCACTGTGATTTTTCTTCTGTTGACAAAAGATCCTGATCAAAGATGAAACAAGTATTTATAATGATTTGAAATTTTAACTATTTTACATTTTGCTTTGGAGCTATGTAAGTGTAAGCTTCCCAAATAAGTAGCCAACAAACTCAATCCTAAGAAATAAATACATCTGTGTAAAATAAAATTCTAGCATTTGTAATCTTAAGGAGCTACATTTCATGTTTGAGATAGTACTCATGAAAATTCTAGTCATGAGAATTGTAACACTGGAATAAACCTTACTCTTAAACATTTCTTGGGTTGAAAGTACAGATCTTCCTTAATTTACAATGGGATCATGTCCCAATAGATGCATCCTGAGTTGAAAATACTGTAAGTTGAAATGTACTTAATACACCTAATACATCAAATATCATAGGTTAGCTTAGTCTACTTTAAACATACTCAGAACACTACACTAGCCTACAGTTGGGCAAAATCATCTAACATGGAGCCTATTTTATTATTATAAATGTTGAATATCTCATGTAATTTATTGAATGCTGTACTGAAAGTGGAAAACAGATTAGTTGTATTGGCTGTTGACCTTCATAATTGTGTGGCTGCCTGGGAGTTCCACACCCCGGATCACAAGACATTGTCCTATGGCAAATCACTAGCCCAGGAAAAGATCAAATTCCAAATTCAAAGTACAGTTTACACTGAATGCATGTTACTTTTGGATCATTGTAAGGTTGAAAAATTATTAAGTTGAACCATTGTAAGTTGGGAATCACCTGTAGTAAAGAATGCCTTTCTCTGGGCTCTTCTTTGTGGTACAAATGTCCTACTATAAAATAGTTAGATATATTTATGCCAAATATCTGCCTCTAAAAACAGTGCCATTAAAGAAGATACTCTATCATTCTTATTTTATTACCTATTCACACATTTATTTTGTCAATTACACAAACATTCAACACATTGGTACTAACACTACACTGATTGAATAATAGATGGACCTACACAGACACTCATGCAAGTCCTTACAGAGTGTGAATTCTACTGAAGGAGAAAGACAAGTGACCTAATAAAAAATTAATAATTTTATACATTGCGGATAGTTGGAAAATTTAGCATCAAGCCAACTCATTAAGAATAGTACAGGGGGGTGACTGATTCTTCAGGGGGGTTTGAGGTCGGAAAGCAGGAGATGCGGAAGGTTTCAGAACATCCGTGATTCAGCTGAGACCTGATGTATGAATCAAATTCACCACGCACCAGGAAGCCAACATTTTCAGACATGACCAGGTGGATGAATGAATGGAGGCATGGAAGAATGACAAAGTGACCCTGATTGAAAGATTCAGTTACAAGGTTTAGGGAAATTTGCATTTTATCCTGTAACCTTGAGGAAACAATGAGAGCTTAAGAAAGGATATGTTAATGTTGAGCAACAGGCAATATGCCAAAGAGAGTTATCAGAAGCTGCAGGGCTGCACATGGACCCCACATCTCATCATCTTGCCTCTGCCCACTCTAAGGGTAGCCTTGCTGCTGATACACTAGATTTACCAAGTAGACTTATTGCTATTCTGCAGTTGAAAGAAATGTTGATGGCTCTTAGAGCCTAATTCTGTGTGAATATATATATATATATATATATATATATATATATATATATATATACTAGAATGCTGATCTAATTGAAAAATATAGGACAGAAACAATGAAGTCCCTAAGTCTTATCCTAACCAATTTCAGCACAGGTGCCCAGGGACTTCTGGCCTGTATCACAGTCACACTTTTCCACAAACCTGTTTTGTTAGTATAAAAATACTAGGCAATATTTATGGAGTAAAATGCACTTGGGAGCTTTATTAGCTGCTCTATACTTATTTATTTATTCATTTGTTTAACAGCACCAAATTGTAATCACCCAAGATCTCCCTCGTACACGATGTACAGAGATATCTTATTATTTTTTCCTTTAGGTGAATCATAAAAGTCCTAAAATAGAAAAGAATAGGGGTAAGTGACATTTATAGAGCACCGGTCATGATACAGAAAACAACATATTTGAAAAAACTAATGTAAAATTATTGCATTTTATTTTATTTTTGGCTACCAACTCTGTGCAAAGAGAGTTGTTAAGGAGTAATTTTTGAACTATTTGAAAGAAATTGATTAGATGTTTCTCATTTTTGAAGTGGGCCTCAGAAGACAAAAGAAGAACAATGGTTCTAATAATTGAAGATACATTATGAAATGTGAGAAGTGCAATGGTCCCTTCTGAGTCCCATGTTCCTGTTCTCAACTGGTTTCCTCTATGTACAGCTCTACTCCACTGTCTTGATGTCTGACTCAGGAAACTGAGTACAAAAAAAAGCCTTATCTGGTGAATTCTTCCTAAATACAATGTTTTTATGAAGTCACTAACCTTCATGGATTCTTGAAGATCTACAGCTACATGCATTTTCAGGAGTAATCTAATCTAGTTTATATATCGATTCATTCACTCAATACAAGTTTATTGAGTGCCTACTACTCCAACCCTTATGGATAAAGTTCTAGGGGAAAACACCAGCTTCAATGGAGCTTGTATTCTTTTCTTGTCTTGAAACCTAAAATAGTTTGGGGTCATCTCTACTGCCATTATTTGGTCCTTTCATTTTTTTTTTTTTTCCCATTCTCTCCACTGTTTAGAAAATGAACGTTAATAAAACAAGTAACTAAAGCAAACTCCAAAATACCACAGTATCCTTAGATTATTCACATAAGTTATCTCAGAAGGAAAAAAAATAAATAAACCTGTGAAAATGTGATATCAAATGTTTACTATCAAGAAGAATTTTGTCTAGATTTGTTAGATGAAAAAGCCAAAACCAAACCAAACCAAACCAAAACAAAACACCTCAATTGAAACAATGGAAATCTCTCCAGAGGACATAGCAAGGTCTATTTACAACCCTAAAGGCTTTAAAGTTTGTTTGTTTGTTTGTTTGTTTATGTATTTTGCAAAATATATCCCCTTATAAAACAACTCCAGGACAGCATTGTGAAAGCTAGTGTCTGTGTTTTGGGATATGGTGTTTTGGGACAACTGGAATTAAATATATGGGTTCTATTTAGGGATATTAAAAATATCATGTGATTTAAAAATCTATTTCTATATCCTCTTAAAATATGGGATCTTTGTTTCATATACAAGGAGATAAATCTAGTGAACATTTATTCTTTTGTTCAAAGATTCCTTGATAATTGTATTTTTATCATTGTGCTTTAAAAACTAACATCTTTGGGGCCACCTGGGTGGCTCAGTTTGCTGTGTCTGACTCAGTTTCAGCTCAGGTCATGATCTCAGGGTCCTGGGATCCAGCCTCACATCAGGCTCTGTGTTCAGCAGGAGTCTGCTTGAGATTCTCTCTTCCTTTCTCTCTGACCCTGCCTCCACTCATATTCTCTCTCTAAAATAAATAAATAAATCCCTTTAAAAAAAAAAAAACTGACATCTTTGAAGTCAAATATTTCTTTACATCTAAATTATGCCATTTATGTTCATTGTGATACAGGGCATTCATATTATCTTGGTTTCATCATCTGTGCAGTGAGTTATCTATGTAATACAAGATATACTATATTGATCTTGGGATTGACATATACATGTATATACATGTACAGTACCTGGTAGACTACAAACCACCAAAAAATACATGATAAATTAACAAACCTTATTACTTAGGGTAGTTTCCAAACATTTTTCTACACATTTCACTATTAGTAACATTTGTTAGTGTTATTTTTAAGGGTTTTATTTTGAAAATGTAAACTTTCTATTCTTTTTGTTGTTGTTGTTAAGATTTATTTATTTATTTGAGAGAGAGAGACAAAAAGAGAGAACAGGCACAAGTGTGCATGCACAAGCAGGGGGAGAGGCAGAGGGGGGACAAGATAGAATCTCCGAACAGACTTGCCACTGAGCGCAAAGTCCCATGCAGGGCCTTGTCCCAGGACTTGAGCCAAAATTAAGAGTAGAATACTGAACCAACTAAGCCACCCAGGAGCCTCTAAACTTTCTGTTTTGGGGCAGCCCGGTGGCTCAGCAGTTTAGTGCCACCTTCAGTCCAATGCCTGATCCTGGAGAACTGGAATCGAGTCCCATGTTAGGCTCCCTGAATGGAGCTTTTCCCCCCTCTACCCTCCATTTTTTTTTTTTCTGTTTCCTACATTTTTAAAGAAAAGGGGAATGCTTACTATTAAAGGCACATCTTAACGATCATGTAAAAACACTATTCTACTTACATCAAAGTTGTTAAATTCCCTTTAATCATCTGATTATTTCATTGAATCTGTGATTGATAAAAGGTGCAGCTTCAATGACATTAGGTGTGAAATGATTAAGTAGTAAACCTAGACCCACAAAGTATCTTAGGTCACAACCAGGGTGTTACTTTTCTCGTCATAATCATACATACCCTTTAAAAAAAAATTTACTGAGAGAGAGATGTGAGCAAGCATGGGAGAGAGAGTACGAGCAGACAGGAGGGGCAGAGGGAGAAGCAGACTCCCTGTGGAGCAGGGAGCCTCACAAGGGGCTGGATCCCTGGACCCTGAGATCATGAGCTGAAGGCAGACACTTCACCAACTGAGCTCCCCCGGCCCCATACATATTCTTTTAATCATGCTTTTTCTTACAGAAAAGAAAAATGTGCACACGAAATAGTATTTCTATTTACTGTTTATATAATAAAAATCAAATTTTAAGATGTATGCCACTCAAGAAATAGAACACTGTAGGTATCTAAGAATCCTTCACCTACTACATCCTGGAGTACCTTGAATTTCATGCTCTTCATTACTTATGCCATCTACAATCTACATCTATGATATATGCATTTCTAAACACTATGTGGGCTAATTTTTCCTTTAAAAACGTATATAGGGATGCCTGGGTGGCTTAACAGTTGAGCATCTGCCTGCCTTTAGCTCAGGGCCTGGGATCGAGTCCCATATCGGACTTCCTGCTTCTCCCTCTGCCTATGTCTCTGCCTCTCTCCCTCTCTCTCTCTCTCTCTCTCTCTCTGTCGTTTATGAATAAATAAAATCTTTAAAAAAATTAAAAATTAAAATGCATATAAATGAAGTCATGCTTTTGATAAATCAAACAGAACAAATACTCTGGCATGTAATATTTGATCCATATAATAATTAACAATTTTGATCCAATGGGCATAACATATAGAATATTTTACCAAATAACTGAAAAATCCAGATGTTTTCTAAAATTCCTTTTGTTTACTTTCATTGTGTTACTTGGATAATTGCATTTTTCCTCTGTGCTACTTTATTAATTGGAATACTGGGGTTTTTTGTTACCTTTTCACACTCAGGTCAAAGTTAAAGATACTTCATAGTTACAGCGTGGGTGTGAGCATATAGATAATACTAGAATGAACAGAGAGAGGTGCATACTAACAAGGGATATTGCAATTGATCACTGTTTTATTCTTTGGCCTACAGATGGGAAAGGTTAAATGCAGAACTGAGGATATAAAAGTCATCCAAACGTACAGAAATTCCAACATGTAGTAGGTGAGATCATAAGCCCTCAAGAATTACCTAAAAAAAAAAAAAAGTCCATATGCTAATCAACTATATAACTTGCTTCATTTATCAACCTCATCTACAAGTCTTTAAGGGAAAGAACTTGATTTTATTGTCTGCTATCACAGTGACGATGTGTGAAAATAGACACTCCCTCAGGTATATGCAACACCTGCACAGTATCTCTCCAAAGGTGAATCTACTTAGCTACAACTATACTTGAAGTTAAAATGGTAGACAAAAAAGTACTGCCTAACTGTAAGTACCTATTTTATCATTTTAAATTAAGACTAAACTAAAAGGTCAATAGGAAGATATTTGATCATAAGATATATTACACCATATGTGCTTTCATTTAGGGTATAAAGATATACAAATAACCATAAAGACAGAACTTTTAGAATAGAAAGAAAAAAGGCTTCTACTTTTAATTGAGAATATGTCAGTCCCCTCATTATGACTGCATAAGAAATGATTTAGAAACAATCACTTCTATCAAAAAAAATTGCAAACACACTTAATAGCATTCTATCAACATTTAGGTATATGAAGCAAGACTTAACGATTCTACAATATGTTAAATTTATCCCTTACATCTGTTTTCATGAGAAATATTTTATCTACAATAAGATATTTATGTATCTTATTTTCTTGTACCATTTAGCTGTCTTTCCCTGCTTCAGTAATTTGTAGACTTTCTCTTTATTCTTCTTGAATTCATGTCTCTTTGGATGCTTTTCTTACATCACCTTTTCTGATTTCCCTGCCCCAGACAGTATCTAACCTCCCATGCTCCATCTCCCTGCTTATGTGGGGCTGTAGCTGTGATGGCAAACACCCTTGGGTAGTGACTGGAAATACTTTAAAACCATGGCTGTAAATAAAAGGGATCTATTCAAATGTTCATTAGCAATGAGAGCCTACTCATATAAAGAAAAAAATAGCTATTTTTAGATAATAAATAGAAAAGCACAAGAAAAAAAAGGGAATGTTAGGAACAGTTACAAATACAAGAATGCATTGAAAAAATATCAGCTTTGCCTCTATTATATGAAAATCTAATTAGCATATATATATATATTTACATCATCAAAATATAGAATATACCAACTTGCACACCTACAAACATCCCAAGAACATTATGCAAATACACTGCAATCTGAGGTCTGCTTGAAGAAAGCCACTGTTTTGGAACTCTAGATATATGGGTTCTATAAGTCCCCTGAGAAGCTGCAAATGACCCACAGAAGTTGGCTGCCCTAAAGGTTTTGTTCAAATAAGTCACCCAGTGTATACCCCAACTGTGAGCTAAACTACTCTAATTGGGACGTCAATCCTTTTCTTTTATTATTATTATTATTATTATTATTATTATTATTATTATTATTGGGACGTCAATCCTGTGAGGATTTCTAGCTCCTGATTTTGGTACTCCCAATATAACCATTTGTTATGAATTTCCATTTTCCCAGTAAGAGAGACAGACATCTCTAGTTTATTTAGGGAGCTGAATATTTTAAAACTCAGCCTTTATTAAACTTTTGAACAAAAGTTCTAAACAGGCTATCCTTCGTTGAGTGGCTGACCCCTTACAAGAGAATGAGGGAAGTTTCCTTACAGTAACTAAAGCTAACCCTCAGAGCAGATGTTAATAAGTTGATAAAGAAAATAAATGTTCATGTTTTTACTTGCTCTCTTTAATAACAACCTGACGGCTTCGTTCTCCTAGAATCAGCATCATTAGTCCTCCCAGCGATATGTATTTTTAAAAAGCAATTTTAAAACATGAACGTACCAAATGTGTACAATTACCAGTGAGAACTTTTCCACCCATTGGATCTATCAGCTTAACAGATAACAGACAAGAGCTGCAACCAGCTTCAGCGGGTTCCCAGAGGCAAGCTCTTGCTTTCTGCTGATTAGCTCCATTCAATTATGTCCTCTTAATTGTTCATGTGCTAAAGCTCATTAAAGAAAAAAATAATATAGCTTTCCTGTGGGTAGAGCACTTGAGATTTGAAAAATAGCCACTTCATCTCTGCCTCAAAGGCACAAATTAGTTAATCTGATGATACGTAGAAAAGCCCAACGGATTTGTGCAGAGATAGTCCTGTCCTATGAGGGGAGAATAGGATTAATAAAATTGATTGCTAACTCAACTCAGAAATCAAATTACTCCCAGTTTTTCCTTGAAGGCAATTTTCAGGAAAATTAGACCCAGTTTTACAGTATTTACTATGTTCACACGGGTCATATAATTTTCATTTAGAAAGTGTCAGTCTTTGCTGTTCCCTCACACGCAAGAAGGGGGGACGCATGGAGAAGGTGAAATCTAGACATTCCTGACAATAAATTTTGACAAAGTAAGAAAAAAAAAATGTGTCACACTGATAGAGCTGTCCTATCAGAAGAGAAACTGAATTTCATTCATTTAAAATTGCTTGACGAAAAAAAAATAAAATAAAATAAAATAAAGTAAAATAAAATAAAATAAAATAATAAAATAAAATAAATAAATAAAATAATAAAATAAAATAATAAAATAAAATAAAATAATAAAATAAAATAAATAAAATAAAATAAAATAATTGCTTGGCGGAGAAGGGGGGACTCACTATGTTCTCAGCCTCATGGTGGACAATGAGGATATGGTGGTGCCTGACCTCAAAGGGCTCCAGTTCCCTAGAGCAGAAATAACCCAGATAACTAACACATCCTGGATATTTACTCTCTCTATATATATCACATATATATAACATAAACATAAACATGTTTGTAGGTGTGCAAGTTGGTATATATCACATATATATAATATAAACATATATCACATATATATAATATAAGCATATTATATATATCACATCTTTATAATATAAACATATATATAATATAAACATATAATATAAACATTATAAACATTTATAATGATATAAATCATATCATATATCTGATATATATCTTATCATACATATATATATATATCTGGTATATATCACATATTATATATAAATATATTATATCATACATATGTATCTGGTATATATATCACATATATATAATATAAACATATGGATATGTTATAAACATATCTGTTTATAACATATCTCAGATATATTTATCTCCGAGAAAATATATATATTATTATTATTATTATTATTATTATTATTATTATTTTGAGTATAAAGTTTTTCAAGTACTCAGGGCCAACATTATGAAAATGGCTTAAACACTCCTGTCAGCCAAATATCCTCTTTGAATAATCTTCCCCAAGAAAGTTAATTATATATTCTATAATGGTAACAGTGAAAAGCCCTACAACATTAGATGCTGTCTGACTCTAAGGTATATTTACTGGCCTGTTACAGATTCTGATTTGTTAAAGGCAGAGAAAGCACAATAAAACTAGTTTTGCCTACTTTAGGAGATTGTTGTAAGAATCTGATGAGTTAATTTGCATGAAAATGCTTTCACCCTGTAGAGCCATACAGTATCAGGGTGTGACTACCTGGTTTGAAAAATAACTAAAACAAAACTAAAAAAAAAAACAACAGAAACAAAACTTTAAAAAAAACAAAAAAACAACAATTTCCTCTTACTACATTTGGGAAAATAACTAAAAACTCAGAGAATAATATCTATAGGCATGCATAGTTGGTAAATATTCAATGATATAACCAGTGGTATTTTTTAATTTCTCTGATACAGGGAAATATGTGTATATATATATATATTCATATATATTCATACATATATATCTACATATTGGATTCTTCTCTATTTCAAGCCAGCTACAGGGCAGATGCCTAAAAGCTCTAGAACCCAGATGTTTTGTATGGTGGGTAAAATAATGGTCTCCCAAATAGGCAAAAGACATGGATAGACATTTTTCCAAAGAAGACATCCAGATGGCTAACAGACACATGAAAAGATGCTCGACATCACTCATCATCGGGAAATTACAAATCAAAACTACAGTGAGATATCATTTCACATCAGTCAGAATGGCTAAAATCAACAACATAAGAATAACAAGTGTTGGCCAAGATGTGGAGAAAGGGGAACCCTCATACACTGTTGGTGGGAATGCAAACTGGTACAGTCACTGTGGAAAACAGTATGGAGGGTCCTCAAAAAGTTAAAAGATAGATCTACCCTATGATCCAGCAATTGCACTACTTGGCATTAACCTAAGATATAAAAACACTTATTCAAAGGATACATCTGATGCTTATAGAAGCATTATCAACAATAGCCAAATTATGGAAAGAGCTCAAGTATCCATTGATTGATGAATGGATAAAGAAGAAAGAAGATGTGGTGTGTGTATGTATATATAATAATATAATTAATATAATATAATATAATAATATAATATGTATATGTAATGCAATATTACTCGGCCTTCAAAAGGAATGAAATCTTGTCATTTGCAACAACATGGATGGAGCTAAAGTGTATCATGCTAAGAGAAATAATAAAGAGATACAGATAAGACAAGAGAAAGACAAATACCATATGATTTCACTCATCTGTGGAAGAAACAAAACAGATGAACATGTGGGAAAGAGAGAGGTAAAACATTAAGCAGATTCTTAACTATAGAGAACATGGGGCCGATGAGGGAGGGAGGAGTGATGGGTTAAACAGGTGATGGGGGTTAAGGAGGGCACTTGTCATGATGAGCACTGGGCAATGTATGTAACTGATGAATCGCTAAATCCTATTCCTGAAACTAATATTGCATTGTATGTTAAGTAATTGGAATTTAAATAAAAATTTGGAAGAACAAAGATTTAAAATGGTTTGCTAATTATATTGAACTTTGTGAAATGAAAATGAAATTTTTTCTCATAATTGACAAAGACTGCTTATATGTTACACCATACTAAAGATGAACGTATAAAAATTACTATAGGAATTGAAATTTGAGTTATTTGACAAAAAAGAAAGACGAAAGAAAGAAGGAAGAAAGAAAGAAAGAAGGAAGAAAGAAAGAAAGAAAGAAAGAAGAAGAAAGAAAGAAAGAAAGAAAGAAAGAAAGAAAGAAAGAAAGAAAAGAAAGAAAAGAAAGAAAAGAAAAGAAAAGAAAAGAAAAGAAAAGAAAAGAAAAGAAAAGAAAAGAAAAGAAAAGAAAAGAAAAGAAAAGAAAAGAAAAGAAAAGAAAAGAAAAAAAAGAGAAGTCTCTGGAATATCCACACCTTAATCCCTGGCACCAGTGAATGTGTAGCAAGGCTACACATAGCAAGGCTACCTTGTTTTGCAGGTGTGATTAAGGTTAACAACTTTGAGATGGGAGACCATCCTGGATTATCTATGGGTGCAGGGTGGTGGCAACTAATCACAAAAGTCTTTGAAAGTACCAAGACTTTCTTGGCTGTCACCAGAGAGGGAGATATTATTGCAGAAGAATAGCCAGGAAAATCCAACATTGCTGGCTTTGGAAATGGAGCAAGGGGCCCTGGAGCCAAGGAATGCAGGTGGCCTCTAGAAGCTGGAAGAGCCAGGAAAACAGATTCTCCCTTAGAGTCTCCAGAAAGGAACACGGACTTTATAACATCTTAATGTTAGCCCCCGAAACCTGTGTCAAACATGTGACTGACCGGACCCTCAAATAACACACTTGACTTATTGTGTGTCACTAAATTTGTGGTAATTTACTATAGCAGCAATGGATGAGTAATATGGCTAGAGAATGTATTTTGTTAAGATTTTATTTATTTATTTATTTATTTATTTATTTATTTATTTTTATTTTTTTTTTATTTATTTAACAGCAAGAGAGAGAAGGGGAGAGAGAGAGAGAGAGGGAGAAGGGGAGAGAGACAGCACAGGCAAGGGCAGGGGTCAGGGGTAGAGGGAGAAGCAGAATTCCCCACTGACCAGGGAGCCAGACATGGGGCTCGATCCCAGGACCCCAAGATCCTGACGTGAACCAAATGAAGATACTTAATCAACTGAGCCACCTCGGACACCTCGAGAATATTTTTTAAAGAAATGACATAAACACACAATATGCCACAATCTGATATATATATTAAAAAAAAAGACAAAAATTCAAATGGAACTTACAGTTGTTCTTTGTTAAGTATTTGAGATATTTGAATTCTTTTGTTTTAAAGATTTATTTATTTAATTTAGAGGGAGGGGGAGGGGAGAGGGAGAGAGAGAAACCCAAGCAGACTCCACACTGAGTGCAGAACTTGACTCAGGGCTCGATCTCACAACCCTGAGATCATGACCTGATCATGACCTGAGCAAAACCAAGTCAGATGCCTAGCTGATTGAGCCACCTGGGCACCCAAGAAATTTGAATTATTTTAAAATGCTATTGAGAATAATATGTTATCCGCAAAACAAACATGAAGAAACCAATAGTTGTCCAGTCATCATTCACCTGAAAGCAACGTTTTAAACATCTCATTGTATCCTCATTAAAAAACGACTTCAGGATGTGTCAGTCTGTACAAATGACACCCAACACAGCCCAGCCTCATGAGAACTCAACTTATGTCTAACAGCAGATGCTCCTCAGAATGCGTGACGGCAATGGATGTGCAAACAAGAGAACTTTGGCCTGAACTGGAGACTACCCCAAAGAGAATCAATCCTCATGGCAGCATTTTATACGTGTGGACACAGCAGGAAATATACAGTGTAGGTGACAATGCATAGATATTTTCTTCCATTGATAGGAAGGTTGATGACTAGTGTCAACAGTGATATTCAGGTTATCGATGTGGAAGTTAAAATTAAATAAAAGCACAGAAAGAAAAGTAGTTGTTTAATTTTGCAGTTCATGTTTCTTTTTTTTAATTTTTAATATTTAATTTTCTGTTAATTTTATTAATGCTGCAAATATTTTCTTTTATTTTAGCTTTTTTAAATGGAAATTCAATTAGCTAACGTAATACATCGTTAGTTTCAGATGTGGTTTTCAATAGTTCATCAGTTGCACATAACACTCAGTGCTCATCACGTTGTGTGCGCAGTTCATATTTCTTTGGGGATTTATTCTCATATCAGCATCTCTCTTGCTCAGAAGAAAACAGAAGGAAATGGAAGACAAAATGGTGTGGTACCTGTGAGCTGCCTTAGACATGGACGCAAAGGGTCGGGGTCAGGATGATGGGGACAGGCCAGAGTTTAGATCGGAGGGAGAAAAATGAAGAATGCCCTCCAACAGAATCAGCAATCAAGACCCTCAGTATGGAAAAGGGACCAGAAATCAGGTGAGTGGAGAAGTCAAGTGACCTCCTTCTGTTCAAAATGAGGCAGGGGACACCGACAGATTGTCGGATGGATGGTCAGAACTCAAGGGGAGGTCACATCAGAAACCAAGAGTACAAGACAGTCTCTAAGGGAAGGAAGAGAGGAACAGCGATGTGTGAGAAGATCCTTAACAAGCTCTGTTTTCCGTTTCTAACTGGTCTGAAGCTCTCCTTCCACAGTTCTTGGGGCTCCTCACACTAAGGCCAAATGGCACGTGGTTCCAAACCTATAAAAAGTCAGTGAATTAAACAACAAAAAAGAGAGAGATTATAACAGAGAGAGACAGATATTAAGATAGTATTAGGGTCTTTCAGTTGTTCAGCTTATCTATATTTTTAAGATTTAGTGCGATTTTTAAAAATGAAAATGATGTTGAAAATGCCTGAAAATAAGTTTTTTTAAATGTTTTCATTTCACAAACACTTTTACATACACTAAATAAAATATATGATGGGATGGAACTGATCTAGTCACAAAATAATTACAGGATTTAATTACAGAATTTCGGTGGACGGCATGTAATATACCACGGATGGGATGTAACTACCTGGTTTATCTGAATTTAATGGTTTTCCTGGTTGAGGATCCTTGGGCAAACTTCCTGCTTCTCCCTGTTCCCCTGCCCTCACCAAATACACAACAGTGTGTGAAATTATGAAATACAGAAAAGCACGAGTGAGCAGCATAAGAATGGGAAAGCATACGAGAACGGCAGGCCCCTGTTCCCGAAGACCCCTGAAATCCCAGCATATGTTTACTTTTTGTAAAAACCAACTTGTGTGCATGCACCATTTATTGTAGTTTCACAGTCAGTAAAAATAACCTTGATCCTTAGTGTTAGAATTGCTTTAGCATAAAAATATTTTGCATTCAGTAAGGAAATGCGATGGGCTGGAGAGTAACAGCTTTTCACATTTATATTATTTTAATACATATATTAGAATTAATATGAGAAAATCTCAAAAAATCAATAGTAACTTTAAAAAGTTTATACTGCCTAAGGAAAAGAATCCTTCCTAAATCTGGTATTTAGGGATGAAGGCCAGACACCACTAACCACTTTACTTCTGCGCTTCACACGTCTCCTTGGAAACGCTAGGCTCATGCCATTTTGGTTTCTGAGAGAAGACTTGCAAAATGACTGGAATTTTCAAAACACAAATTTTAACTGGAAATATTTTACCTTTGGCAAAGAATATAACCGTGATAGAGCTAAAAAAAAAAAAAAAAAAAGACAGACAAGCACAGTTCTGGTCTTCTGGCCTAGGCGGGGCTCTCTGTGTACAACTTCACTCACAATAAGAGGAGAGGCCATGGATAAAATGATGCCATCTAGTCGGATTGGGAAGCCAAGTGTTTAAATTCTCTTAAAAATCCAGCTTCCACCTTGAATTAAATGAAGGGATGACTTCTTTAGTGTGGTGCAACCGTTTATTTCTACCGTTGTGGATTTCCATCCCGATAATGACAAAAACCCACATTAAAACCCTAGGTAGAGATTTAAAAAGTCAATATGTTGAAGCAATATAATCATACCCAAACTTTGAGATTTTGTACTCAATCCACAAGGCTTATGTGAGCAAAACATTGTTAGAACCCAGATGAACAATAATAATGTATTAGAAGCATGTGAATAATGTTGCCCTCAAAGGTACGATAAACAATTATTCTCTGTGAAACAAAACATTGACTGTGACAATTATTAAAACTCTTGCCACTGCACTCTCAGGATATTCAGCATTATTAAAACATTTGGAAAATATAAATTGGCACTTCTGTTTTTGTTCATTTTTAAAAAATGAAAATTGTCGGTAATGTGTGACCTGAAGGCAGATATCCATTATCATAGTCAAACATCATAAAGTAAACTTCAAATGTTATGGATTCTACATAAATTACTCTGGAACAACAACAAAGAGGCTCATAAACTTGCACACGAGCAGAGAAATATTTCTTAAGGAAAAATTGTATGTTTAAGACATTCCACGCTAATGTCTCAGGAAAAGGCATTTTTAGCATACTGCTCCATTACCTATGCTTCATAAAGAATGCATTTATCTAATTTAATTTAGCTGAGAACAGATTCTCAGCAGTGCAATTTGTATTTTGAGAACATCACTTAAGAAACATAGCTTGCAATGTATGGCGGTTCCATGAAGAATAATCTGTAAACAAAATCTCCATCTATCAACAAAGGCCATTAAAGGCCATAAAATAACCCATCCTTGACTGATTAATGCTGCTACTAAAAGAAATTTCAGGCTATTAACATCCAGAAAATATACTGCGAGTGTGGTTGTGTTTATTGTATAAATCACATGGTTATGCACGCGGGTATAAAGCAATGTGCTTTCTTAACCGCCACCCCCCTCCCCAATTATTTTAACATTTTTGTAAGGAAGACACTTTGAAGAATACTGAATATTTATAGAAAGTAAATAACTCTATTTGCTCCCTAGAGAAAATGTGTGTAAAGACAAGAGCTATTTATGATTTATTAGATAGGTACATTTGGGTTGACACATCTTAGGGAGTTCTATTATGTTCATATACTTGTGCCATTAAAGTAATTCCTTTAAAGGTTGTCTCAAAAAATTCATTTTCATTTGTATTTGTCGGTAGTTCCATCAGTGATCCTGAGCTTGTGTCAGGGGTAAAATCACGGCAGAAATTATTAGTTATTGCCTATATGCTTATCCTATTACATTAGTTTTCCCCATGTCTTTCGGGGCCACTCCTCCTCCTTCTAGGAAACGTGTTCAAGCTTGGTCAGATCACAGCTCCAGAAGCTGATGGGGCTCTACGGGAAGATCCTGAGTCTCTCAAAGAACCTCTTCAGCAATGCTATGAAATTGCTCTTAACCCTTCAAAGCTTCTGGCTTTATGTTTGGCCTCTGATTTTAACTCTCCCTCTCAAAGTTGTTTTCCAAACACTTGGAAACTCAAAAATATATTTTTTTTATACTGAGTGTATAGCAAAAGGACTGTGTAAACATTTTACTGACATGACTTCCTTCTATATGTATACTAATCCCATGACAAACGTGCATTGTAGCCATTTCACAATTAAAAACATAAATGTAAATTCAACAGGTGGGCAGCCCCGGTGGCTTAGCGGTTTAGTGCTGCCTTCAGTCCAGGGTGTGATCCTGGAGACCCGGGATCGAGTCCCACATGGGGCTCCCTGCATGGAGCCTGTATCTCCCTCTGCCTGTGTCTCTGCCTCTCTCTCTCACTGTCTCTCATGAATAAATAAATAAAATCTTAAAAAAAGAATTCAACAGGCTAACTTTTGCAAGGTCACAAAGCTATTATCTTGCAGAGTATGATTCAAACACAAGTCTGTGTTGATTCAAGCCTATACTGTTAACTATCGAGTTGTCCTACCCTCAGTGTCAGCCCCTGTGGCTAAGAGCACTCCCAGGCTTTCCTTGCCCTCTCTTGGCAAAACATTCCCAGATAGCCTACTCAATCTATCCACTATTCTGCCCACTGAGTAGGGTTATATTTTGCTCCGTTGGGTCTTTTGGGCTTTATTTTATTTTATTTTTTTAAGATTTGATTTATTTAGAGCATGAATGGGAGGGGTAGAGGGAAAAATCTCAAGCAGACTCCTCCCTGAGCACCGTGACATGAGGTTCCATCTCATGACCCTGAGATCATGACCTGAGCCAAAACCAAGAGTGGGTCACTCAACTGACTAGCCACCCAGGTGCCCCTTCTGGGCTTCTTACAATAAGAAAGATGATGAGAAAAGAAGAGTGACAGGAGAATGAGGGGCCTTGGGTTTGGGGTCTGAGAGAAGCTTTCTGAAGGTGACCTGGACCAAAGAGACCCAGTGAATGACAATGAACTGGAAAGGCACATTCCTGGACAAGGTATGTAGTGCTTGAGAAGTACAAGCAAAGGACATGACTTTTGTTTGTTTTCCTTTTCATTTTCTTTCATTTTGTTTCTAAATCCTGTCACTGATGTTTGTGGTCTTTAAATAGCAATGTTGCTCTAGGATGGAACAACACAGGTGCACGACTTCTGTAGATTTTTGTAAGTATAATTTTATCAAAATATCTAAATGGGATAAATAACCACAGATATAAGACATAGACAACCAATGTGAAGGACAGTGCACAAAAGCCAAAATGAAACGAACACAGTATCACATTGTTTCTTACGTTGAAGAGGTGAAAATTCGATTTTGAATATTTGTGATCCTCGTTTTGTCATTTTCCGTGTTTTGTTTTGATTTCAAGTTTTTATTTAAATTCTAGTTACTTAACATATACGGTAAAATTGGTTTCAGGAGCAGAATTCAGTGATTCATCACTTAGACACAACACCCAGTGCTCATCACAATAGGTGCTCTTAATGCCCATATCCTATCCAGCCCATCCCTACCCAGCTCCTTCCATCAACCCCAAGTTTGTTCTCTACCATTAACTGTCTCCTGGGGCGCTGGGGTGGTTCCGTCAATTAACATCAGACTCTTGATTTCGCTCAGGTCGTATTACAGTTGTGTGCATATGATTTTAACTATATATTAGTATAACAAGAAATGGCTCTTGAAATTCCCCAAATGTAACAGTAAAAATCCTGAGCCATCACTAGCCCAGAAGGACTGTGAGGTCAGAAGGGATTTTGAGTTTTACTACCTGTATGTAGATCATTCAAGGATTTCTCAACTTCCTGCTAGTAGCAAATCTATGCCACTTTGCTGGTTCTAAGAACTTTTTAAAATAGATGTAAAGAGTACGGGAAATGTTGAAAGTTTTCATTCATCTTTAAGGTGTTTGTATTAAGGCAATATTTATCTTCAAAGGAATTTACACACCTTAAATTTTAAGGGTTGGCAAAGTCAGAACTTTATTCTTTTGGAAGTTTTAAACCACTTAAATTTGACTAATTTTCTTAATTAAAAGAATCACAAAACAATGATTTCATATGACAATTTTGCTTGCTCTATTGGACCCAAATACTAAAGCTTCAAACAAAATAAGTACTGATAAGGTGCTCGGTCACTAACATGAATATCCTGTCAGGGTGCCCTTCTCATTCCTCTGCTTCTGTGCTCTCCTGACTTCTTGTACTCTGGTCCACAGAAGCTGCCACCAGGAGGCCACGTCTCACTGCAGAGCACAGGGGCAGGGCCAAGGTTTGGGATCAGAGTCCACCACTCCTCTCTGGGTGCTGACTGGTCCTACCCCTTCCTGAACCTGTGTCCCCTCCTCACTGAAGAAGAAGTCACCATGTTGAAGAGCTGTAGTGAGGACCAATGAGAAACTGTGCATACATGTCTTAGGCTAATGCCAAGCTTATAATAGGTTAGACTAGGCAAATGGTGACTGTTTTTGCTCCTGCCCACTTGAGCTTGGATATTAATGTATTTATTTGCTATTGGGTGCTGGGCATGCATTTCTCCGTTCACACAGTTTGCTAAGTATTCCTCATGCTTGGTCATGGTACGGATAAAAGCACACTGGAGGGTAGCTATGCCCCCTAAAAGAACAAGCACACTGGGTGAGTGATTAGATAATATGAATTAGATGAAAATAAACACCCACTGAGTAAGCAGTAGAGTGATATGAACTGAGCACATTAAATGGAAAATAGGAAGTGATGATTTTTGTTGGGGCCCAGAACATAGCTGCTCTGTACATGCCACACGTTCCATGTGGAAGTATGCTTGACAGATTCTTTTAACATGTGCTCCTTTAACTAAAGAGAAATACATGGAAATTATGGAACAGGACAAGAACCAGAAGTAGGACATTTAAACGACAAGCTAACAGATTGGGAAATACGACCATGAAAATCATTTGAAAAAAATTGGATTTATGCCACGTATAATATTGATAAAAAGTTTTAAACCACAATGTGATTAATCATTGAAACCCATATGTGCATCTATTCTAAGTCAGGTACTAATAGTTAGCCCCGTGCATGGTCCACAGAGATGAATCTGGCATAATCTGCATCTGCATCAAAACAGCAAAGATCTGCATACGGCTAAGAGGGAAAACACATAAACCGAAACTTGCAAACTCAGATGCCGACAGGTAACAAAATGGGGGAAGTATTTCAGGTTTATAAAATAAACACATAAAATATTGTTACATTCATAAAAAAATGATCTCCTCCCATATCCTTGAAATGCACATTTTTCTGTCCAATTTTATGGTCTATGATTTTTTTATAGTAATGGGAATACAGAAAGAAGCTTCTCAAAAATGAAAAAAAAAATTTCCAATGAGAAATGGTCATAGATATGTAGCCTCTGTGTCAGAGAAATTACAAGGAGTGGTACTGGTAGCAGTACTGGTAAACCACATATATCACTCTGTTTAAAGCAGGTGGCTTCTACTCAGAAATTATTGCCATATACTACTGCAGGCTCAGCATTATCAAATTATATATTTAAAGAGAGGAAATAAATCTAGAGTGTGTGTGTGTGTGTGTGTGTGTGTGTATGCACGCACAAGGCTTTAACAGTTGGTTCAGTTTAGACACAAACACTGAGTAGGCAAAAAATTTAAAAACGTAGCATAAAAAAATATTCTAAAACTACATCTGTGGGTGGAATCGACTTTCAGCCTTCCAGTATTTGAACCTGAATTAAAGGAATCCTAATAGAAAAAAGAATTGTGAGAGAGAGAGAGAGGAAAACAAAACAAAGCAAAACAAAACAAAACAAAACAAAACAAAACAATGACAACCTCATTTTACTCATTTACTCATTTAAAATGAGTAAAATCATAGAAGCTCCTTGGGGAGGCCTTACAATTTAATATGTTTAGGATTATTTGAACAGATTTGTTCCAAGTAGGTCCTGATTTTTCAGAGTAGGTGCATGAATTTGCAATGTTGGAATCACCTGTATTTATGAAAATACATGTTCGTGGGCACCATTGCAGATTTACAAAACAGTATTTTTGACTGGACACAGAAATCTGGATTTTTAAATAGGGAATTTAATTAATTTTAATACAAATTATGTGTCTGAATTATGCCACCGAATTCACATCTCCTCAAATATGATGCATAGACAGGCCAGCAAGAACATTTGTTTACTTACAGGTCCTGATCCCCCTGAAGATGTACAAGAACCTGTAGGGACAGGACCCAAGGGATCTGTATTTGTAACAAGTTTAACTACATGATCTTCAGGTGTGTTTGGATGCATAAAGCCTATTTTCTATAGCATTAAAGCATTTATTCTCAATTTTAATGTGCCGTGGATGCTTATTTCAATTAACAAAATTCGTCATTTCAAAGTATATCTTTTCTTTGTAAAATGGCATTTCTAGACCTATAATTTGTTTAAGTTCATCATAAAAGAGAAAACCTAGTTGATTCTAATGATTCTAATAAATCATTATTGCAAATTCAGTTTCATTGCAACTTTAAAAACAGGGGTATTTATTAAAATCCATGAATGACTTGAGAGTATTAGCACAATTATTTCTAGTGTCATGGTAGCCACTGAACAACTCACAAATAAAATGTTGGATCCTCAAGATGACATATTTAGCAATTTCTTAATTACCTAACCTATATGTGACCTGCTTTTCAATAATAGTAAGTTTGTGTTTAAGAAACTATCTTACTCAGAAATAAATCATATTAATATAAACAGAACCTACACTTTACCCTTTACTATACATGTGGAAAATGACTACATCACAGGTCCATATAGCTAAAACTTTGTGACATGGTACCTGGAATTCATCTAAATGAGAAAATGAGAGATTATAAATCTATATAGTAATAAGCAATGAAGTATACAATGTGACTTATCATTATTATTCATAATAAAGCAGAATCAAGATAAAATGAAAATGAACTGAATAGCAAGGAGAATAATAACATTTTTCACAGAACTAGAAGAAATAATCCTAAAATCTGTATGGATGCTCAAAACACCAAAAAAGGGGGGGGGGCAGTCTTGAGAAAGATGAGCAAAACTGGACATATCACAATCCCAGACTTCAAGATACACTACAGAGCTGCAGTAATCAAAACCACATGGTGCTAACACAACAAATAGACATATAGATCAACCAAACAGAATAGAGAATCCAAAAATAATCTGTGATTATATGGTCAAATAATCTATGACAAAGGAATCCAGAATATACCATGGAAAAAAGACCTAATCAATGGTAGAAGGTATTTGCAAATGATATATCCAATAGGGGTTAATATCTAAAATATATAAGAAACTTACATAGCTCAACATCAAAAATACAAATAATCTAAAAAACTGGCAGAGGATATTAAGAGCTATTTTTCCCAAAAGACATCCAGATGGTCAACATACACATGAAAAGATGCTCAATATCACTCATCATCAGAGAAATCCAAACCAAAGCTTCAATGAGTTATCACCTCATACCTGTCAGAATGACTAACAATCAAAAACAACAACAAAACCAAAAACACACCAAAAAGAAACACCAAACAAAAACAAAAAGAAAAACCAGTAAATAATGTGTTGGTGAGGATGTGGAGAAAAAGGTACCCTCATCCACTGTTAGTGGGAATGCAAACTGGTGCAGCCACTGTGGAAAACAGTCTGGAGGTTCCTCAAAGAATTCAAAATAAAAATATGGCATGGTCCAGTCATTCTACTACTGGCTCTTTACTCAAGCAAATACAAACACTAATTTGGAAAATATACATGTACCCTAATTTTATTGCAGCCTTATTTACAATAAACAAGATATGGAAGCAACCCAAGTAAGTATCCTTTGGTAGATGGATGGATAAAGAAGATGTGGAATATAACTCTTTCATTAAAAAAAAAAAAAATGAAGTCTTGCCATTTGTGACAATTTGGATGGCTCGAGAGGGTACTATGTTAAGTGAAATAAATAAAAGAAAGACAAATATCATATGATTTCTCTTGAATGTGGAATCTAAAAACTAAAACAAATGAACAAACAAAAAACAGAAACAAACTCATAAATAAAACCTGGTGGTTGCCAGAGGGGAGCAGGTAGGGAATGAATGGAATAGATGAAGATGAAAAATAGGTAGAAGGTTCTAGTTATAAACTAAATAAGTGGGGCAGCCCAGGTGGCTCAGTGGTGTAGCGCCGCTTTCAGCCCAGGGCCTGATCCTGGAGACCTGGGATTGAGTCCTGCGTCAGGCTCCCTGCATGGAGCCTACTTCTCCCTCTGCCTGTGTCTCTGCCTCTTTCTCTCTTTCTCTGTGTCTCTCATGAATAAATAAATAAAATCTTAAAAAAAAAAACTAAATAAGTCACGGGGATGAAAAGTACACTGTATGGAATATAGTCAATGATATTGTACTGATGCTGTACAGTGGCAGATGGTAGTTACACTTACCGTGTTGTAAACCTGAAACTAATATAACGCTGTATGGCACATGTACTTCAATAACAAAAACAATGAAAATAAAATAAAAATAAAGTAAAAATAGAATTTAAGGTATATCAAGAGAAGGAAGAGGATAAGGAGCTAGAAGAAAGGCTATAGGTCATCCGAACAGGCATCCGAAATGAGAGTGTTCCTTTTGAGGTTTTTGGTAGCACCAAACAGGTCAGAAGTTCATCTACAGTAGGAACAATTTCCCAGTATAAATATATTCTAAGTTCCTGTCATTTTTGCATTATATGAGAACAGGTAACATACATTTAGTATCTCTAGTTTTGCTGTAGGCTAATTATTTATATGCACATAATACATGGGTATTTGAGATTGAAATGTATTTATCAATCCAACCGCATGAGCATCTGTTTGGCTGGGTCAGTGAACACACACATTCTTCCTAAAGTGATATTCAGGCTCTAACAATAGCTCCATTGGGTTCAGCTCTTTCCTTGTTCGGTGCATTTCCTGTATGCCAATAGTCAGAGCCAGCCAGCCTCACGCTAGGACATACACTGAGGGGCAGAGGCAGGGAAATATTTCAAGTGAACTCATTAATGACGAAGAAGGAAGAAATGTTTATAAAGTTGTTTATTTTTCAATCAACCAAATGGCTGTGAGCCCCAAATAAGAATGCAAGCGGGGTACTTAACATGATATCTGGCATAGAGTAAGAGATCAGCAAATGCGGCACTATGAATGCAGTGATTATAATTTATGGTATGTCATTGTCTCTCCTCTACGTAAGCAAACACATGTGTTCTAATAACAGGTATTACCCACTTGAGCATGTGTGTGGATGCACCCAGATATGGGCTGGGTGAAATCATGAGCTGCCACATGTGACCTATTTCTACATTTAGAATAAGTAGCTGTGTTGAAATGTTATGAAAGAATGTGCTTTAAAAAAAAAAAAAAAAAAAAAAGACCCAGCTCTTTGGTGTTGAAATAACTATACTATGAAGAATTATAAATGAGTGTATACACAGAGGTCGCTTTATATGGAGGTATCAGTAACTTTATTCTATATGAAAAAAAAATCTGTAGATAAAAGGGAAAAGGAGAAAACGGAACTTCATGGAAATACCAAAGTATCAAATGGAAATGTTCATTAAAAAGAAATATGTAATATGAAATTTTAATTTTTAAATATCTTTTTTTTTTTTTTTTGAGAGAGAGAGAGAGACAGAGAGCTCACAAGCAGAGAGAGGGGAAGAGGGAGAGGGAGAGAGAATCTCAAGCAGGCTCTGCATTCCACAGAAAGCCTGACGAGGGGCTTGATCTCATGACTCTGAGATCATGACCTGAGCCAAAATTCAAGAGTCAGATGCTAACTTACTGAGCCACCAAAGTGCCCCTTTAGTATGAAATTCATAAAACTGATCATTTGGTTCATGACGTTAATTATTTCTAACTAATGAAATCTTCTCGTTAAAGAAAGAAAAGAAAGCTAAGCATAAATCTTCAATATTAATAGTTAAGAATCTAGAACATTTTCACATTTCATTTTATAGGTTTAATTCACTTAAAACACATATAATGCCTAAGTGATAATGGTTAAAAATAAAATCGTCTCTGGGAGAAAATTGACAAGGATACTAGGATCGGCCCTGCCTCCTCAGAATCTACTGCTTTAAAAAGACATAAAATAAGAATTCCTCACCTCTCTTGCATGGCAGACTGCTAATTAGTATCTGTCTATAAGAACCAAAACCTTTTAAATAATTTAAAGAAAGGAGGGGTGATATTCATTGATTGGGATAAGAGAAGCAATGGAAGACAACAGGGGTGGGTTCCCAGTGGCATTGAGAGAAGTCTTGAAGGTTGAGGAATTTAACACAATCATTGCACCTAGTAAAACTGATGAGAATACACTTTGCCCCTTCTGTGTCCATCCCCGTGGACTCTTGGAGCCCATGGCTCATGCTTCAGCAAATCCGGGGAGTGGGGAAAGCACAGGGGAAGGGATTCTGAGCAGAGGCGTTGGTTTCCACCAAACAGCGACTTCAAAATGAGGATCCAGCAGGCAACCCTACCGTTATACCCCACTTTTAAGTAAATTATTACATTTAGTTCTCTGGACTGTCACAATTTATGCTCTTCCTCTTGGAGCCCTTGCTGCATGGACCGAGTTTACAATATCCCTCTAGCTCACACTGGTACTCCTCTCCAGGTCTAATGTGCATCCTTTTAAGCCATGACAGGTCTTCTAAGAGCAGGTTTGCTGATGGTGTGATCTAGGACAGGATTAGGCAAATGACAGCCCCCTGGACAAATCCAGACCACTGCCTGATTTTTGCATGGCCAATAAAATAAAAATAGTTTTTACATTTTCACATAGTTGGGGGAAAAAAATCAAAGCAAGACTAATATTTCTTGGCAAGTGAATTAAAATTCTAATTTCATGTCAGAAAGGGAGACAGAACATGAAGACTCCTAACTCTGGGAAACGAACTAGGGGTGGTGGAAGGGGAGGGGGGCGGGGGGTGGGGGTGACTGGGTGACGGGCACTGAGGGGGGCACTGAGGGGGCACTTGACGGGATGAACACTGGGTGTTGTTCTGTATGTTGGCAAATTGAACACCAATAAAAAATAAATTTATTATTAAAAAAGAAAGAGGAAAGAAAGAAAGGAAGAAAGAAAGAAAGAAAGAAAGAAAGAAAGAAAGAAAGAAAGAAAGAAGAAAGAAAGAAAGAAGAAAGAAAGAAAGAAGAAAGAAAGAAAGAAAGAAAGAAAGAAAGAAAGAAAGAAAGAAGAAGAAAAAGAAAGAAAGAAAGAAAGAAAGAAAGAAAGAAAGAAAGAAAGAAAGAAAGAAAGAAGAAAGAAAGAAAGAAGAAAGAAAGAAAGAAAGAAAGAAAGAAAGAAAGAAAGAAAGAAGAAAGAAAGAAAGAAAGAAAGAAAGAAGAAAGGAAGAAAGAAAGAAAGAAAGAAAGAAAGAAAGAAAGAAAAAAGAAAGAAAGAAAGAAAGAAAGAAAGAAAGAAAGAAAGAAAGAAAGAAGAAAAAAGAAAGAAAGAAAAGAAAGAAAGAAAGAAAGAAAGAAAGAAAGAAAGAAAGAAAGAAAAAGAAAGAAAGAAAGAAAGAAAGAAAAAAGAAAGAAAGAAAGAAAGAAAGAAGAAAAAGGAAAGAAAGAAAGAAAAGAAAGAAAGAAAGAAAGAAAGAAAGAAGAAAGAAAAATTTTTTAAAAATTCTAATTTCAATATTCATAGTCTTGTACACTCCTTCATGCAGAGCTGATAGTTTTCATGCTACAAGGGGAGGGTGAGTCACTGCAGCACAGACCATCTAGCTTGCAAAGCCTAAGTGATTTACTGTGATCTTTACAGAAAATGTTTGCTGACCTCTGCTCTAGGAAAATTATTTTGGATATACATAGATTTAAAAATATGGTGGAGGGAATCATACTCTGAGCCTATGACATAATTATATTATTATTAATATTTGAGAGAGAGAGACAGATTGGGGGAAGGGTCAGAGGGAGAAACAGAGTCCTAAGCAGGCTCCACACTCAGCGCAGACTCACAGAGCCTGACTGGGAGCTTGGGTCTCATGACCCTGAGATCATGAACTGAGCTGAAGTCAACAATTAGACACTGAACTGACTGAGACACCCAGGCTGCCCGTATGTTATAATTATAGAGCAATGGAAAAATCATGCAGAAAATTCTGATAAAATACCCATCTTATTACTTTTTAATCACAGGTCATACAGGAAAAATCTGATACAATGGATTTATTCTAGTAGGTGGATATAAGATGGTAAAATGATTCTGTTATTTCTAGTCTTATAAATGAAACTGAGCCCAAACACAGTTTGGGGGGAAATGATCAGGTAAAACATGTAAAATGATCATGTAAAATATAGGTTGCATTTTATTTTATTTTATTTATTTTATTTTATTTTATTTTATTTATTTTATTTATTTTATTTTATATTTTATTTTATTTATTTTATTTTATATTTTATTTATTTTATTTTATTTTATTTTATTTTATTTTATTTTATTTTATTATTTTATTTTATTATTATTTTTTTTTTAGGTTGCATTTTAAAACTGATTCTTTTTTTACTCTTCTGTGAAGGTCAGGGATACTAAATACTCCAGATCACCTTCAGTAAGAACACTGCATCAGCATATTTAAATCTTTGAATTCCATTACTTTCTGCTTTCTTGGGAAAGCTAAAAACCACATTTTATGGTAGATACCACTGGAAAATTGAGTCAAAAATCGGTCTTATTAATATATAATCACAACAGTCATAACAGCACAGCATAGCTTTTAAAACCGTAACATTATATTATCTGTATGTTTATATATTTCCTACATATGCTGTAGGATTACTTGTATTTTGAATAGAATTATGCCTTCAAGAGAAAGAGGCAGTCTGTACTAATGCCGGTGCCATACTAAGGGAAATATTATCCATACAATGTTTCTATTATTCCCCTCTATTAAAAATCTATTCATTAAACAATCTGCCATGCTTTCCTTTAAAAAAAAGAAAGATCTAGTACTAATTTTATCATAAAAGAATAAAAATGTCAATCTCTGAATACTCAATAAAGAGAAAAATACATCCTTTCTTTAAAAAACATCAAAATAGCAGATTTAATTATGTCCCCAAAGGTTTACTGTGTATGTAAAGAAAACTATTATTTATTTTAAATGATATAGCTGAGTTCATTTTAAATAAACCCTGAGAACATAAATCTGATTCATTCATAAGAGCTGAATTTGAGTGTATTTATGTAACAAAAGCAACATTTATCTTAAAAGGGATTAATGCACTATTTCAAGTAAATGAACAAGTATTCGTTAGTGACCTTCCAAACATTGTGCTAGTAGCAATAATTACTATTATTAATAAAATGCATCCTTCAGTGTATATTGACTGGTTCAATTTACTAAATATGCTGATTTTTACATACCTCTCCAAGATTATTTTGTAGGGAAAGTCTACTTTGCATGAGAAAATCAAGATGATATGCAGAATAACTACATTTAGAAGGACTTCACAAAATATGAGATTTGTAGGGACCCATTTTTCTGAATTCTCTCATCCACCTAAAGCCAGACATTTTGTGCAGATCATCTCATCTTCTTCATCCAGACGATGGAAAATATCTGATATCTTTTATTCCCTTTGCATGTGAACACTCAGTAACTATCCATTTTTCATTTTTAATCTATATATATATATATTTTTTTTTCTTTTCAGTAGTGCAATATTTCTGCTTTCTCCCCATTCATCTTTTCCACCCAAATCCCAATCTGCTCTGAGCAATCTCAACCTTGCTTGGCTGGAAACACCCATCTGATAAGAAAGACAGGATAGTCAATCAATGATGAGCCACACATAAAATTTAATACAAACTAAAATGTATGGGGGTGAAAAGAGAGGGGAAGGGACATCCCTGAGGGAAGCGAAGGGAACCAGACCTGTGATGGGGGTGCAGCCATGGGGCAGGGAATTAGAGAAAGAGATAGGTTGGCAGAGTCCACTGCTGCCCAGGGAGGGACAGGAGCTCTTCTCTTCATATTGCCTGAGGGCACCTACCCATCAAGACCAATGCTGGCTGTGCCTGCTGGAGGGGGGGTGGGGAGAAGGGGAGGTCCCAGGCCACTACATGTCCCATGTCCTCGGCTTTTCTGTCTCTGAAGGGAAGCCTGCAGCTCCAGGGGAATAGAGTGCCACCGAGAACTTACTGATGCCCAGGACTTGGAAAGATCAATGATCACTGACAAGACTTTCATCTGTGTTTTCCACGGGTCCTGAGCAACAGAACCTACTGGGTAGGTTGGTATCACGGTGCTTCAAATCCTTCCATTACTCCAAGTCCAACTGTCTACTGTCAGTGTGATCTGAGTCTCTGTGCTCTTCCCCCGTTACAGGCTCAGGACTTGACCTCCTGGCTGTTTCCTCTACAGTATCTCTCTCCACCCCTGCCTCCACCAGGGCCTCCCACAACCTCATCCCCATGGTCTCCTTCAAAGCAGTTTCCTGATTCTCAGCCTCCCAAGACTTGATGAAACTTGCTTACCACCCTCAGATACATTTTCTTCAAACATCACACAGTTTTTCAGGTTAGTTCTCCTCCTGAATACCTTCTGGATTCCCATTAGCTCAGAATAAAGTCCAGTCTCATCAGTCTCATTATTCACAGTTGGGTTCGATTGATTTTACATTCCCTGTCTGACTTTGCAGTAGTCTGTTCTAGGTGGACCAGTTTCTACTTTGTGTTGACTTCTTCCCTATCATTGCTGATTGCAGCCCTACCCTTCAAAGTAAATGCCATCCACTGCAGTAAAACACAAGTCCCAGGATGTTCACCGGCCTTGCACTCTGCGGGGGTTTTGGTGGTAAAGCTCTGCACACATCCATCGTGCCCCATTTATACAAGTTATCTCATGTATAACTTTAGGGAAATAGTTATATTTGCATTTTTTTTACTCTATTTTACACTGTTTTGGGAAAAGATACATTGAGCTTTTACTGATGTTTTAGCAGGAATAAAAACAACACTAAATAATCACAGGGAAAATTATGCCCCTTTAAATCACATAGAATATACTTATAAATGTAGAAGAGAATCTTAAAAATAGGGAGTCTATTACACACTAAAAAATCCTTATTTCCCAAGAAAAGTGGTATTTAGTAATTCATAATTAAAATGCTTAAACAAAATATAAATATTTTACTTTGCTAAACTTTACTTTGTAAAACTCAAATGGATTCCAAATTGTAATTGAATGGATGTACTGGATAATATTTTTAGGTTGAAATAGAATTTTTAAATTGTCTAGCCTTAAATTATATTTAATAGATGTGGTTAAAAAAAAACTGTAACCACAGAGAATCTTATTATGTGAACATGAGTCTACTCTTTTTTGGTTTTTGTTTGTTTAGTGCCAATACTTATGGAACACATTTGCAAGCAACCAGAGAGAGGTGCTTGTTGTGGCTTGCAGTAGAATATTAAGGGTTTCAGAGTAAGATGCACCTTCCTTTGTATCTTGGCTGTCTCAAATGATAAGCCTGGATTACAGAGTCTCCATAAGCCTCGGGTGTTTACAAAATTTTAATCAGAATTACATATTCATGAATGTGAAGAGTCTAGTAAAAAATCTGGACAATAGTAATTTATGATCATTCATAAGCCCTATTATCTTTGGATTTCTACCTACTACATTATATGACAGGATCCAAAAGATATATGTGTTTACCTGCTGAATGAATAAATTGGTGAATTAATGAATAATTAGAAGGATTCAAAGTATATATCTGGCTATTAAAGAATTAGTAAAATGTAAAGTTCATAAAGAGTCCATAATTCCTTAATGATTGTTATAACACTTTCAAAAATTGGCCTTATGAAGTGTTGTGGTGTAGACAATACTAATTTTATTCTCATTTACCATTGCCTAGCCTATATTTGAAAAATTATGTAGGTATATTATACAGGGGTGTGTGTGTGTGTGTTTTCTTTCACAGACCTAGACTAGTTTAATATTTTTAATATGTATTAAATTTTACTTCTAAAAATTAATAATTATAACCTGAGTTTGAGTGGAAGATCTAAGTTGAATAGTGACCAAATAGGTGGGGCACATCTTAGCAGCTTTTAAATTAACTCTTTTGTAGAGAAACAATTTGAAATTACAAATTAAAATTATTAGCTGCCATATGCATGCATCCTAGTTACCAAGTCTTTGGACTTTCCTTAATATAATTGAGAGATACATATTTTCACAGATTAATGGAATTTTGCCCTAATCTTTGAAGGGGGTTATGATTGGAAAAGCAGAGATTAAAGAGTTTTGCCTAGAAAGCAACACATTTTCCTAATATATGGAGAAGTCTGACATTGGGTAGATTGTAGATATAAAAGAAATGTCCTCCTTTTTAACCTACGTGGTCTCTTTGTGACAACTTTCCACATTGAATATACGCCATTATATACACTACCTTTGATCAGAAACTCACAAACCAGTTGGCAAGGTTAAACAGTTCACTCTCTGCCTCCTCTTGCATGCAATTAGGGCCACCTTTCGCCTTTTTCCAAGTAGCAATAGAGGCTCTTCCTGAGAGGATGTTAGGAGCTGATGGCCAGCATGTTGGAAGAAAGTGAAGAGAACATTCCACTGGCACGAACAGGATGGCACATGTTTTTGCCACCTCCACAGCATGTTGCTGGTTAAACATACTAATTTCTCCTTTAGGGGCCCAATATTTCACAAAGATTCCTCAATTATGGCAAAGCGAGGAGTTTTATCATCAGTATTTTTTCATGGAAGTCAGCCTCTGTCTTTGAGTATTCTTTTCTTCTAATGCTGACCTTGGCCAGACAAAAAGAGAAGGGATACAGAGTTGGATGGAAATATAATAAATCCAGAATGTTACAAACATCAACTGTCATTTGTAGGGAAAAGAAATTATCAAAACCTGGGAAAGAAATCAACCAATAGAAAAGGTTGACACAAAAGATACGTGCAGGGGAACTCCTTCATCTTTGGTTTTAGTCTTGTATTTCAGTGACACATTAGCAACACATTTTTATGAGAACATTCGCTGTGTCATTTTCTCACAGACATGCTTCAGGCAAACTAAAATCAACTTTGATTAATTATTATTGTTTGTTATCTGTACTCAATGTTTGCAATGTCATAAAGTGTGTCTAAAAAATAAAACTGGGGATTTGATATCTGTGCAGTTTTCTCTCAGAGGAATGAGTGAAAAGATAAACTCTGAGTTTAAATGATTTATTTTTCTTCTTGTTTATGTACTGGAAGAGGGATATTTTTAAACGGTGAAAAAGAACATTGCTTCTTGGCGCCTGGGTGGCTCAGTCGGTTGAGCATCTGACTCTTGATTTCAGCTCAGCTTATGATCTCAGGGTCATGGGATCGAGTCCCACACCGGGCTCAGTGCTCAGCTTGGAGTGTGCTGGAGATTATCACCCTCTCCCTCTGCCTCTGCTATTCCCCTGGTTGTATTCTCTCTCTCTCTTTCTCTCTCTGTCTCTCTCTCTCTCTTTGATAAATACATAAAATCTTACAAAGAAAAGAAAAAACAAAGTTTCTAGAATATTGCTTCTGGAATCAAGGAAAATATTTAGGCATTGAGATATTTTTAAACACACATATAGTCTCATCTCACCATTAACTCATTCAACACATTCTTAGTGGGATACTTGTGGATGCGCAATTGATCTAAACCATGGAATGAGACTCAGGCTGAGTTTTAGATAGAAGTGAAAGTGGATTTAATGGCCATGTTGTCAAGCCTGAATACTGAATGCCTTGAGAAAAAGGATCAGTCTAAAAAATCACGTCCAGGAGGGCAGAGGGGTAACAAGAACTGAATCCATGTTGAAGGGTCAGTTAGAGAGGACAGGTACAAATAATAAGCAATTTCACAATTCCAACCCTAGAGATATTAGCTCAAACAGATGGAAGACATCTTTTATGGAAGGCTAATAGCCAAGCCATCAGGCAAAATAAGTAGTCCTTAAAGCCACACTAGGTTACAGAGTAAACTTCCTACAACATACCCATCTATAAAGATAAATATGACCCAGTTCCTGGCTTAAAGGTTTGGATAGTCCATTTGGGAAAACAGATGAGTTATCTGGTATAATAAATGTTATGTTGCTTTCAAGGCAAAGTAGGCAGATGGAGCAGAGAGTCAGTAAATCTGCAAGGAATGGAGACAAAGGAAAACTTCTAGGAAAAGACTCCGGAGCTGTTGTTTTGTTTTATTTTAAAGACTTTATATATTTATTTAAGAGAGAGTGAAAGAAAGAGCACGAATGAGGGGAAGGAAAGAGGGAGAAGCAGACTCCCCACTGAGCAGGGAGCCCAGTGTGGGACTCAATCCCAGGTCCCTGGGATCATGACCTGAGCTGAAGGCAGATGTTTACTGACTGAGCCACCCAGCTGCCCCTTGAGATGTTTTTTTACAGATGAACAAGATGCTGGACAAACTCTACGAAAGACATCGAGGCATCATATGTATGTTTTCTTTGAGTAACTTTTGTATGTTAATCAGGTTAACTTTGAGTAGGTGAGTTTGAACATGGAATACTTCATAGACCAGGCTCATAGATTTAACCATTTTTAAATTCCTTTTTTTTAGTGTCTATTTTTCAGAAGGAGTACTCTAAGAAAACAGTAAAGTTTTATGAGGCAGTGAGACCACCTAGGAGACTGCTGTGCTTGTCACAATAATAGAACATGGAGTCTTAACCAAATAGCAAAGCTCGTAGGAAGGAACTGATGAAATAAATAGCTAACAATCAATCAGATCTACTAATCAACAGAACTAATATGTAGAATAGGAGGCAGGATATCCAAGTTGCTTCTTGGCTTACACAATTAGAAAGGTGAATAAATAAAGGAATGTAGCGGGATGATGGCTATTATAATTTTAGAGATGGGATTGAATATCTATTGGACAATCAAATGGTCAAAACCAGGATGAAATAATCCTGCATTAAAAAAAGAAACAAAACTAATCCACTCAAATCATAAAGACTTTCAGTAGATTATTAATTTTGGTTGTATTCCTGGAATTTTCATTATATGCCTTCAATTTTTTGTTAGATTCTATAATTTATTTTGACTTAAAGGGAACAATAACTATCACTAAAGTGAATGAATTCTATCATATTACCTGTTCTGGGAAAACAAGTAAAAATATAATGCACTATACTACTTTATTGATTATTTACATGTGCAATTAATCACAGAAAAATTATATGGTCAATAGTTATTCAAACAACCTTCAGTAAAGCTGAATTTTAACATCCTAAAATAATTATAAAAGCACATCTATTAAATTCAAGCTAAGAGGGGTATAGAATTATATCCATTTTTGATAGTGGTTTGCTACTAGCTGCCACAGAATCCTTATTGGTTTTCTCCCATCTATCACAGCATCATGTATGAACTGTGGATGACTAGAAATTACTATTTCTGATTTCAGTAAATGAGCCCTAGCCACACCAGCCCTTAAAAGCAGGCCTTTAAGTCTGCATGCTAAAGTGATAAAGAGAAAGTAGCAAGTGGAAGTTCCTTTCAAGGATTCATATATATTTTCTTTTTTAAAAAAATAGATTTTATTTATTTATTCATGAGAGACACAGAGAGAGAGGCAGACACAGGCAGAGGAAGAAGCAGTCTCCCTGTGGGAACCCTGATGCTGGACTCGATTCCAGGACCCCAGGATCATGCCCTGAGCCAAAGGCAGATGCTCGACCACTGAGCCACCCAGGTGCCCTATATTTTCTTCTTACATACAGATAGATTCGTTCAACATGAATCCTCTGATTATTCTATTCATTTCTCCTCATGTATTCTAAATAAGCCAGTTTAAAACAAAATCGTTATTTTTGTTTTCTTCATCACTTATATTCTATCTAATTGGATGTGTGCCATTTTATTATTAATTTTGTTTAATATTACTGAGGGGAAATGTCAATCCATCTTTTTTTTTTTTTCAGTGAGAAACAATGCTGTATTTTGGGCTCTTAAAACCAAGCATCTTGTCTCTAAAACACTAAACCGCATGGGTTGGCCCTCATGAGTTAAAATGTTAGCCACATTAAGAATCCATGTTCTTAATCAGGATGAAGATGAGATATTTTGGTTTCTAATAAAATTTCAGCTAATATTTGTGTGTGTTACACTTAAATATTAAAAAGAAAACCTCATAGAAATAATTTAAAAGGATATAAAGGAAGAAATGCAACAGCCCTACATTAAAGGGTTTGAAATATTTCAAGCATTGGCATCCTTATTCTTAAATCTTCCATTCCAAGGGAAAATATAAGCATTTGCACTATACCCAAGATTGGATCAAAAAAGTAGACATAAGCTTATTAATCACTTATCTGAAATTTCCATATAACAAAATATGCCATAGACTGTAAATTCAGACCTGGATTTTGCCTCAAGAGGATTGGGAGTGTATTTTTTTAAGAATTTTTTTTTTAAGACTTTATTTATTTATTTATGAGAGGCACACAGAGAAAGAGGCAGAAACACAGGCAGAGGGAGAAGGAGGCTCCCTTCAAGGAGCCAGATGTGGGACTCGATCCCAGGACCTTGGGATCACACCCTGGGACAAAGGCAGATGCTCAACCACTGAGCTACCCAGGTGTCCCAGGAGTGTATGTTTCAAGGAAAAATATTTATACATTTTTTGGGAGCTGTACATGTTATAGGTCAAACTAGGATAGACAGTGAACAGGCTACAGGAATATAAAAAGGAAGTAGGGAATGGAAAGTATATTCTCACTTGCTCAAGTGAAATTATAACTGAGAATCTCTGGTTACCAGACTAACACCTGAGCTTTGGTTCCAAATTGGTTTTGGTCTAACACTATAATGAGTATGGAGATTGTAGAAGGTCCAGGAAATGAGGTAAGTTCCTGTGGAAGGAGTTATGTTATATTTTGATTAAATGCAGCAACCTGAAGAAGGGAGCAAGGAGGAACCTGAAGGTCAGAGAGCCACATAAGAAGTGGAAGAGTGTCCATTGAGTACTTTCTCCTGGATTTCTTGGTTTTTAGGCATATTGTTTTGTGAGAGGCAAAGAATAAAGCATTCTAGATAGAACTTGAACTCTTTTCCTTGTAAAATTTGGATTCTTTTCAGAAGTTGGTCTCATCATCCCTTAAAGAGATTTGCTTGATCCTGAAGCCTGGTGAATTTGTTCTATAAAAAAATAAAAAAAAATAAAAAAAATAAAAAAAGGAAGCAAGGGAGTGTTGCCCAAGAGTGAAGAAGTCTAGTTGTTGACCACACTGTTTGTCTAGCTCAGGGAGAGAAGGGAGATAGTGTATCATGGGGTAGGGCACGTCTTCATCCAAGGAGGAGGCTGGAGAGAACTCAGAGCAACTTTCATGGAGAACACCTTGACCCTGTTAGAAGAGGACAATCCAGCAAAAGGCAGAGCAAGGAAACCAACTAGCACAAATTCTTCTTGTCCAGTCATATATGACCCATTGAGGGAAATGGGGCTCTCTGTGCATAGTTCCAGAAAATAAGGAGTATCTATAAACCAGTTGTCTCTAACCTGATGAATATACTCACTGTGCAGAGATCCCCCCACAACCAACATGCAGATCATTAAAACCGACTCTTGGTCATAAAAGGAGTGTAGGCACGTAGAGAGATTTTATGAAAATCAATAAACAAGGCAGCCAGAACTGTCCACGAGTCCATGCATCCCCTGAAGTCCCAAGCCGCCCACACTCAGCAATGATGCCTCTGCCTCGTCCTCTGGCCACTCCTCAGCTTCACAAATACAACTTCCAAGTTCAGTTCCCTTACGTAAGTGGCCAAAAGACCGAGCCTAATTCACAGGGCTCCTCATGCCTATATGCTTGCATTGTACGTGTGCATTATTCGTATCAAGGACAAAAGCAACATTGTAATTCAAGGGGATGAGACTTTTTATAAGTGAAATTAGGAGATCTTGACATCATTTTATATCCTTAAGAATGTTCTTTTGTGGGGAGGAGGGCAGAGGGAGAGAGAGAATCTCAAACAGGCTCCACACCCAGTGCGGAGCCCAACATGAGGCTTAATCTTACGACCCTGAGATCTTGACCCCAGCTAAAATCAAGTCAGATGCTTAACTTAACTGAGCCACCCCGGTGCCCCTCCTTAACAATGTTCTTTATATAATCTGTCAGTATCACAAATAAAAACATTTAAAAAAAAGATTAAAATTTCAAAATGTTCTTTCATTGGTGTCAACAGCAGTTCCATTTTGTTACAGATATGGAAAATGAAGAATATTTTACTTATTTATTTTTTGATGGTTATATAAGTTCCTGGACTTACTGCATTTTATCCAAAATTACACATTTTTATGTGGAAAATGCAGAGTAATTTATTTGTTCATCTGGGTGGCAGCTGTGATTTTGGTGTATGAATGAGGGCTCTGTAAATTTTCTTTAAAAAGGATGAGAATTGGGGATCCCTGGGTGGCTCAGTGGTTTAGCACCTGCCTTCAGCCCAGGGTGTGACCCTGAGGTCCCGGGATTGAGTCTCACATTGGGCTCCTGCATGGAGCCTGCTTCTCCCTCTTCCTGTGTCTCTGCCTCTGTCTCTCATGAATAAATAAAAAATAAAAAAATAAAAAATAAATAAAAAGTTTGAGAATAATGGAAAGCAAAATTGAATTCAGAAAAAGAGATGAAGAAAATGTATATATTTTCTTTTAACTTTGGTAATTAAAACAGTTAATTTGAAAGATGCCTGTACATACATGCTGTCTCCCAACTGCTTCACCTAGGAGTATGCTAAACAAACATTTAAACCTCATGAAATTTAAAAGACACATGATTAAGCTTCTTTACATTCATGAAACTACAGCTTATTGTACTCTACAGTTTTAAAATAACATAAAATATCTGGCATTACTTCTTTGGATAGCAAGCCCAAAATGGAGTTCTGATTTGAGTTTTGTTTTTTTTAAGGTAGATTCCCTGGTAGCCTCTTTAGGCAGATAAAGATTTCCATTCATGTGCTAACCATCCAACTCATAATGCAAGATGTTATCATTCACCAAAATTTTATGTTCATATTTTTTCCTTACTAAAAAATAACACATATATAAGTATGCCTAAACAATATGTTGTTTAGTATTGTTTCTTTTCTTTTTTTTTTAATAATTTTTATTTATTTATGATAGTCACAGAGGGAGAGAGACAGGCAGAGACATAGGCAGAGGGAGAAGCAGGCTCCATGCACCGGGAGCCTGATGTGGGATTCGATCCTGGGTCTCCAGGATCACGCCCTGGGCCAAAGGCAGGCGCCAAACCGCTACGCCACCCAGGGATCCCTCTTTTCAAAATGTATAAAAACAATCTCATTTTATAAATAAAAAATCATTCTGGGACTTGCTTTCCTGACTCACGGTCAGGAATAGCTCGTATAAATACACGAATTTAAGAAACTCCTATAAAATACAGTTAAATAGTTGAAATTTGATTTAATAATTCAAGTAATAAAAAGATAGCTGCAGACAAAAAAAAAATAGTTATAGAATCTGTATTTCATGGCTCCCCATCCATCATTCAGTTGCCTGTGCCTCTCCATGTACTGAGAAATTTTCTAACCCTTTGCTTACCAATACCATTTCTATGTGGTATTGGTTAGAGCTCCATTACGTAAGTGGAATAAATAATAATATAATCACTATTAATTTAATCACATATAACACATTAAGCATTATGCTGAGGGTGCTGCAAAAAATTAAACATTTAATAAAAATTCATCAGTTAGGATAGGTAAAGATATGCTGTGGTAACAAACAAAAAGAAATAAAACAGGCTCAACGCAACAAGACATATATATACTCTTGTTCATTCTCCACATCTGAATGGTTCTGCTATTGAAGCTGCTCTGAAAAGCAATTTGGCAGAAGGGAATAATGAGACAGTCTGCAGATGGAAGGAAATGTGGTGAACGATACACTGGCACTTGCATTTTTTCTTTCAGAGGTGATTTTCATTAAATTCCCTTTTTATCACAAATATCACGGTTGGACATCATTTAAAGAACACGAAAACAGAAGACCTGCAGAAGTGCAATCCTGTAATGTGCCTGGATGGAGAACTAGAAGTATTCAGTATCAAGTCTAATAGCTGACCTCCCTCAAGAAAACATTCTGAGAGACTCATTATCAATATTTGTGAAAGAAGGTGAGATAAAGTACAATTAATCAATATAAAATCATTAATCCAGTAATTCTTGGAATGATATGAATCTATTTCCAAAGCCCTTTCCTCTATTGTTAACATTTTAATTGGATCTTAAATGTAGTTTATTAATCATAAATCAGTTTATTAATGCCCTATTTAATACTTTTTTTAATAATCAGTTTATTAGAGCCTATCATCATTACATCATCATTACCAAGTGAATGGAGCTCTTCTTACAAAGTATGTATTCTAGAATGTAATGACCATTACCAAGTTGCCCAACACAAGAACTCCAATAGTATGGACACCGCACACCTGCACCTCTCTAGCGGCCCACCCCTCCACTCCACTCCAGGAGGGAATCTCTCTCCTAGCTGCCACACAAGGGCTAACCTTACAGGCAGACCTTGCTGAGGACAGCACTCTCAGGTTTCGGTGCACCATACAACTAAATTGCATTTAACCTGGATATATCACATTTTCCCTCTCATTGGAAATTCACAAACATCATGAATGATGTTGACAAACCATGGAGCTATCTTAAACAAATATATTTTCAAGAAACCACACATCTTGGGGCACCTAGGTGGCTCAGCATTTGAGCCTCTGTCTGCCTTTGGCTCAGGGCGTGACCCCGGGTTCCTGGGATCAAGTCCCACATCAGGCTTCCCGCAGGGAGCCTGCTTTTCTCTCTGCCTGTGTCTCTGCAACTCTCTGTGTGTCTCTCATGAATAAATAAGCAAAAGCTTAAAAAAAGGGGTAAAAAGCCACGTGTCTTAAAAACACAGCATGCTTTAAGACTTTAGGTTGAGTCTCTGAAATGTACACAACAGAAAGAAAGATGGGCAAAATTGACAGGAGAGTGCCAGGTCACAGCCTAGTGTCACTTTTCTTCTTTTTAAAATTAATACTTGGAATGATAGAAAAATCCAAAGACGCCCAAGTCTACACAATATAATATTTTAAAAGCCTTTAATTTGATAAGACACATAAGTCTGAAATTACTATAGTCCTATTGTTTCCTAATAATAGGAAACAGGGACAGGTGTTTTGCTGGTTTACCCAAAATCATGTAAAGGAAAACTGTGACTATGTTGAGACATATGATGGTGAAATATATGTAGACAGGATTTCAGTAAACTGTGGTTCTTTTGAGTATATGGAAGTCCTACAAATCTTCCCATCATAGCATATGCTACTTCCTTGTTCTGAGCTCTGTTTCTTCCTCCATCACTTATTTCTGCCTCTGCTTATCCTACTCCTATTCAAAGCTCAACTCAGAACTGTTCTTTAAGAACAAAAAGAAATCAATCAATCAATTGATCAATAAAAAACATAACACAGCTGACTCCATAATGATTTAGTTAGCGATTCTGTTTACCCATAATATGCTTTGGCAGCTTTGGCAGCTTTGGCAGCTTTGGCAGCTTTGACAGCTTTATGCGTTTTCTTTTCTGTCTGTGCCCCTACCAGTGCTGTAAAATCCTAAAGGGATGTGCTAATTTTCTATGGCTGTTGTAACAAATCGCCACGGACTACACAGCTCAGAACAGACAGTTCTGTAAGACATAAGCCTCACTAGCCTAAAATCAAGGTGTGGGCAGGGCTGTGTTCTTTTCCTGGGGTCTACAGCAAAATATACTTGCTTGTCTTTCGAGCTTCTAGAAGCTTTCCACTTTCCTTGGCTCGCGGTCCTTTCTCTATCCTTAACAGTAGTGACAGCCAGATAATTTCTTCTCAGAGCACATCACTCTCACTTCCACACTCACAGTTCCCTCCCATGCAGAATTAAACTGTTTCAGTTTTCCACTTTTAAGCCCTATTGATTACATTGAGTCCCCTGCATAATCCAGCATAATCCCTTTATGCTGAAGTCAGATGAGTAACTTAATTTTACCTGAAATCTTAATTGTCCTTTGCCACGTAATGTAATATACTTATAGGTTCTGGGAATTAGGATGTGGAATCTTTGGGGAGCTATTACTCTGTTTACCCCTAGGGGAGATAATGATTATCTGGTGTGTGTCATGAGGTCAATACCTGTGGTATTGAAACAATCAAATTTCAGGATATATGTAGCTCATTTTATTCAGCACCGTGGACAGAAGCTTTTTGTTTGTTTTTGTGTCTCCCCCTTCCCCCCCCCCCCACCCATCTGCAGCAGGTGAGGACCTACTCCATGGACAATATCCAGGTCAATTTGGCTAACTAGTTTATTACAAATATCTCCTACCAAAGAGTTATTTTCAATTCTTCTGTTCATGTAACAGATAAGGAAACTATATCCCAGATAGGGAAAAGTGATATTTTTCAAGATCATTCAGCATAGGTCTTCTCAAATCTTAGCCTTGTCAATTCTGGATATCCCTTTGGCAAAATAGTCTTATAAAAGTGGTCTCCGTTATTGATCGTCTGCTCTCAAAGTCACTTGAGGGGATCACTTCAGCTCTGAGATTACCAGGAAGCACTGTGCCTCACCATTGTCTATGCTATGATTTCATCTCAGTGTTTCTAAATTTGCAACTCTTCAAGCATCACAATGATATTTTATGGAGGAGATATTTGCAAATGACATACAGAACAAGGGCTAGTATCCAAAATCTATACAGAACTTATCAAACTTAGCAACAACAAATCTAGTCAAGAAATGAGCAAAAGTGGGCAGCCCGGTGGCTCAGCAGTTTAGCACTGCCTTCAGTCCAGGGCCTGATCCTGGAGACCCAGAATCAAGTCCCACATCAGCCTCCCTGTATGAAGCCTGCTTTTCCCTCTGCCTATGTCTCTGCCTCTCTCTCTCTCTCTCTCATAAATAAATAAAATCTTAAAAAAAAAAAAGAAAGAAATGAGCAAAAGACATGAACAGACATTTCTCCAAAGAAGACATCCGTTGGCTTACGGATGCATGAAAAAATGTTTAACATCACTCATCATCAGGGAAATACAAATCAAGACCATAATGAGAGACCCCCTTACACCAGTCACAACAACTAAAATGAATAACTCAGGAAACAGATGTTGGCAAAGGTATGGAGAAAGGGGAGCCCTATTACACTGCTGGCGAGAATGTGAACTGGTGTAGCCACTCTGGAACAGTATGGAGTTTCCTCAAAGAGTTAAAAATAGAGCTACCCTACAAACCAGCAATTGCACTTCTAGGTATTTACATCCAAAGGATACAAATACAGTGATTCAAAGGGGTACCTGTACTCAATGTTTATAGCAGTAACGTCCACAATAGCCAAACTATGGAAAGAGTCTAGATGTCCATTGACTGATGAATGGATAAAGAAGATGTGGTATATATATTCAATGGAGTATGACTCAACCATCAGAAAGGATGACATCTTGCCATTTTCAACAACATGAATGGAACTAGATGGTATTATACTAAGCAAAATAACTGAATCAGAGAAAGAGAATATACGATTTCACTAATATGTGGGATTTAAGAAACAGAACAGAGGATCATAGGGAAAGGGAGGGGAAAAATAAAATAAGGCAAAATCAGAGAGGGAGACAAACCCTAGGATACTCTTAACTATAGGAAACAAACTGAGGTCGCTGGAGGGGAGAGAGGTGGGGGGATGGGGTAACTGGGTGATGGACATTAAGGAGGGCATGTGATGTAATGAGCACTGGGTGTAATATGCAACTGATGAATCCCTAAATTCTACCCCTGAAACTAATTATACACTGTACGTTAACTGAATTGAATTTAAATTTTAAAAAGTGGTATTTTATTTACAGAAGTCCTTAATATCCTGATGTCACTCTAGTTCTTCATAGAAGTAGGGGGACTACTTCATTCCTCTACTGTGTGTTACATTTTATAACTTGAACAACACAATAGATCTACTTAAACTCTGGGAATATAGGGTCTCTCACACACACGTAAAAATATTTTTAGTTTCTTATGACCATATGTTTTAGACATATGTTTATGAGACTGGGCTGGTGTACAAAATTCAGGGGGAAACTATGCATTTCACCTTTATATTTTTACTATCATCAAATGAGTTTTTTCAGAAAAGGAGGCTATGGTCTACCAAATAACTGACTGATTTATAAATAAGATTATCTTTCAAAACTCAAATTTGGACTGTGGAGTAAGAAATCTTTCCCAGGAATCTCTGCACACTGTTAATATATTCAGAGCATAGATGGTTATCTTCACTAAAGGCATTTAGTAATAATTAAAATCCTAATGTTCTCAGGTAAAATTTTACCCAGAGAGGAACGGTAGAGAAAACGGGGAAAATAAGATGACTAATGGGATTAGGATGGTGCTCAGCTTCGGTTCTTCATACTTGTATCCCCATAACATAACACTTCTGCCCTTTAGCCCTCATGTTCCTTAAGGAGGACAAACACTGCTAGGGAGTATTACTTTTAATCTTTCCAAATTAACAGTTGTATTTCATGTTTTCATATTGAATTACACGTGGGTGTGGAAATAATGCATGATCATTTTCCTTACACTTAATTTTTAAAAAATTGCATATATGCACATTTATTAATAAATTAAAAATCCTATTTTTGTTTTATATAATGCAGTCACCACAAAATCTAAAATCATTTTTAATTTCTATAGTTTGTAATATGATTTATAGGAATTCAGACAAACATGATTTCAAAGAATGAGTCTATGAGGAAGAATACATATATTATTTGGACTTAGATTCCTAAAATCTTATTTGGTCAACAGATTAAGAGTTAAAAGGTATTTATTGAAGTAAAATCTAAATTTGCTCATTTTATATTATTAAAAAGGAAGTAAAAGGTCTAAAATCTCTAACTTTTTAGAGAAACATTCTTCATTCTAGAATGCTAGATTGACATTCTATTATTTCTCCATTATTTTGACTTTAATTATTTTAACAAATTAAACAAAACATCAATGTCTATCTTTCTTGGGAAAAATTATGTTTCTTATTTTGAAGTAATATCCAATATATAATTGTTATCTTAGCAATTACATGTTTTATTTTTTTAAAGATTTTATTTATTTATTCATGACAGACACAGAGAGAGAGAGAGAGAGAGAGGCAGGGACATAGGCAGAGGGAGAAGGAGGCTCCATGCAGAGAGCCTGACACAGGAGTCGATCCTGGGTCTCCAGGATCATGCCTTGGGCTGAAGTCAGAGCTAAACCACTAATCCACCCGGGCTGCCCAACGTTTTAATATATAATTGTCATTTTATCAAATGTATATTGGACATTGCTATAAAGAAAAGCAAATTCATTAACTTGTTACCACATTAAGTAAAGGATCAGAGAGTAATAAAAATTAAACGTATTTTTCTTTCAACACAAAACAAAACCAGAATAATTGTACATTTGATAATTTTCTCCCACCTTGGTGATCTTTTAAGAAAAATCAGGGCAAAACATTCAAAATACTTACAGTTATTGTGGCAAAAATTCAACATCATTCTGAATCGACTACTTGCTCTTTCCAACTCAATTTGCCCTCAATTAAACTCATGATATCCCTGCTAATTGTGGTCCTTTTAGTTTCTGTCTCAGTGAATAGCCCTGTTCTCAAGACGACTTATCCCAACTTTGCCTCCCTTTACTCCCCTCACTCCCTCCTGGTTTTTAATAAATCACACATCATATGTGTGTATATTTTAAATATAAAATATTTATTTTATTTTAATTACAAAAATATAAATAGACACACATAACTACCACTGTCTCCTGCTTAGACTATCCAAGGACCTGTATCTTGCCTGTGGGGTTAATATTCTCTACCAATCCTATGGGAATCCATTCTTCTCACTATATCTAGCGATCTGTATTAGAACAAATGGGATCACGTTGTCAGACTGTTCTTTTCACTCCTGCTCCTGCTTTTACAACTCCAATGGTTTCACTTACTAGTAAAACTAAAATGATCACTGTTAACCATCAACAAACCCAGGTCCCTGCCTACCTCCTCAGCTTCATTAGCATTTAATTTACACTGGCCTTCATTCAGACACCAAGTCATACCCTGCTTACTTCTGATCATGGGGCCTCACATGTTATTCCCTCCTTCTGGAATGAACTTGCCCCAACACTTTCCACAGCACTTGGCATATAGTAGCAATCCTATAAAAGTGTGTTGGATAAATACATAATTAAATAAATGAATACTGATGAAAGTGATTAGTAACTCAGATATACTACATAGGATCTAGCAGATATTCAATGAGTTATAAATTATAGAAAAAAAATATTCACTAGCAGAGATACAGTGATTCATAGACAACTTATTTTTCTGACTAGAACAATCATGATCATGTCCTAAACCAGGATAATCATAATGGCTCAGTTTAGAGGTAGAAGTTCATTTCTCGTGTTCTTAATTCCATATATATATTTTGAATCCATTAAAACTAAACAAAAAACTAAAAATGCATATCTGGCAATACATAACCCAAATGTTTTTTCTATAAAAGTATCAGCCTTTACTAAAGTGACTTTGACCCAAGGTCATTCCTTGTAAACATCTCCTGTAACCTTCCAATGTGAAAGAGAAGAAGGAATGGTGATAAAGTTTGATAAACCTATTCTGACATATGAGTTTTCTTTTCATTTATTTTAAGAGCATCTCTTCAAATAACTTTTTATATCAAACCTGTTCAAAACTATTTCCAAATCTCAAACCTGAAAGAATGTTCACAAAATACTTAAGAAATATATTTTAGAAGGGCCAGCAAAGATATTACCTTTCCTTCTACTTTTATATAATGAAGTTCTACAATAGAATTGTAGAATTGATCAGCATAATTTGCTAATATATTCCAATCAAGGTGTTGCCAGACTTCTGCATTATGAGAAGAAAGTCTTATTTTGAGATTCTTTGAAGTTAGAATATAATTTTCCCTTTGTGCATACTTTTGTGCAACATGTTTGTTTATTGTCTGTATTCCCTAAAAGGTAGTTTTTTTTTTTCTTTTTTTTTTTTTATTGGTGTTCAATTTACTAACATACAGAATAACACCCAGTGCCCGTCACCCATTCACTCCCACCCCCCGCCCTCCTGTGCATACTTTTGAAATTCACTTGCTCCTATATATCTTTCATTAAAGAATTATTTATTTATTTATTTATTTATTTATTTATTTATTTATTTATTATTTTAATTTATTTATTTAGACTTTTTTTTCCCCGTTAGAGCAATATGTCTTTGTAGTTTGGTATAGATTCAAAAAAAAAAAAAACTCCATTTAAAATATGGGTATAGGGGTCTTCCTCCTGACTGGTCTTTTGTGTGTTCTCAGATCTGCCAAAGCAAGATGTCTTCAGGAAATGCCAGAAGTGAGTCCCCTTGTCCCCAGCTGCAAAGTCAATGCCATTACACCAAATTGTCAGTTTCTGACTACAAAGGAAAATATGCTGTGTTCTTTCACTCTCTTGACTTCATCTTTCTGTGACCCATAGAGATCAGTGTTTTCAGTGACAGAGCAGAAGGATTTAAGAAACTCAACCATCCCGTCAGGTGGCTGGGTGGCTCAGTCAGTGAAGTGTCTACCTTCGGCTCAAGTCATGATCTCAAGGTCTTAGGATCGAGTCCCACATTGGGCTCCCTGCTTAGCAGGAAGTCTGTTTCTCCCTCAGTTTTTCCCTCTGCTCATGCTCTCTCTGTCTCTCTCTCAAAGAAATAAATAAAATCTCAAAAAAAATAAAAAATAAAAGAAGAAACTCAACTGCCAATTGATTGATGTTTCTGTAGATTCCTATTTCTGTTCACCTGGTATGGATCCACACACCCAAGAAACAAAGAGGACTGGGATCCATGAACACTCCCTTCCTATCACACCCCAAGCATACTATCGCTCAGGATTATGGAGTCTTAAGGCTGATGAAGGTACCTCGTGCATCTTTATCATTGAGGATAAAGGTATCTTTCAGCAGATCTCTGAAAACCTCCCTGGTGGCCACTCTGTGGATGAGACTCAGACTCGTTCAGTTTCCTGATAAGCATGAGGAAGTATGCCCAGTGGGCTACAAGCCTGGCTGTAATGCCTTCAAGCCTGCTGTCCAGAAGAGCAAAGGATATTTCTCTAAGCAGAAGTGAGCAGTGGCCCATGTTAGGGCCGGACTGCAGTGGGAGACCATGAAAAATCTCTTTTGTACTATTGTCATCTTCAAACACAATATTTCAGACTCAGTGCAAATGTGGTGTGGGACAGGACAGGCCTTTCCTGCAGGGGCCGAGGAAACCAGCTTTTCTTCCTCTGGAGAGAACCCCCTGAGTTGTGCTATGGGGCAGGCCAACTGATGTGCCCAGTAGTGGAGCATCACTGCTCATCTTTGTTTCTATTAAACTTGAGTGAAGGGAAAAAAATTAAAGAAAAAAAATATGGGGATACCTGGGTGGCCCAGCAGTTGAGCATCTGCCTTTAGCTCAGAGTGTGATCCTGGAGTCCCAGGATTGAGTCCCACATCGGGGTCCTTGCAAGGAGCCTGCCTCTCCCTCTGCCTGTGTCTCTGCCTCTCTCTCTCTCTCTCTCTCTCTCTCTCTCTCTCTCCCTCTGTGTCTCTCATGAATAAATAAATATTTTAAAAATAAGAAATAAAATATGGTATATGAATCACATAGGCATAAAATTCTGAATGAGATTCAGTTATTTCCAAAGCTTATTGAATATGATTTTCATAGTCTAAGTTATTGATTTTTTAAAAAATATATTATTATTTACCAAAACATGTCAGAAATCTTAAATTGCAATATTGCATATCACACTGTATTTTGCAAGGTCAACCAGAAGTACTAGTACTCGACATTTCCCTGTCTTGGGGGATGTTCTTGAACATCTTCTGTTTTCGAAGTGCTTTTGCATAAGTTTCTAGTTATTACTTTTTTTGAAAATTTATTTGAGAGACACACAGAGAGAGAGAGGATGCAGGGAGAGGCAGAGGGAGAGAATCTTCAAGAAGATTTTCTGTGGAGCCTGACACAGGGCTTGGTCCCATGACCCTAAGATCACAAAACTAAGAGTTGGACATTAAACCCACTGAAACACCCAGGTGCACCAGTCTCTAGTTATTCTTATTAACAATTCCATCATTAGCCAGTTGTTACTTCAAGTAATCTCCAGTGATGGGACAGGAGTAATAGAAAATGCAGAATTAAAGAGCTTCTTTGCAAGGCTGTTTGTAGGATGTCTCTTAATATCAGCATGAGCACCACACTTGGAAAACTCATGAAGACTTCAGTAAATAGAAGCTGATTTTTATATGGCCTGAATACATAAGTCAGTCTCTCTGTGTTTTTTTTTTTTTTTTTTAATGTCAGGGAATGAAGGAGTTAATATTATACAACAAACAGAAGTACATGATAATTTTCTTCAAACATGCTTGTGGAGATCTGCTCCCAAAATGCACATTTAAACTGGCTGAGAAAAGGGACTTCTGCTGTTGGGGTTGGTGGAGACGAATGTGGACTGCCTGTGCTGGCTCGGGTCCAGTGTCAGCAGTTTCCCAGGCAGTCATCCTGCTAGTGGTTATTGTGTGTGTTTTTCTTTATCCTGAGAATATATCTCACTTTACATATTTAAATAAACTCCCATGGAATTGATAATTTATCTAATGCTATTTGGCAAAGGTCCTAGTTTGAATTTAAATCTTGCAAATTTAGAGATTAAATTGAAAATGTTTTCAAACTTCATTATCATTGATAACGAAATTGGATGGCATCTCCTCTAAAGTGCTCATCTGATAATATAAAGAAACTTTAGAAGTATTGCAGTGTGTGTGCGCGCGCTCTGGGAATTTTTTTTCTTTTTCTCTAAAATGCTATCCTAATTCCTTTCTGCAATAATGAAATGGAAAGTCCAGTTAAGACTACCTTCTTAAAAAAAAAAAAAAAAAAAAAAAAAGATTACCTTCTTTTTTTTTTTTTTTTTTTTTTTTAAGATTACCTTCTTAATGTAGACCAAACTGTTAGAAATATGAAGTGACTGAAACCAAGAAGGTGCTTGTTGTACTTTCTAGAATTTAAGTTATTTAAAAGGAGGGAGAAAGATAACAAGAGTAGAATGAGTGCTATAGAGAGAGAAAGAGAATGAGAGAAAGATGGCAAAGAAGCAGGAAACAGAACAAATAGGAATGGAAGAAAGGGTTGTGGGAATTAGGGGGAAAATGCAAAGAAGAAAGTGATTAGAGAACCACCTCACATCTCACATGAGTGAAGAAAGAGTAGTAAGAAGGAACAAAAGGAAGTTCCCAAATACACAAAGGGACTAATCAAAATTGACACAATTGAAGGAGGTAGAGAAAATAAGAGAAATATGGAGAAGGTACAGATAACAAAATATGTACTGAGTTTCCCTATTATACCAGGGGCCATAATAAGTTTAGCTGAGAAATTCACAGGCTGGATAAGCAAAAAATCCTACAGAGAAGTATAGTACCCAGAAAGAAGTATGAAGAAGGCATATGGTCGTTCTAAGGAAGGTGAGGTCCATTGAAGATGGAGTAGGTTATTGCATGTGTGTGTGTAAATGTTTACAGGCAAAGGGAATCTAAATAGATACTGAATAATGATGAGAGTAAGTCTACCTTACTTTAACTTGAAAATGGTAATAATTGGGCAACCCGGGTGGCTCAGCGGTTTAGCGCCATCTTCAGCCCAGGGGGTGATCTTGGAGACCCGTTATCGAGTCCCATGTCAGGCTCCCTGCATGGAGCCTGCTTCTCCCTCTGCCTGTGTCTCTGCCTCTCTGTGTGTGTGTGTGTGTGTGTGTGTGTGTGTGTGTGTCTCGTGAATAAATAAATAAAATCTTTAAAAAAAAGAAAATGGTAATAATTATTATAACATACCAAAGCCCTTGTATTCATCACTGCCCATATGCTGGGATGCATATAAGCAATTCATATGCACAACTTCAGCGGATCCTACAAGCAAACTATTCAGGGCTGCATTACCTCTGTTTAACAGCTGGAGATCTGGGTCTTAGTGAGGTTGCATAACTCATCAAAATGCATACATTGATTGTGCCATACATTTGACTCCCAAGCCCATGCTTCAACCACCGTGCCACAGAGAACCTTCCATCTCCACGCGCCATCAATAGTATCATCTGTTCATCCTCCCGTGTTCCCCTTTGCTTCAACTGCATACACAATGTATAAAATATAACAGGTTTGAATCTAAGGCAGCTCGTCCCTCATTTTCCAAATCACTCAAAACTACCTCATTCTAAAAATCTTTCTGGACTCACTACAGCTGACACAGGCTTTGACACATTTCTACGAATGCCATCCTTTTAATGCCAGCCCTTCATGGCCTACAGTAAATTGATGTAGCTGTGTGATCCGTTTGTTCCTTGCACTGATGTTTCATATGAACGAGGCTGCAACATTCATGAGGCCAAAATTTGTACCTTATTGATATTTGCATCTCCAGAACGTAGCAAGAAGCTGGCACACCGGAGATGTTAATATATATATATATATATATATATATATATATATATATATATATATATGAGAGAGAAATATAAATATAAATATAAATATATATATATATATATTGAATAAATGGACAATAGGGATTAATCATGGCTCCATAATTCTCCAGGGTTCCATTAACCAGGGTCTATATTATGCAACTTTCATGAGTCCTGTAGAACTCTGTCCTAAAGCCATGGAATACAGTAGGTAAGACTGTGCCAGCCTGTGCCATGCTGCTTGAAGTACGATCAGGACTCTTAGATGTAGGGTGATCTGAACCAAGAGACCTTGATCTGAACCAAGAGACCTTGATATCTGTAAAGCTTCAATTTACTCATCTGGAAAACAGGAGCAATAATAGGATTTTTCTCATGGGGAATTTAGACAAGATTAAATAAATTGAATAGGAGAATATATACTTTGTGTAACATTCCTTTTTTTTTCTTTTTGGTCTACTGGAAATCTTGTCTTCCCAGAGGGTCTTTTTTCTATAGCACTGCCATCCTATTTTTTTTTAAAGATTTATTTATTTATTTATTTATTTATTTATTTATTTATTTATTTATGATAGACATAGAGAGAGAGAGAAAGAGAGAGAGAGAAGCAGGCTCCATGCCGGGAGCCCAACGTGGGACTCGATCCTGGATCTCCAGGATCGCACCCTGAGCCAAAGGCAGGCGCTAAACCGCTGAGCCACCCAGGGATCCCCTGTCATCCTATTTTAAAATACATATACATATACATATACATATATTATGTGCATTATGCATGAATATGCAACATGCGTAGAGTGTGCAGTATGGATACAGAGTCTGGCACTGCAAGTGCCGGAAATCACTTAGCGGCAATTATTAGAAATCTGATGTGCAAAAAAATTTTAAAGATTTACAAAATAAGTAAAAAAAAAGAAATTTGATGTGCACATATTAGATGTTGCATATGCTCACTCTACCTGAATAGATGAATGGATGAATGAAAATAATGATCGGAATTCATTATTAATATTTCTTTTAAACACTGTGTTCTCTTCCCTGTGGGGATATCATCAAAGTGCATCCTGTGCCCAGCAGACCAACGGTGGCCCAATCATGGACACATCCAGTGTGGACGATGGAGCTAGCATGGACTTGTTCACACATGATCTCACACTCCGTCTGAAGAGCTCTCATCAGTATTCCAACTGCTCAACAGAGACACTTAATAAACTCAGAGTAGCTGGACAGTTGTCACTGAACTGTCTAATTGAGTGGCCCTGAGGGGCAGTATAGGGTCTTACATGAGCAGGAAAGATTAGCAGCATGAGCTGGGCTACTGATACGGGAATAAACAACCCCGTGTGATCTGCCAATGTTGTGAACAAATGCCCAGAAGGGCGGCTGATAATTAGAGAAAAGAAAGGGAGGAAGTGTACGAAAGGAAGGATGGGTTCAGTTTGAGTTTTCCACAGACTTTTCTAAATGACACACTATGATGGGATAAATGCCAGCTGAATCTTTAAGAAATCTTTAAAATTTGTTAAAATTACACACACGTGCACACACACACACAGAGCTTACCTAATCTGCTTACCCAACAGAATGAAAGAAAAAAAAAAAAAGTAGCTACATGCAGCATCTCCCTCCCAGGGGTATTTATTGATTGTTTTTGTCTCTGTGTCAATGTTGAGCAATGCCATATAAATCAAACTCTCACTAAGTATGCTTCTGAACTGCTGTTTGAACTCCAGCTGCTATTCTCAACCTCAGCAACGTGCCCTATGTTGGTAAAAGAGATATTTCATCACCTATTTTTCTTCTAATTTCAATGCTTACTTATTCCAATCACTACTAATTGGGTCATTCGGTCGAGGGATGAGGAAAACAAAGTAAATGAGACATTGTCTTCAGCAATTTATAATCTCAACATAAAACACACGTTGTATGATGTGTTGGACTATAAAGGGGAAGAGAGGTATTATTTTTCTCAGCTTGATTGAGTATAATTGACAAAAATTGTACATATTTAAGGCAAACAGTGCGATGTCTGGACACTTACGTGTTGCAAAGTGATTACCATAATCAACCAAATTAACACATCCATCATCCTGCACAGTGATCTTACTTACATATTTATGTATTTACTTGGCTGTGTATTTATGTATCGATGCATGTGTCTATTTATTTCGCTGTGCTGAGACCCTTCAATACCTACTTTCTCAGCAAATTTCACACACACACTACGGTGTTAGTAACTATCCCCTGAACTTATTCTTCTGTAACTGGATGTATATACCCTCTGACTAACCTCTCCTCGTTTAATTTTGATTGAGTGTCATCAGTAATCGCATCACAGAATAATGAACAAGTTAGCATGATGGAACACACAGAATTTGAATAAAATCTGGAAGGGAAGACTAGATTCTGAGGTCCTAATAAGACAGCCCAGTGGATGGTTGGTTGTTGCACATGGAGCTGAGGCACCAGGTCTGGTTTGGGCTTTGTCGCCTGCTAGTTACACCTCACTAGGAGGGCAAGTTCACCTCTCCCTGGTGCTTCAGACTCCTGACCCATGGTGGGGTGTAAGGGCAGAGAAATGATCTATGGTGGTTTATATCTTCTCCACCCTGGGGGCATCTTCTAAAAATCAAATTAATAAAATGTATATGGAGACTTGGTTAGCAAATGCTAAATAAATGTTAGCAGTTATCATGAAGAGAGGCTGTTTACACATAAAACAAATATCGATACGATTCCTGATGTCAAAGAACTTGTTGAACAAAGCAGGAACGATGTGTAGACAGTATATAGGGACACCACCGAATTGTGTCTGAGGACGCCCTGAATACAGTCAACTGCAAAAACATGAGCATTACAAACAATCGAGAAATAGCTCCCAAGTGTCTCTGTCTCTGTCTGTCTGTCTCTCCTCCTCTCACACACACATTGAAACAAACACAGAGACAGAAGACGTGGTCAGCTGGAGGCCCATGAAGGGGACGAGCTTATAAATGAGCCCAGGCTAGATAACGATCGCAAACGAGCATATGTTGTTTCGTTACCTTCAGAGATTTTAACGCCTACTATCTCCTAAATGAGATCATTAAACAGCATGCACCATCCCTGGTGTTGTGCAGAGATTCATCTGGAAACCAAACCCCCAACTCGCTGTTTTACACAGCTTTCTGAAATTACCTATGTTCCTCAAGTTCCTTAACCTGAAAACTAAAAACTAAAAACTAAAAACTAAAAACTAAAAAAAAAAAAAAAAAAAAAAAAAAAAACAAACACTAAAATAAATAAATAAATAAATAAATAAATAAATAAATAAATAAATACAAAACAAAAACTAAAAACTAACTAAAAAAAAAAATTTAAAAATCTGTCCTGCATGGAGTTTCTTACAATATCTATGCCAAATTCCTCAGCAACTTTTCCATTTATACTCTCCCAAAACACAGACATTGCACATGATTCTGATGTTCTATAGATCACGTTGTATATTGATTATCACTGTCATTATTATACTTGGATGAAGAGATGCCTTTGGTTTTGTTTAAAGATCATTCATTCATTCATTCATTCAACAGAAAGAGTGAGCAGGAGGGTGGGAGGAGCAGGGGGAGAGGGAGAGGCAGACTCCCCGCGGAGCAAAGAGCCCCATGCAGGACTTGATCCCGGGACCCTGAGATCATGACCTAAGCCAAAGGCAGATGTTTCACCGCCTGAGCCCCCCAGGCACCCCGAGACTGCCTTTTTTTGATCCCTTACTGTCTTTTCTAGAGTTGATATGCAATAAAATGTTAACTAAATAAGTGAATCTGTATAGGTGGGCACAGTCAGAGTGACAGTATGTGCAGAGGGTGTTGGGGGAGATGGAGCAGAAGTTGGATAGACAATGACTGCACTGCAAACAATACCAACATTCATTTATTTAAAAAATAGGCCTCCTTATGGAAAAATAAACAAGAGGAGGAAAATGTCAAAATCGCAGTAAAGTAAGAGGGGGGATACTCACCGGGAAGGCCGAGGAGCCTGGTATGCAATCAGAAAAAGTCAGTACAAAGAACCTCCGAGAAAAACAAAGTTGTAAGGATGGTGGATCAATAGTGCTGCTTGCTGAAATGCTAGAAAATTACAGGATTTGTCCAAGGAGGTGGTCATTGGAAGCTTTAGAGTGTACAGTTTTAGTAGAGTTGTGAGAAAAAGCAAATTGCAGAGCTTAAGGGAATTGGTGGAGAAGTGGTGGTAACGGGGACAGAGATTCCCAGGAAAAGACCCAGCTGAGAAAAGCCACTCCACCACGAGCTGCGTGAGTCACTGATGACCCGGAGCCGGGCAAGACCACAATGACATTTTTTGCTCAATTTCAAATGTCTATTAAGGATATTTAAAATGAGCTCTGCCTTTCAGGCAATCAGGGTATGAGTATTTTATTTTTCAGCGGGATCGAGGTTTTCAGGTTGTCAGAATCACAGAGGTAAGCATTGGCCTTGCAGTTACCATTGCTTTCATTTGCATTGTTTGGAAGGCGAGTTAGACCTTTCCCCTTCTTTTTCCCCCAATATCCACAGGACACATGGGGGCATCTGCAGTACCAGGGCTGAGCTATTCCAAGTTATCTTGCAAATAATGTGTGTGTATGTATTGGAGAGAGGGAGAGCTAGAGAGAGCGAGAGAGAGCACTCAGGTGAGCAGAAAGAGAATCTTCTAAGTATAATTATTGGGCTTCTGTTTATCAGGGCTCCTTTTTTCTGGCTCCTTAGCCCTCTGGCCTTCCAGAATATACACATGGGCTTCAAGTGAGCCGATTACTAGAGTCTACAAAAGCCCCACAAGTAATCCTTCCAGGCACAAGGTCAGAGCTTAGACTCTCTATCTGAACTTGCTCACCAAAACCTTGTTGCTGAAGCAAACAATGCAAAAAGGTGTGTTTCCAACTTTTACTGTAAGACAACATCCCAGGGTGGAAGGGGCGGTGGTGTTTAACAAGGACCCACAGGATAACTCGTCATCAACAAACAGACAAGAAATGCACGTGTGGGTCTAAGCAAAAAGGAGGACACAGCTAAGCTTTCATCCCAGAATGGGAAGAGATGCTGCCAGATGGAATAACTGACAGGGACAGATGAGAAAGATGCTTGCAACATATTAAGATCAAAACTTGCGTAACGATGCATGCTCTGGTTTTAGTTTTGTCTAAAATGTGTATCATCTATATACAGGGGTGTGTGTGTGTGTGTGTGTGTGTGTGTGTGCAGACACACATGAACTGGCTGTTTCTCTCAATGAACGTTGCCTTAAGAAATCATATTTAGGGGCCGCCTGGGAGGCTCCATCGGTAAAGTGAATGCCTTCAGCTCAGGTCGTGATCTCAGGGTCCTGGGATCAAGTCCCCACATCGGGCTCCCTGCTCAGCACGGCCTCTGCTTCTCCCTCTCCCTCTGCCCCTCCCCTGCTCGTACACTCATGTGCTCTCTCTTTTTTAAGAAATCAATAAAATATATATATTTAAAAAAAAGAAATCATATTTAAATGAAGGATGAAGATGTTTCACAGACAACATAGCTCATCCGAAATGACTTAGTGTTCAGCAATCATCTTTAGTTTAATTTGATTATAACTGAGAGACCCTCAAGAGAAACTGTTGCACAGTACTCTGTCCAGAGAAGGAGAATGTCAGGAAGAAGATAACGTACAAAAATAAATAAATAAATAAATAAATACACAAACAAATAAATAAAAATAAAAGAAGATAATGTGCATTACACTTAGAAATAGCATACTCAAAAAAAAAAGAAGGAAGGAAGGAAGGAAGGAAGGAAGGAAGGAAGGAAGGAAGGAAAGAAAGAAAGAAAAAGAAAGAAAGAAAAAAAGAAAGAAAGAAAGAAAGAAAGAAAGAAAGAAAGAAAGAAAGAAAGAGAAAGAAAGAAAGAGCATACTCAGAGGCTATGGATTTTTGAGAGATTTCTGGCAAGATCCTGGGGAGACAGTGACAGTCCTGCCACAGCCTGTGGGTTGGGGTAGGGAGAGAGCTGCAGCAGGGCCCTCCTCAGGGTCTGGAAAAGTCTGGGAATGGGAGCCTTTGAGACCATCCCTCCACTCTGGCACAGCTGTTCCGTGTGCTGAACCAACGCTCTTCTCCAGGAGGCACCTCAAGTGGGGACCCAGCTTGCTGGGAAACCCAAGAGTTTCAGCTCATGTGATAGCGAGAATCTGCTTATCATTCTCTTATCACCATTGTGATCAATAGGCCATTCTTTTAGTTAGCCTACATAGCATAAGCCAATGAAACTCTACTTCATGAGCCCTGGATGCGCTGATTAAAATCGGAGCGGTTCCAGGCTTGGCCTCAGACCTCTGATGGTCACACTTCTACCTGACTGGCATGCAGATCCCTTCACTGGCCTTCCACAGATCGCCTAACAGCAAGCATGGAAATGAGCCTGGAAATGGTCCTCAAACTTCACTCAGTTTCTCTCCAAGGAGAGAAGACAGTCATTAATGCTTCTCCGAAAGGGACACCCGGGTGGCTCAGTGGTTGAGCGTCTGCCTTCGGCTCAGGGCATGATCCGGGGTCCTGGGATCCAGTCTCACATCGGGCTCCCCGCAGGGAGCCTGCTTCTCCCTCTGCCTGTGTCTCTGCTTCTCTCTCTGTGTCTCTCATGAATAAATAAGTAAAAGCTTAAAAACAAAACTCAGAAGGAAGTGTCATTTAACCAAGTCTTCAAGGTGTCTGGTGAATTTGGAGAGACACTAGAAAAGAGCGTACCTGCAAGCACACGGACACAAAGTATTTATTTATAAATAATTATGTAAAAATAAATACATAAATACATAAATATATAGACAAACAAATAAATAAATATGTAGGTTTATAAAAAAGAAGTATGATTATTTATAAGTGATGAGAAGTAATAATAGCAATTAAAGACCAACGGTTGAACACTAGCCATATACCAGATGCTACGCTAAACTTTATATCTGAGTTCCAAGACTCAGTGTTATTAATAAGGAAACAGGCTCAGGAAGTGCCGTGACTTGATGGGCATTTGACCAAGGCCCCTTCTTGTGGCTGCTATGGCCGTGCACCACATGGCAGTCCCCCCACAGCACAGGCATGTGCTCGTTATATAATAGCTCGAGGGCAAGGCAGGTTGTTGGCTTCCAGGCCAAAAGCTTGAGCAGCCAGCTAGAACTCTTGCTTTAATAAACTCAAACTGGCTTTCTGAGTGTGCTCACACTTAGTGACTCTCTCCTTCTCCTGTAGACAGACAGACACAGAGGCATACACACCCCACTGGTATACACACCTTCTTTTTTTATTTATTTATCTATTTTATGATAGTCACAGAGAGAGAGAGAGAGAGAGAGGCAGAGACACAGGCAGAGGGAGAAGCAGGCTCCATGCACCGGGAGCCCGACGTGGGATTCGATCCCGGGTCTCCAGGATCACGCCCTGGGTCAAAGGCAGGCGCCAAACCACTGCGCCACCCAGGGATCCCGTACACACACCTTCTAAGACTCCTCTAACACTTTGGCTCAAACTTAGTCATCATGTTGCAGTATATAGTTTGTTTTTCTTTTTCCTTTTTTTTTAAGATTTTATTTATTTATTCATGACAGACACAGAAAGAGACAGAGAGGCAGAGACAGGCAGAGGGAGAAGCAGGCTCCATGCAGGGAGCCCGACGTGGGACTCGATCCCAGGGTCTCCAGGATCACACCCCGGACCAAAGACGGCACCAAACTGCTGGGCCATCAGGGCTGCCCTAGTTTGTTTTTCAAACAAACTTTTTTTTTCCTATCTGATTATGGCAGTGATATATATTTAATATGGATAATTTGAAAATGCAGAGGAAATCATAAAACATAAAATGAAACATGTCCGTTATCCATATGTCATTTTCTCATTCCTGCTCTCTCTCTCTCTCTCTCTCTCTCTCTCTCTCGTTCAGGATTCATTCACTCATGAATTCAAAATCAAAACAAAATAAACAAACCTTGCGCACAACTTGGCTTATTTACTTCCCTATGAATAGCCTGTTAGAACAAGAGACATCTTTTATAGGTCTTTTTCCCCACACCACACACTACTAGCAGATGGTCCTGCTTCTTCTGCTTCTCAGTGGCACCTCGACCCCCATAATCAATGTGGGAACAGGGCACATGTTCCCATTCCAATAAACTTGTTAGGACTGGTAATGCATTAAATTGCAAGCCAAAGTATCAATTCCAATGCTGTCTATGGGTAGAAAGAGGCCATTAACAGAAAACATATTGTGTTCTTTTATTTTCTATCAGCTAAATTCTTACTTTTAACATTTAACATGATGCAATCAATCTCTCTGACTCTATTAATGCTAGCTTAGATTTAGTCACCAAACGAATGAAGGGTCCATTACGGAATAGACTATCTATTAATTCTGTTACTGAATCGAAAAACTTACCCCAGCAATTTGAGTGAAAAGTATGAAAAGACTCAAGACTTACCCAAAGTTTTCAAGTGAAAACAAATTGTTAGCAAAGTATTTTAAATGATAATTATACATCCTATTTTTCTTAGAAGCAGTTCTGCACATTTGGCTAAAACTAGAATATTTTATTTCAGGATAACTCCCTTATACCTAAAAAGAAAAAAAAAAAAGCATAGGAAAAGCATAGGAAAGTTTTCTTAACTAAAAGTGTAGAAGAATCTTATTATTTCATATTAAAAACAAAACAAAACAAAACAAAGCTAGGCCTTTATCCTAATAGACTGCTATCCTAAAAGCCTTAGGGTAGCATTATTTTTTTTCTTTATTTTTCTCTATTTGAAGCTCCTAACTGTGTACACAATCAGTTGTCAACTACCATAATGGGCTAACCCAACCAGCAGGTTATCTCTGGCAAAGTATTCTTTTCACTTTTGGCTTTTTCTCACAGGTTTCTATGATGTCTATGGCATCATCATTGTCTTCCTTCCATCGAACCTGATATACCTGCATCCCCAAGCATTTGGATTAAAAACAAATTGCTTCGAGCAATTCTGATTACAATCCCAGTTTAGTGCTTTTTGTGTGCTAGCCGGACATTTCTGAGTTCTGATCTATCCCTTCATAGTATGGGCTCCCAATTGCATATGGGATTAAAAACAGCAACTGTAATAATGATTTTCAGCCACAAATAACTGAACAACTGGAGAGAAGTGATGGCACAGAGTCTCAAATTATGGAAGGTCAGAGAAAAATAAAGACCTGGGGGAGGGCAGGAGTCCCTAAAAAACAGAACATGACCTTAGCGCTCGGACACAGTGCAGGAGGCACATATGGAAGGGATGCTGGAAATCACAACACAGAAGTTATGTTTCTAGGGCCCAGCTCCATCCCCTCCATCTCCCTGAATGAGTCATCTTACACAGGCCTGTGGCAGGTGTGAAGCTGCCTCCTGCTTCAGAAAGTAGACTAGAGGGTGGCTAGCAGTTACCCGATCTTATTTTGGAGGTTACGTGAGCACATTTAGAAAGAGCAAGGGCGATAATGAGCTTATTAAGGAAACCAATCTATAGCATTCCAGGTTAAACCAGGAGTCATTCCTCTGATACCCTGAATTACATTGCTAAAAAGTACAGGGCCACGTCTAATGGGAGCAAGGACAGCGAACTCTCCCCCACACAGTGTGAACATAAATATGAATGAAAATAGAATGCCTTGTGATATAAAGAACTATCAATACAGATTTGTCATCTATTCCTGGAGCAAACCATTTTTTTTTTAAATCCTTTTAATAGAAAGTCATGCGCTTCTAAGTTTCATTGATTTTTATTTTTGCTTCAAGGTAGCAGTTACCCTCTTTATTTATTAGGTTATTTATTTATTTATTTATTTATTTATTTATTTATTTATTTATATTTATTTATTTATTTTTGCGGTGGAGATTCGCAATCGCCAGGAACAGCAGTGATACAAACATTGCGTTCAGACACACTTACAGGAGGCAATGCACTAACGAGCAAAACTTTTCTAGGAATTAGGCTATTGACTGTATGAAAATAGTCGCTGCCGCAAATTACTCTGCAAGTCTCAACAGAGACTCCTCTAGCTATGGAGGACCAAGGATATACTAATATGGGTGCAATTTGATTATTGTTTGGGAGAAAAATCAATTCATCTGTCTCCAGACCATTCAAGCTAGCCAAGCAAAACATACAAAATAATATCAACCCCGTTCTTTGCCGCCACGGAGTGCAACCAGATAACAGGGCAACAAGGGTGAAGAAGTGGCCGCTTGCCTGTGGCTGTGGATTCTGAATGCTGAACAAATGTTGGGTAAAAACAATGGAAAGAAAACTAAAACAAAACTCAGTTTTCTGCAGTGGAAACATTTGTCCATTTCTTCCTTCTATTAAACATTATATGTATATATAATATTATATAATACATAATATAATATATATAATGATATATATCATTATGTGATATTCAAAGACAGATCCCTCTAATATTCAAATATCTGGAACAGGAACATTCAGGACCCTGCAGACAGAATGTGTTAAATGACCCATTATGATCTTGCTGACTAACATATCGATCTAAAGGGACCAATTCACTGTTAGGAAATAACTTACAAACCCTAATGTCAAATCTCTTAGCATTTTTTTTTTTTTTTACTCTTTCCAAATAAAAGTGTGCTGGGTGAAATAACACGATACACAGTTAAAAAAGAGATGAGAGAAATCACCTAAAGCATTTACATTTGACCTTTTTGGAGATCGCTTCTCATACGACATTATGGTATATTTTATATTCTTAAACTTTATCTGAGACCGTTGCTTGTATCTATTCAAGGGTTAATAAACGGAATTTAATGTTGTTGGGTTTTTTTTCCGTAGCAATTACACACACTTGATCAGCGATAATGAGTAAATGTTCAATGAGAGACCTTGCACTGGTATTTTCTACTGAACCACAATCTTTATTAAGAAGCAAGGTGCATCGGACGCCAATTCTGTAGGATTATTTTGATTAAGGTAAATCATTGCACACAGCTACTAACCTTTCAAAATGAACTACAAATTAGCATCATTTATTTCTGTCTTGTGCTTCATTTTGCATTTAATAATAGAAACCCTGGGTAGGTGTCAGTGTCAGACCAAAAGTAGACTTACCATCATCATACTGGCCGAAGCAGAGGGCGAAGAGCGCTCCGAGGATAATCCCTGAAGCTAGCCATTTCCAGAGATAACACTGTTGTAACATCTTCTGTCCAATTCCACTTGAGGCTGATCTGAAATAACAGGAGGGAGAAGGAAACATGTGACAAGTCCTGTGATAGGTAAACACAACGGTCGCAGCACAGAGAAGCCTGTGAAGGTAATGACCTGCGCCACGCTACGTACTCGCGAAGTCACACACCTGTTTAGCGCCCTGCAACTCTTTACCCACATAAACTCGCAGACAAATGATCCCTAAAGAAAGAAATATTTTCTGTTGCTTACTCCGTAAGCAAGGAAGTTGAGAACCTAACATACTGAGGATACCAGAACCACACCCTTTTCAAAACTGAGACCCTGTGAGTGCATCACACGTTGAACAGTTTAAGTTGCTAACATTTATGCTGTCTACAGCATAGTTCAATGATAAAGTGTGCATTTGTATTATTTTTACAAGTTTATTTATGTATTTATTTGAGAAGGTGCACAGGTAGCTGAAAGGGCAGGGAGAGAGGATCTCAAGCAGACCCCCACCACGCTGAGCGTGGAGCCGGAGGCCGGGCTCGATGACATAACCCCGAGACCATGACCTGAGCTGAAACCCACTGCCTGAGCCACTCGGGCACCCCCAGGGTATGTTGTTCTATGACAAATTATGCTGGTGAGCTACATTTAGTATCTACATGAAAATCTCAACAGACATTTGTCCTCCACAATCAAATAGAACAACTCTTCATTACAATTCTAATTGCTTTCTAGCAACAGCCGGGGAAATAGGCCATGCCAGGTAAGGCCAACGACACAGCATCCATTTCTACTGTATCTGTCCTCCCTTAGGAGGACATCTGGATGAATTTCGTTTTCATCTCTTTATTTTTCTTTGCAATCTCCCAGCAAGTAAAGAAACAAAGTGAGATATCAGTGGCCACCAAAAAGTCCTATTGAAAGAATGATGTGCCAAGCTTCTGTGTAAGAGGAAGGAATCATTCACACGGAGTTGCTCAAAATACCCTGGTTATAGATCACAGTAGAACACGGACGTGACGGTACTTCTCTAATCCAGCAGTTCTACACTCAAATGCCTTCGGGGACAAGATGACAAAAGGGAAAAGCGAATGACCATAATGGGACAAGCGGGATGGTGAGGCTGGATGGGGTGTAGGCTTTGTCTGCAGAGACCGGCTAGTGCCAATGTCTGTCAACGGCTGCCAGGTGGGAATGCAAACCAGTGTTGCCAGGTCTTCTAAGTTTCCAGAATATCATAAAAATCAAAATTTCCCGGTGAGGTTGCTTAGTGCTTAGAGGAGTGTCCAACCCTCTTTATAACCAAGTGCTTCTGGCAGGCCATGCTGTTCTCTGGGGGCCTTCACTTTACCACTCCTGCCCTGGATTCTCTTTCCTTAGACTTCTTGTGGTCAGGCTCATCAGAATGTACCAAGGAAATATTCTTTTTTTAAGATTTTAATTTATTTATTTATTCATGAGAGACACAGAGAGAGAGGCAGAGACACAGGCAGAGGGAGAAGCAGGCTCTACGCAGGGAGCCCGATGTGGGACTCGATCCCAGGACCCTGGGGTCACACCCTGAGCCGAAGGCAGATGCTCAACCACGGAGCCACCCAGTCATCCCCCAAAGAACTATTCTAATTCCAACTTCACATATTTTATTTCATCCATCTTTCTCTTATTTTTCTGTTTTATAAAGTTTTTTTTTTTGCACAAAAGCATATATTAGTATACACAATGTATTTTAAACTTGCATTAAAAGTACAAGTTCATTTTTTTTTAGACTCAGAAGATGCGTAGTCCTTAAATTTCAAAGGTCACTGCAGTAGATCTCACATATTTTAGAATAGAAGCTCCTCTGCTGTGTCCTTATCTAAACCAGAGAAACAAAAAGGAACCTTGTTTTTACCTCGCCCTCACACATTTTTTCCCCCTTCCTGGCAATAGACTCGGTCTCTGCTTTTATAACTTGTAGGCATAGATAGCCCAAAGAGAGCCCAGTATTAGATATCAGAGAATATAAAAACCATGCTCACTGGGCAGTCCTAGTGGCCAAGTGGTTTAGTGCCGCCTTCATCCCAGGTCGTGATCCCGGAGACCCGGGATCGTGTCCCACGTCGGGCTCCCTGCATTGAGCCTGCTTCTCCCTCTGCCTGTGTCTCTGCCCCTCTCTCTCTCATGAATAAATAAATAAAATCTTAAAAAACAAAAACAAAAACAAAAAACAACCATGCTCACAACTGGCCAGTGCTAGCACATATAAGAGCAATGGGTTAGAGTTACAAATTCAAGTATTTCTTTAGAAATTCAAGCTATTCAATTTACCAGTGACGGGATTTTGAGCAAATTAGACAGCATCTCTGATTTACTGTCCACATTGTCAACATGAAGATAAAACAGTGCCTACCCCGAAGTTTATCTTGATTAAATGAGTGCATAGCTATTATTGTATGATGAGTGCATCAAACAGAGTGAGACTAGTATGAGTATTTCTGACTCAGCATCTGTGGATATACTTTCTCAATCTGGCTTTAGGATAACCTGTAAGGTATGTGTTACTATCTCCCTTCTGTGGAGGAAAGGTCATGTTCACCGCCTTCAAGTTACAAACTGGTGTGTGATTGAAGAGGTGGTCTGGGTGGGTGGTGAGTTTGATGCCTATGCTCATTGCAGTAAAGAAAAGGACTAGACAATTTCCACAAGAACACATGGCTCAGAAGGTTTCAAGGGATATGGGGGCCTCTTCCCAAGCCTGGATAAAGCCCTACTAAGAGCTATACAAATGATAGCTCCAATTTTTTTTTTTCTAAAAAAGAAAAAAAAATGTTATAGCATTAAGAAACAGAACACAGTATCTAAAGTTAAAATTATATGTGTATATATATATATATATATATATATATATACACACACACATAGAGAGAAAATACTCAAAGAATATTTATTTAAAAAAATATTTATTAAGAAACATTTAAAGGACACACAATACTATCTTCCCAAAAAACAAAATGGCAATGTTGTGTTTCTTTGTGGGTCCTTAATCAACCAACTTGACTTCTTTCTTACTGGCTTAGCTTTAGTATTATGTTCTCACAAGTGTGCCATTTTCTTTTGTTTTTTACTTAAAGTATTTGGTTCCATTTAACAGCCTTCAAGATGAAAACCACCAGATGGTTCATAATTTTAAAATTGCTAAAGCCACTGCATTATTCTATCTCCAGAAATAGAATCTCCTGATATGTGATCCTGTATATGGTTAATGGAGAATCATACTTACACTTTTGAAAACATCACAATAAAAGCTGGCACAAGAATTCATTTATTTCTTAGCACCTGGAGCAATAAGAATATTTGGGAGAGTATATTGTTTTAAATGATGAAAAGATGGCAACTTTTCTATTTTTTTTTTACTACCTAATTTATATGTTTACCATTTGCATGGCAATTTTGATCATTTCAATGGGCTCAACATTTATATCACCTGAAAGAACGTTATGACTCATCATGTCACCCTGATGTCCTAAGACATAGTACACATATTGACTGGATAAGAAAATCCTGATTTCTAAATAAAGATATAAGGAGAAGATGCCTCCTGGAAAGAGGCTACAGTTCTACAAACAAAAGATGAAGGACTCAAATGTTTAATAAACTTATTGTGCCAGTCAGCTGACAGGCTCTACTGTCATCAAGTTAGTTATAATAGATCAAATGCTTTATTTTATATGTTTTAACTTTTTAAATTATTTAATTTATTATTTATTTATTTATTTATTTGAAAGAGAGAGAGAGAGCACAAACAGGGGAAGAAGGAGAAACATACTCCCTGCTGAGGATAGAGCCTGACTCGGGACTCGATCCCAAGATCATGACCTGAGCTGAAGTTAGACACTTCACCAACTGAGCCACCCAGATGCCCCAAATATTTTAATCAAAATAACATTCTCATTATTAGTTGTACAATATGTAAAATTGTGGGCAAAGTTCTCATAGGAGATGGAACCCCAAATCTTGTTAGATAACAGTAGGTAAATGAAAGGTATTTCAAACAACATCACAGATGTGGTGTAGTATCTTTACTATAAATTCCATATCAAACTATGCCATGTTGTCTGGGTACAAATCTTCCCTCCAGATGTCCTTGGCCAAGAATGTTATGCTGTAGCAATCTAGAACATGCCCATTCTATAAAAGGGAATTAACTTACCTATAATTAAGCTCATTATACTTGCCTTTCGGGAGATAATTTAACTGGTAAAGTCAACACTGGTACACCTAATAGAGTCCTGTTTTTGCTATAGTGTTTTGGAAATAGACAAAATATACAAAATAAATGTACACAACTCAATACCTCCAAAATAAATAATAATAATCCAATGAAAAATGAACAGGGCACTTGAACAGACACTATCTAAAAGAGACATACAGATGGCCAAAAGACACATGAAACAGTGTTCAACATCAGTATTCGGTAAACACAAATCAAAATAACAATGGACTATCATTTCACACCTATCAGATGGTCAAAATCAAAAAGATAAAAAATAATAAGCTGGCTCAGTCGGTAAAGCATGTGACTCTTGATGTCAGGGTCATGAGTTCGAGCTCCAATGGGCATAGGATTTACATAAGGAAAAAAAGAGTTTAAAAAAAGAAATAAATAGCAAGTGGTTGGTGAGGATGCAGAGAAAAGGGAACCTCATTCACTGTTGGTGGGAATGTAAATTTGTGCAGCCATTGTGGAAAATAATATGGCAATTCCTCAAAAAATTAAAAATAGAAATACCGTATGATCCACTATTGGATATTTACTCAAAGGAAACAAAAACACTAATTCAGAAAGATATATAGACCCTTATGTTTACTGCAGCGTTATTTACAATACCCAGTGTATGGAAAAAGCTCAAGTGTCCACTGATAGATGAATAAATTAAAAAGATGGTATGTATACAGTGAAAAGTTACACAGCAATATGAAAGAATGAGATGATGCCATTTGTGACAGAAGAAAGCTAAGTGGATGTTATGCTTAGTGAAGTTAAGAAGAGAAAGACAAATGCCATTATGATTTCACTTATATGTGGAACCTATAAAACAAAACGGACTTCTAAATACAGAGAACAAACTGGTGTTTGCCAGAGGGGAGGCGGGGGAGGGGGGATGGACAAAATAGATGAAGAAGAGGTAAAAACTTCTAGCAATAAAATGAGTAAGTCAAGGAGATGGAAAGTGCAGCATAGGGATTATAGTCAATATATTGAAATAATATTGTACAGTGATAGATGATGACACCTACTGTGGTGAGCATTGATGGGGTAATGTATAGCACTGTTCAATCCATACGTTGTACACCTGAAACTAACATAACATTGTATGTGAATGGTTCTTCAATAAAAATGGAAATAAGTTACTGACAAATATAATCAGCCTATTTAATTTCCATTTAAAAATTGTTTGTGGTGCTAAATTGGGCTCCCTGCTCAAAATGGAGTCTGCCAGAACATGAAAGACTCCTAACTCTGGGAAACGAACTAAGGTTGGTGGAAGGGGAGGTGGGCGGGGGGTGGGGGTGACTGGGTGAGGGGCACTGAGGGGGACACTTGACGGGATGAGCACTGGGTGTTATTCTATATGTTGGCAAATTGAACACGAATAAAAAATAAATTTATATACATAAATTTATATATAAAAAACAAGAATCGAGTCTGCTTCTACCTCTACCCTCCACTCCTTCTGCTCTCTCGCTCACTCTTTCTGTATCTCAAGTAAATAAATAAAATATTTTTAAAAAAATTTACCCAACTAGGAAAGCCAATACTCTGTCAGTGGCATGTGTAAAGCATATATTACTAATCTAGCCATACAGTTAGTTTGATCAAATGTGAATAAGTAAAATTTTTAAAGAGAAAGTGGATTTCAATATTCATATTCAATATTGTTATTATATTGAGTATTCTTTTTAGTGTTTATATGCACATTTACTCAATACGAATTTACTGTATATTTAAAGTATGTCAGAAATTCTGCTTCTGCAGAATTGGCTTATTAGAAATAAGCCAATTTAGCTTCCTCACAATGACATTGCTATTGAGCAAGCACCATATTGCATATTTTTTTTGCTTAATATATCATTTCAAGATACTTCAATAAAATGATTCTTAAATTAGGGAAATATTAAATTTAATTTCCAATTTGAAGTGATTTCCATTTAATCTGTGTTTTCTGAACTATCATGTAAATACTGGTCTTAGACATAAATATACTTCCCATGATTTCTTAGAAAAATAACAGGAAAACAAGCTTAGTTTGAAGGGGCAAGCACTCTGAAATAGAAAAGCCCAAGCGTTATTTTATCTATAGAGTATTTAAATTACAACCAGGTACATTTAAAGCCTGTGTCTCTGCCTCTCTCTTCGCTCTCTCTGAATGAATAAATAAATAAATCTTAAAAAAAAAATTAAAAAATAAAACCAAATTTTAAAGCTCAGGAAAGTGCATGCATGATTTTCAAGGAAAACTTGAAGAGTTCCGGGTTATGCCATTCACTGGCATAGGAAACAGATTATGGATAACATTTTTATTTGACAAGAGTTAAATGTCCCAAGAAACACACATTAATAAATCAGTTGTTATTTTCTTAGAGAAAACACAATTCAAAGATACCAGAGTAGATCACCAGAGATCAAAATGGAAAGTATGACAATGTCAGTGACTTTTTTGAGGTATTATAAGAAAAAGTCCTGGCTTTGGGATGGGAGAGATTCAAGATGCATTTCTAGCCCTATCATTGCTTGGCAATAGGAATGGTAAAACAATGAAAACTTGTGAGACTTAGAGTAAAATTAGGACGACAAAATCTATTTTAAGATTTAGAGACCCTTGGGTGGCCAACTCTCAACCAACTTGATTTCAGCTCAGGTCATGATCTCCGGGTGGGGGTGTGTGGGATTGAGCCCCGTGTGGATCTGCTGGTGATTCTCTCTCTTCCTCTCCCTCTGCCCCTCCACCTCTAAATAAATAAATAAATCTTTAAGTAAACAAATAAATAAAATCCATTTTATTGTTCTGTAAAAACATGAACATGTGATGATACAAAAATTAATAAGATTAGTACTAAAGAATATTCATTTTAAAAATGTACTGCATAAATGTTTATTAAGTGCTGATTTTGGGCAATACATTTTTTAAAAAATATTTTTATTTATTTATTCATGAGAGACACAGAGAGAGGCAGAGACAGAGGCAGAGGGAGAAGCAAGCTCCATGCAGAGAGCCTGATGTGAGACTCGATCCTGGGACCCCAAGATCATGCCCTGAGCCAAAGGCAGATGCTCAACCACTGAGCCACCCAGGCGTCATGGGCAGTGCATTTTAGAGGATGCAGAGACCACAGCAGTATGTAAAAAAAAAAAAAAAAAAAAAAGGGTGAATTAATAAACGCATCAATAAAGTTGCATGTGAAAAAAAATAAATAAATAAAATAAAGTTGCATGTGTTGGGATCCCTGGGTGGCGCAGCGGTTTGGCGCCTGCCTTTGGCCCAGGGCGCGATCCTGGAGACCCGGGATCGAATCCCACATCGGGCTCCCGGTGCATGGAGCCTGCTTCTTCCTCTGCCTGTGTCTCTGCCTCTCTCTCTCTCTGTGACTATCATAAAAAAAATAAAAAAATAAAAAAATAAAGTTGCATGTGCAGTCTTCAACCTAACAGGGTGTGGAAGTTACACCCTAAAATGTCCCCACTATAAATCCTGCACTTGTGTGATTCCCTTCTACAAATGACAGTAAAATCTGTGACTTGCTTCCAACTAATAGAATATGGAAGAGGTAGTAAGATGTCATCCCCTTGATGCAGTTAAATTCTAGAAGACTTGGCCTTAGGGGGATGCTTTCCATTTGAGCTTGAAGATGCAAATATTCACGCTGTAAATATTCACATCCCTATGGAGAGGAACTCATTCCCAGGAACCATAGGTACCTCTTGAATCTAATGGTAGCCTAAAGACAACAACCCTCAATCACACAACTAAGAGTAAATGAATTTCAGCAACACTCTAAGTAAGTTTGTAGGGGTACTTCCCTAATCAACCCTACAGATAAGGATTGCAGATCAATAGGCAAATGATTGCAGCCTTGTAGGACCCTGAGCAGAGGTCCCAGCTGGGCTGTGGCTGAACTTCTCAACCCCAGAAGTCATTAGATAACCAGTACAGGTTGTTTTTTTTTCAGTACAGGTTGTTTTAAGCCACCAAGTGTGTGGTAATTCACACACTGCAGTAGAGAATACAAGGGAGGATCTGATGAAAAATGTATGAACGTAAAATGCCAATCAGTTGAGTGTTTGTTCGAATCTTCAGACTATGGGTATTTATGGAATTGAGGATGGGAATGGAAATGCCGCACACCACAAACGGGAGAGTGGTTTTGCACCATTCAGTGGTTGTAGCTTCAGTGAAACGACACATATGAGGAACATAATCCCCAGCAACATGATACAACAACTGTGCATTCCTGTAAGTGTTGCTTCTGGTCGAGTGTTCATGAAGCCTCATGGATAAGACAGCTTTCCTGCCATTCACTAGCATTTCCTGAGATAACACTAAGGAATAAAGGGTCAAAAATAGTTGATTCTAACTACCTTAATCTATTTTGGAGGCTCTTGAGTTAAGTCCTTACAAGTTTAAAGCATTAACAAACTAACCAGAATGGTATAACTATATTTTTAAAAGATTTTTCCCTTAACTGCCAATCTTTAGAGTAAGATATATATTGAATTGCATTTATGTTACCAGCATAATAACAATTATAATAAGTATAAATCAATGTGTAGGTAAAAATGCAGGAAGAACAAGTATGTCCCATTGTGCTAGACTTGCCGAACACCATTACAAAAAGTTATACAATAAAACACGCAAATCAGTATTGTGTTCTGAACTATGGAAACTTGACTGAACAACCTATTTGCCTTTAAAAAATGAAGGTAATATTTTGTTTAGATAAGTGAGATTGAAAATTTGTTTATTAAATGTAACTGTACTAAAAGTCAGAAAGTACAAAATTAAAATAATTCTTAATATATAGAAAATTGCATTCTATAATAGAAATTATAGTTTGAGGGGATCCCTGGGTGGCTCAGAGGTTTGGCACCTGCCTTCGTCTCGGGGTGTGATCCTGGAGACCTGGGATCGAGTCCCACATCAGGCTCCCTGCATGGAGCCTGCTTCTCCCTCTGCCTGTGTCTCTGCCTCTCTCTCTCTCTCTGTCTCTCATGAATAAATAGATAAAATCTTTAATAAAAAAAAATAAATTATATTTTGAAAACAAATGTAATGTAAACTTGAAAGTGATGAGATTATAATTATTTTAGATATGATCAGTTATACATAAAATTCATTTTTCCTGATAAATCTTTCTTTTTCCTCTCTCTTTCCTTAACTGAAAAAAAAATTGTCCTAGAATTCAATCATATTATTTTACTAACTTTTGCCATAACTAAGATTTGGTTGAAAACATGGTTTTAAATAATAGTCTTTGCCACCCCAGTCTTAATCAGTGGTGGAAGAACGGTCTCAGAACTGTTTGTGTCAATTGGCCATTTAAGTTTAATAGTAAAACACTGGTTAATGATAACAATGATTCGTAAAACCTTCAGAAGGAAAGGAGAATGTTTTGTGGACCATGGACCATTTGTTTTGTGTGTGTGTGTGTGTGTGTGTGGCAGTTTTAAGTTATTAGTTTTAAAATCAGTACGTTTAACGGAAACAACTTGACCAAAAATCTGTCACAGAATTTTGAGACCCATTAAAACAAAAGTTTAATGAGAAAAAATAAAATAATAAAATAAAATAAAATGAAATGAAATGAAAATAAATAAATAAATAAATGTCTTTTAAGTAAATGACAGATTAAGGATAAAAGATTCATAACCGTTCTGATTTTAAGAAATAACTGCAAGTATTAGATGACATCGCAAAAGCCATCTTTACAGTTTTTATTTGTTCTTCTAAAACCATATGCATTAAGACCATGGGTGATCAACTAATAAAGCACATCATTTTTCTTATATATAGTTGGTGAAAATATCAAGCATCATTTGTATTTACTTGATTATTCAGATGTATAGGATAGATACTAGAGTGACACTGGGAAACAGAATTTCTAATTAATAAAGTATTCTGTGTACTATGTAGTTTCAATATATCCTTTATACAATTTATCTTTAACTTTTATTTAATGTGATTAGATTAGAAGACTTGCATTTTAACCAATTTGGCAAGTGAGATGTAATTAAACTCATTTTCCATTACCCCTCTTCATATCTTAAGAGACTTAGAAAACTGGAGCCTTTTCTAGGCTTTATTTATAGTTTACATTTTATAGTTCACATATTTATGTACATGCTAACATAAAATTGTTTACCATGTCAATGCAAGTACAGAAACTATACCGCACATAGCATTTTGTACTGTCTGTAGAATTTTTTAGGTAAGGTCTTCAGCAAACTGAATTAGAACTACTTCATTTATGATAATTTTAAAATTGGAAAATTCTGTTAAGAACGAAATGTGTATGCCTGATGCTGATAAAAAATGCCAATAAAGATGAATATTTTGAGTATGACAGTAGTATTACTAAAATTATTGGACATATTCTTCTAATTTTGACAAACAAATGGTAGATGGTTCTGTTTAATTTCACTTTGCTCTTCTAGTTTGTACTAATAAATTATAAGTGAAATTTATAGCCTAAAGTATTTGCAGAAAAATCATCTCAAAAAAAAATAACAGTTGTTCAAAAAATCATTTAATAGGAAAAGGCATATAAATAACTGTTTTTTGTTTTTATTTTATTTTATTGTATTTATTTATTCATGAGAGACAGAGAGAGAGAGAGAGAGAGGCAGAGACACAGGCAGAGGGAGAAGCAGGCTCCATGCAGGGAGCCTGACGTGGAACTCGATCCCGGGACTCCAGGATCACACCCTGGGCCAAAGGCAGGCTCTTAACCGCTGAGCCACCCAGGGATCCCCCAATAACTGTTTTTTTAAGAAATATTTTAAGCTTTGATTTTATGCAATTATTTTTAAATTTTTATCTTAAAATGTATATGATTAAAGACATGTTCAATCTTCTCAACTGGCAAAAGTGTGAAGATGGGTAATTTGATTTAGAGAAACAAGCCTCTCATTCATGCTAAATATCCATCAAGGTCATTATGATCTTCCTTAAAGAGACTATAATTCTAATGTAATACCAAGTTTTATTTGAACATACAGAAGTTTTTGTAAGCGACAATTTTGCTAGAAAAACAATCATGATAAAATTTTATATCTAAATTTATGCAATTTACATGTGGCTGAAAGAGCTGAAAAGAGCTATAAGATTAAATATGTCTCAAATATTCAGACATTTTCAAATCAGAGCATTAAACTGAGAATTAAAAATTTAAATATTTAGTAGATATTTAACTATTGTGCTGAAAACAAAATGAATACAAATTAAATTATGAAAAAAACCCAACAAATCAAATTATGACTATGAAATGACTTTGTAAAGAAGAAATAATATTGTAGTTTTGATCAATCAATGCAATGTAAATTCATTAATGCTGATTAAGATATTGTAGTAGAGTTTTTCAGTTGACATCATTTTAGAAATAGGTTTGAAATTAAAATCTATTTCAGTCAAAACATCATAAAAGATAGTATGTAGTATAAGAAAAGAGTAAAGATGGCTCTTCAACAGGAGTGCGGATGGAGCATCCCTCCACACTCAACATGAAATATTTCACGAATAATATAGAACTTCCACAGGGCCTTGAAGTCTAATAAGATCTAGATCAGAAAAGGGAAGGGGGTAAAATCACTCAGATAGGAGAAACAAGGTTAAAAAATAGAGGACAAAGAATTAGGAAAACAAAAATCAGTTCCCTAGGATAGAGTCTACATAGTAGACTAGCAGGTGACAAACTCCAAAGTATACATTACTAATCAAATCATATGGAACCAGAAAATCTAGGCTAATAAAGTGGGTTTTTTTTTCTTTATTTAGTGAGAGAGAGAGAGAGAGAGAGAGAGAGAGAGAATAAACAGGGAGGGAGGAAAAGAAGGAAACAGAATATCAAGCAGATTCCACACTCAGCATGGAGCCCCATATGGAATTTAATCTCATGATCCTGAAATCATCATCTGAGCTGAAATCAAGAGTCTAAGGCTGACTCAGTTGAGCCACCCAGATGCCCCTAAGCTAAAAAGATTTTTTTGTTGTTTCTTTCTTTTTCTTTCTTTCTTTCTTTCTTTCTTTCTTTCTTTCTTTCTTTCTTTCTTTCTTTCTTTCTTCTTCTTCTTTCTTTCTTTCTTTCTTTCTTTCTTTCTTTCTTTCTTTCTTCTTTCTTTCTTTCTTTCTTTTTCTTTTTTCTTTCTCTTTCTTTCTTTCTTTCTTTCTTTTTTTCTTTCTTTCTTTCTTTCTCTTTCTTTTTCTTCTTCTTCTTTTCTTTCTTTTTTAGTAATAGTGACCTACTGACATGTTTTAAAAAGAAGAGGATACGCAAATTCACTTGGTAGAAATATGTAGAATGTACTAAAAGGATGAATGCTGAGTAACAGATGACTAAATGCTATCAAATGCTATAATTATTCCAGTTATGTCCTCTATTTAAATGCATATGGATATAAATACATATTAGCAGAGTTACCTGATATTTGCAGGACACATGATTAAAACCAAAAGGTCATTAGCTGGTCTTAGACCATTCCTTATAAAAGACAACAAGTGTTATGATTGTAAAATCCTGACCTATCTATCAATAATAACTCAATACAACTAATACATTCTTTATGATTGAAGAGAAAATACAATTTAGTTTCCTCTTATTAATACTGGTTATGTTTCATGAGTAATAAAATAAACATCCTCCCATGTCTGAGCACACACATATTAGCAGAGTTATCTTTAATCTACAATAATGTCTATTTTTAACATGGATCTTCATAGAAAAACTCACTAAAATAAGTGTGTATAAACCACATGTTATTTTAATATTTTTGTTGAAATGGCAAAGGTAATGGAAAATGATATAAATAAGTACCTCCTTTAAGAATTTCAGAAAGCAAAAAAGGCTCAAGCAATGAATATATGGAAATGTGAGTTGGAGCTTTTTTTCCTACTTAATTAGCATTCATGTCCAATTAAACAATAATCACTTTATAAAGTAATGCTTTTCCTCTAAGAATTATTTTTGTAGTTCAAAGGTTCAAGTTTTTAACTACTACTCATAAAGCATGCAGAATAACTTTAAAAACTATGAAAAGTCTCCTATTTTACATGACTCAGGAAGATATTTCTCTTAGAAAAATATCATTAAAGAGTACTAACATTCATGCAAATTGAAGGCTGGAAAGGCTCCCCCCACCCACCTCATTTTCCAGTTTCAAAGGTGGGTGCATAAATCAGCATCAGGAATCATTTGTGGATGAAAGGAAGTAGAAGTCTTAAGATTGGAAACTTATTGATGTGATGCCCATAGGCAAAGACAGAATCAGATATTATGGGTAATTTTGAGTTGCAATTTTAATGATGATAAGGATAGTGTGAAAGGGGGTATCCAACAGGAAACAAATCCCATCTCTCTGTCCATACCCACCAATCCACCATACATTGCCAAAGTATATTCTGCTAATAGTTTGTAAGCAATGGGTGTATGAAGAGTAAAAAATAATAATAATAATCAATTATATCTGTGGTGGGATGAAAATGTGTGTTAAGTTGTAGAAAAGAGAAGCTGGAAAGAAGATGTGAGCATGAGTGCGTATGTGCGCGCGTGTGTGTGTGTATGCTTGTGCACACTATGCAGTAGACTGCATGTACTATGAAGAGTAAGTAGCCACAATATTAAATTGTTTTATTTATTTTTAAAGATTTACTTATTATTTTTCAGAGAGAGAGAGAGAGAGAGCAGAGGGAGGGGCAGAGGAAGAGGGAGAGAGAGTCCCAAACAGGCTCCCTGCTGTGCATGACAAGCTCAATGTCATACCTTGAGATCATGATCTGAGCTGAAATCCAGAGTGGGACTCTTAACTGACTGCACCACACAGTCAACCTCTATGTTAAATTGTTTTAATTAGAATACTTTTAACATTTGATGTTGGGCAAAAAATTATAACTGTGCTGTCCAGCCCATAGTGCAACAATTTGAAACTCAAGCTTTAGAGTGTATCATGGAGCGTCAGTTCCATAATCACAGCTTCCTCTGTATATTTAAGACCACAGTACTGTCATCATGCCCCACAAAGCCTCTTTTCGTAGTCACAGTATTTGAGAATTATAACACTGTAGAGTGTCTTTCTGCCTGGAAAAATCTATCTCTGTAATATAAGCGATAGCTATAAAGATGATGTGCCGGGATGCACAATCTTCCAGGTGGAAACTTTAGTACTGCTATTCTCAAGATTTTTTCAAAAGGAATTTTCAGAAATGTCATGTAGTTACTTAAAAAAGCAATACATCTATATAATACATATATATGGTAGCAAAAGTTTTCTTAGATGCACATCTACCTTACCCAAGTCAGTTTGCCTTTAGGGCATTGTCATCATCACTGCATTTTATTTTTACCATTTCAAATTTAACTTTTGCTCAAGTATTGATTTATGCTCTAAATTTTGTAATCATGTAATAAGCTATTTTAAAAAATCACACAGGGGTGCATGGACAGCTCCATCAGCTAAGCATCTCACTCTTGTTTTTGGCTCAGGTAATGATCTTGGGGTCATGGGGTCAAGCCCCCCATGGGTTTCCATGCTCAGTAGGGAGTCTGCTTCTCTCCTTCTCCCTCTACCCCTCTTCACCCCCTCCACTCTCACTCTCGCTCTCGCTCTCAATCTCAATCTCTAAAACAAATGCACACATATTAAAAAATAAATAAAAATCACACTAAATTCTAGGTTGAACACATACTGATGATATTTACCTATGTTTTTTTATTATTATTTTTAAGGTTTGAGGATGGTTCTAAATAATATTATCTTTACATTTTTTATTGCACTACAGTTGACAGAATTCCAGGTGTACAACATAGTGATTCAAAAATTACATGCATTACAAAATGCTCATGGCAAGTGTAGTTGCCATCCATAACCATACAAGTGATTACAATATTATTGACAATATTTTTTATACTGTACTCTTCAACCCCATGATTTATTTGTAACTGGAAGTTTGAATCTCATAATCCCCATCACCTATTTCAGCCATTCCTCCTACCCTGTGGCCCTCCCTCATCAAGCACCAGTTTATGCTCTGCATCTATGTGTCTATTTCTGGTTGTGGTTGTTATTCATTCATTTGCCTTGTTTTCTTAGATTCTATATATGAGTGAAATCATATGATATTTGTCTTTTCCTGCCTGTTTTATCCCATATAACATAATACCCTCTAGGGCCATCCATATGGTTCTAGACAATTTTTTAAACCAGCGTTTGGTATTTGGCATTTCAACTTCCAGTGAGAGCCTGTATGTGATTCTAAGTTCATACATATTGTTCCACCATCCATTAAGGGGAAAAAGAAAGAGAGAGAGAGAGAGAGAGAGAGAGAAGGAAGAGAAAAAGAAAAAAATAATCAAATTGCTGTGATCTCTTGTTCTCTACAGTTTTATTTTCTTCAATAAACTGATTTAAAAGTAAGCCTTCCAAATACGTTTGAATGTTATCAGATTTTCTAAGATTATCATGTATAAAACCATAAAGATGAAAAGAGATGACATATATAGTATCATATTTGGAGAACATATAACTTTTGGGAAGTAAAAGAATGTCTAAATATAGTAATAGTAGCGTATTATTCTTAAATATAGGAAATAATAACAATATAAGTAGTAGTATGAGTAGAACGATAAAGCCCTGAAGGTATAGTTATAGATTCTAGAAACATCTGCATACCACTCCTGTCCCATATGTGAATTTCAAAACATATGATAAAAAATATATGATAGAATAGAATTTGCTAATACAATCTAAAATATTAGATACATATCACTGTACTGGAGAGAAAAAAAAAAGGGCTTTTATATCGAGATGCTTACCAAAAGAGACTTCACACCAACAAATGCACTAGCAAAACATGCTATTTCATGAAGCATTGCTAATTAAACTGTGAAATTCCGCATACAGAGATTAGCCTCTAAATATCACTTTTCTTGAAAACACATTAGAAGTACACTGATTTTAATACTTTGAGTTAGAACTAAAATTGTATCATATGCTATCTTCTCCCAGCCAAGTAATACATACAGAGCAAAAGCTATTCTAACTGTCATATTAAACACCTTTAAGTGTGGCTGATGACTATAATTTTCTTGTAATCTCATTCTGAACGGAGCTTTCTTAGCAACAGCAATTATAGAGGAGGTGGGAGTCTGGTGATAGTCATTTGTTTGTAGAAAAAACAAAGGAAACTAATAAGAATGAAAATACTTAGTCTAATAAGAAAAGTTTTATTTAAGCTTCTTTATTGAAGTAAAATACTACCACAAATTGAAATGAATCCTCATTGGTTATTTTAAAGATATTATTGCTACTTTAATTTCTTTAAAAAAATAATAATAATTTCCCAGTAACTTGTAAACTTCTGAATCTGGGATATAACAATAATTTTTGCAGATATGTCATATTTGATGGTTTAAGAACTTTTTTTTTTTTAGATTTTATTTATTTATTCATGAGAGACACAGAGAGAGAGAGGCAGAGGGAGAAGCAGGCTCCTCACAGGGAGCCCGATGTGGGACTCGATCCCGGATCCGGGGATCATGACCTGAGGCAAAGGCAGGTGCCCAACCGCTGAGCCATCTAGGGATCCCTTAAGAACATTTTTATAAAATATCTACGTGTTTATTTGTGTCAATGATATATTAACATATATGTGTTAAAATATATCTAATCCAAACATATATGATTGAGCTTTGATTAGACACATTCACTTTTCAGATTTCACTCATTTGTGCCAGCAAGGTAAAGTTTTCTTCCCCAGGAAAACAGTGATAAGTTATCTATTTCTCCTGCATAGTGTGGCAAATGTAGTGGTAGGAGATGAATGAAAATAAAGAGAAGCCCCTAACAAAACAGAAATAAAAGATCAATAATTCAGCAGTGCGTCTGTAGAGATGCTCTTCGGGGTCACTGTTTGGGGTTATTTTTCCTCCCTTCCACCCTGAAATTCTACAACTTAAAAACATAGCTGAAGCGTATTAAGTATTCTCTGTAAGTATTAAAAATACAATGGCCGGACATATTTGTCTTTTTTTTAACCTTTTCACCTTGTTTGAAAAGTATGATTTAACAAGGCCTTTACAGAGCTTGAATTTTAGTAAGAGAAGACAAAAGCACAAACCTAATGTAGGCAGTGTTAGCACTTGAAGACGGATGTGGGGCTTGGGGTAGTGGGAGAGTGGCTCTTTAAGTAGTATATGCTCAGGGAAGGCTCTTTGATAAAGTGACATTTGAACTGAGACCTGAATAGAGCAGGGGACTTTTCAGAGAACCCATCCCTGGGAAGCAGGAATACACATTTCAAAGGCTCTGAGTTGGGAGCATGCCAGGCCTGGCCAAGAAAAAGCAAATGGTTCAATTTAACTGCAGCACGATTGAGAGGGAGCCAGGAGGAAATGAGATGAGAGAAGTAGCCAACTCAGGGGGCTTGCAGAGTGAGGGTTCCACTTACTGGGGTGTGTTAGGTGGAAGGAAAAACAGATTCAGAGCGGATAACAAGAGTTTGGTTGGAAAGTTAAAGGATGACATATCTAGGAGACCACGAAGCAAAGACATCCTACAGCCTGGTATCAAGGAGTTTGGAAGTCAGCAAGATACAAAGTGGACCTTCCTGGAATAATCAGGGAACTGAGTCTTTATGGGGTGAGTATAAAGGGAGAAGAAATGAGGCTTGCAAATAGTTTGTGGTCAGAAAAATAAGGGGTGAAAAAAAATAAAAAGAAAAATAAAAAAGAAAAAAAAAGAAAAATAAGGGGTGGGGGTTCTAGCTAAAGCACCTCAGAAAAAGTGAGGCAACTGTAAAGGCCAGTAAAAAATAAGTTTCCAAAATGGTGAGTATGTGAACGTGTCAAGCACTACTGATAGGCCAAAAAAGATAAGCACTAGGGGTGCCTGGGGGGCTCAGTCAGTTAAGCATCTGCCTTCAGCTCAGGTCATGATCTGGGTGTCCTGGGATCAAGTCCTTCATCAGGCTCCCTGCTCATCTCTCCTCTCTCTCTCTCTCTCTCTCTCTCATAAATAAATACATACATAAATACATAAATAAAATATTTTTTAAAAAAGAAAAATCTTTTAAAAATAAAAAGATAAAGACTGAGAGTTGGCCACATGAGTTTGAAGCAAAATATGGGTCACCGGGCACCTTCAGGAGAGCAGTGGAACAGAAGGCTTCCTAGAGATTAAAAAAAAAAAAAAAAAAAAATAGAGTTTAGACCATTCGCTGGTGTTTTTCCTGCACAAGTGAGCAAAATGGGGGCCAAGAAGAGAGTGGGGTTTTGTGTAGAGTGCATATTTGTGTGCTTGAGGATAGGGCATTATGATGGGAATAATCCACGGGAGAGCAAGAGAGAGTGTGGGCACGACTACAGGAGAGAAGTCCTCGGGCGGGTACCAGGGACTGAATCCTGGTGGACACACATTATTTCTGGAGAGAATGCACAGGATATGTGGAAGTTGGGGGATGAGAAAGGTGTGCTGGAGGTTTGAGGGAAAAAGGAAGGCATAAAGTACTCATTTGGAAAATAAGAGCACAAATTAATGAGGAAATAATTACTACACAGGGATGACAGGCCCCTTGCAGTTCATGTATTTATCTGTTTCTCGCCACCTTTAGCTATGGGGATGCAGGATTAGAGTAAGCAAAATAGTACCCACTTCTTCTGTTCATATTTATGTATAATGCACTATAAAGTAATTTTAAATGTTTCCTATTAAATCAAAAAATTTGATAATCATAATTGAATTTTAAACAAAAATTTTCAACAGTGGCAGTTATTCAACACACTCGAGTAGGCAGCAAATAATGAAACTGTTCTTCCTCTTGTATTATACGAATCACCACTCTGGCCTGAACTACTGGACTAGACCTAGGTTCTTTGAAAACTGATGTGAGGTATGGCTTCTATTCATCAACATAGGCTCCTAATAACTTTAAAATTGTTTATTTATACTATGAACATTTATTACATGCTTCTCACAGACAAGGGATTGGGAAGCATTCAAAACAAACTCTATTATCAAGTTTCAGATACAACTACAATAATTCAAATATTTTTATTTTTTTAAGATTTTATTTATTTATTCGCTTGACAGAGAGACAAAAAGAGCACAAGCAGGAGGAGAAGCAGCAGAGGGAGAGGGAGAAACAGGCCCCCCTGGTAACCAGGGAGCCTGATGTGGGGCTCGATCCCAGGACCCTGAGATCATGACCTGAGCCGAAGGCAGATGCTTCACCGACTGAGCCACCTGGGAGCCCTTACATTTTATTTCTAAATCCTTTTCTGGGCACTTTAAACCAATGCTGTCTTTTACTCTCTATATCAGATTTATAAAAATAAAATAAGTATTTTCATCTCTTTGTGAACAAGGCAGGAGCTGAGATGGAGAGGTCAGGTGGCCTCGCCAAGATCACACATTGGACATGAGATGCATGTCTGGAGTGAGGTCTTCAAATCTATGCCTCCTGTCTCTTCACAGCACTGTGAAGGCCAAGATGTCTCAGGTACAGCATATATAACAATTAAAAGTCTGGGACAAGTGTCTGACTAATCTGACTTGCACTCTGACTCTGCCCGCTACCTGCTACATCACCTTGGGAAAGTTCTTGAGCCTTTCAAAGCCTCAGTTTTCCCTTTGTGACACGTTAAAGTGATGATTAGAAAGACAGTCTAGGAAGAGGTATTGATTACACCATAGCACAAGACAGAGTTTCAGTGTCATAAAAACAAAAACATGTAGGACTTTCCAATGTATAAGAGGGAGGTCATTTATATCTGGAACAGAATTCAGATCTTTTAGGAACCTTGCACCTGAGAGGAGCCTTGGAAGGCTCCCTAATATTTAGATGAGTGAAAATATAAGTTGTTATTTACAAAAGCTCTTTGTGAGGAATATAGGCATAAAATCACTTTTAAATTTTAATTGCTATCATATTTTAGGCAATAGGTTTTTCCACCACATCATGGGTTCTTTCACTGGGATCCACAAATTTATTTTTTAATGTTTGTATTGAGTTGAACAGTAGCCCCCCAAAAAAGCTATGTCCAAGTCCTAACCTGCAGAACATGTGGACAGGACCTTAACTTTGCAAGAGAGTCTTTGCAGATTTAATTATGTTCAGGATCTTGAGATGAGATGATCCTGGATCGACTGTGCATGGTCCCTAAATCCAATGATATTCACCCTAGAAGCGTCGCAAGCACAGCACACAGACAGAGGGCAAGGAGGACCTGTAAAGATGGAGACGGTGATTGGAAGGTCATGGTCATAAGCCCAGGAGCCCCTGGAGCTGCCAAAAGCTGGAGGGGGCAGAGATGGATTCTCACCTAGAGCCTCCAGAGGGATCCTGGCCCTGACACCACCTGCTCAGATTACGCACATCCACTGTTTTAAGCCTCTGAGATCCTAGTTATCTGTTGTGGCGGCTCTGGGAAACTAAAATAGTGCTTGAACTGGATATATTAGCAATGTGTTTTGCTTGTTATTTTCAAAATTATTTTAATAAGATAAGTCTCATATTACAGTGTTAAAAGATTTCATTTTTTTTAAAGATTTTATTTCTAACAGGAAATCAGGATGCTATTTTGTGGTGTAAGATAAGGTACTTACTGTTTTTTGTGTTATAACGAATATATTAGTTTCTTATTGATAGGAATTAAAGAAAACCACCCTATTACTAGACATCTGGGCATCTTTGATTGTTTAAGAAAGGCCTGGGGGGCCTGGGTAGCTCAGTCAGTTGAACCTAGATTTCAGCTCAGGTCATAATCTCGGGTTACGGAGATGGAGCCCTGCCTCTTGCTCCACACTGGGCATGGAGGCTGCTTGGGATTCTCTCTCCCCCTCTCCCTCCGCCCTCCTCCCCCACCACACATGTTCTCTCTTTCTCTCAAACAAACAAACAAACAAACAAACAAAAAACAACAAGAAACAGGCCTAGAATAAGTTGAGAAATGTGAAATGGAAACATATGACCAAAAAAACGGGCTCTCCAATGTCAAACATGGTGGTATAACAGGTCCCTTGGCAATGTAGGGATGAAATCAATGAAAGAGATAGAACACATTATACCTGTTCATCCTGAAAATAAATTAGACAGGGAAGATTTTTTTTTGTATTAAATATATTGTTTTGAAAAAGTTCTAAACACACTAAACTTGGTCTAAATCTAAAGCTTAACTTTGAAGCATCATTAAAGAATCTAAGTAATGGAAAGATGGGGGCCCTGGGTGGCTCAGTCGGTTGAGTGGACAACTCTTCGTTTGGGCTCAGGTCATGATCTCAGGGTTGTGAGATCAAGCCCTACCTCTGACTCCACACTAAACAGGAAGTCTGCCTGAGATTATCCTTCTCCCTCTCCCCCTACCCCCCTCACACATTCTCTCTATAAAATAAGTAGATACATCTTTAAAAAAAATAGCAAATAAAAAGATGGGAAGCGATCAAGTGACACGCAAAGAAATATTCAAGTTAGTCGGCAGCTTACAAGAGGGAAAGAGAAGAGGGGATCTGCTATAGGATTACAGATATCGCCTGGTATTTTGAAGTGTGGCTTGGAGGAAGAGTTAATGTTGTTTCCTTTTAGTATTCATAAAAATAAATGTACAATGCTTTTCAATAAGTTCATCAAAAAAGACATTGGGGAATCCTCGTTTGGAAATCCTTAAAGATAGCCAACACATTTTCTTTCTTTTTTTTTCTTTCTTTCTTTATTTTTTATTGGAGTTCAATTTGCCAACATATAGCATAACACCCAGTGCTCATCCCATCAAGTGCTCCCCTCAGTGTCCGTCACCCAGTCACACCCACACCCCGCCCACCTCCCCTTCCACCACCCCTTGTTCGTTTCCCAGAGTTAGGAGTCTCTCCTGTTCTGTCTCCCTTTCTGGTATTTCCCACTCATTTTTTTCTCCTTTCCCCTTTATTCCCTTTCACTATTATTTATATTCCCCAAATGAATGAGACCATATAATGTTTGTCCTTCTCCGATTGACTTATTTCACTCAGCATCATACCCTCCAGGTCCATCCAGTCAACACATTTTCAAATAGGCAGAAAGTATCCGTACTGAGCAAAACTTAACGAAAGGCACAAACTTTTGGTAGGAACCTCTGTATGGTCCAAGAGCCATTGTGCGGGGAAGTTTATCTGGTTTTGCTTCTTTGATGAAGAAATAAATCCCCTCTTACTGTGAAATGTCGTTTTCTGCTAACTTCAGGAGCTCCACCAACTATATGTGAAGGGATGGTAAGTCCTCTCCTAATGTGAAGGTCAGCACCAGGATTCTGAACCTCCTCCTCCTCAAGACACTTTCCCAGGAAAAGAGACCTTATAATGCTCCTCTCTGGATTCAGCAGTTAGTGGATTTTCTGAAGGATGTTTTGAAGCAAGTGATTAAATTTCAAGAACTTATCAAGAATTAATTGATATGCTGGAACACAATACAGAAAAGCCCTTTGTAGGAAGAATTTGATAGGAATGATTTAATGACTCGACATACGGTTGTTCTGTTCAGGTGTGAGTGCATGTAGAAAAATATGAAATTATCTCATAAACACAAACCAAGAAGCCACTCTTAAGAGAAAGTATTATTTGCTCCAATGCTGGAGAAAGTATTTCTGCAGACTGGGGCTCAGCGACATAAGTGAATCGATATCTCTGAAGTAATCTTCCTCCTTGTTCAGATGACAGATGTTAAGATGAAAATAATAAAGTTGGGGAACAAGATGTCAATGGTATTGATTATGTAGTCTTTCCCAATCAAAGAAAATTATGTGACAAAAATGCAACTAGAAGACTCTAATGTTTTTTTGTTAAAAAAAAAAAAAGTCTTCTGACAGAGATGGTTACAGGACTTTAGATTTCTTATGCTGCACAAACTTTTGTTAATTGATGTCTTTGGTCACACATGGTCGTTTAAAAGGAGAATCATGAAAACTAGGGTATGACAAATGCATGAGCATGAGCCACTGTCATGCCAAAAACATGACCAAATTTTAAATTCTTATTTTTTTCAAAAAGTCGTTCTATTGCAAATTATTAGTAATCAAAATCAAAATTTACTTTTTAAAAATATGTGGAGCTTGAATTTATTTTCAGTAAAGAGACATAAGTGTTCTCAATAAAACAATTGAAAGGACATGATAAAGTACAACACAACTTTATATTCTGTTTGAGGAAAGTAAGTTCCCAATTTCAAAGTACAATAGAATATGTTGTGTTCAACATTTCTTATAAATGGACTTAAGAAAAGTATACAGGAGAGCCTGCAAATTTTTTCAGTAAGTCACCAGAAAGTGTTCATTGCTCATCAGGTTTCTAAATCTCTGGTCTACAAGACCTTTCTTGATGACAAATGGAAATACTCTTTCAGAATTCTGAATAAACTATTTGTTTTTTATAGGATGGCCATAGGGTAGGGAATCCTGGTATCCAGGACTGGCAATCTTTTTCAGAAGTATCACAGAAAAAAAAAACAGCAAGCATCTTATTTTTTATCCTGTTAGAACAATAAAAACACAAAATGCAATACCATTTCCAAATACAAATTTGCGCAGAGAAAAACATACATTGACTGAATTTGCTTCTGACGTGAATGATGCTAAATCTAAAGGCATTGCAAGATTTACTCCTTTTTTGTTACAGTAGCTACAATTAGGAGATAGTGACTTTCCCTGGAAGTTAGCATATCTAATTTCAAGGCCAACTATACAAATACTATGACAACAAAAATCAGTTTCCCTTTGGATATGTTCTTGACAAGTTAGTGTTTTATAACATGAATATTATTTCTCAGTGGACCTGTTATGAAGATAAACTTGATTGCATTTTCTCAGTAAAAGAAACTTAATATGGTAGAAATATCAATATTCATGAACATACATCTCTCCCTTCCTTCCTAGGAAAATGGTATTATTTGCTTCCTATATTTGTCAGGATCATGAAAGCCATTTGGGACCATGAGAGTAAGTGATATATGTTATTTTTGTACAAAGTAGGTAAGAAGTCCCAGATCAGCTATCTAGCTTCTCTCTCCCCACAGATGGTAATAACAGATAGTGTATTATATTCAGATTTAAGATAAAATCCAGGCTGATTTCCTGAATCACTAGATGGAAATAAGGATACCGTGGATGCAGGACACAGGGAAGACCTCATATGTGTTAGACATAAAGTTCTGTGGTTTTAAGTAATTGTGCTTTCGGGATTATTTGTTAATAATCCCCTAAGCATACACATGCCTGGACACACATATATAGAGAAGACTTATGATACATACACACACAGTCTCTACCTACCTACCTATCTAGACGCACACACACACACACACACACACAATACACACCCTAATATAACATTAATGAGAAAAATACATAATAAAACCAGAAGATACTATTTCTAATGTATCAGATTGCCAAAGATAAAAATTTGGTAATTTATGTTAGATTAAGTATAGGGAAACAAACACTCTCTCATAATTGCTAATGTAAATGTAAATGCTACAACTTCTACCAGAAGTAATTTGGTTATATAGATTATATATATTTTTTCACATATAATGATATATATCATTATATATTATATATATTATATATTATAATATATTACTAATTATGTCAATATTAATTATGTATCTTATATATACATGTGTTACATTAAGTAGCAATTCTTCATTTTATTTTAGTTTAGCAATTCAGTATATCTGTAGGGATATACTCAAATATACCTCCAAATGACTTTGTATGAAGTCTGAGGATAGATACTGAGATATACTATGTAATATCAAGAAATGGGAAATAATCAGAATATACAACAATAAGGAATAGATGACAGGTAGATGGAATTGTATAGTATTAATCGATTATATCATATTTATCTATTTTTAAAAAAAATATTTATGTATTTATTTCAAAGAGAGGGAGAGAAAGAGCAGTGGGAGAGGCAGAGAGAGAGGGGGAATCTCAAGCAGACTTTGCTGAGCACAGAGCCCCACACAGGGCTGATCTCACAGCCTGGATCTGAAACCAAGGGTCGGCCCTTAACCAACACCACCACCAGGCATCTCTCTATGTCTTTTAAAAATCGTATTTATACATTCAAATGGAAAGATTTTCAAAGATATGTTAAGAAGGCAAGAAAATACTTTGTTTAATAAAACCTAGATGTTTATGTTGAATCTGCAAAGTCTTAATGTTTTCTAGAAAGAAATTCGAACAGCACCTATATGCCCCATTTGATAAAACATACATAAATATGTATTTTCATGATTTATATAACACTCTGAGATATTCCACTCAAAATCAAAAAATAATTTCCTTTAATTTATCTCTTATCCAGACAGGCTGAAACTGTTACAAAAGCCAGGAATTAATCAGTTAAAGGAAAACCACTTTCATATCCCAATGTTGTATGTATATCCTCTGAATAGAAGCCATTTAACACTTAACCATGATAATAAGATAAGCTGATTTTACTTTTTATTTTAACTGGTATGCATGGAGATATATAAGAAAAAGTAGCTTCGGAATATGTCAAATTTAGGGGCACCTGGGTGGCTCAGTGATTGAATGTCTGCCCTCAGTTCAGGTTCTGATCCTGGGGTCCTGGGATCAAGTCCCACATCTGGTTCCCTGCAGGAAGCCTGCTTCTCCCCCTGCCTATCTCTCTCTCTCTCTCCCTCTCTCTCTCTCTCTGTCTTTCATGAATAAATAAATAAAATCTATAAAAAAGGAATATGAAAAATTTATTACAATTAAATTGTAATAAACACATTTAAATCTGCTTTTCTATATGTAGGGAATACTCAGAAGGTAGGGAACACATTCATGTCACTATCACCTGGATATTTAAATCTTCAGTTTACATTTTCTCTATAGAAAATATGACAGTAGCTATAATTTATATCTTATCCCCAATTCAAATAATTTTCCCAGTGCACTCCTTTTGAAAGTAAAGAATATAAAAGGATGGGATGCCAGTATCCCTTTAAACAGAGAAACAGAACAAAGACGCATCTTATCTCTGTAAGAGGTATTTGAGTAAACAGTTCAGCAATTCCCTCATCATGTTCTTATACTTAAATTTATGTTATGTTTTAACAAAAAATATGTTAACGTTAAATTCTTCAACATGAAACAACAGAGCATCTAAGAAAAGCTAGAGAACACGTCTGCCATCCATGATATGCCCGCACTGCTTGTCATGCTGGGATAGGCACTCGGGTCTCGTTGTTTGCTCCTCAGTCTCACAGTCTCCCTGCCTCCAGCTTTTCCCACTATTCACCCCCCATTCAATCTGTTCTCAAATTTCTGTGGTTTCTACTTTCAAATACACCTTGGCCTCCTCCTCTTCACTCCATCCCCAAAGAAGCCATTGTGAACATGTGTGTGTGTGTGTGTGTGTGTGTACATAAGTGTAAAAAACATACATTTCATGACCATAGATATATATAATATGCAACAATATATAACTACTTGATTATATATATTTATATAATATTATATATATAATTTTTCTATTTATTGCTGTTCCTTCTCTAATTTTGTATGGAAATCCAAATCCAAGAGAATAAGGTATCTAATTTTAATAGGAACCCAGGGATGACAAATTTTAGAAAACTAAAACAGTCTACTATGAATTGGACCATTGTTATGCACATATGGACTTTTTATTGGAAAGAAAAAGTTAACAGGATTTTTAATACTTTGGCAGGTTTGGGGACATATTATCGAAAAATATAATGTAATAAGTTTTGCTTTAAATTGTTATTTTTAAGGAAACACTAGTAGGGAATGCTTTCCTGAATTATTTTCAACTATATTTTTTTTAGCAAAAATAAGTCTTTATAGTGTCAAAAATGACTTCTTTCTGCTTTTAGAAAATTTAATTCACATCAGCATTTTTTTAAATAGCTACAGTTTTTTAAACTCTGTAATATTAGATTCAATCTAATATTTATAATATTTACTTTTAGAAATTGAAGTCATATTAACCTTTGTGGTATATATCATGATGCGATGAACAACTTTGCACATTGTTTTTACAATTTGGGATGGGATTCTACAATAGAAAGCAGACTTTCTTTTTAGATCCTGGATAATGTAATTATATAATCAGATACTTCAAATTACAAGTAATTCCAATTAGAAGTGTTAGATAGCAAGGCATCTCTTAGGTTAATTTTCAGCAAAAGTTAAACAATTAAAAATTCTATTATTAAAAATAATAATATTACTCATAAATTTATACCAAGGAAAATGAAAAGCCCCCACACCCATTTGGGAGTCATTTTGAAGTATTTTCAATGATTTTACAAACGATTAAAATCTGTCAATTTTAGATAAAGTTAATAAAAGAATAGAATATACCTTGTTTTGCATTATTTTAAAAAAACAAATGAATAAAAATCACATAGAGTGCTAGGATTTTATTCAGACTGTTAAAATTAGTTTAAAATTGCCATAAACGATGGTAACATTGTAAGTCTCAAATTGTGAGGATTACTGTCTGTTTTTCCTGCTTTATTCTCAATTATTCTATAACTAACTAGAGCCATGCCACTAATAATTTTCACTGTGACTTTTTTTTTTTTTTAAGATTTACTCATTTTAGAGAGAAAAAGAGCATGAGTGGGAGGAGCAGAGGAAGAAGAGGGAGACAATCTCAAGTAGCCACACCTGGATCTCAAGGCTCCTCATCCCAGGAGCCTGAGATCATGACCTGAGCCAAAACCAAGAGTCACTTAAGTGACTGAGCACCCAGAGTCCCTCCACTGTAACTTCAAATGAGAGCTATTTCAATTTGTTGTGTCAACTCTGTGATACGCATGCACCTCATGTATCATCTTAGAAAAAAAATCCCCGTATTATTAGATTCCTCAAATCACATTCCAAGTAGACTGAGCAATGACCACACTAAAGATTACATCAAGTTTTGGTATTTTCACACTAAAATGATAAAATCTTTAATTCAGGAAACTACTTTTGAAGTAAAGGTAGTTTGATTAGTTTAAGATTGTTATTTAATTGAGCGTGAATCTTTTGAATGTCTCACCTCTAGGAATTTACTGTCTTAGACTAGGTTTGAACACTTTAGACAATTGGAGGAAAATATAAGTACCTGAAATCTAATGCTAAAAATCTGATTAAGGTTAGTAGTTAATTTTTTTTTCAAAGTAAAAGTATGTGAAACACTCCCCACGTCTCCATGATGAATGTCCACGTGGACAGACAACAAATAAAACCAAGTCACTGCCATCGGTGAGCTCACAGCCTGAAGAACTCATAAGATCAAGGGTTGATTTTTCCTTTCTCCTTGCCACTCTGTGATTTATTTATATCTATTTAGTGCTTTTCTTACCATATTGAAATCAATATTCTCTATGTTCTATAGATAGAGTGCTACCAGCATAGAGGTGTAAATGATTAATACTTTCTGAGTAAGAATATCAAATCATACAGGAAGTAATATTTACAGTGGACTTGAAGGATCAAAAGATATATGCAGGGAAGGGAAGAAGAATGAATTTCCAGGTCAAGTGGAATGAATAATCAGAGGGACCTGGTTGTGAAAGAACATAGCACTCAATGAGGAAATGTTCATGGTTTATCCATGGCTAGGAGCATAAGGGTGGATGCCGGTGGGGACTGGGTGTGGATTCCAATGCCAATGAGTGCCAGTTGTGTTTGGAAGGGAACAGGGATCCAATGGAGGATTAAAATCAGAAAACTCTCAGATATGGCAATGTGGATAGCAGACTAATATTAATTTTACCTCTGAGGTTTCAATTCAATTGAATTGTCAGCACAATAAAGACATGATTTTAAGATGGAAGATAGGGATCCCTGGGTGGCGCAGCGGTTTGGCGCCTGCCTTTGGCCCAGGGCGTGATCCTGGAGACCCGGGATCGAGTCCCACATCGGGCTCCTGGTGCATGGAGCCTGCTTCTCCCTCTGCCTATGTCTCTGCCTCTCTCTCTCTCTCTGTAACTATCATAAAAAAAAAAAAAAAAAAAAAAAAAAAAATTTAAGATGGAAGATAAATGGGGAAGGAGCAAAACGATGGAAAGGATAGACTTCAAAGTCATAAAACTTGTGCCTGAGTCCCAGAACTGCTTTCGTCACTCAGGTAGGCTTGGCCAAACTCCTTACTCCTCTAAGCCTCAACTTTACTTGTTGAGAGTAGGGCCCATCATACTAAACCAAGCGGACCGCCTCCCTGCTAACACGCCCTCACTAACACAAGGTGGTTCAATCTGACTCTCACTAAACACTGAACAAAATGTGTAATGAACTTTCATCATGCTCGCACAAGCAGATTTACGGCATGAATTTCAGAATCCGGAGTTTTAGAACAGGGGGTGAAGGCGACCCCTGTATTGTCCAAGGGTGCACACTCGTGAACAACACACAAGACTTCACTGTGTGTGGCAGGGTGCTCAGACAAGCCCATTTGCACGGCCTCTCTCTCCTGTCCTCACTTAGAAAACGTGGGAGTGTGCTATCAGAGTCGTTCGTTAGTGGTGATGCAGAGATAACCTAGTCCTCATTGCAGTTTCTAGTCCAACTCAAGAGCTGCACCAGTTGAACTCCAAAAACAGCGCCTCTAAATCAACTACAAAAAGCAAGAGCTTTTTCAGTAAGAAGATTTCATGAGGAAAATTTGAGCAGTAGCAGGCGGTCTCTCCATACAAGAAAGAACCGAGGCTTACACTTCTTTGTGGCCACTGTGAATGAGGAAATCTAGAAGATATCGGTCACTGTTTGTATTAAGAGCATGTCTAAAGATGCAATAAACTTGATGGATTTTTTTTTAACATCAGATGACTTGGAAAAAACATCTCAAGCTGCTTAAAAATTCCAGTGTTAAAAAAAAAAAAATTCCAGTGTTCGGAGAGTAATTCTGTATTTTTATAGCTACCAGATTGAGTTTCTGCTTTCTCAGGAGTTTCCAAAATATCTTTCTTCTCCTCTAATCACATTTAGGGTTTTATTGTTGGTTGGTTTTTACTACATTGTATAGGCAAGGTTTCAACAACCTCAAAAGTAAAAGTCCTGCTATATTAGTATTTATATTTCTTTACCTACCTACATAATAGATTTAAATGGCTATAAATATCTCATTTTTAAAGTATTTGACCTAATTGATATTAATATAAGCAATTCCACAAATACATATGGGAAATGTTATATTATTCATTTAAAACATTCAAATACAAAGCCGTCTTTTTTAGCTATGGTAATTGCAAAAGTCCCAGAAGCTAAGAGCTTAAGTACTCTGTAAAGTGTTCATAAAAACTGTTGGTCTCTAAACCAATAATTCATTATTAACTCATGAGTGTTCATATACACTAGGAGACAAATATTAGATCAAAAGCTATATTTTGCTTATAGTCCTTTTCCTTATTAATTCATTAGACACGAAAGCACTTTTCATGAGTTAGCAATCAGGGGATGAAGAAAGAATTGGGAAAATAAATATATTTGGAATATCCCTGACATTTTTACCATCATTGACCTATTTATAAAATAACAACATTAATTAATGATGTCCACCCCAAAAGAAAAAAAAAAAAAAAAAAAACACCAAATACCAGGTGCCATGGCCATGTTAGGCACAGAACACATAGCAGTGAAGATATAATCTTGCCTTAGAGCTGTTCTTTACTAAACACACAGGCAAATTATAATATAAGAGAGCATATGTAATAATACATATAGTTACAAGACCCTTGGGTACTGGGGGGAATGTAACCAAACTCTTCTGGATGGGGCGAGGCAGTAGGTGGAGCTTTCACAGAATATGTGGTGTTGGCGCATATTCTTGAAAGATGAGTGAAGGATCATCAGACACGTACGAACACTTCTGTCATGGGTCATAGGCCATGCAAAAACACAGATGTACGAAGAGCACAGGATGATCAGGAAACAGTCCATGTTTCACTGGACTTTAGGATATTCGGGTGTGAGCAGATTTGAAGAGTAGGTTGAGGCCAGAACGTAGTAGATGGATTAGAGACTATAGTTACTGGGAAATTTCTCAAAACACTAAATTAATTTTTTTAAACTGTGCCAAGCCAGCTGCCGTCTCATGAAGTAGCCTTATGCAAAGCCCCACATGGCAAGGAAGGATGCTTGCCCTAAAGCAGTGAAGGAGCCTGGAGGCAGATTATCTGAGGCCTGCCAACAGTCACTTGGGTGAGCTTGGACACAGAATTTACCCCAGTGACACAATGAACAGCTTGACGGTGATGTTATTTGGAACCCTGAGCCAGAATCAGGCAGTTAGGCTACTCCTAGGACTCTCAGCCATGGGATATTGACAAAAATATGGTTGTTTTTTTTCAGGCTGCTGTGTTTGGGGTAATGGCAAAACATCATTAATACACAGTTAAGATTAAATGCATGGTCAAAACCAGTCATGAAGGAGTTCATTCACTCACAGTACTGGGTACTGAAAGTTGTTTTTTGTTTGTTTGTTTCTTTTTGTTTTGCGTGTGTTTGTGTGTGTACATGCCCAGGTGTGTGCACACACATACCTGAAGTTAATGAGGGAATAGTGTCGGGAGATGGTGGTGGGGTCTAATATCTCAGGCACTTGGCCAGAGTCTTAGAAATCTGCATAACTAGCTGTTAGAAGTGTCTAAACCATTAATCACCATTATCATCATCATCAATCAATCAACTGAAGTTCTCCAGTTCTCCCAAAATCATTGACTAACATTTTTTTTTTAATTTTATTTATTTATTTGAGAGAGACGGCACAAGCAAGGGAATGGGGTAGAGGGAGAGGGAGAAGTAGACCCTGTTCTGAGCAGGGAGCCCGACACGGGAGATCCCAGGACCCTGGGATCATGACCTGAGCCAAAGGCAGACGCTTAAACAGACTGGGCCCCCCAGGTGCCCCTATCCTTGACTAACTTTTAAAATCACCAATAATGATTCATCCACAAAGATCCGAAAAGCTTTGCTTATGACCTAGTTTCTCTAGAAAAGCAAGTACTGCAACAGGTACATAAGATATTACCCTTTATAGAATCTGATAACTGGTTTCATGGGATAGTCAGGGAGGAAAATGCTTGGTTTTTCCCTCCAGTTTCTGCCCATGAAGAAGAGGAGATCTGAACAGGTGGGGTGGGGTCTATGCTCATGGTTTGCAATGGTCTCGAGAGAGGTGGTATGGTGGCCATGCAAAAACAGAATGATTCACACCCTTGTGCACCAGGTTCATAATGGTGCACAGCGGAAGGAGAGAGGGAAGCCTGTTTTGCTAATCAAATTTTATTAACACAAGATTCTTAACAGACATTTCAGATATAAATACCCATGCATCCTTGCATCTTTGTTAAAAAAGGAGTCACTTCAGTATCTAGATTTGTACCGATGTCTCTGAAAACACTATATCCTTGTTTTAATGCTTTATTTTATTTGTGCTTAGGAGCAGTCTTCAAATAATCCTGTTCATGAAAAAGAGTCAATGAGTAGTGATCTACTGTATATTTCCTTGGTGTGTGACTTTTTAGATCAGGTTGGTAGAGTCTATAGCCACTAGAAGCTTTCAGAGCATGAAATTCTCCTGATGTAACTCTTCAACCGGAAAAACCTTTAGCTGGGAACCCATTGCATTCTGCAATTCCCCTTCAATAGCACAACCTCGTATTAAACTATTATAAACCTCTGACAAATTGTCAGCCCGAATGATCTTTGGCATCGATTTATTAATTGTGAAATCTTTCTGCAGCTGGAGCTGGGGAGTATCCTCCTGGGTGTGGAGGTGAGTGCGCTGAAGTGGCATCTAATGACAACATGGCACTTTTCAAACCACAGGATCATCTAAATTTGTGTACTTTATGGACACTGACCACATGAACATAATTCTTCAAGGAAATTGGATTTCTGAACAAGAAATTTCTTTATACCCTGCCTATCATTCTTACGTGAGACTTAGATACACAGTTTGACAACGTGGAGGGTATACCCGTAGCTTCTGCAGGCTTTCTACTTGTGGGGTAAAGCCATTTAGAAATTCAGCTTTCCTGATTTTACAACCCTTTTTGGAGGAAAAACAGAGAAGCCACCAAATTAAAAAAAAAAAAAAAAAAGAAATTGCAGTCCCTCACATGTTAAGAGCATAGAGGTAATTATTGTAGCCATTTTACAGGAAAAGAGGATTATAGTTTGAAATCCATATGAAATTCAAAGTAATATTTAATTATAACTATATTTCAGAATGGATAATTTAAAATATCTCCAATAATTTTTATTTGTTCTCAAATTACTTGCTGCTGTGAGAGAAATAACAATGAATAATTTTAAAGCATGATTCATAGTGTCTTTAGGCTTTATTATCTTCTACTGCATACACTGAACTGAAATTGTAGACTGCTTTCTTCATTTAGATCAAGGTCACAGAAGGAATATATTTCTTGTAAAGGAATATGTTTCTAATTATTATCTGTGCATCTGTTTACAAAGCTAAATATGTGTGTATACATACGTTCACACAGTGAAGATAATATGTACATATATGAAGTAAAAAAGTAGTGAAAAATTCAATCTTTCCATGGAACCCATCACTGCTTTTTTAACTCATCAACAGTACGCCCTTGTTTCCAGCAGTATCTCAATCCTACTAAAATTCAGAGATTCAAACCATCTCCTATGGCTTAAACTCTAAAATTCAAAATAACTCCTCTGCAATGTAAGTTTTGATTTCCTCTCAAGTCAGATGCTTTGTGGATGAAATCTAATAGGGTTAAACACTCATCTTACTCTGATTTAACCTTTGCTGAGTCAGCTCATGCATAGAAAACAGCCTGCAAATAAGAAATGGTTAAAACTTGTGATTTCAGTAACAGAAGATATAGAAGTACAGCTTCTGTAATTTCTAAACGAAAGCACGTGCCTAAGCTACTCTTAGAATTAAAATGGAGTAATTCCAAACATCCCTGATGAAGAACTCAAAATAATAAGTTCATCAATCAGGTAAGAACTCCAATCTCAAGGACGGCAGGAGGAAAATATAAAGTGGTCTACCAAAGATTAAATGAGATGATGATGCCACATGCTTAACATAAACACAGACACAGAGTAAGTACTCAAGGGAATGAAAGTCACTCTTATCCTGACATTGCTCCTTAGCTCTTATAGTTCAGAAAGAATTATAATCTTGACAACTGAGGTTGATTTTGTCTCTTTCTTGATAGTTTACACCTTGCTTTATATAAGTAAGTGAGCTCTCGATAGGAAGACTGCAATTCAAATTCCAGAAGATTCCCACGTTGTGACAACACTGTACGTTAGTTAATTCTATCTTTAAAAATCCATGATCAAAAAAAAAAAAAAAAAGCTCATGATCACATGCTAAATTGGTGGCATTTTCTGAGATCTGAGTTTCTTAATCTTTCGATGAGAAACTCTTTCCTGAGCCCATCAGATAAAAACAGTAGCAAGACCTTCGGCGGCATTGGACTGTTGATTCTCCAACTTGGTTTCTGAAGGAAAAATAGGTGTAAAAGCATTTTCCTTGACCCGTCACTTAACTTTCAGGGAAATCTCTGTTTTTTTATAGGACTTGCCTTTTTCTAAAAAAAGTATGGGGAGACAAAAAGTATATAAAGTTGAGATTGAGAATTTCCCAAATCAGGGGCACCTGGGTCATTCAGTGGTTGAGCATCTGCCTTCGGCCCAGGGTGTGACCACGGGGTCCTGGGATCGAGTCCCACATCGGGCTCCCTTCATGGAGCCTGCTTCTCCCTCTGCCTGTGTCTCTGCCTCTCTCTGCATGTCTTTCATGAATAAATAAATAAAATCTTAAGAGAGAGAGAGAGAAAATTTCCCAGATCAGAGTCTTGGGTGGAGGGGTTTCATGTCCACCAGAACAGAAGACAATGCTAAGGTCATTCCGGGGGGCAAACCCTCACACGCCAGTAACTGACAGATGGCCTGCACTGTTTATAAAATAAAACATCTATACTTATCAGAGATGGCACAACCGAGGCAAGAAAATAGAGCTCTCCTCCAAGGAACACGTTTGAGAGTATGAATTTAAATTTAGTGAGGCCTAAACTTCAGTACAGGATTTTCCTTTCTCAGTAACATAAGCTCACCCATTTTCAGCCGTCTCACTTAGAAAATTGGGAGTGATTCCAACAGTTCAGGAGTTAAAATTAAATAATAGACATAAATATTTTAGCACATAATAAACTCAATAAAAATTAACTTTTGTGTTAATATTATTATGATACGCTTTGAGACTACAAGTTAAAAAAAATGGTCTGAATAGAAATGACAACACCATAGTCCATTTTAGATGGATTGGTTCCACTTAAAAGAACATATGGACACAAATAAATATCAAGATGTACTACAAGGATGTCAAATAATAACTGTAAGGTGTAAAATACAACATGGCCAATATCAAAAGTGAATTTGACAAAATAACATTCAATTTTTAGCCCACATTTTCAGAAAATATCTTTGATGTTTAGAAAAATCTGTGGCATAAATGAGCCAATACTTTAAATGAATTCTCAAAATAAATTAATAAATCTGCTATGTCACTTGAGCTAAGTACTATAAACAGGGCACAGTCTCCATCCCAAAGCAAGGACAGTGGACTGAGGAGAAATATTCTCAAAGCTAATAAATGAAAAAGAAATTAATCAAATAGTCCAAAATAATAAAACAAGTATCATGTACAACAAGCTGTATAATTTTCAAATAGGTTATACTGACAATAAATGCTATGGAGTAGTTTGAAGATAAAGCAAGTTATAGGAACATATCGTCTTTATTAACTAGCAATAAAAAATTAGAAAAATGTTAAAATTAAATATATATATATATATTTTTTTTAAATCTGCTCTGGATGTCAGAGAAAAGGCAAGTAGGAAAATGGTATTGGAAGCTGAAATCTAAACCTTCCCATTACTCACTTCTTACATAACCGTAACGATTCCTGATAAATATTTTAGTATTTCAATTTTGACACTAAATTTGTACTTTAAATCTACCTCAGCACGGTCATTTCTTATTATTTTTGTTTTGTTTTGTTTTTTTACTATTCCAAGTACTTTTAGCTAGTTACATAAAATGATCTTTTTTTTTCACCCACCTTTCCTGTCAAGCGATTGTCTTGCAGGATACAGAGGCATTGCTGGTTTGTTTGTTGTTGTTGTTATTGTGATTTTACTGTAATTATTACATAAGAAGAGACTTTTTGATAGATAATAATTGGCAACCATGTTATTAAACAGGATTAAAACTGTAAATTACCCAAAATTTTAGAATTAGCTTTTGTTATTATCTATGTGCTCTTGAAAGCTTTAAAAATATATAGTTTTGGCTTTGTAATAACATCATGCCAAATATTCTGCTTTAAAACTCTTTTTATTCACATAACATGACCTATTATATCTAAGTTTATGCATCTACAGGTATATCCATAGATCAATTTAAATCTTCAAGAGTGATGAAAGTATATGATTCTATTGAGAATGCAACTTACTTTATTTAACTCATTATATTAAATGATTATGTTGTTTCTAATTTTCCACTATGTAGAATGCTATGAATATGGAAATGTACATATTTGAACATGGGATTTTCTGTAGAACTGTTTATGTTTATTCATGTTCATCTCATTTATAACTTCCCGCAATCTATTAAAAAAGCAATGAAGGAAGAGAAAGAAAGAAAGTAAAGTGTTCTTACGTAAACATCCTCTTCCATTTACTGGTCACTTCTTATTCTGTACCACACTTAGATACAATTTAGGCCACTTGCTAACTTCTCTATTGAGTAGCATTCTAAACCTCTCCTTATCTTTGGCAGAGAGACTCCTAAATCAATACTTATCTGGGAAGAAAGCCTTAATATGGGAAAAGTGATGCTTAAAAGTCATGAAGCAATCAAGGGCGAAAACAGGTCCATGTTAATCCGGAATCATCACTCCTTCACCCAATCTAGTCACAGCCACCTAGAGAAAGGGAAAGGCATCCAAATGGAGAGTTGCAATGAAATCGAATTTACATTCATTTGGCTAGAAAGCACACCTAGATAGATTTCACGGCCTGGGGGAAAAAAAAATCTGAAAACTAAGGAGGAAGAGCTTATTTGAAGGGCTGAGATGAAGTAAAATACGAATGAGTTTCTTGAAACACTTAAAAGATGACTCATAGGTCTGATGACGTGGAACCACCCAAGGAAAATTAGAGGAACATGTTTTGTACATTTTGGCAGGATGTGTCCTTAGGTTCTACCATTTTTGTCAAATCTGGCCAGTGCTATACAGATTCTGCATCTAGAAGGATTTTAAGGGAGTGTCTTGCTGAGCAGAAACAAAATCCATAATTTGCTGTATCTGCCAGGGGAAAGAGAGAGAGATGAGATATTTGTCATCCATGAGGCTCAGCAAGCATCTTCAAATGTGATGCTGGCCAGAACTTGGTTTAAATCTTCTCCATGTGATTTAAAAGCTATGTAATTTTGATCAATTATGCTATATCCTCTCCAATTCTTTATTCTCAATTTTGTCACTTGTAAAATGAAGACAATAATGGCTACTCTGAGTAGCTACCGTGCATTCCGAGAGCAGAGATAAATAAATGTTCTAGCATGGTGCCTGGCACGGGGCAGCCAACATTTCCCAAGAACCTTCTAGAATCATTCCTTTCACAACACTGAGCCATCTTTTCTCTTGTGTACAGAGAGTACTCACTCTGGCTGCTGCATGTGTCACGTGTGTAAAACTTTCCTATTGAAACTACTTTTGATAATTATGTTGATTTTCCCAGGGCCTCAGAGAAGGACCTCTTGGTTAATAAGGTAACCAGGAAATTCCTTTTCCCATTAACAAAGGAAAGTCAATATTCATCATCAGATTAGTGTGTTCATAAAAGTAAGATCCTCCTTCCCAGAAGTGAGGAGTACGCCTACCCACAACTTGTTTCTCTTCTTAGAATAAAGATCTAATGTCCGAAGTGGTATTAGCATTTTGGACAAAACACTAAAAAATAAGCTTCGGACAGTATAATACATTCATATGATATTTCAGGATCTGTTTCAATGATGTGACTATATTTAAAAGGTGAGGATACTTTCTAACAGATTTGACAATTTTGAAATATAACCCACCTGTAAAAGAAAAAAAAAAAGTACTATATATCCTCATCTAGTCATTAGTTCCTGTGTCGCCGAAGGAAAGATGTGCCACCTTTTGGGATAAAAGTGATCAAAGTGCTATGACCTGGATGTCCAGCAAATTTTGTCATTAAAGTCCTCCCTTAAAGGAATATAAGCAATAGAAACAGGGACGCCTGCGTGGCTCAGCGGTTGAGCCTCTGCCTTTGACTCAGGGTGCGATCCTGGAGTCGCAGGATCCGGGCCCACATCAAGCTCCCTACATGGAGCCTGGTTCTCCCTCTGTCTGTATCTCTGCCTCTCTGTGTGTCTCTCATGAATGAATAAATAAAATCTTAAAAAATAAAAAAGAATCAGCAACAAGAAGCATAAAGAAAACAATGTCTGCATGTGTTCCACGTGGTTGGTGAGCGATCTTCCTGCATCTTGGTAATGCTCACTGCACTCTCATCTCACCACTGAAACTGGAGGTCAGTAGTTCTTGCACATCTAGTTTGTGGCCAACAGTAGAGCAGGTGAGGATGGGATTGGAAGAGGATGGGAAAGAGCTAGTCCTAGAAACCACAATAGCTGCATATGATTCTCGTCATACTATAACTTTATCCAGTATAACTTATACTGAATGGTAGGGAAAATCAGCCAATCAATCAATCAATCAATCAATCAATGTGTGTGTCTATCTATGTACACATAAATATAAATTATTAATGTTCTAATAACATACCTGGAGTTTTATACAATTTAACATCATAATGGAGATACCCATTAATTTCTCTGTCTTTTGAAATTTTATAAATATTTTTTTACTGGTAAATTCAGTATTTATATAGTTGAAGACAAGCAAACAGCATGAAGATACAAAAATCACTTTGCCATAATGAGTATTTTGTACATATTTTTATTTTTATAGGTTACTTCTAATTATATTCTTTCAACTACTGCTCAATAATATCCTTAAATAGTTCATTAAAATTCCATTTGAGTTTCATGAGGAAAACAAGACACTGAAGCTTTTTCTCTGTGAAGGCATGTCCACCTTTAATCTTGTTTTTAATGCCTATATATACTATTTCATCTAAAACTTTCATTATACTCCATTTGGACATTATGGTTTGTTCTAAACTCACTATCATTTCTCTTTCCATTGTTTGGCTCTGAGATTATTATTTTCCCACAAAGCCCATATTCTATTACAGAGATAGAAACCAAACCCTAGAGAATCAATGAAAATCCAAATGGTAATAATTCCTATAAGGGAAATAGGGACACTGACACCAAGGGGGTCCGGAGGGTTACTTTATATAGTCGCTCCTCCTTTTATGCAAAGTAGGTATGCAGGGAAGTGTACAGACCAATCTTTTGAAGACTGGATATCAGGAAGCGTTGAGTGGATACAGGGAAGTTTGGAGATGAGAGGATACAGTAGTGAACAAGTTTGTACTGAGTACCAAACAACAACATTAAAACTGTTCTGGGAGTAATGGATGTGGGATTAATGGAAAGAGTAAAGATATGAATGAGAATGTTTTGCTTGAAATCGAAAGGTTTAGGGCTTGAAATCCTAGGTGGATAATGGCGTCATTTTTTAAAGACAGGGATGACTACGTCTATCGAGTACCACTGTGATGCATGTCCTTAGTCCTAACTATCGGGGTCGCAGTGGCATTTTCTTTAGACAGACTCTTGCTGAGTTTATTAGTACTAATTCTATATTCATTTTACACATTGCATGGTTCCCCTCATCAACATTGCTATCAATTTAAATTCATATCACTACATATCACTGTAGGTGGTAATGTTGGTTTCATTGGACCCTAAAAGTATTTCAAACCATTTAAATGTGGCATACTTTAATCACAGCATAGGGGACAGTTAAGTTTATGTCAACTTGACCGCGCTAAGGGATCCCAGTCAGTGGGTAAAACGTTTTTGTGGGGTGTATGTGTGAGGGTGTCTCTGGAAGAGATGAGCATGTGACCAGTAGACTGAGTAAAGTCTGGAGACAATGCCCAGGGGACATCATCCAATCCTTCGGGGGCCTGAAGGGAGGGGGAAGATAGAAGAAGGGCGAATCTGTGCTATATCCGTTCAGCTGAGAGTTCCATCCCCTGCCCTTAGACACCAGCACTCCTGGTTCTCAGGTCTCTGGACTCAGTCTGCGACTTACACCACTGACTTTCATGGCTCCCCCAGCTTGCAGACAGTGGTTCATGGGATTCCTTGGCTTCCAGAACCTTATGAGCCAATTCTTACAATAAATCTCCTCTTCTATCCATCTGTCTCTACCTATCTATCCATCCATTCATCCATCCATCCATCCATCCATCCATCCATCCATCCATCCAGTTGATTGTTTCTCTAAAGAACTATACTACAGCATACTTAGCAAAAATGTATAAATTTTAGAGTACAGATCAGTAAGTTAACACAGCATGAACATACTTGTGAAAACACCACAGAGGTAAAGAAAAATAATATTAGCCCACCAGACACCCATCACGTCTCCTCCCTATTGGCTTCCCATGGCATACAATAGTTATCTTCTTTTTTTATGTTATGTTGTGGAAATGATACAAAACATTATTTTGTGTTGCTCAACATTTGCTAGTGAGATCAACCCATACTCTTGCAGGAGTATGTAGAGCATTTCTTTCGCTGTACTGTGATCTGAGGTGATACCACGGTCCACTTTAACCGGGGTCTCACTTTCCCGTGGGCAATCACAGTCAGGAAGCAGATGACCCCACTTCTGGAATATTGCCAGATGGCTATTAGTCACGTGATGCTACATCTGAATACCTACATTGTTCTGCTCACTTCATTACTATCATTTCACATTTGTTATCGATATTTTATCATCTCACCTCATCACAAAAAGAAGGGGAAGTAGAGTGCAATAAAGTATTTTGAGAGACCACATCCACAAAACTTCCCTTAGATTATTTTATCTGTCCTATTCTATTATTAGTTATTGTTAATCTCTTATTGTGCTTAATTTATAAATTAAACTTTATCATAGGTATGTAGATATAGGAAGAAAAACAGCATTTAGAGGGCTCAGTAGTATCTTTGATTTCAGGCATCCAAGGGGGTCTTGGACTGTACCCCTTACCAATAAAGGCAGACTAGTGTGTATTCTTTACTTACCATAATTGATTCATTTATTCTACTATTGATGGTTACTTAAGTTATTACCAGGTTGAGGCTATTTCAACAATAATGCTAAGAATATACTGATATTTTGGTTCTGTTATGGCGACTATCTTCCTAGAAGTGAAATATCAAGATCCTGGGATGTGCATCAATTTATATTTTGAAGATAATGTCAACCCATTCTTTCAAGTGAATTTACACTTTTACACTGGAAGCAGTCTTTGAAAATCCTGAATTCTTCTCACCCTTGCACTTATTTTGTGTTCCTTTTCTTTCAAGTTTAGACCTTCTCACAGGTGTGTATGGTACCCAAGTTGAAGTTGTAATTTGCATTTTCCTCATAGACTTGGGCTCCTTTTCTTAAGTTTACAGCCCATTAGAAATGTGCCCTCATGAGGCTGTAGCTGGAGTCTCCACTCCTCTAGTTGTCTCCAATTTTTCTCTTGAGGTGTTGGAGTGCCCCATATATGCCTTACACTAGCACTTTTTACAAATCTATACTTCCACTCTATGAATTGTCTTTTCACAATCTTCATTATATATTTTGATGAGCATCTTTAATTTTAATATAGAACAACCTATGTACCTTTTCTTTGTTTCTTTTTTTTTTTAAGATTTATTTATTCATGAGAGGCACAGAGAGAGGCAGAGCAGATGAAGAAGCAGGATCCTCAAAGGGAGCCCGATGTGGGACTCGATCCCAGGACCCCAGGATCACAACCTGAACCGAAGGCAGATGCTAAACCACTGAGCTACCCAGGTGTCCCTCTATCTACATTTTCATAATGGTTAGTGCTGTTATTTCAGAATTAAGAAATCATTCTTTGACCAAGTTTTGGAGGATGCACTCCCATGGTACCTTCCAGAGTCCACATGGAGACTGTACCCCAGCAGGACTTGATTTGTGTGTGACATGAGGAAGGGAGCTGTGGACAGCAAGATACATCGTACAGCACATTGAATTTCCTTGCAAACGCAAAAGCTGATGTTAAAGTCTAGGGGCTTGGGGAGTATAGTTTATTAGAGGAATGAAACAATGAGTAATGGCTAAAACTGAGTTTAAAGCAGGAGTGTAGAGAGATGAAACTGAAGAGATAATGACGACTTGATTAAGGTTTATTAATAATAATAAATTTGCAATATTAAAATAAATTATATTACGTAGGTCTGCTACTTTTGAGGATAAGTGAGGCTTGATTCCTTTCAGAGACAGTAATAAGTGAAAGAATAATGAATAAGAGAGATTTATGTAGAACTCTGGCTTAAAATGCCTAAGTCTTATTTAAAATAAAAATCCACAGGTTTTTAAAATAAATTCATTCTGAACAGCAACACTTTATCAATTATTGTAACAATGAAATGATTAAACATCAAGCTTTGATACTTGAGGGTTTTTAACATTTTTTAAATGCCCTCAAAGAGGAGCAAATTGCTAAGGTAACAGGTAGATGCTCACATACACTTAGGGTAAAAACCTTTTAAAGAATTTGTCTCCAAAGAATTTTTTTTAAGTAAAAAAACATTTTAAGAAACAAAATGTATTTGTTTCCACCAAACATTTTATGGTTTTGGAGCTTAACAGAAGAATAACTACTTTTTCTGTAGAAACTTACAAGGTTAAGTGTCCAAATGATTTTTTAAATATAGTGATACTGAATTTTAATGGGTCTTGTGCACAATCAATTATGACATTTATAACATTCCCACTTGCTGATAATGAAAAAGAAAAAGAAAGGATAAAAATTTGTCCAAAGTGTACCAAGATGCAAAACTACTCGTAGTCACATCACTTCCTGAAGTCATCCACACACATATTTGAGAACGCGGGGTTATAATATCAGATATTAGAAACTTTTCAAAAATTCACGAACCAGTCTCAGATTTCAGCCATACTGAACAATATCGATTTATTTTTATAAAAGAACCAAGTTAGTAAATATGTATTTAGTCAAAATCTCCATTAGTGACTTTGAAGAACACATACATAATAGTATCAAACTTAGTGCCCGTCCTCCAGGAACTAGTAGTCTAACTGAAACAGGTACTATCTCTATACATGAAAGTTAAACAGGAATCTAATGATTAAACCCAGGGTCATTACTGGAATTTAGACGGCACTGATATCTTGCAGAAATATGTGATACGCAGACCTGATCTCAAGAGAGACAATGCCTTAGATGGTAGGAGAGGATAATATAAAATGTTGGAATTATTGCCATGTTTCCGAATTCTATAGGTTTTACCCAGCATCCCTAGGGAGCATGCTGGCATTTGAGGCTCGATTCTTAGGGGATGGAAAATCAGAGGATATATATATGAGACCTTAGAATAAAGAAAGCAGACAATCCTGCTAAGAACATAGAACCAAGCTCATGATGTTATACATACCTGCTTCTTTGAAGCAATTCTAAAAGGGTTTCAATATGTTTATAATAAGAAATATGGAGCCCTGTGGCTGTACCTGGCACACGCCTAACCGCTGATCTCTGTAGGTGATGAATGGAATTGGACATGGAGCTATCCACTTAAGCTATTGACCTAAGAGCTATTTCAGGTGGCAGGCTAGCCTGGTTGGCCCCAAAGCAGGAGCAGAGAACTTGTTAAGTAAGACGGTTGGTGGGATTTGTTGCCAACAAACTCCAGTGAGAGCACCTCCCCTACGCTAAATAAATGGTGCATCAGATAGCAGTACCTCAGTACCATAGATCCCAATGTTCTTGCCCTTATGGCCTTAGGAAGAAGGGTTTAAATATATCATATCCTGGTATAGCTCTTATTGGAAGTGAATTCCTGGTATACAAACTAGTCACAGTTTGAATCAAGTATAGAGACCAAGACTCCATCCTCAGAAGTTGCATAAATAACAGGAGAATCAATGAATGAATGGATGATGAATGTCTGAAAGCAGATGAGAAAGAGTAGGGTATGGATTTATGATCATTGGAGACGTCAAGCCTAACTCCTTTATCTATGACTTTATTTCCAAAACTGCAAGATTATTTTGTTAATGTCCAAACCTGAGACAAGGTTCTGATTCTGCTTTCTTGAAAAATTTTGGCAATTTCATTTCAACAAATATGCTTTACCATCTACGTCTGCCAGACATGATGTTCAATGATGAGCCTATAGAGATGAAAACCCCACTTGCTCTACCAGAAAGGATTTTTCAATCTAAAGGTAAAAAGAAACCCATACACAGATAATTCTGAGAAAGGAAAGAGGTGACACAAGGTGACACAAAGTCAGCCCAGTCAACTAGATTGAGAATGTCCTTTTGGAGGACACAATATCTAACATAAACTCACATGTATGTAATGAGTTTGCTAAGTAAATGTTAGGGACTAGTATGTTTCAGGCAAAGGGGGAAACAAGTAAATGTTGGAAATCGCAAAACACAGACATGCTCTATATTATTTTAAGCATACGCACCGAGTTGGGGAGTGCTGGGAAATAATGCCAGGGAAGCCGGCCAGGACCATGATACAAAGGACACGTTGTATGTCATGTGGATGATGCCAGCAGGGCCGCAGGCATGCTCCACTGAAGGGAAATAAGGCCAATTCCATATTGCAGACTAATATGGTAACAGGGAAGAGAGTGGATTCAGAACTAGAAGACCTAGAGCAACGGGATGTGGCTTATATTTGCTACGCAGTTTCCATCCAGTGAAGCAAACATGCCCAGGTTAGCTTATGGCCAACATGCTGAATCTAACAGAGTAGTTTTCACTGAGATCACATAATATATAACTTACGGAATGGCATAAATATCACCTGTGAAAGTCTACATAAAGCTCAGAAAAGTCTCAGGTTGAAATGCTGAAAAGAGCTCACAATGAGTCTATAAATACTGAAAAACAGATTGTTGCCCTCATGGTTGTGTTTCGACCAAATTTCTAGCTTTTTGCTCCCCACTTAATGTGATGAACTAGAGTAAAATGTGTGAGAGAAAGACAGACAGACAGACCGACAAAGAGAATCTGTGATATGCCACCTTCATTCTTGGAGAGGAAGTTCCTTGGACAAGAATGTGCCTTGGGAAGAAACTTGTGTATGTATCGAGAAGAGTTGCTTATTTATTTATTTATTTATTTATTTATTTATTTATTTATTTATATTTAATTTATTTATTCATAAGAGACACAGGGAGAAGTAGAGACACAGGCAGAGGGACAAGCAGGCTCCCTGAGGGGAGCCCTATGTGGGTCTCAATCCCAGGACCTCGGGGTCACTCCCTGAGCCAAAGGCAGATTCTCAACCATTGAGCCACCCAGGTGTCCCCAAGAAGAATCGTTTACTTGGTGCCAACTTCTAAAAGCTTCAGAGAATTAATCAACATTGTAAAAATTAACTTTTTTTTTTTTTTTTTTTGCAAATAAAGCATGAGAAGGGAAGACCATGGTTATGATACGAATATAGAAACGTCAGCAGCTTTGGAATAAAGTAGTTCGGTGATATTTTGGATAAATGATTGGCTACTTATATTTTTTAGTATAATAAGATAATGGTGATGGTATACCTTTTTCGTTTTTAATATTTAACTAGAGTAAGGGGCACCCATGTTTAAAAAAATGCGGTTCTAAAGTAATTTGAGGGAGGTTTCAGATGTAAAAATACTTCTCCTTCCCACATTGATACACCTACCTGCTGGTCATTCTTACTGCCTCTACTTTCTGACACTGCACCAGGTCTGTGAACGTTGTTGGTAAGAGTTTTAATTTCTCTCTTCTTTATCTTTGTCTGTAATAAGCACTGTGCGTGAGTGTCCAGACTGGTCCGGGCTCTTATTTTACTAAATCTCACAGTATTGGCTTCCTGCAAGGCTCCTCACTGCCCCTCACCCCACCCAAGACACCTCCCTGGGGACCCCACCACCTCAGGATAGTCAGCTCTGGCCCCTGGAGGCCAGAATAAGGCGTGGGCACAGGTGTGCACGACCTCACCTTCCTCCCTGTGGTGCTGGGATAAATCTTATAACTCTTCCCCCAGGTAAGGAGCTGAAATAATTCCCACGGTCGCTGAAGACACAGAAATGCAATCTCTAAAGCAAACATGTTTTTGCCATTTCCTAGGGAAAAGGAAGAGGCTTCCATTTCTATCTCAGGAGCTACGTAGGCATCATACTGTGACGTGCCCTGATGGGAGGAAAGGGTAATTCTGGATTGACTGTAAGATGTGCTTGTGGATTTTTGCCTTAGATTTTCACAATCATTGATTATCTTCTTTCATTTTAAAGGGGGAGGGAGGGCAAAAGGCAAAGGATGCCTCATATCTAAGTTATCCTTCTCTCTAACTGGAAAATGGAGAATGTCTCCAACAGTGAATGATCTTTGCAAATAAATTCCTCACACGGTGTGAAATTTAATCACATTGTAGAAACAGCTTATTGTGGGGCACCTGGGTGGCTCAGCGGTTGAGCATCTGCCTTTGGCTCCAGCCGAGATCCCGGGGTCCTAGGATCGAGTCCCGCATCGGACTCCCTGTAGGGAGCCTGCTTCTCCCTCCGCCTGTGTCTCTGCCTCTCTCTGTGTGTCTCTCATGAATAAGTAAACAAAATCTTAAAAAAAAAAAAAAAAAGGAACAGCTTATTTACTCATTTGTTTGTTTCCTTCTTTGTTGTAAATAAAGACTGTCATGCTTGGTCCAATTTCCTGCACTGATTCTGGGGTAGATTGAGGAGAATGGGAAATAAACCTACTCCATGCATTATCACATTGTTTAATCTTCTAAAATATGTTTTATTTCCCGTATGATGGATATCACAATGGTATGCATAACAATTATGATGCAAAAATCACAGTATATGCCATCTATTATTGCCCTGTGGATTACATGACAAAAGAGCCCCCACCGAAGTGCCTACCACAAGGAAGGACTCAAGAAGCCTTAGCAATTACTAGCAATCCCTAATTATGTATCTTGCATAAAATAGCAATTCACAAAAATATTGGCATGATCCCACCACACAAAAGCCTGAGCAATCCTTCTTGCCCTGGTTGTACTAATTCCAATCGATGCTGTCTGTCCCCATCCAGAGGAGGACCATGAGAGGATTGGTTATAAAACTGGTAAATGAAACATCAGTTACCCAGTGACAAGAGCTCGCCTCTAAGGGTTACAAACACTGACAAATCAATAAAAAGCGCTGGAAACGCATTGTGATAGATGCTGCTAGTTTCAAAATTAATCATGTTTAGTTTAATCTCATTCAATAACGGCGATTTGCTCCTCAATGTTAGTTACCTTTGTTGGCAAAACAATCCTCTCTTAAGACTCTCCTACCCATCGTTCAGAGCTTCCGAATAGCAGGATATTAAGTCATTAGTAGCAGGTTCATTATCTGTGGGCTGCTGTGGAAAATAAGAGCCTCTATAAAGGCCATAGACAAGAGTTCAGCCTGTTTGTGTCAGAAGGATTCTGAATTATAGTTCCTCCTTGCTCCTGCTTCCATCCTGCCCTAAGTTTTGCCACAGAGTGTGAGAGGCAGACCAGAAGTGTTTCTCTAATTGGTGTTGGCAAAACGTACTTAATGTAGACCCAAATGAAGCTTTCATTTATTTGAGCAAGGGCAAAAATAAAAAAATAAAATAAAAATAAATAAAAAATAAAAACACAAAGCAGAAAGTTTTGATCTCATTTCTGTTCTTAGTGTAATAAGTGGATTTTTCAAGTTTTTTCAATCTACTGCCTCATTATCTTCATTTCGTATTGTATGATGAGCAGTAAGATGAATGTTTAAATTCTGTTCCAAACTGGGATCGCCTTGGGAAAACTAGAATATTGAATCACCTGCATGTGAGGAACATCATTCCTGTGTTCGAGAAGCGTGCAGCCCTAAACTCAGAAATGCCTTAGGATTCCTTGAATATTCACATCCCTGACCCCCCCGATTATTGTATCTGCTATACAGATAAGAGACACCTGTCATCACAAGTCAGGCTATTGACATACTGAGCCTCAACAGTAGTCAAGACGAGTTCCACTCATTAATCTGTCCCTCAAAGAAAACGCCTTTATTTTAACACTCCGGGTCATTGCAGACATTTTATTGAAGCACCATTAAGGAGCCCCTGATACGATTTATTTTCAATAGTGATAGTGTGACTTGGTCCAGTGACATTCCCTTCCACACATTTAATCTGACAAACTCGTACATTTGACATTTGGAAACAAGTGAACATCATTATCGAAATGGAATAAATTCTCAGCACGAGTCTCTAGAACTCATATGTCCTCTACAAGGTTTGGACAGTCATTTCCAGGGCAGTACAATAAAGTAAAACAGGAAGTCTCTCAGCTATTACATGGATGAAAACTAAAGAACCTAATAATTTTGAGTGGGTATAAAACCTCAGAGTCTAATTTAGAGTCCAACATTACACTAAAAAATTCACCTCTGTAATATCAAGCCTCTCTGCATATAAATGTCCAGAGATGTCAAAAGAAAGTCTAGTTAAAAATAAAAGCTTTAATTAATTATGTACTTTAACCCTAATTTGAAACCAAATCTATATTATTGTGTTTTTTTTTTTAACATTAGTTCTAATATCTGTAACTATGCAGTAAGAGTTTACTCAATTTTTAAAATTCCAACCTTCAGGAATTGGGAACAACCACATTTATAATAAAAAGTATCTTCTTTTCATGTATAATACCTTCTGTTTTGAGAATCATTTCTCACAGTTTAATTTCCAGGTCTTTCATTATTAACTGTTTAGATCTGTATGATGTTTAATTGGTTCCAGCTTTTCTGTCCTTGATTATAAAAGCATGTATTAAACATTGCTGAATTTTGAAATACCTAGAGATATTTCCTTTTTAGGTTCCGTCAAGGTAATTGGGTCTTCTGAGGCACTCCCAAATTTGAATGTTGAGAGAGAACATTTTTTTTTTCCTTTCTAAGATATTACGAAATCATCTAATATGTTTTCCACTAGTCTTCAATTTGCTACATAGGCTTTAGTGAAGATAAAGAAAATGCATTGTGTATGCATAACCCAGAAACTGCCAGGAGGAAGATAGAAAAGAGTTGGAATCTTTTTTTTTTTAAATGAGAGGGGGAGGGGTAGTGGGAGAGAGTGGGGGACAGTCCCAGGCAGGCTCCACGCCCAGCTTGGAGCCCAACATGGGGCTCAGTCTCACAGCCCTGAGGTCATGACCTGAGCTGAAATCAAAAGTCAGATGCCTAACCGACTGAGCCACCCAGGGGCCCCAAGAGCTAGAAAGTTTGTTGAGCATTTAGGCTCACAGGAGAGATCTATATCCCACATTCAAACAGTAATAGAGGCATATAAAGAAATTCTGATGAAAGAAACCATGATGGGGACAAGATGCACCTGTGAAAGGCTTGTGATGGGCAGAGATGCTTTGAGAAAGTTCAAGTACAATCTCATGTTTACAATGGAGGGGAGAACTCCACAGGTCAGTTCAAATCCTGGACAAGGGAGTTTGTAGGTGGAGCCCGATCCATGACGGGGAGAGGTTTCCCTTGGGTTTTTGAGTTGCAGAACTAAGGGATCAGTGACTTGGCAACCCTACAGTTGAAGACAGTAACACTGGGAATGAGGACTGGAGGCTCTGAAACACGGTAAGGTGGTGAGAAAGGAGATTAGTACTAGTTAACCAACTGGTTGGTATAGGTGTAAACTAAAACTACGCAAAACCAATCATCAGTTATATTCCATGAAGACTCATTCTTTAATTTTACTTAAAATAATCACAAAATGGATAGTTTAGATGAACTTTGAACCTCACTACATAGAAAAGTAGATATTAGCACTCTATGCTTAAAACAGACCCCTGATAGATGTTGGATCGAAGACGGTGGCATGGATGAAACTTAATAAAGAGAACTTTTAATTCCTCGTGCAAAATTTAAGATTATCTCGCAATGGCCTTATATAGTGGGCAATACAAATCACCAGCAGCAAGGCAGAGGCATTGGAACTTTTCTTCGATGCACTGGGGTAAAATTGGAGCAGCTGTTTGCTTAAGGTTTATTTTATAGAATTCATTAAACTTAGCATGTGCGCTTAGATGTAGCTGTGTGTAACTGAATGAGGCTGAATCACATTTCAAAAATAACAAAGGGGATAATTTAAAGTTGTTTCCATTTAAAAGTCCACACTGAAGAAAAAATTCAACACAATCAATTTCAAAACTAGTCAGAGTTTTGTCATTCTGCAGCTTTGCACTGTGGACGGAAGCAGACTAGCCTGTTTGGCCTAAACAAGACAGGTACTGGGTGAAAACGGTATTCCCCTGTGTAGAGCAGCCTAGTAAGTATTGCTCAGATTGCTAAAGCATGCTAATCCTTCCTATCTGGTTTTCTGTGGCCTTCTTGAAACTCAAGAAGTGACAGTTTAAATACAATCTAGATTGATGAACTATTCAGAATTCTACAGACCATGGAAGATTTTAGAAGCCAGTATATATTTTAACTCATGAATATAACTAGTGTCTGTGCAAAGTATCAATGCTCCTAAAGACTTTATTATGAAACACTTAAATGTGTCTTGATAAAGCCTAAGGACTTCTGAATGTATTTGGCCACATACCTATTAGGTTTATTCTATTCTGTAAGTAGGTTATTGATACATTGAGAAACTAACTAAAACAATTACCAAATTTCATTCCCCAGATTCAGAAAAACAAGGCATATTAAGTTTATCAAAAAAAATTAAAGCCTTTCCCAACCAACTCCAATTTGACTTTTGACTTGATGAACTTTAGGCTAAAATGTTGTATTTGGGTTTCAGACAAACCAAACAGCTCCTCGTAATTCCATGTCTGATGCTTGTCGGTGAAGCCATGTGGCACATGGTAAACACCATAGAGGCTATGAGGCCAACAGGCTGATGGAAGTTACTTGACCACCCTGAGCTTCAATTATCTCATTAGAAATGCTGACCCCTTAGCAGCCCTTTTATTAGCCGGTTATATTTATTTCCTTTCACAAACTCACAGATACACACCCTTAGAAAGAAGTATGCCAGACAACTGAAAATGGGACACAGCACAGTAATCAGAGTAGGAGATCTCGTTTTGAGGAAGGTATCAGGTGTCAGGTATCCTGTGAGGTGAATGGTCTACCACAGACATCACCAGTTTCTGTAAATAGATTCTCCAGTAAAAACCAAAGTGCAGCTTTTCTGGTGCTGTCAAGGTGAGCAGAGAATCAGATAAGTACATGAAATAACAGCACTGAGAGCACATGCTCAGGTGGTACTTATGTCCAATGTATTATATACTGGCTTGTATAGGTACACATCATACACATATGTCCTGCAAAAGACTCTGTCTATATCCTCAGAAAGACTCACCAGAGTCGTTTCGAAAAATCCTTAATCACTGAATTTAAGAATGTTGTGATCTAATTCCAGTATGGAAATCATAACTTTTGAAAAGATACATTTGGCTGAGTAAGTTTTTCCAAAAAACATAATAGGATGATCACGTAGGCTTCTCAAATAACCTAAGAAATTTATTCATTTCATAATAACATGGCTCCGGTAACATGCTATAAGATTTAGGAAATTAAACTCAAGCCCTTGCCTAAAAGGGTTAAAATTTAAGGCCATCACTTGACATCCCTTCATATTTCATAGTTGTCCTTCTATCATTCCCAAACCATGAGTATGTACATCTTCATATTTTCTGTTCACTTAATTTTACATTTTTGTAATTTCTATGCCATAATGTAAACAAATACATTCAAGTCCAAAAAATGTTAATATCATCTCATGTAGTATTCTTTTCTATTCAGTTTTTGAGAAGAAGACTTTTTTTTTTTAATAAAGGTAAAATCTTAATGTCATCATGAGTAAGCTAATACAAATTACTAGGCATATGCTTGTTAATAAAAACATTTTTGAGATTGGTAATCCCTACCATTTTCCCCCCAGGTCTGTCGCTGAACCAAAAATACACCAGGAAATAAATAGTGAATCTCACAAGGACAACGAATGTATCCCCTTCAACAGACCATTTTATCCCCAGTACAATGCTTGATTTGAATTTGAATTAAAATAATTATCTTTTCAAAGGTAACTTTATGAACCATTTGAATAGTGTTGGCTTTCCTATTCATTAATAAGTTACTGTCAGCTGTAGAGAGCAATGTCCCTGCACTGAAAGACTATGGGTAAAATTTGAATGGCTCAACAGAATACACAAAAAAATACAAACTGATATACAAAAATATATTTATAACATAGTTATGCATATAACTTTCCTTCTTAAAATGGTTACTGAAGCAGAACCTACCCCCTGAAAACCGGCCAGGTATAAGGATAATGCTTTGGACCAAATCCTGTGTACACAAGCCTTGTACTATCTATGCTTGATGGAGGAAGTAAGTCTTATCTCAATGAAAGAGCTATCAAATGCACAGAGAAGACAACATGAAATAGCCTGAGAGATCTCATCCTAAGTGAAAGATGGAAGATGGAGGAGTAGGAGGAGGATCTCAGTTTTGTCTCGTCGCATGGATACAACTAGATAAAGCCCACATCAGTATAAATAACCCAAAAACCAACCCGAAGACTAGCATAACAGGTCATATCAAAAAAGACAGGAAGACCAGAGACATGGTCAGGAGCCAAATAGACCCATGGAAGTATCGACAGAGGCAGCAATGCCTCAGGCATGGAGATGGAAGAGGGGCAGACCCCACACAAGGTACCCCAGGCATGGAGGGCCTACACCCAGATGAATCCCTGTAATATCTGGCTCTGAAAACCAGAAGGGCTTAACTTCACAAGTCCATACAGTCAGTCGGATGTAATACCTGTAACTTTAAAAATCAGCAAGCTAGCCTCTGTGATAGCCAGAGGATGATAGGAGACTGAGTCCTTGCCCCTGAAGAGAGCACAAAAACAAAAACAAAAACAAACACAAACAAACAAAAAACAGCCCGGCTAAGGTAGAGCCCAGAAGCAGCAGTTTGAAAGACACCTGTATAGTATGGAGATTTGTCTGTTAATCTTAGGTCCTATACTAAAGAGTCAGTTACCTTTGGGAGACTTCTCCAAGAACAAAGGAACAGGTGGATGTCATTTCCCTCCCCTCTCCACCCCCAGCCTAGATATAATGAAACCAGTGCAACAGAAACACTCTCCACCTAGCTTGCTAACAGTGTGCTCCACCCCCATGCTCTCCCACAGACCTGTGCCATCCAAACCAGCTACAAGTCCCCTTCACAGCAAACCAGCACACATCTTGATAAAACCATGGGCCTTCCCTCGCATACTCCTGTGGCCCTGTACCACTCCTGCGCCAAGAAGAGGGGAGGATAGCCACACATCAGTTCTACTGTGGCCCAGCAGTGGGCTAGGTGCAGACATCTGGTCTGACTTCAGTCTCTGCCCACCAACAAAACCTTCTCAAGGGACAACACAGGAATAGCACCCTTCAGTTTTGTGCTACTGCATCTCTGGTCCACACCTGGTCTGACTCGCCTAAAACCAAAGTAACCTCAGACAAGTCCTCTAAAATCACACAGAACAAACACTGCCCACAAGAGCCAAAGACAGCCACTCTCCACAACTGTGCTAGTGGCAAAAGTGGCTAAGTCACAACAATAGGGCAGATGCAGCACACACCAGAGACACCCCTGAAGTGCCATATTCTGGTGAACTAGGGACACTGTACTACAGAGCACTACAGGGCCTCTTCTTCATAAGGCCACTACTTTTAAGTGTAGGAGACATAGACAACTTTCTAACACAGAAAGAGACTCAAGGAATTATACAAAAGGAAGAGACAGAGAAATATGTCCCAAATGAAAGAACAAGACAAAACCATAGCAAGAGACTGGAATAAAATAGAGATGAGTAATAAGCCTGACACAAAATTTAAAAAAAAAAAAAAGTTAAAAAGATACTCACTGGACTTGAAAAAAGAGTGGAAGACCTCAATGAGACCCTTAAAGAGATAGAAAACATAAAAAAGAATCAGTCAGAAATGAAGAACTCCATAACCAAAATTAAAAATACAGCAGAAGGAATAAATAGTAGACTAAAGGAAGCAAAAGAATGGATCAGTTACCCAGAGAGTGTTACAGAAAGCAGTCAAACTGAGATGCCTGGGTGGCTCAGTAAGTTGAGTACCACACTCTTGATTTTGGCTCAGGTTATGATCTTGGGGTTCTGGGATTAAGCCCTACATCAGGCTCCCTGCTCAGTGTGGAGTCGGCTTCTCCCTCTCCCTCTGATTCTCCCCTCATTATATATATATATATATATATATATATATATATATATATATATATATACCTTTGAAAAATGAAAGCCACAAACTAAACAGGAAAGAGAAAAAATAATGATAAAAATTTAAAATAGATTATTTAGGGAATGAGCAAAAGATCAAGTGTAATAACATACAAACCATAAGGATCCCAGAAAAAGGAGAGAGAGAAGGGGGCAGAAAATTTATTTAAAGAAATAATAGAGTCTGGAGAAGAAAACAGAAATCCAGATTGAGGAGGCATACATATTCCCCCAATAAAATCAAACCAAGAAGGTCCACACCAAGACATATAGTTATTAAAACGGCAAAAGGTAGTGATAAGAAAGATTTTTAAGAGCAATAAGAGAAAAGAAGACAGTTACATACAAGGGGAACTCCCCCGCCCTCCCGAATGTTCTCAGTTGCTTTTTTAAGCAGAAACATTGCAGGCCAGAAAGGAGTGGCATATATATTCAAAGGACTGAAAGAAAAAAAAAAAAAAGTCAGCCAAAAATACTCTATCCAGCAAAGCTATCATTCAGAATAGAAGGAGAAAGAAATCATTTCCCCGAGAAACAAAAGTTTCAATAGTAATATAATGATAGTGGGAGACTTTAACAACTCACTTACATCAATGGACAAATAATACAAGCATATAATAAATAAGGAAACAGTGGGCTTGAATGACACATTGGACCAATTGCATTTAAAAGATATATTCAGAACATTTCATCCTAAACCAGCAAAATAGGCATTATTTTCAAGTGTACATGGAACATTCTCCAAAACAGTTCACCAATTAAAAAAGAATGAAGTTATATCGTTCATCTATTCTGACCACAGTGCTATGAAACTAGAAATCGAGCACAAGAAAAAATATAGAAAGAACACAAATACATGGGAGATTTAAAAAACATGCTACTACACAATGAATAGGTCAACCAAGAAATCAAAGAGGAAATAGAAAATGACATGGAAACAAACAAAAATGAAAACACAACAGTCCAAAATCTTTGGTATACAGCAAAAGCAGTTCTAAGAGGGAATTTTATAGCAACACAGGCCTTCTACAAAAATCTCAAACAACCTAAACATACACCTAAAGAATCTAGAAAAAGAAAAACAAACACAATGGAAAACCAGCAGAAGGAAGAAAATAATAAATATGAGAACAGAAATAAAATATATGGAAACTACTACTACTACTACTAGAACAGATCAATGAAATTAGGAGGTGGTTTTTTGAAGAGATCATCAAAATTGATAAATTTCAAGCAGACTAATTCAAAATAAAAAATAAGAGAGAGAGAGAGAGAGAGAGAGGACACAAAATCAAAACCAAAAAAGGTGAAATAACAGCACAGAAATACAGAGGGTTGTAAAAGGAAATTATGAAAAGTTATGTACTAACAAACTGGACAACCTAGAAGAAATGGATATATTCCTAGAAACATATAACTTCCCAAAACTGAATAAGGAACAAATAGACAATTTGAATCGACTAATTATCAGCAATTAAATTAAATCAGTAATCAAAAAATCCCAACAAACTAAAGTCCAGGACCAGATTTAAAGAGGAGTAAATGTCCATTCTCCCCAAACTGTTCCAAAAAATAGAAAAGGGAGGGAAACTTCTAGATTCATTCCTTGAGGTCAGACCCTGATACTAAACCTAAATAAAGGCTCCACTTAAAAGAGAGAACTACATACCAATATCCCTGATGAACATGGATGCAAAAATTTTCAACAAAATACTGCCAACTGAATCCAATAATCCATTTTACAAAATCATTCACCACAATCAAGTCGGATTTACTCCTGGGTTGTAAGGGTGGTTCAATATTTGCAAATCAATCAACATGATACATCACCTCAGTAAGAAAAAGTATAAAAACAATACGACCATTTCAATAGACACAGAAAAAACATTTGACAAAGTACAACATCCATTCATGATAAAAACCCTCAACAAAGAGGTTTAGAGGAAAAAAAAAAAAAAGAGGTTTAGAGGAAACACACCTCAGTATAATAAAGCCAACATCATACTCACTGGTGAAAAACTGAGAGCTTTTCCCCTAATGTCAGGAACCAAACAAGGATGTCCACTTTCAACACTGTTATTCAACACAGTCCAGGAAGTCCTACCCACAGTAATCAGACAATAAAAAGAAATAAAATGCATCCAAATCAGCATGGAAGAAGTAAAACTTGCATTACTTGCAGATACTATAATAGAAAACCCTGAAGACTATACCAAAAAGCTACTATAACTGATAAATGAATCCAATAAGTTCACAGGATACAAAATCAATGTAATAAATGAATCCAATAAGGTCACAGGATACAAAATCAATGTACAGAAATCTGTCCCATTTCTACACATTAACAATAAAACATCAGAAAGAGAAATTAAGAGAATAATCTCATTTACAGTTGCCCCTAAAATAATGAAATACCTAGAAATAAACTTAACCAAGGAAGTAAAAGACCTGTACTCTGAAAACTGTAGAATACTAATGAAAGAAATTGAAGAGGATACAAACAAATGAAAGACATCCATGCTCATGAATGGGAAGAACAAATATTGTTAAAATGTCTATAATACCCAAGTGATCTACAGACTTGACCAATCCCTATTAAAATACTAAAAGCATTTTTCACAGAACTAGAACAACAACAAAAAAAAAAATCCGAAAATTTGTATTGAATCACAAAAGACCTGGAATAGCCAAAGCCATCTTGGAAAAGAAAAACAGAACTGAGGTATCACAATTCCAGACTTCAGTTATATTTCAAAGATGTAGTAATCAAAACTGTATGGTACTGGCACAACATAGGCACATAGATCAGTGGAATATAACAGAAAGCCCAGAAATAAACCCACAATTGTATAGTAAATTAATCAACAAAAGAGGCAAGAATACCCAATGTGAAAAAAAAAAATGTCTCTTCAATAAATAGGCATTAGAAAAACAGGACAGCTACATTCAAAAGAATGAAACTGGACCACATTCATACACCACACACACACACACACACACACCCTCAAATATGAGACCTGAAACCATAAAAATCCTTGAAGAGAGATCACACAGTTATTTCTCTGACATCAACCACTTCAATATTTTTCTAGATACGTTTCCGGAGGCAACAGATCAAAAGCAAAAATAAATTACTGGGACTATATCAAAAAACTTCGTCACAGCAAAGGAAACCATCAACAAAACTAAAAGGCAGCCTATGGGATAGGAGAAGATATTTGCAAATAATATGTCTGATAAAAGGTTACATATTTCCAAAATATGTAAAGAACTTATGCAACTCAACACACACACACAAACACACACACACACACACACACTCACACAGGTAATCTAATTAAAAATAGAAGACTTCCAGATTGCCAACAGACACATGAAAAGATTCTCAACGTCACTCATCAAAGGGAAATGTAAATCAAAACCACGATGAGGTATCACCTCACATCCCTCAGAATGGCAAAAAAAAAAAAAAAAAAAGGCAAGAAACAACAAGTGTTGGCAAGGATGTGGAGAAAAAGGGATCCTCCTGCACTCTTGGTAGGAATGCAAATGGTACAGCCACTGTGGAAAACACTATGGGGGTTACCAAAAAAAAATTAAAAATAGAACTACCCTAGGATCCATTGGCTATTTACCCAAAGAACCTGAAAACACTAATTCAAGGGACATATGCACTCCTATGTTTACAGGATTATCTGCAATAATCAAATTATGGAAGCAGCCCAAATGTTCATCAACAGAATGAATGGATAAAGAAGATGTGATATTTGTATATATTATGCCATAATACAGTCTTAAAAAAGAAGGAAATCTTGCTATTTGCACTATGGAAGGATCTAGAGCATATAATGTTAAGTGAAATATGTCAGTCAGAGAAAGACAAATACACTCATGTGGAATTTAGGAAACAAAACAAACAAAGAAAAAAAGAGACAAAATAAAGGCTCTTAACTATAGAGAACAACTGGTGGTTACCAGAGGGGAAATAGGGGGGTTGCATGAAATAGGTGAAGGATCAAGCAAATTTATTGTAATGATCGCTGAGCAATGTGTAGGATTATAGAATCATCATATTGTACATCTGAAAGTAATGCAACACTGTATGTTAATTATGTTGAAATCAAATAAATAAATATTAAAAGTAAATTAAAAATACAGAAAGAATGCAAGAGATATTTCAAAAAAGTACTAAAAGCCAATAGACAGAATTAGAACTACAAGAAAACAAAATGGTTTCTGAAATAAACGACTCAATAGGAGAGAGACGCAAGATAGAACATGAACAGAAAATGCTATCCATCCATCCATCCATCCATCCATCCATCCATCTATCCTTCCATTCATCCATCCACCCCGGCCCACCTATCCTTCATGCATCCATCCATTCATTTATCTATGCTTCCATCCATCCATCTAATCATTCATTCAGGCAACCATCCATCCATCCCTTCATCTATCTATCCTTCCTCCCATTTATCCATTTACCTATCTATTTATCCATCCATCCATCCATCCATCCATCCATCCATCCATCCATATGCTCAGTAGCTCCAAACACAACTCTTGGTGTTCATGAGTGATTTTGAAAAACAGATGATAATAATAATGAATACTACTATTTTGGCTATTTCTTTTTTTCTCTAAGTTTATTTATTTATAATGTCTACATCTAACATGGGGCTGGAACTCGTGACCCCGCAATCAAGAGTCACATGCTCCACCACCTGAGCCAGCTAGATGCCCCTGGTTTGACCATTTTTAACAAAAAACTCCTATGAATGAATATTACTTATTTGCAAGCATGTATTTAAATTACAGTAGAACGTTAAGGCACTGCCAGGCTGAAGAACATGGAAGAGAATGCTCCTGTTCTTAGATAATGAATAAAGGTCTAAATTATAAAGTGATGAGCTGGATGAATTATGAGAAAGTAATGGGTTTAAGTTTCATTGATTCAAAGTTATGATTGAGCAGCTCATTTCTCTGATGTAAGCAGAAATGTAATTAAAAAGGAACTGCAACTCATTAAAAAAAAAAAAAAAAAGTCTACAGCCTGTACATCACTCTGAGTCAGTTAGAAACTTACTGAGGAACTTGATAATTCTATTTTTACCTGTTTTTTTTGTTGTTGTTGTTCTGTTTTGTTTTGCTTTTAGCACCAAACTGCAGTCTCAGGCTGAAATGAGGATGAATTAGCAGCATCCATGTGAGCAGCTGAGCTGAATAACAGTTGGCAGTAATGAGGAGCCCAGAAGGCAGCCTGGCATTCTGGGGAGCAGCCCATCAGGCCTCACTTAGGGTGACAACTACTCCTGTGCACGGATGGTTGTCACTGGACAGCACACGAGCCGAATGGAAATCTGTCTGGCCTAGTGTGGGCGACAGTAATGAGCGCCATCAAGCAAACCTCTTCCTTCTTAACAAGGTTTTGTCCAAGTTGCAGAGAGTGTTCTAGTTGATTTACGTATTAACTCTTCTTTTTCTTCTGTGGGGTTGGAGGTGGATGGTGGCCGTAAAAGTCTTTTATATCCCCTTCTTGGAAAATGGTCTATAAACTCGGAAATATTTAATAAGAAAGTAAATTCTACGGAACTTAATCTTCCAAGAAGATAAATTTTATTATAAATACTCATTAAGAAGATAAGCATATAGATTTATACAATGAGCTGGATTCTATAGGTCATGCCTCAAAACAAGTCTCAGTATTGTTATAATGCTCTGGGGGTGGGAGTGCATGCGTGTGTTGGGACAGGGAGTGAATTCCTGACAGGTGAACCTCGGTGTCTCAGGCAGGTGAGCGTCCAACTCTTGATCTCAGCTCAGGTCTCAATCTCACGCTCCCATCCTGGACTTACCATGGCCGCTACCTGAACTGTATCTTTTGTGTTCTTCATCCCTCTCTTCCTAGCAAAAGCCAGCCTATCATTTCATACTTAATGAAGTTCACCTTCTTAACAACACCCTTCATCTATCCTTCCACCCATCTATCCATTCACTTATTTATCCATCCATCCATCCGTCCATCCATCCATCCATCCATCTATATGCTCAGTAGCTCCAAACACAACTCTTGGTGTTCATGAGTCATTTTGAAAAACAGATGATAATAATAATGAATACTACTATTTTGGCCATTTCTTTTTTTCTTTAAGCTCATTTATTTATAATGTCTACATCTAAATGGGGCTGGAACTTGTGATTCTGCAATCAAGAGTCACATGCTCCACCCCTGAGCCAACTAGATGCCCCTGGTTTGACCATTTTTAACAAAAAATTCCTATGAATGAATATTACTTACTTGCAAGCATGTATTTAAATTACAGTAGAAAGTTAAGGCATTGCCAGGCTGAAGACAGTTTTCTTTCCTTGAACTTGCATCCTATGTATGTGCTTACAAGGAAAGGTCACATGGTTTTTGGGGGGAGTCATGAATATCTGAATATAACACACCTTTTCTTACTAGTGTTCAAGGTCCTTAAAGGAGGTCTCAGTCTTTCCCCAGAAGCAGATCCTGAGGCTTGTGCCCCACTGTTCTTTTCGAAGTACAACCCCAGAGAAGCAGGATTGGGAGGGTAGGGAGAGGAGAAGACAGGGAAGGGGGCAGAGCCAGGGTTACAGGATATTACTGAGCAGGTGTCTGCAGGTGTTATGGGCCATGGGTCACTGGGTTTTGAAGGACTGTCATCAGAGAGGTTGAATAAATGTTTCCCAGGGAGATAAAGTCACAGGCAAGCTCCTATTCCCACCGATGGAAGGGAACATTAACTCCCTGTGCAAGTCAGCCGCATTACATGGGTGCCAAGAGGGTCCCAAGGTGCCCCATGCCTCCGTGGCAACAGTGAAGCCCCTGAGGCGACCCCCGGTCATGCATTGCCCCCAGAAGGGCTGGAGATGAGAGACATGCTGCCCTGTGGCCACCGGGCCCCGAGGCAGTCCCGAGAGCCCTCTGGGTTAGTATATGGACATCATAAAGCTGGAACTAGGAGCTGGAGCCCATCTTTGACACACACTCTGTATTACAAGAGTATTTTATACATCACAGTCATTAAAGTACTTAGCGAGTAAATAACAGAGTTGAAGAAGTATAATGGAAAGTTCAAAGTGAATGTCACATTAGAAGTGAACAGTTCTGACAAAAGTGAAATAAAATACAATGAGCACAATAGGTTAATCATTTTGAAATGTTTAAGACTGGAAAGAGTTCTCGTTTGCTGCTATTGTTAAGTACGAAGTTATGTAAATCACTTGTACTGGGCTTTGTTAATGAGTTAAAGTCAGGGCAGCTTTCAAATCCTACTTGTGGTGACAATAGGTGTGTGATCTCATGTATTCCATCTGTGATGGGAGGAATGAATGTGATGACATCTAAGCTTCTTCCTAAACTTTGAAACTGATGCGCTTAAGATCCTCTGTCGATGGAAAAGACGTAAACGTTTACTTAACAGATACTGTTCAGCACAAATCTCATGCTTAGGCACCTGTCATGTTGCCAGCAAGACACAGCAGTGAACACAAGAGACTTTAGGTCCCACCATCTTGGAGCTTAAATCCTAGTGTGCAGGGTCGTAAAGCAAAATAAGAGTGTGGTGTGTCAGAGGCCATCAGTTCAGAGCAGCTAAAGTCAAGGTGTATGATCAGTAGGCCAGAGGGCGAATGAGCTGAACAGGGTGACCAGCGCCAGCCTCTCTGGAGTGGGTGGTGAAGGGTTCAGGCTTGGGAATAATGCAGGAGCAATGTCCTCGCCAGAGTGGACAGCGCCAGGGTCCTGACGGCGGTGGGGGCCGCGTGTGCTGGGACCATGATAGAGAACTCAGGAGCTCGAGCCAAGTTGCAGAGATGCAGCCAACTTGGGCCCTGCACCAACGAGCGAGTCAAGGGGAGGTTAGGGCGTGCAGCACCTCCAGGGCATGGAAAGAATTTGCCTTTTATTCCAAATGAGATGGAGAGTCACTGAGGATCTAGAGCACCGAAGCCAAGTGGTTTGGCTTTCAAAGGCTCGGTTGGGCTGCTGTGTGGTAACAGATTACAGCGGGGTGAGGAACTGAACAGAGGCACGGAAGGAAACAGTTTCTAGAAGATACCTCTGACAACGATGCTCAAAAAATTAGTAACAGCTAAAACGACTGTAACGCGTCTGGATCTTTTAATTTAGGTTTTTTACAATGTGGTCCTCAGAGAGACTAAAAGTTCTACCTTCCCAAAGTCCACTAGAAGCCCAGATCCCTTTCTGCAGCAATCCAGAGGTAAAATCCCACTATCACAGACACATAACATTTGGCGCCATGGAAAGTGATAAGAAGAAAATAAAAAAGAAAGATATAAATAGGGCCATGTATCTTTTGTATTGGTCACTGAAAAAAAAAAATTCATTGCGAGTATGCTTCACAATGTCATGAGATCATCAATGTCCCCATCAGCAGAGGAAAGGTCACACAAAAGTGAAAGAGGACACTTGAGAAGAGGGGAAGGTGTAATCATTGTTGTATCCCTTCTCTATTGCTGCCGTAACAAATTGTGACAAAACTGGTGGCTTCTCCCGTGATTCTTCTGAAGGTAGAATTTGAAAAATGCATCTCCTTTGACTAAAATCACCACGTTGGCAGGGCTGTGTTCCTTCCACAGGCATAAGAGGAGACCTGTTCCTTGCCTTTCCATGTCCTAGAGGCTAGCCACCTTCCTAGGTGCATGTTTCCTATGATCCTCAAAACCAGCAATGGCCGGTGTGTGCCACCTGGCATGACGTCTTCTGTGTCTCCCTCCCATCATAAAGGGTGCTTATGATCCACCTTGGACCCACCTCAATAGTCCAGAATAATCTCCCCATCTCAAGGACATAGGATGAGCAACTTTAATTCCTGCCTGCCATATGCCATCACATATTCTGAGGTTCTGGGATTAGGACTCTGGCATCTTCTGGGGGCCCTTCACTCTGCCTACACCAATGCTGGGTAGATTGAAGGTGATGATGCCAGATAAATCTCTCCCTTGCACCATAGGCTTTTGTCAAAACTCGATTTGAACATATGTCCTAGGCTATATGGCACATTTCAAAACTTTCCCATTTAACTATTTTATCTTATGAAGCCATCACATCTTTCCAGACGACAACAGACAACAGCCGTGTTACCATATTACCACATTTCTCTGTGTGATTTTGAGAGGAGGTGTCTGTGTAGACTTTCTGATACCTGTTTAATCTTGGTTATCCCTGGAATGCATGTATTTTATTTTTCAGAAGGTGACTAGAGAAACTGTGAGCAGAGAACATAAAGATAGTTAGGATGTGCCTACTCATTACCACTGACATGACGAACTGATAAAAGCCCCCACTTAAGAGGGATGATGAGGCTAACTCCAGACTGAACAAGCCACACTTGGAAAATATTCGAATATACTGACCATTGAATGGTGAAGACTCAGCCATGTGGAAGGCCATGGGGAAAGGCTAGCTGCATATATTCCTGGAAAGTTGGTTTGGCTTTTTTTTTTTTTTTTTTCCTTAAGAGACTGTAGATTTCCACTGCAGATTTCCATATTCAGAGTGACAGACACTGGCTAAAAATATTAGGTCTGAGGAGACAGTCCTTCTTCTGGAGCATATGCTTTCCTCAGATACTTGAATTTAAGGCCCCCTTTCTAGATAGGAGAGAAATGCCATCATGCTTTTGGATGGCAGCTCTGGATTATGTAAGAAGGGTACTTCTTTCCCTTTATTTTTCAGCAAACACCGTCATCTTCCAGTAATTTTCCAAAATGACCAACACAAGGGGAAAGAGACAAGGCACCTGCTACATGTCTAGACCTTTTAGAAAACATGGAGTTTGCTTCTTTGGCCACATATATGCAAATCTACAGGAAAGGTGAGGTCTACAATAGAAGGGAATGGGCACTGTTCAAGAAGGAATGCCCCACACATGTTACGGTGAGAAAATTGAAAGAGTCCACAGTGTCACCCGGCATGCCGTTGGCATAGTTGTGAACAAACAAGGTAAGGGCAAGATTCCTGCCAAGAGAATGAATATAAGTGTTGAGTATATTAAGTGCTCGAAGAGCCAAGGTATCTTCCTGAAGCATGTGAAGGAATATAATCAGAGAAAGAAGGAAGCCAAAGAGAAAGGCACTTGGGTTCAACTGAATCACCAGCCTGCTCCACCCAGGGAAGCACACTTTGGAAGAACCAATGAAAAGGAGCCTGTGCTGCTGGAACCCATTCTCATTGGATTCGTGGTATGGTAAGGGTAAAATAATTAAATATCCGAGGATTGTAAAAAAAATAAAAATTAAATTAAATTAAATTAAATTAAAAATCTACCTCTTTCACAAGTGACGCATTACCCAGTACTGGGCTTTTCTAGAGATGTAAGGATTTATGTTCTTTGAAAAGAACCATATTGCATGCTGAATTTTAAATGTCTGTATGTTGAAATTTTCATCACTGCCTTACAATCTACAGCATAATTTTTGTTGAAAGTTACAGAGTTGCCTCGATTCTCACTGTATTTGCAGAAAGAATGGGTTAGGTGTCCACCACTTGGTTGAAATGCTTCACAAAATGCTGTGTCGGCATGAAAGGAGCCAGAGGGTATGACCTGCAGGATGAGTACCCTGCAGAAAAGGGGCTAGAGGTGCAGATCTGGGGTCAGATTTCGGGGCAGATACATATCCCTAGAAATCTCTAGACACCTCATAAATGATTGAATTCTTACATATAATCACATACAATTGGGGTCAAGCTTTTTACTCAGGCATTTGGGGAAAACATGATTTTTAGACCAGGGAACCCCAAGACATAAGTGCTGGATACATGAGGAGAAGGTGTAATAAATACTCTGAATGAACTTAAAAAGTTTATTTAGGGTTTGTCTTACAAGCCGACCCTGTCCCCCACATGTGGTTATATGAGTTAGTGGCGTGCTGCTACAGATTTGCATTTTGTTCGAAGTTCCCATTTGGAAAGCCACATTTGGTGCATGCCAATAGAAGAAGATGACAAAACAGGACAAAAAAAAGAGTTTGTAGATGATGAAGCAGCACACAGGGCCACTGAGTCACCCATTGATAAGCATATCCTAGCACCCTACAGTATAGGCACCAGTAACTGTAAATCACCACCAGCTGGAAGCAAAAGGAGCATAGAGATGAACTTCTCCTTTTCAACATAATATACAGGTAACAGTAGTATAACAAGTGCTGTGCTGTGCTCCTAAATACTGCAAGTGACGTGGTGCATGCTGAAATTTCTCTTTGCCCTCATGTGTTGGGTTGTAAAATATTTGATGTAAAAAGAGAAAGCCAAAGAAAGTAAAATTAAATTGCTTTAAAGGAAGGAACTTCTTTCATAAACCACCAAGCATACACACACACACATAAAACACACGCTGGCAGTGGCAGGCAGCTTCTGAAAGGGCTCTCAGTGATGTCCTCCCCCTGATATTCATAGACTGTCCACTCCCCATGATTGTGGATTTGAGATTAATCATCTTGAGATGAAGTCCTTCTGAGACTAGACAGAGAAGAGTGTGACTTTTTTCTTGCTCCCTGTGGGGTCTTACCCTCTTACTTTCTCTGTTGCGAGCTGCTTTATGGAGAAGATCCATGGAACAGACCATGTGGAAAGCCCCTGGCCAATAGCCATTAAGGAAGGGACGGGGCAAGAGTCCAGGAAAAACAGCCCCACCAGTGACCTAGGAAGTGTCCACTCACTCCCTAGGTGAACTTCAGGATCACTGGGGCCCCCACGGAGATCATGCCTGAGCTTTGTGAACCATTCACTCCCGGGAACCCTGCTAAGCACAGTCTGGACTTCTGACCTACAGAAACTGTGAGATAATAAATGGTTGTTGTTTTAGTGACTAAGATTTGGAATCACTTAGTAAATAGAAATGTATAACTAATACACAAGAATACCCAGACACACAAGAGAAAATACATTTTTAGGGTGAAAATAGCCCTAGATGTTGGAATGACAGGTGGCTGCCATAAACTATTCAAGTTCAACGTATCATTTGACTGCAGTGTGAATATCATAAAGTGTCTTCTCCCTCAAATAGAAAACTAGACTATTGCACAAATGCATACAGTGTATTTAAGAAAGTCATAGAAAACAGGTTATGGGAAGTATTAAAAGATTCAAAGTCAGAATTTATATTTTAAAGAGAATGTCAAGGATTCCAAACACACACACAGCTCCTCTCGGTGTAATTATTACTCTTAATACTATATTATAAAAAGTTCTGAGTAACAAATCTGTGGCAGGTCTAAGCCCATACATTTCAAAGACACATTTTGGTTTTGCTTACAAATGTTCCCTCTGTACTGTTGCCAACAAATTGCAAACACCCCTCTTCTAAAAAAAAAAAAAAAAAAAAAAAAATTAATTCCACCACTAACTGAATTTTAGAAGTAAAAATTCCTTCATGACATGAAATTATGTTAATTTTTGAATACAAACTCCCCCCTCCTATTTTGTTAATCAGCACTTCATGAGAAGGGGGGAAATCAAGTCTTTCGAAGGCAATTGTACCTCAATGATTCAAATCAACTCACCAGGCTGATGACTGGCAGACAATAAAAAAAATAATAATAAATTGTCCTATCAAAGTTGAGTTGATTACTACTTACTACCTACCTGTGTTCTTCTAAGATTTTATAAATTGCCTGTGATTGGCGCTCAGATGAAATTAGCTTGCTGATTGCCTGTAACCATAGGAAACACTATTCAAAAGAGAAGTAAAACAGAAACCAGCCCTTTATATGCAGAGTGAAAGAAATGTAAAAAAAAAAAAAAAAAGAGAGAGAGAGAAGAAAGTGATCTAATCAGGAGTGTTGCGCAAAATTGACATAAAAGAATCGACGAGAATATAATGTCTCTCATAAGGGCGAAGGAGTTGTCTGTTGAAGTCGGCATGTGTCTGTTGCTGAGTGATGGACAGATGCTCTACTTTCACAACACACCAAATCTGGCACTGAACTCGGATCAGACTGGCAGGGGTTTCTGGCTGGATTCCATATCGTGCCATTACTTCCTGGGATTTTCATGTTCTAGGCAGGTTTAGAAACTTGTGGGTTTATTTAAGTTAAAATAAGACTGTGTTTAGAAAAGTACAGAGGGGACATGAGCAGAACCTACTGATTTAGAAACTGGTTAATATACATGAACAAGATATAAAATCATCCTGCAGTGAAGGCCCAAGTTTCGTCCACACATTTCTTGAGTAGCTTCTAAGTGTCTAGGAGGTTTAATCACTAGTTACAATATTGTTGAGTGAGCCAGAAATTACAGAAAGGAAGATATTTTTTATGGGATATTTTCTTAGAGCTGTAGCAGGGGAGCAGGAATCTGAGGTAATAGCAATATAATTGATTGGAAGAGTAGTCAGAACATCCTGTCCCCTGAACAGTGAGAGAAGGAGCTCCAAATTCACTAAATGCTCCCCTTTAACCTCTTCACAATTATGTCACCATTAAAAATCTTTAAAACAAAAAATCATGTCGCCATTACTTTTTCACATTTCAAAACATGCCCCAATGGCCATGTTTTAGATTCTTTCACATTTTCGGCTTTAAAATGGCCTCTTGGCACCTTGACCTCACACCATAAACTAGTAAACTATGCCACACAGAAAGATACTTAATTCTGGGAATATTTCATGGCATCCGGTAATTTCCAGTCACGGAGAGGACTGCACTGCTCAACCCCTGGGAATAGCAATGCTAGAAACCAAGGGTCTCAAGCTACCCTTGACAGCTTCAGCTTCTCTGGCCCATATGCCACCGTTGCCCATGTGCCCCATTCCCATGTGTCCACCAACGTCAATGACTATAGTTTGCCCCAGGAGTGGAGGGTTTATTCCACATTTTCCTTCATTCTGGTGCATCATTTGGGAGGAACAAGTTATGACAAGAGCACCAATAGCCAATCACGAAATTTAGCACATACTCTGAGCTGCACATCAAGATGACACGCCTGACCCTCATAATCACACTGCAAATGTGCAAGTTAAGAAGATTGAATAAACTGTAAAGATTCAATAAAGATGAATCACTTCCCTAAAGTCATACAATCAGTAAGTAGGATCACTGTAATATGACTCCACATCTTTCTGACTCCAAAATGTTTCGTTCAAACTGAACTACCACCAAAAAGATCCACATTCATGTAACATTACTCTTCAATGTCCTGGATGGACCTCGTGGTTAATTTGGTAAAATCCATTGCCCAGAGACTCTCTGATTTACTCTCTTCCAAAATGTCTATCTATATTATACATCAACCATTGTTTGGGAATAACTGTGGCTGGTCCAACGCATTTCTGTTCCCTCCTATTAAGATTTATCTGTCACCCACCTGTCCAGCTTACAATGAAGACCATGTTCTTATCGAACAGGAAGTCCCTGGGGCCTCATCTCATTTTCTTATCCCTGTACACTCACCGCACCAATATACTAAGAACAGCCTTAGTTTGTGGGAATAGTTAAGTTTAAATGACTCTCATTTATTTATTGAACTCAAAGTCCCGCTATTATCATTTACATTATTATTTCTAGAGAATGTAAGAATTCACTTACAGAAGAACAATATAATCTCTGTGTTGTCCATTTATTGCTAATACTGGAAATATAATTTGCAGAAGCACAGCCAGGATCATAGCACAGATAATAGGCCTCTGAAATTCCGTGTTCCAAATGCCTTTCCCGGCAGCAACGGGATACATACGCAGTTATTTGTGTACTATCCATTGAAAGTATGTAAGACGAGTTGTGTGTTTCTCGCAAGAGAGGAGCTCTGGTGCGGTTCCTATTGAAAAAAAAAAATTATGTATATCAAATAATCGATTAATTCGACACTGGGGACCATGGAGACATCTACAAACTAATTGAGAGGCACACAGACACTTCAGCATCCAGGAGTCTCATAAGTGTCCTAAGGAGTTATAGGCATGGGAGCAACTTCAGTTCAATTATTTTTCCCTTGCGCATGCTGCCTTAGTACTTATGTTCAACGTTCTTCGTTTTGATATTAGGTTGAAAATTATCTTGCGCTCTTACGTGGCAAGTCTTAGGCACAGAGCTATTGTCATGTTTGGCCAGATAAGTCTCTGTCATGGGGGATGTCCTACGCATTGTAGAAAGCTCAACAGCATCCCTACCCTTTCTCTACCTGCTGATGACACCCCCTTTCCCAGCTGTGACAACCAAAAATGTCTTCAGACGGGGCCCTAATGTCCCCTTTTAGGCAGGATCATTGTTGGTGAAGAACCACTAATCTAAAAAGGTTTGCTGCTATGTCTCATGTACAAATAAAATATATTTTTTAAAGATTTTATTTATTCTTGAGAGACACAGAGAGAGAGGCAGACTCCAAGGCAGAGGGAGAAGCAGGCTCCATGCAAGGAGCCCGATGTGGGACTCGATCCTATGTCTTCAGCATCGCACTCTGGGCCGAAGGCAGGTGCCAAACCGCTGAGCCACCCAGGCATCCCACAAATAAAATATTAATCCTAGAGATCACAGCATGTTTGCATGTGGGTACTTCCTGGGTCATGGGTCCCCAAGATCACACGCAGGTTCGACGACTCACGAGGAGGACTCACGGAGCTCAGGATATAGGCGCATTCACAGCTATGATTTATTTCATTGAGAGATTACAAAGCAAAATCAGCAAAGGGAAGATAGAACAAAGTTCAGAGGAAACCAGGTACAAGTCCTTTGGAGTCACACAGATGCAGGTGATTCCTCCAGCAAGGAGTTATAACAACACCTGACATTTTGTCCATCAAAGGAGCTCATTAGATACTTAATGCTCACTACGTACGTAGCATGTATGAAAGTTCCAGACTCTGAGACAGGAACCAGGTGTGTAGCCAAATCCACCTTGTTTATACAATTTACGTACCATGAACCATGCTTATCAGTTAGCAATGATGGGAATTTTCAAGAAATCCAAGTTCCCCAATGCTGGCCCGGATTCCACCTTGCAAGCACATCATCCTAAGCGTAGTCTCAACCTTGCTCTGCTAACTCTTTCTGCACCCTTCCCTACACACAGTCCTGTGAAACTGCATTTCAGGCACCCCAAGACTTCCAGAATGAGTCAGTTTAACTATTAAGTCATCAATCTAAACTGTTTTCCGTAAGAATTCATGAAACTTCTTTACTTAGACTTTCTGTTCCTAGGGATTCTTAGCCCTAAATCGGGGCGGGGGGGGGCGGGGGGGATGTTCCAGGCAATGAAATATAATCACAGATTTTAGGATTAAATGGAAGATTGTAGCTAATTTAATTTTGCCACCCTTGACATGCATTTCCAGAAATCTCCAAATAATTCAATATGCCCCAGAGGAGTCCATTTTCAGTGAAGAGAACATGGTGCATGGCAATGTTCTGATCGTATAATTTTCAAACACAATCACTCAGAAAATGAGGTTACTTTAAGTCTAGACCACGTGAACAACCCTTTCCTGCCAAGAAGCCTATGCCATTTTTAAAGATAAAATCACTCAGTGATTACATTTTTTAAATAGTTGAGCAGTCTACTGTCCTTCAATCCAGGCAAAGTGCTCTGGATTAATTGGATGGTTTGCAAAAAGTAGCTTCATATGATTTTTTTAAGAACAGAATAAGCCTCTCTTTACATGGTAATGAATGGTGAAACCCCTCCTACCATCACAGGACCCTCTTTATAAACCCACCCTGAGGGTTAGTTTAGGTTTTATCCTTGCAGTATTTTTTTTAATATTTTATTTTTTATTTATTCGGGAAAGAGAGAGAGAGAGAGAGAGAGGCAGAGCTACAGGCAGAGGGAGACGATGGCTCCACGCAGGAAGCCCGACGTAGGACTAGATCCTGAGCCAAAGGCAGATGCTCAACCGCTGAGCCACCCAGGCATCTCTTACGCTTGCAGTATTGTTGGCCACCAACCCTCCTCTCTTCGGAGTACAGTCTTCAAGAACAATCCTTGCTCCTTTCTCTCACCTTGGTCTCCCCAGAATCTTGCACAGTCTGTGCCAAATAGAATCTAACAAATGTTTTCTTTTCTTTTTTTTTAATAAGGCTGTTGGGGGGCACAGCCCAGAGTCCATGTATCCTCAGGGTATTTTAGGTCATTAGTTTAAAGGCAAACATAATTTTAGAAACAAGTATAATAAGGACAAAAGAGAATTCCTTATAGGATTTGTTTCCTGCACTGTGAGGTGCGTTAAGAACGAGTTCCAGAGGGACCCTGATACCATTCTAAAGATCCTGAACATCCTGAACAGGCTGAAGGAAAGCCTTCAGTTGTGCCAGACACCTCTGACATAAACAGGCACAAGCGTCTCCCACAGTGGGCCAGAAAAACATTATCTTCGGTGCTTGCAAGGATTGGAAAGCATGCATCAGATGGAGCACTTTGCTCTGAAATGCTGTCCTCATTCCCTGTACTGTGCGTATTTCTGGTTAGACAGAGAAGATGCATTGGGCCCAGGCCCCAGTCAGGAGTCTGTGCATCATTCCTTCTAACTCTCCCTCTGGGTTGTGATACCTACTTTTGTTTCCTTGTGAACAGCTGTACCTTAAGCGAACTATCCTGTACCCCTATTTTCCAAAAGGTGAAAAGGGCTCAGCAAATGGTGGTGTCTGAAAGTTAGCGTAATACACCTGCTAGGTGCGAGTGCTCCAGGGAGTAAGGACCAGTTAGACGTGCCAGTGAGAGCATCCTTCTGACTCCAGGCCAAACTTCTGCAGTATGCAAAGCGGCTTCAGTAACTACTCAAATAACTTTTTATTTAAGACATTTAGGTTAAATGTAATATTTTTGTGACAACACGGACCCAAAGTTCATAATGATGATAATTTATAGGCACTGCTACTTTTAGAACCAAGAAAAAAAAATACATTATAAAACAGTTGCCTTTTAAATAAACTGTTTCCTGGATCCTAAATGATGATAAAAGTTCACCTTAAGGAACCTATTAGAAGAATCCAAAACTTTATTCTTTGGCCTGATTACCGGAAGATAATTTATATTTGAAATATTTTCATAGCATTTCCAGTTCCTTTTGTAAAATCCAGAACTCCACTTACTCATTTTAATGGCTATATTTTTTTTGGAAGTTCTTCAAATTGGCTCCATACATTCTTCTTAGAGAGAAACAGAAATCATCCAGTTACTTCCCTCTGAGTGCTTTTGCTTATTATTCACTTTTATTGTACCTTTAAGCAGAGATCACACAGGTCAAGGCAATTGACAAAATTAAATGTTGATAGCAGAATTGGAAGTTTAAAAACCTAGGCGTCTTTTTTTTGTTTGTTTGTTTGTTTGTTTTTGAGTAAATGAGGGAGACTATGGGCTCTGGAGTAATACAGACCTGGGTCTGAATCCTGATTTTGCCACTATCTGGACTAATTATTTTGAGCATCTTTTTTTTTTTTTTTTTTTTAACTTCTTAGTTTCCTCACACACTAAAAGGGGTGTGTGTGTATGTGCGCACGCCTGTGTTTGGAGTGCAGGATGTTAGTGCTCTCATTAGAAACAAATATTATCATGGTTCCTACTACCCAGACAGATGCAGCCCCTCCCTCTCTTACTTTCATAGCTCCATCCCTCTCTTCTTCCTCTTTTTTGGTCTCCCTTTCTTTTAGGGTAATTTAAAATACAGTTGGAGAAATTAATCAGGATTAAAAAAAAAAAAGTTAAAGTCAGGGTAAATAACTATAGTCGCTATTGCTTTTTCTCTTTAAGCACTCTGGTCAACCAATAAAAGGTAGCAGTCCAGGGACACCTGGTGGCTCAGCGGTTGAGCATCTGTCTTTGACTCAGGGAGTGATCCCAGAGTGCCAGGATCGAGTCCCATGTAGGGCTTCCTGCATGGAGGCTGCTTCTCCCTTGCCTGTGTCTCTGCCTCTCTCACTGTGTCTTTCATAAATAAATAAAATCTGAAAAAAAAAAAAAAGGTAGCAGTCCTAATGAATAGAGATTACTACCTCTATTACTACCAATAGAGATTGCTACCAAGAGCAAACACTTGGTAGTAAGAGTATAAAAAGAACTAATTTCCAATGGGATGGATCAAATCATTAAAAAAAAAAAATGACTTCACTGTGATATATAATCCATCTTCAAGTTTTTGTTTCTTTGTTTTTTTTTTTTTTAAACAACTTTTTAAAGCAATATCTATACCTTAAATGGGGCTTGAACTTACAACCCTGAGATCAAGAGTGTGCATGCTCTATTGACTATGCCAGCCGGGTGCTCCCAAGTTTTTTTTTTATTCATTTATTCTAAATTATTTTTTAAATTTTGCATTCAATTTGTTTGAAAACAACATTTTAGGGGAGCCCGGGTGGCTCAGCAGTTTAGCGTCGCCTTCACCCAGGGCCTGATGCTGGAGACCTGGGATCAAGTTCCACATCAGGCTCCCTGCATGGAGCTTGCTTCTGCCTCTCTCTCTCTCTCTCTCTCTCTCTGTCTTTCATGAATAATAAATAAATAAATAAATAAATAAATAAATAAATAAATAAATAAAATTTTTTAGGGACAATTAAAACATCATTTTTTATGAATTACCATTTTCTAATGTTATCTTAAATCAATGATAAACATTTTCTACCCTTAATGCAAATTGCATACTATTATATTCAGAATAAAGTACAAATACATAAGTAAAATTGTTTAGTAAAAATAATATTACAAGCTTATATTTATTTCATAGCCGATAATATCTAATTTTTAGCCATTTACATAAGAAAAGATTGTTTGAGAATTGCCAGGAGCAAACTCAATGATACCTAAAATTCAAAATTCCTAACTCAGACATCACCACCAACAACAAAGATTTAGTCATTTCTCAGGGTTTGTTTTTTTTTTTAAGATTTTATTTATTTATTCATGAGGGACACACACAGAGAGAGAGAGAGACAGAGACAGAGACACAGGCAGAGGGAGAAGCAGGCTCCATGCAGGGAGCCCAACGTGGGACTCGATCCCCGGTCTCCAGGATCAGGCCCTGGGCTGAAGGCGGTGCTAAACTGCTGAGCCACTGGGGCTGCCCCAATTCTCAATTTTATTGATGGTAGATATACCTAGTGTACACTTGCCTAGAAATTCCACCTTTGCATGCAATGCCAACAATGGTTAGGAAAATGTATAACCTAATAATAAACAAATATGACGTAAAACCACCCTCAAATAATAACAAGAGAGTTAATAACGTTCCGTGGTCATACAGTCTCTATTAAATACTCTACTAAGTACTTTTGAACACTATGAATATTAACATTAAAATATATTTAAATCAGATAGAATAATGTATCTAATTACAAAGTATCATTCAGAATTAGTAGGAAGTACTCCAGGGATAAGCACTCTACAGAGTAGTTCACTTATTCTTTACAACCTTGACAGATAAGAATTATACAATATGAATTATATAATATGTAGTATTAGAATTATATAATATGTAGAACTATATAATATGCAGCAACACTAAAGAATCAAAACTTGAGGCTTTGAGTGGTTGAAATTGTGCCTGCTTGGTAAGCGGGACAGAATTCATAATGAGGTTTGTGTAATTCTAAGTCCATGATTGCTCTGGTATATCTTGCTGCTGCTCAAACAGGTGTGCTTTTAAAATTGCTTATAAAATATGCACAAACAGATGGCACCTGTTAAACATATAATGGACAATAATGCCCTGATATTTTCAAATATTCAAGGGTATCCAGCACAGAGAGAAAGAGTGAGAGCGGGCTTGGAAATTTGTAATGTAACATAGTGCACCTCGTTAGAACCTTAAAAAACGGTCTAGTCTAATACTAGGTTAGAGACCACTTGGACAAAGGGCATGAAGTGGTTTAACCAATCTACTACTTACAAAATGTCAAAGTCCAGACTTGACACCAGTCTCGTCAGTCCCTTTCTAGAGCTTTCTATATTCTATCATGAAGGCAGATTTATTGGGAAACCAACTAGGGGTGGTGGAAGGGGAGGTGGAAGGGGGGTAGGGGTGACTGGATGACGGGCACTGAGGGGGGCACTTGATGGGATGAGCACTGGGTATTATTCTATATGTTGGCAAATTGAACACCAATAAAAAATAAATTTATATTAAAAAAAGCAAAAATAAAGATGAGAACAAAAGACTGTTTGACTTTCCTAAAAAAATAAAAATAAAAATAAACAAATAAACAAGTAAAAATAAATAAATAAATAAATAAATATAAAAAATAAAGAAAATAAAAATTGATTGTGACAAAAAAAGGCAGATTTATAGTGTTTACAGTGCTTCTTTTCACAATCTAAAAGTTTAACAATATGGATTCTTAATAATAAACATGAAAAATATGTTCAGAGCTATTCAGGATCTTTATCATCTCCATAGTATTAGCAAAAGCTCTTAAAACATGATAACTTTAGTTAGTAATAGTTTAGATATAAATCATTTTGCTTAGAAATCTTTCCCAATACTTTTAGGAAGGATATAATGGTATTTTTCTAGTTAGTAGTATAAAGAAAGCAATATCTTGTACCAATAAGTCTCACGGTCCTGTTTCAAAATCAATAGTTCATAAAATGCCTAGAGAAAGCCTGTGTTATTATGAAACTATTATTCAAAATATTTTATTCAGGTAAATAAAAATCAAAGTACATTGCTAGTCTTATTTGTTTCACAAACCACATCTGTATCGCCAGAAATATGTACAGTCCCTAACAACTGTTGCAGAAGTGGTGTAAGGCTAATGCCATTTTAAACATCTTGCAGAATGAAGCGATGTTTCCTATGTGTCATATAAATCCTTTTTGCTTTATTGTCTTTATGGGATGTATAAATCCCCGAATGACTACACTGAACTGGCTAATTCTGCTACATTCTTTGATGTCTTATAGGCTCCTAAAACAATAGTGTCAATGTATCTTCAGGATTTGTAAGCAATGAAAATGTCATATGGCCAACTGACAGGACAGCACTGGTGTCCTGCGGGTTTATCAGCAGTCATGAGGGATTCGCATTCATTCAAACTCTCCCACCTATGGTCCTTGACAATCAACAGTGTAGACGAAATCATGAACGAGGAGGGTGCATGATCTGAACACATAAAACAAAGTGAAAGTTGGTGATTTGTATAGAAATAAGCCCACCATGGGGTTCAAAGAAATTAGTAACAAAGTCACACGGAAAGAGGAAAAGAAGGAAGAGTCTTCAGAAATGCATCGCATAAATAGACTCACAATCTAATTCTCTGACAAAGATTAGATGTTTATCCAGTAGCCATATATTGCCTGCCTAGTATTTATCACCTCACAGAGATACAGAGAAGGAAAGGGTTACCCACCTAAAAATACCCCCTCCACGTAAAATATGTAGAGTACATGTAATACAGATACATCTAGCACCAGAGGACGTTGGTTAGTATGGGTTAATAAAAAGAAGATGTGGATTTAAAAAAAAATACTTGAATTACATTCTCAAGTCAACTACTTATTTGATCTTACCAAGTCACTTAATCTCCGTCTTCAATTTCTGTTTAGCCACAATTTAAGAATATGTCTTTCCTTCCCACTGTGCTATTTTAAGGATGGAACGTTACGGTATATGTAAAAGCTCTTTGAAACGCAAGAGGCAATAAACTAATACACTTCAGACTAAGAGGTTGAAATGCTCTCACTTGGTAGCATGTCCCCGAGCAGAGAAATGTGACCTTGGCACCACAGAGTGCTGGCTCTTTGTCCTAAATCTGGTTGTACTTTTAGTTTGCTGCCCAGACTTTTCACTACAGACTTTTAAGCAGAGAGGCAGACCAGGTAATTTCCTAGCATTCAAACGTCTTTAAAATGGAATCTTTACATTCTTCCCATCAAAATCACCAGGAAATTACTCTTTATAAAACTCTAGTTTGAGTGACAACCTAGTGGACTGAGAGAGCGCCATCAACACACACTGAACGGACGATGATGCATTATTGCTATTTTTGGTAAATCTTGTTTGGCAAAGTCTAGATGTCCTCTTCCTTTCTGTAGCTTGCAATATACACTAAAAACACACAACATCACATCAGACTAAATAGAATTTGAGCCAAGGATGCTGAAGATGTAGTCAAAATTAAAACCTTATTAACTCTTGGTAGACGAAAGCAATATACCCCATTAATATGATACCCATCATATAATTTCAATTAAGGATAATTTTATCTCAGATTTTTTCTTGGTAATCAAAAACAGATATTTACCAGAGAGAAATTCTAAGTAAGAAACTTGACATTGATATACATGGCACGGCATTTAGCTATTATCAATTTATCCAATTTTAAGAGGTTACATTTGGCAGATTTGTTTTAGATTCCGATTCAACGAGGGCACTCCATATGGATATTCAGTTCTTTTCAGAATGCTTGACTTCAAACAAAGAAACAAAATCATCAATGGAGATAACAATTGCAGTGCGTTGCTGTTCACACAATAATTGGATTATTATTAATGTGCCAGGAAAAATATTACAGTCAATTCACCTAAGTCTGTTCTTCTCAGATTTAAGCTATAATCTTTCAAGTAGTTTATTAATTAATTAGTGATCTGCCTTGTTTATTCGTGCTTGTAGTTTTTCTTTATGCAGAAAGCAATGTGAAAAAGAAATCGTAGGTTCCTCAGATCTGCCACAGGTTGAGGACAAGTCAAAGGAAGAAAGAAATGAAAGAAAAGCAAATGAGCAACTAAAAATCTATAGCCTCGTGGGACAAATGCGTTCTTAGAAAAAAACGATAATAATGGATTTGGTGGAGCAGTAAAGGGCTTAATTAGAACTTCAATGCAACCCATCTGATGAACCAATGGTTTTTCCCTATGCGTATGTAAGTAGATATTAAGCATTTTAACTATTTTTGAGTTATTCTTTCATACTTGGCGTTGTGAAATTTACATTAATAAAAAATAAAATTCCATAAATAGGAGGGAGGAACATTTTAATGTGTTTAGTATCCAGACTTCTTTTTTCTTTTGTTTGAAGACAAAGCATGTTTGGTAAGTGTTGGCTTTAATAAGCAACTCACATTCAGCAGAATTACCATAAAGTCTCAATAAACAGGATGGCGATGTCCTTCAGCTAATGCAAGGGATGCGTGAGAAGCATGACGCACAACTCTGAATGTTCTCCTGGGCGGGGGCGATTTCAGTTGCTGTGGGAGTGTTGTAGGATAGTAGGTGGAGGGCAGTTTGAAACTGTTTCTACTAGACTTTCATGTGTATGTTAGGGTGTCGGCAATGGAGATGCATGTATCACCTGCTGCTTTCCTGTAGCCTAGCATCCTTCTCCCTCTCTCTATATATTTTTTACTTTAATTGATTTTTCTCTGGGGAATCCCTTTCCCTGTCCTCTTTGTGGTAGTCACAGCGTCATATGTACCACCAAGGACAACCAAGAAATCTAAATAAGACCAAAGAATGGGGACATGCCCTGAAGTTTTTTTTTTTTTTTTTTTAGTAATGCATGCCAGGGCAGGAAAGTCCTCCTTTCCTTAGTAAATATGGTCATGGTCATGAGTTTAAGTGTTGGGTAATCAGGAGCCTTAAATAAACCTGAGGATATGAGAAGGACCGAGAATCAAAGCCCAACATCACTGGACATGCCCCCAAAAAGACATCCAGAAAGAAGTCTGTCTGAGTCCCCAATATAGCCATGCCTGAGGAAGTCCCAGGGACACGGTTTACTGCTTTTACTTCTTTGAGCTGCTTTTCTTTTTCTTATAACCAAAGGAGCCCTGACATACTAATCGAGTAGAATATTGATGAGGACACGTATGAAAAATAAAAATATGAATATATGGGGTTCCTGGTGGCTCAGTCGATCAAGTGTCTGACTCTTGGTTTTTGGCTCAGGTTGTGTGATCTCAGAGTCTTGGGATTGAGCCCCGTGACAGGCTCTGTGCTCAGTGTGAAGTCTGGGATCCTTCTTTCCCTTTTCCTCTGCCCCTCCTCCCCCAAATAAATTTTAAAAACCATGAATATGCCTTTTATACGAACTTAATAGAAAATTTTAAATTATAGATGCTATACTACATAGCCCGTTAAATGTAACAAATGTTTCCTCAAATTAACATTCCTCAGAGTGTAAATATGCCAAATCACTCCAGTCTGAGTATCTTCATATATTAATGTCGACCTTTCTTTTATACTTAAATTGTGGGTGCTCAACTCCTTTATTTAAAGGAAGCAGAACCAGATCAATAGAATGCTCAGTAGCTTCAGATAGTAGAGAAGTCCGAGTGGCATCATTACAAAGGAAATCCAAATAAAAACCTAAAGATCAAATTTTTGGCTTGACTTTTGAACTGTCTCTTGTCCATAAAGAATGCATTTTTATTTATTTTTTTAATCTAGTAAATATTAGATTCTGTAAGTTTTTTTTTTTTTTTTTTCCTTCTTCAGTAAAGCATTTCCTAGCTCTACTGTTTCTCTGCATGAGTTTATCCTTTCAAGGTTCCTGACTTGTGCCTGGGTGTTCTTTCATCCTGGCCTCCTCTGGGGCTGGCTTCCTCTGCCCTCTCATTTCTGGTCTCCCGCTGACCTCCTCTCCTCTCATCTCCTTGCACATCCCTTCCTCTGCCTGACCTTCCCCATTTACTGCGACCACCTACCCTCCCTTTCCTCCCCCACCTTACTTCTTATCAGCACCCTTCTTTACAAACAGGAAAAATAATCACTTGATATGATAAGCTGGATTTTAAGATGGCATTAGAAGGGTATTACTATCTTCATCTTTACAATGAGGAATATGATCTTCAATATTCAAGCCAAGTCATTTCCAGAACTGCTCAGTTCCACTCAAGCACATACCTGAATTTTTCTTCAGGTTGCAAGATGTGAGTTCTTAAAATTTTCTGTGAATGTAGCAATAAAGCAGAACACAGAATTCAAAATAGGAACAATTTCATAATAGTATGAATTTGCTTCATTATAATGGTATGTGAAAGAAGGAAGATCAAGGCCTTTCGTAAAGTATATAAATCCTACAGAAATTTCCATTTCCATGCTTGCTTTTGATATTTGCATAAATTCTGGAACCATATATGCCTCCATTCTCCTGTATTAATTTAGAAAATATCAAGGCCATGCGAAGGAACAGCATCGGGCATCATGTGTCTCTTAGCAGGATGCTTTATTTAATCTCCATGAATGAAGAAGTAGACAACACACCAATGAAAATGGACATTCATCTTCAAGCCATATGAAGACATATGTCATGATGGTTTGTATTATACCCACCAACATTCTGGTAGATCCTAAAGTTCACCCCAGGGAATAGGTTTATGCTTAGTTTCCATCATCTGTCCCACACGTACATCATTTTGAAGTTGAATTAGCTGAAGTTATGGGTGCCTCCGTGTAGCTACATTCCAGAGTGATGCTTACACTACTATTCCCAAGCAAAAGCAGCCTTACAGGGATGGATAAGTATTTTCTCCTCTGCTCCTGCTTCAGAAGGAAAAGCTCTCTGGAATGTGGGGCAGGAAAGAATAATCCTCCTCACATGAGTGGGATAAGTAAGGGTAGCAAATTTACACTGAGCTCAGGAGTTAGCGAAACAAACAGACACTTTCATATGCTTTCAGAGCATATTTACTAAAAACACGTCCCTCACAAATCCAGCGAAGCTTGCCTGTATTTACTTTCAGGAGGTTTCATGAGTACATACTTATAAAGTTTTTCTTTCCCTGTACTTATAAATTTTTGAATATTTTGACCACAATTTGTGAAGCAGAAAGCACTACATTATACAATTTATCAAGGCAACAATACCTTCACCTGTTTTCTCAAAATATCCTTTACAAATGACCAAAGTAAATAACTGACCTTATTTTTCTGTGAGTTGATCTTGCTAGTTCTTTGAAGTTCTACATACCATTGCCTCTTTTAAAAACTGTTTTAAAACAGATGAGAAGATAGATAAATAGATGATAGATAGAGATGATACATATTATAGATAGATGATAGATAGATGATAGATAGATAGATAGATAGATAGATAGATAGATAGACGATAGATACATATTCTCCCCACAATCAACAACCTCGCTGAAGAGAGGAACGTCTCTTCACACACAGACCACCCTGTGCCTATCTCATGTGTTAACACTTTGGATGATGAGAAGAGCAGAAGTGGGTACTAAGTATTTTATTCAAATTATCTCAGATCCCAGTGTAAATTAGTAAGTACCCATGCAATTCACAGGCTGCTGCCACAGCCTCTGTTTTAATAGGAGCATTTGATGATGTTGGCACTCTTGATCATTTTCTGTCTTTGAAGTTACTGAATTCAATGATCCATCCTTTGTGTTTATTCATCAGGATGGTGAACATCATAAACAATTTACGATGTTCAGAATTGAATGTTGAGTTTAGACAGCAGAAGAATGCAAAGTTCGGTAAAATTGATGAGCATAAGGCTCATGTATCTATTCTCTCTTTGTTAATAGATGTTCTCTTTCTCAGACAGAGTGGAAGTGGTGGAAGAAGGTAGGGGACTACCTGAGTTCAAATTTATGAATGCTAAGATAGAATCAAAAGCATGCCTTTATCATGTGTAGACACCTAACACCAAAATAGTTCATAAAATATAGTGAGACTTTGGACTTAAATATCTGGTGGTTCAAAGGAAGAGAAGCTGGATTCAGAGCCCTGGACAATGTCACTAGGAGCCTGTATCCCTATTTCTCATCCTTATTTCTCTGGCTTCCTCTGTGATGCCTTAGTTTCTAGGCTGGCTTCCCATAATGGTGGCAACAATGATTGTTACAAACTCTTACCTCCTAAATTCCTGACCTCCGGTCAATGGCCTTCCCCAAGAAAAGAACTTCTTTCCAGGCATTTCCAGTAAAATCTTAAGATTGATTTTTGCCTAGCTTGGGTCATGTTTATGACATATTAACTAGTCACAGTTATTAGGGAACAGAATGACCTTGGTAATATACTCAACTCTGCAACTAGAGCAAGGTTTCGAAACCAAAAGATTAAGATTGGTCTCCAAAGTAAAGCCAGGTGACGGGCACTGGGTGTTATTCTGTATGTTAGTAAATTGAACACCAATAAAAAAAATAATAAAATAAAATAAAATAAAATTTTGATATTAAAAAAAAAAAAAAACAAAGGTCAGGCAGTGATAACTATGTATAAACATAGCATTGAATAAATAAATAAATATATATATATTTATACTTCTACTTATATTTATATTTATATTAACTTACATATTTATATAACCTAATGCTAGTCCAAATACAGTGTTCACAGCACTGATGGCAGGTCTTCGCTCTGGTTGATAGACCAGTCGTCTTACTAGTAAAGTGAGAAATCATGTACACTCTCACTAATTCAACCTTGAATCACATTCGACCTACTTCTGACTTGCAGCATACTGTCAGAGGCATATATAATCATAATCATATAGAAAGAATATAACAGAGTGAAATTTTTATAGCTCATTGTTTTTAACTTACTAAAATGCTAATTAGAATGAAAATCCATGTTGAAAACATATTTACATGCAAATTAACTTCAAGAAAAAATATTGCTAGAGATATTGGCAAAAAAAAAAACCCACAAAACTACAGCTATTGTACATTCAGAAAAAAAAAAAGGAGGGGGCAACACAAGAATTTGCTCTGGGCTGGGTTGAATATGGTTAGTAGTAGGATAGTCCTTTGAAGAAAAAGTTAGGCTAAGATTTCTTGAGGAATTATCTGATGATAATGAAGATATCAAAATGGGATTCAGGACACATTACCCTGAAATATGGGCACATGGTCTATTTTAAGCTGAAAGGATGTGAGAAAACGTGGAGGTGGGAAGGTCACTCTATCTCCCCCTGCTCTTCTATCTTGAAAAAGCTCACAAAACCTTATGAGACACGTCCTGTCAGTATAGGAGCATTCTTTTTCTGAAGACAAAGGTATCCTGAAAAAAAAATCCAAACAAATAGGTCTTGCTATGTTTCTCCAAGTTTGACACGCTTACGCCAATGCTCCCGGACCCGTATCACAGTTTTCCATACTCCATCAGACCTAGCATAGCCAAAATACTCAGCTCCGTTTACTTAGGCCTTTGTTTCCTTCTGATCCCATGTCAAATAAAACTTACATTAAATACATTTGTTAGCTTTTTTCCAGTTAATCTGTCTTTGCCAGCTTCCCAGACGCAGCCAGGGACCCAAAGAGGGTTCAAGAAAATGTTTTCCTCCCCTATATCACAATCCAAGAATCAATATTTCTAATTGTTGTGGCATAGCTGATGGATAATTCGATAAAAGAAAAACAAACAAAAACCTCCTTGAACTGTCAAATCAAACATCATACTGTTGAGACCACATATATGGGTTTGATAATTAAACCATCCTAATAGTTAAAATGTTCATCTGAGAGTAAGTATTTATGGAAGTCTTGAGCCCTGTCACTAGCATTTAAGAAACCAGAACCATGCAAACTACTGTTTTTTGTAATGGAACAAGAATATTTTTTTCAATTGCATCCACACATTAGAGCTGTTTAGACATGTTGCAATGGAATGAAATGCAATTGTCAAATGCACATTTTAAACAGAGGATAGTTGCCAACGTTGTTGTCATCTTGAAATAATCTCTTATTTGCTCAATGCTTTTAGAACACAGGTTTGTGTCACCATTTAAGTTGATCGTAGCAACTTGCAGTGAATCCCTGATGACTTGTCATGATTAGATATTCAACTGAGGTACACACCGCAGACCATCTGTGAGAGGACATTATTTCATCCGTCCCTCAGGGAAGAGGGGGGTTTGTTTTGAGGAAGGGCCCACCCTGGCTTTTTGTGAAAGCTGGAGAGGGCCAGGTGGTTGGTGCAGATAAATACAAAGAAAAACACTGAAGGAGAAGACCCCAGGGCTTTGTCAGCCAACCTCTGCAATGCTGCTGTGCACTAGGACAGGTGGTAGGCACTGCGATCTGGGTGTCATGTATGTGTACACAAGGGACGCCATCCTCTTCTGCAGCTCAGATTCCACAAGACAACAAAAACACAAATGCACAGACGTCAGGAAGTTTCAGAGTTCAATAAGGGCATGGAATCTTCATGAAATACTACCATGAGACCCTGTCTCTCCTCAAGGGATTGCTATCCACAGAAAGAGTTCGTGGGAGTGACATTTATGTTAATACATAATATTAAGCCTTTTACAAAGTGTCCAGAGAAACCCACCAACTGGAAGGTGGCCTATTAACTATGCGCATGTGATCTAGTGGGCCCAATTTTTGAAAGTGAAAACAGGGATTTTTCCATCAATCTGAAGAAGAATGAGAACCTCTACCAAGATTCCCTTGTCCTGCGCTCAATACATACCGACCACAGCAAACCAGAGTGGAAAATATGGCAAAGGAAAATAAATATATGATCTTTTAGTGGTTTCTAAGCATTTCATGCACTTGAAGACCCATTGTATTTAGGTTTTTTCCAGGCACAGACAAGTCAAACATGACTCACCAAGTGACCTGGCCCTTCCAGATACAGAGCTCTTGGGATCAAGAAGAGATGCAGCACTGTGCTATGTTAAGTCGACTGGCAAGCTGTTTTGATCTGGTTCCCTCCAGAATTGAACACACCCCCTAAAGGATAAGGACTTCTATGAACCACTGTCACCTGTTTGGCAAGGAAGAACTTTTAAAATTAGAAAGGAGGAAAGGATTGGAGATGATAATCATGGATGGAAGGACAAATCCCAAACAATGTGAAGAAAAAAGAAGTGGAACACAAACTTCATGAGAGCAGAATTGTCTATTCCTTTTTTTGTTTTTCTAACTGCTGTGTCCCCACTGCTGAGAGCTGTGTTTGTACACAGTAAGTACTGAATGGTACGTACATACGTATGTATGTATGTATGTATTTAAAGATTTTATTTATTTATTTATTCATGAGAGACAGAGAGAGAGAGAGAGAGAGAGAGAGAGGCAGAGACACAGGCAAAGGGAGCAGCAGGCTCCATGCAGGAAGCCTGACGCGGGACTTGATCCCGGGACTCCAGGATCACGCCCTGGGCTGAAGGCAGGCGCTAAACCACTGAGCCACTCAGGGGTTCCCCCGGAATGGTCCTATTGAAGGCCTGAACAAATTTTTTAAAATGGAAAATAATATGTATTAGACAAAATTACCAAGTGACCTTCCACGATGTGCCGTTCTCTGTGCAAACTACTTTATACAGACTGGCCTGCGTAATCACCATGAAATCTTCTGAGAAGGGTGATACTGTCGTCATTTGATAGAAAAGAAACTATACTCAGGTATGTTGAGTAAGTTGTCCAAAGCCAAGCTGACTTCAAAGTACAGACTCTTGCCTCTTTGGCTGACATAACCCCCAGAAAGTACCAATCCTGAGAAAATATCATCAACAAAAATGCACGATTTCAAAGAAGACAGGAGAAGGCCATGTCCACATTGCCTGCCATGCTTCACATGGCGAGGAGATCCCAATCTCCACTCCAAGGATTTATGACCTCACGCTAAGTATTTCATGCTCTGGTGTCTAAATAGTGATACAAGAGTCATTACCTTTTCCCTGCCATGGTTTGTGCAGTGGTTTTGCGTGAAATAGAGTCTGAACACCCTGTATATCTCCTGGTTGAAGGAAAATAGTCATGTTATATATCTGGGAATAAAAGAAAAATTATATCAACAATAAAAATAGAGAATAAAAATGAGTAATATCTTACAGTTTCTGTTGCTAGAAAAAAATATGCAAAAAATATGCAAAAATGCAAAATGAACAGATGAAAGATAGAGATGAAGTAGAGGGAAGGAAATGTGTGGTGAGGGAGGACTGATCAATTAATCTGTCTATCGTCTACCTACCTACCTACCTACCTACCTATTATGTATCTGTCTGTCTGTCTGCCTATTGAGCTATCTCAATGTAATAGAATAAGGTAAAGGAAGAATTTCATTTTGAGAGCGCTGCATTCTGTGCAATAGTCTACACTTTTATACTTTTAAAGAGTTAGAATACACTGTATGGAATTCTCTTCTGATTTAACTCTGCTTTAAAGTATTCCAAGCTTTGCTACTTTTTAAAAGACATTACTAGTGAATTTATAAATCAATAGTGTTAGCATCTTGTCAAGCATAAAAGCTAAGTATAAATTCCTATTACGCGGGTCAATGCGATTAATTCAAACTAATCAAGAAAAAAAAAAAGATGTCCCTCTGTACAAATGAATCATACAGTGATAAAACTTTTCATGCATTATAGATAGACTGTCGGAAGTCAAAGAAAGAACTTCGCTTTTGTTTTCTGGGGGTGAAGTCCATGATAGTCTTTTATTAAGAAAAAGTGGGCAGCCCTGGTGGCTCAGCAGTTTAGCGCTGCCTTCAGCCCAGGGAGTGATCCTGGAGATCTGGGATCGAGTCCCACATCGGGATCCCTGCAAGGAGCCTGCTTCTCCCTCTGCCTGTGTCTCTGCCTCTCTATCTGTGTATCTCTTGAAAGAAAAGAAAAAAAGAAAAGAAAAGAAAAGAAAAGAAAAGAAAAGAAAAGAAAAGAAAAGAAAAGAAAAGAAAAGAAAAAAAGAAAGAAAGAAAGAAAGAAAGAGAAAGAAGAAAGAAAGAAAAAGAAAGAAAGAAAGAAAGAAAGAAAGAAAGAAAGAAAGAAAGAGAAAGAAAGAAAGAAAGAAAGAAAGAAAGAAAGAAAAAAGAAGAAAGAAAGAAAGAAAGAAAGAAAGAAAGAAAAAAGAAAGAAAGAAAGAAAGAAAGAAAGAAAGAAAGAAAGAAAGAAAGAAAATCTTTAAAAATAGCAACAAAAACGTTGGATTTACTCACCGAAGAAAGTAACATGAATCAAAACATTTCTGTGCTTAATTTAGCGGACAGGCAAATTGGCAAGAAGTGATAGGGACTCCGGTCTCTTAGTATGTTTATGTGATGTCATCCCAAGTGATCCTATAACGACTCTGCTTTCATCTATTCACAGGTATGACCCAGCAGCTGTCCCTCTCTCTCAGTATTGTCACCTGACTCCCTCTGCCCTGTCATACTCATTAGCGTGTATCCCACATCCCTGGCCTTTATTCCCATGGAAACCCCCATAGGATTCATTCACAGTGACCTCCACACTCACCTGTAACTTTTCCACCAGCTCTCTGTGCTCTCTTTTGTATTTGTCTTCCCTCTTTCACACATGAACCCCTTCTAATTGGTCTCTCCTCTCTCCCACACTCTTGAATGGGTACTGCGACAACCAGATTACTAAAGCCAATGGCCAGTTCTCCATACTCAGCTCACTCTTACTCAACTATTAGCAATGTTTGATACAGCTGATTACTGTGCACCAAAAAAAGACTATTTTCTTTCTATCTTACACCGAAGGAAAAATAGTCTTTATTGTACTTCTAGGTTCAACACCCTCCAGGAACTTCCTTCTGCCTAACTTCTTAGTCTCCCTCCCTCTCTTTATAATACCAACTAGTCCTATGACTTGAAATCCCATTAATAATCTAAAATTCACCAGGTTATATTTCCAATCTAAACCTGAATTGCACACTCATACTCACATACTGAATTGCACACTCATACTCACATACTCAGTTCACACTCTAACCCTCATTTCCATTTGGATGTCCAAGAGAGATCCCATTTATGTCCCAAACTGAATTTCTCCTCATTTCCTTCAAACTAGAGCTTTCTATCTTCACCCTTTACTCCAAGGCAATACCCTTTATCTTGATAAGGTTAAAATCCTTGGGGTCATCCTTTACTCTTCTTATTCTCATGCACTACATCCTACCCATGATGATGCACTACTTATTCTCTCTTAGATTTCAGTGAACCTCTCTGCAATTACTATAAATCTAACACGTCTCATCACTTTTAGCACCAAACCATATATGACCTCCTCTTTGGACTAGCCCCTCCATAGGTATCCTCTACCTTTGCCATTCAGAGTTCATTCACAACATAGTGTCCACAGGAATTTTATAACAATAAGCCAGATCATGTAACCCTATTTTGTTCAGATCAACCAATTAATATGATTTCATCCCTATAACTCCACAACTTAATAGTATACCTCTCTCCCCTCACTCGCTTTGAATCAACCTCACTATTTCTGGTGTTCTCCCAACATGACATGTACACTCTGTCTCAGGACCTCTGCGTTTGCTCCTCCGTTTTCCTAGAAAGTTCTTACTTCAGACACACACCTGGCTTAACCCCTTACCTTCTTCAACTCTCTGCTCAAGTGTCATCCGGCTACTAAAGTCTCACCTAACCTCAGAATGTGGGATAGCGGTTCCATTTACGACAACTTCATTTATCTGCTCTATTTTCCATGTGCCATCACATGATCTACTATATATTTCACTTGTTAATTTGTTTGTCCATCACATCAGACACAGACCTAGAGTTAAAACATAAACTTTGTGTAGGCTATTTTTGCATATATTTTCACTGCCTTATAGTCAGACTTAAAATATGCCTGTTCATACACAGGTATGAATGGAGATGTTTTGTGTAAAAACTGAAGGCTTTTTTACAGAATGTATACAAAACCAGATATATTTGGCATCATGTTATTTTTTAAAATAGGATATCAAATCTAAATCAGAACTATTTATCACAGATTGCTTTATAGTGAGTGGTAAAGTAAGATATTGGAATTCACTTTTCTATTATTTGGGAGATTAAAAAAAATCTGTAAGGCCCACAGTCACATGAGTTAATTAAAAAGCAGGATAGAATAGTTCTTAAAAGCATGGACTTTGTCTTAAATATGTGGGCAGTTAAGTTCACTGGGCTTTGGCATTCTAAGTGATAAAATAGAGGAAATAATGGTATTCTCTCCATGGTCTTATTGAGTTTCTTAAATGTAAAGCACAGAACAAAGTGTTTAATGTATGGTGAGTTTAAATAATTAATCAGCTACTCAATACTACCATTGATGATAAAGAAACCTCTACATGAAAAGGCTTTACAATGAACTGGAAAGAAGTGGGACACAGAGCTGTAGCTCTTAACTCCTATTTTTCTACAGGAATGTCCAGCAATGAAGAGCTGTGTAGAAATCAAGGGCCAATTTCAAAAGTTCTTTCATTAAAACAGAATGCTACTTGTGTAAGAATTGCACTTCTATTGACGTAAAGAACTCAATGATTCACTTAATCAACAAGACAATTCACGAGTTCCCCAAACAATTTCCATTCATATAGATTACACTTCCATTTAAAATATTAAATATGACTAAAAACCATCAAATGCCTATAATACTTATATTCAGTATTTTTTAGCATGGGAGCAACTGAGGTGACAAAAGATTATTGAGTATATAATCTTTAATTAAGAATTTTGAATTTAAATTTTGAAAAATCTATTTCATTTGCTCAAGAAATAGTGTCCTCTTATCTACCTCATATCATATAAATGAAAAAGCCCATAGGACATATTTATCTGGAATTGTTTGAATGGAATATTTTGAAGAGTAATGATAGCTTACAAATGTTAATGGAGAGAGGCAGATGTTGCTGTCACTGATTTCTATTGCCGCTGTAACAAATTATCAAAAACCCAGTGTCTTAAAACAACATATTGTTTTTTATATCCCACCTCTGCAGGCCAGATGTTTGGGTTGGATCTGTGGACTTCTCTGCTCTGGGATTCTGAAGGCTGAAACTAAGAGGCTGGCCAGTAGAGTCCACTTAGGACAAAGCATTGGAAGAATGGACTTTCAAACTCATTGAGGCAAAACTCAATGTCCTGTCCTACAACTGGGGTGTCTGTTTCCATGCTGGCTGTCACCAGGCACTGCCCTTGGGTTCTTGAGGCTCTTCCCCATCTCTACCTGAACCCGTGCTCCTCCATCTCAGAGTGAGTGGATTGAATCCTCCAGACACTTAGAGTCTCTCTGGCTTCTCCTTCTGCCACAACTCTCCCAGGTCCAGCCAAAGAAACCTCTCTTCTTTGAAGACCCATGTGATTCAATTGACTAAACCAAAATAATACAAGATAAGCTCCCTATCTCGAAGGCTGTTACTGGGATTAGATCCACAAAATTCCTTGGCCACATAAAGTCATATATTCTAAATCCCAGGGCTTCAGGTATGGCTGTCTTGGTGGTGGGGGCAGCGCTGACACTTTTCTATCACACTGCTGCTCCTGATCTCAGGAATTCCAAACAACTCCCAATAGTGATGTGCTCGACAACAATTTTGAAAATATTAAAAAAAAAAATTCAAGAATGAACACTGACCAATTCTATCATTAACTATCCTTCTCTTCTGTGTTCTTTGTCTGCTTATCAATTAAGATATATCATAATAACTCTCTCAAATGATTTTTGGCAACTGGATTTAAGGACAAACACATATGTATTGGTAATTCTATTAAGAGCAAATCAGAGCATAAATGTTTAATTTAAACCTATTTATTTATTTATTGTTTATTTATGGATTTATGGATGGATGGATTTATTTATTTATTTATTTATTTATTTATTTATTTGACACACACACACACAGAGATAGGACACAAATGGCAGGAGTAACAGTAGGCAGAGGGAGAGGGAGAAGCAGACTCCCCACTGAGCAGGGAGTCCAAGGTGGGACTCGATCCCAAGACCCTGTGATCATGATTCGAGCAGAACGACAGATGCTTCAACAACCAAGCCATCCAGGCACCCCATAAACATATTTATTTCTGTATTTTTGACTGCATAGAATGAAAATCACAGTGAATGAAAGAAACAACTTGAGAATTGAAATATAATTCTGCATTCTCTCAAAGAAGCATGTAAAGCAAATTATAAAGATGGAGTTTGAGAGAAGTGAAATATGTTAAATGTATGGGTAAATTATGTGACAAATTAAAAATACTCTTTATTGGTGAGAATCATTATTTTATCAACTTAAAATATAAATCAGCAGGATAATCCTGGTATTAATCTTCTTTGAAGATAAAATCATATAATCTATATATTAATCTACTATAGTAGTTTTACTTTTCATTTTCTTACTAAACATACATTGCAATTTTCTGTGATTTATGTAAACAAGCAATGATTAGAAAAATATTCCCAAGTCACAGATTCAAGCCTTTTGGAAAGCATGTACATTCTAAAACACCCTAAAAAAGAATTTGTTCAGCTTCCAATGTGAAATACCACATTGTCTATAAAAAATATAATTTGAGAAGTTTTCTTTAAAAATCTTATCTTTAAGATTCTATTCTTTTTATTTCTTTATGTTCAAGTTCTCACAGTTTCTGTATCTGGCCAAGTATCAAGTATAAATTAGGAAAGAATCCTACCATGCAGGCATTGGGCCAGGTCTTGACCTACTTAGATATTGCCAGATTAACCGAGGCACATCCAGAATAGAGAGATTACATTTGGCTTATATTTTAGAACTATTTTAGGGCTTCATTTCAGGATTATACTTGGACTCTATTTTCTCATGCTATCAAAAATATAAAGTCTTATTTAATAAAATGAGGACTAATCTGGTTAGAATCACCTTGTAAGTGCCACACTTTACTTTTTTTAGTATTTTTGGTTTGTTCTGTTGAAGTTGAAGGCAGAGATAATATATTGTTATTCAAGTGAAATTGGAATTCATGAGAAGAAAGCATCATGCATGCATAAGAGAAATTCAAAAGCTTAAATATCACCTTTCCTCTGGTAGAACTTATAAGCACTTTGTGGCAAATCAAACTGGAAATATTCTAGCATTACTTTTGCTACTTTTATTTAATAAATTGAACATTGCATACAACTTACTACTAGACCCCATTAACTATGCCTCAAAAATATAATTTCAGGTTCAAGTAAAAAATACAATATAAAAGAAAATGGAAAATACTAATTTGCATGTTATATAATATTATTGTATGGAACTTTTAATTCAAAGAATCCTAATTTTAATAGAATCTTGGTGGTTACCTAGTGGAACTCAAAACTCAGAAATCATTTTATACAAGAGACTGAGTCTCAATGATCAAAAATGAAAGAAGCATTTTATGTTTCTAGAAGGACATGTGTATTTACAAAATTTTGATAATATGTTTAAAAACGTAGAAAATGTGCTTTTTGATACAAACAAGAGTAGATTTGATTCACTAATGGGATGTAGAAAGTGTATTTCTTTAACAGGGGAAATGGGATGACTCTGTCCTCAGCATGCAGAAACGTGAGTCTTAGGGAATCACTGGAAAGTAAGGTCAACAAGAATTGACATGGCAGTCTAGGCCTGAAAGTTTGATTAAAGATGTGTCAATTCTTAATGATTGCTATGAAAAACCAGCAGTACTCTATTAAACTTCGTGTGTTCCAAGATTGGTTTTTGTACCACTGGAGGCAAACTACCCAACTATTCATCATCTCAAAACCTCTACAGGGAAGAGACAGAGTGCTCTTAGCTCTCAGACAGGATGCAAGTTCACAAATATACAGAAAGTTCGGTTTTCAGCATCAACTCTCATTCTTGACCTTTAAATCAGTCGGATACACCACATGGACACGCTTCAGAAACTCAAAGGAAAATGCGCGGAACACCAAGGACAATCCTTGTTTCCCCTTTACATAATCCCATGCAATTAAATTCCCGGAACAATCCTTATGCTTGAGGCCGACTCCAGTTTATGAAGTTCTTATTTTAAACTTGGTATCTGGATTTGGGTCCTTTGGATTCGACTTTGGATCTAGATAAGATGTGTGTTTCGATGTCAGCCCTGACGCTTAGCAGCTATGCACTCTAAGGCAAGTTGCCTGTCTTCTCTAGGCCTCCATTTTCTCATGCGCAAACTAACCAAAAGAGCTTCAACAGTAATAATGCCTGTTAGTAATTACTGAGATAATGACCACTGATGTCTTTTAATCCATAAATCGCCCCCACCTTGGAATGCAGAAAGCTGAGAAGATTTGAAGCCAGTTATAAAGGGCAAGACAAAATTCAAAAAATCAAATCCATTTGTTTGGAGGTAACACAGCCTACTTATCAGGGTTGTTTGGAGTTGGAATAATGAGCATGACTTAAAAATCACAATACCTTACTTATCACATTGCCTTAAAAGTTCTTAATAAAAAGAAGTACCTGGCAGGGCACCTGGGTGGCTCAGTCAGTCAAGCATCTGCCTTCAGGTCAGATCATGATCCCAGGGTCCTGGGTTGAGCCCCTCATTGGGCTCCCTGCTCAGCAGGGACTCTGCTTCTCCCTCTCTCTCTGCCCCTCCACCTGCTTGCATGCTTTCTCTCTCTCTCTCTCTCTCTCAAATAAATAAACAAATAAATAAATAATCTTTAAAAATTAAGTACTTAGTACATAATAAGCTCTCAGTTCATATTAACTGCTATTGTTAAATCATGGCAATGACTGCTACTAATAAAATGAAATCATATCTCTATGATTGGAGTTTATACCTCGTGTCTGGCTTGTCTGGATGCCCCAACCAAGTGTCCCGTCCTCAGTCTGGTCACCAATCCCAGTGCCTGTGGTGGTTCTGCACTAGCCAGGTGTGAGGGTGATATTCTGAGAAGCTGGAAAAGCTTTCTCATTTAAAAAAGAAAACTGGAATGTTTTTGGCCTTGATGAGAAGAGACTCAACACTACACCCTAGGTTAAAGGAAGAAAGTAAATAGAATCAGGTACCCACACATATTACTGAGATTTCAAACATCTTAAACTTCACACTGAAGTTAATCCTATAATCACATGGGGAAATAATCCATAATGCCCCATCTCAAGTAATTAGGATGACATCATCTTGCTATTTTTGAAGGAGATTTCACAAAGTCCCTAAGCCTATGAGTGATGTGCAGGGGTGCATCAGAAAGTACAAATACCAAGAGATACCCCATTTTATCTCCAAAACAATGGGATTTGCTTGAATCGGCATGTACCACATTATCATTGCTTAAAATGATATGTAAGCATTTCTGTTAAATATGTATGCAAACGGATCTTTATATAATCTCATTCTTTCTGTTATTTTTGTTAAAAATATAAAATATTTTTTAAGCTTTGAAAGCCTATGCCTGTGATAAATTATCATACTTTATTATCCGAAACAGTCAACTTTGTGAACTAGGAGCCCTATTCAGTTGTTACCTGATCTGTGATACAAAACAAAATCATAAATTCGTTTATATGCCCCTGTTCTCTCGGCTTATCCTGTATATTATCATTTTTATACATGGTTGTAATTAAAGTTAAAAATTATGACACAGTATGATATCCCCTTGTAAGTTTTTTATTTTAATGAGAACTACAAAGAATAGATCCTCTTGTGTGTGTGTGTGAGTTTGAAGGATTAATGAAGAGTGCTTTAATTAAGCAGTCTTGGGGAAAATGTTTTAAAATAGCAAATCAACTGAACCAAGTAAACTAGGCTAAAAAATTTCAGAAAACTATTATATAAGCCGTTACTGTGCTCTTCAGTCAATTGCCTTTTATGTCTGACCTGTCATTTTTAACTGTGGCTGAAACATGGCATGTAATTGCATAAAGGCTCATTCTTCCATCCATTCATTTATTGAACAATTATCAAATATCTAAAACAAGTTTATGTTCCAGTTAGAAGAAAAAGAATAACAATAAATCTCTTTGCTTTTATTAAAATCATTATCAAACATTTATAACATTTTATCTTCTTAATATATACCCTGTAACTGGCAGAAGGAAGTTTAAGCTTATCTGGGATTTTGGACATCTGTCTAATATAGCACTTATCACACTGTAAAAAAAGTTATTTATTTTAGGTGACTCTATGCCTAGGAGTTCTTCAAGGGTAGGGACCATACTGAGTGTTTTATTAATATTTTCTAGATCAATAATATGTATCAAATGGATACCAATCAGTTAATTTTAAGGCTATAAAAGGCTATATTTTAAAATATATCCATTACATTTTTTTGTTCTTAATATAAACTTTCTATTCAACATGCAATCATATTTACTAAGTTTTGCAACTATAAATGTTATGTTTTAACATCGTAGTTTTAAAGGATTGTTACTTAAACATGACACATGGTAATGCCTTTGTATAATCTGCAGATACCATTACAAGGTTTCGAAGAATATGTCGTTAACTGGCACAAAATTCATCAAAATGCTAAAATATTTTAAATTATTGAATGAAAATGTATAAAATTGAAAAGAATTGTTATAAATATTGAAAAGTACTGGGGAAAACTCTAACTCTAATAATGAAATAAGAAATGTTTATTTCATTAATGAAACAATCTAATTAATATTAGATGACAATTCAAATATAGAACAAATATGCATTCATTTATTTACATCAGTCCATACTGATAAAAAAGAAACCATAAACTATTGAATCAATTAATAAATTGAGGAGAAGAGACAAATTTCCCTTTAAGAAGAAATCTAAATATGGGACGCCTGGGTGGCTCAGCGGTTGAGTATCTGCCTTTGGTTCAGGGCATGATCTCGGAGTCCTGGGATTGAGTCCCTACAACGGGCTCCCCACATGCAGCCTGCTTCTCCCTCTGCCTATGTCTCTGCCTCTTTGTGGCTGTGTCTTTCATGAATAAATAAGTGAAATCTTAAACATTGAAAATTTAAGAAGAATTACAAATAGTTATGCACATACTCCATGCATCACTCAATTCTTTTTTTTTTTTTTTTAAGATTTGATTGATCGGTTAATCAACCGATTTGGTTTAGAGATCGCACTCTAATCAACCAACTGGTTGATTTAAAGAGGGCACAGGGCTGGATCGCGGGACCCTGAGATCACACCCCGAGCCAACATCAAGAGTCAAGCACTTAACTACCTGAGCCCCAGGCAGCCCTCAACTCCTCAATCCTTAACTGTCCACCGTATGCAATGACTTCCTTCCAAAGACTACAGTATGGGCAGGGTAAAAAGGGAGAGACTCCACAGTGGAAAAATCTGAGAAACACTGCTTGTGGCAGGGAATCAAGGTCAGTATCAATAGTCATATTTCGGGTTGGAAGTAGGTAGCCTGGTACTTTGTGACTACATATCTGCGTGGCCATGTGCAAATATCAGGTGTGTGTGTGACACGGGGCTTGGAAAGAGTCCGGAATACATGGTGTAGATAACTTGAGAGGCAGCTTCTTCTTGCTCTGCTGCAAGTGCTGTGTACTCTCGGATAAACCATTTAACTCCTCTGGTTTCCAGTTTGCTGGGAACTATAAGAATCAAAGTACCCACCTAACTCTGTGATTCTATTAATTTATCTACAGGAAGATGTAGCCCTCAGAGAGATGAAAATCTACAACACTGAAACAAAACAGAACAAATTGAGGAAGGGAGCTAAAGGCTGAGCTCATATTCTGAGGACCCTGGAGAAACTAAGTGGCTTTATGAAACAACAGTGTGGGGCCAAAGGATCACTTAAAATACTGAAGAATATGGATGTAGCCAAGGGCACCCTCCATCCCGAAGTAATCAGAATCTTCTGCTGTTCGCGTTTTACTTCAGTTTCTGGTTTTGACAGAAAGAAAGCATTTCTGCAAATCCCTCAACACTTCACCATCACCCATGGCACCAAATCCAAGTTCCTTGCATGTCATATATCCAACCTTCCTTGACCTCGCCCTTATCAGCAGTCCAGACCCAGGTCATCTCCCTTGGAAACTGATTTACAGTTAGCACAATTCTGAGCTGCCCTGTTTCCTGCACAATCTATTCTGTTAAACACTTGTCTGATTTTGAAAATCTCCTTTCTTCCCCTAGAATTTTATTCTGTCAAGAGCACTGAGCACCCTCACTTGCATCTCACAGAACGCATCCATCACTGTCCTCCACATTGCACGCACTGGCTAACTTCCCTCTGAGTATCCAGTGGAAGGGACCATGTCCTATTAATCTTTACATCTAAATCAGTGCCCAGCAGATGATGGTGATGGTGATGGTGATGATGATGATGATGCAGGGCGGGGGAGCTGCTGGTGGAGGTGGTGGTGGTAGTGAAAATTGAGAATGATTTTCTGTGACAGGTGCCTGCTCTTGTGTCATGCACTGAGTTTCAGTTTTGAATTAAAACCAAGTTGTCCGACCCTAAATTTATGTTGCTGGTCTGTCGGACACAGATGTATGCCCAACAAATATTTATTATATTTGAACTAAGGGAGTTCGTTCTACAAAGTCTTATTTACGTTTAAAAAAAAATGCAAGGGAAGTTTAGAAGGATCAAAGACAAAATGATGAATAGGACATGCTTGCTCAGCAGAATGGACAAATACCCTACCTACACACGGAGATGCCCCCTCTCCATCATGCTGTGACACATCATAAAATTATTTTCTAAAGCTCCCTGTCTTTCAAGTACTCACATTATTCAGCCTCTCTGTAATTACCCCAAATAAGAACCAACAAACACCGCAGAAGTCAAATGGACACCTTTTCTGTTTTCTCCTCCTTCCCTTATTCTCTAAAACTGTGCTTTCACTGAACTTCTCTTTCCTGTGCCCCACAAGCCAAATGCAAGATCCTTTGGTTTGTATCTTAAATTCCATTTTAATGGTGAAACTCGAAGAGACAGGTAAGGGAGAGTAGTTGAAAGCAAACAGGTGTCCTTAAGTCAGTAAAACATTCTTTTTTTTTTTTAATCTTTGTGCACCAAAGATAAAAACACCACTGATTCAGTATTCCTCAGGGGTAGTAAAAGGGACAGTATTCCTCGGCTTAATCCCAGGAGAGGAGCCTATTACCTTCTTGCGGAGAGAAACATTACACCAGAGTGATCGCTCCCTACCATCTCCTGTCATTATTTGATTTGGACTTATTCAAAATCCCCTTCATGCACTTGGACATAATTTAGTTTTCAAAAACAAACTGCAGCCATATCATAGTCACCTGGCTAACATGTCAGATGTGTGTTTCACATACGTTTTTCTCCCGGTTAGATGACCCCTAAACGTATGCACACACGATGTTCCAGGACAAGGTGTCGTGGATACGGTATAGACTCTAATCTTTGGAAGTTGCATCTCTTCACATCTGTACTGGGGCTTTATAAGGTTTAGGGTAATACATACAACATGTTTTTGGCTAACGACTCTAAAGGTTAGTGCCTGCAGGGTCGGATATGATGTAAACACACTTTGAAAGATACCGACTTGGACTTCTGCTAATGGTGGATTAAATAATTTGCATAAGCCTATTTTCTGAGAATTAGTTCAAAAGCTAGACAAAATACTTAAAAAAAAAAAAAAAAAGTCTGCTTTGAAGGCCTCATAGAGTCAACAAAATAGAGAATTACCAGACTAGGATGTAGCAATAAGGAGGTATAATAGAAACCGAGGGAAATCAGCTGAGCGCTTTCTGATGCGTCAATCCTGAGGACACTTCCTGATTCCACAGAGACCATTGAATGGTTGAGGGTGAAGTGAGAAATGTACTTTGCCTGTGGATCCAGGGAGACAAAAAAAATTACAGCTCATAGCCTGATAAACAGGAACCCATGAACTCTTTACCTTCAGCCACCAATCAGAAAGTTCACAAAGTAGAGAGAACTCGAAGAAAAAAGCCCTGCATATATCTAGTTTGCAGCTCAGCTGTTAATTCTTTCCATTGCAGAAATTGAGTTGATGTGATACTGGATTGTGAGTGTCCTCATTTTACTGGCAGAAGCAGACACAGTTCCTCTCTGCGGGTCTTCCTAATCTTCAAATTAACACGACAGTTGGTTTCACAACAATTACGTCACAGAGGCATACACAAATCAGGTGCGTGAGGCAAACACACAACATAACCAATAGAAACAGAGATAGTCAGAAATAGACCAACGGATACAAGTACTGGTCCTGGAAGCACGTCCTAATTCACCTCCTCCAAGATAACCTCCACGTCAGGGTTGGCTTTAGGAGGAAACCAAGTAGCAATTATTGGAACCACAAATGGCCCTAGAAAACCGACGTGAAGATGAGGTTGGAGTCGGGTGCCTTGCTGCCCAGCAGGAAATGGGGATCCCATCACTGGACACACAGCCATGAAGCAAGACAGACTGCCATGGAACAAGGTGGCTCATGATGATCGAGTTCTCACTGGTGGTACAGAACTGAGGTGGGTACTAGTGGAAGGAAGCACCCAAGGGCGTGGCATATGGCAGATGTTTGGAGATTATGTGAGGATAGTAACTGCACAAACACAGACATGGGATGCTTCTTGGGGGGCAACTGGTGCTTTGAGACACACAATGACAGGCTGAGGATGGTTAATTATCCACTGAAGACTAGAGCCTCCTGGTAGCGTATAAAGAAGAGTTTATCTCCTGTGGCCAGAAAGCAAAGAAAGGTAAAGACCAGGACTATGATTCAATCTTCAAACTCCAGAACTCCAGAGGGCATCACATTTGAAACCTAGAGACAGTCCACCCCACCAAGGGCAGGGCTCTGGCCGGGAAGAGGTGAAACTTTGACACTTGGTATGCAAACATTTGTCAATTTTATTTATTTATTTATTTATTTATTTATTTATTTATTTATTTACATTTGTCAGTTTTAATCCTCTAGACCATCTGCATCATCTGAGCCTACATGGAAGTGGCAAATGCATCATGTCACTCAAGCAACCAAAGACTTTGGCGACAAATCCCTGTATACGAGAAATCAGATTTCTATACACAGTGTGTTCCTCTATGGGAGCCAAATGGAATAATAATAATTTTAAAAATCTACCTTTAAACACTCTTCATTATCAAAGTTGCAAGAGACTTTACAGGGAGAGCTACAGGAGACAGTGAAACGGTAATGATAACAGTGGGTTCACATGGCCGGTCTCTGTAGGGCTCACGCCTATTGAAGAGGACGCCGGGCACATTTGGCAATAGTATTTGAATTGCATGTTGTAAATCTCCAGTGGGCGATTTTGCTTTTTTACCAAGCATACGCAATGGAACTTTTCATCAGTTAAAAGATGCTTGAGGCATCTACGGGAACGCTGCTCAGACCAGGGTGGCTGATGAATTCTACTCTTTCTTACGTTTGCTCATTCTTACGAGCATTAGTGATGTGAGGGAACTCAGCACCCTCTGTAAAATCATCTTCTGAGTCTCTGCATCCCAAGAGAGAACACAGAAACGCAAACACCTAGATTTCCTGCGGGTCCGATGCCCGCATGCAACCAGGCATCCACGGTTGTGCCATATGCACAGGAGAGACATCAATACAACAAGGCATGAAAGAGTAGTTATCTGCCCAGAGCTCATTCTGCTGAAGGTGGCAGTGGAAGCAGTTGTGACAAGGTTGGGAAGCAGCTGTGACAAGGTTTATAGAATCTACTGCCCAGGAGTCAGTGGGCAACCTGGCATTCTGTGTCCCTCAATAGTATTGTCTTCCTGTATAATCTTGTTAGTACGAAATCTATTATTTGCAACTCAGAACACAGAGAGACCCAATCTTTCTATTATTCTCGCAGGATCTACCTTGAATTCCTTTGCAGATGCCTGTTTTTCTTCTCTGCATGGGTCTCTAACTCTGGTTCACTCATCAGATGAAAGCGAACACTCAAAGCCTCTGCTGTCTAATATTATAGTCGATAAACATGCGTAGCTTTTTTACATACGTAGCTTTTTTACATTGTTAGTTAACATTAAATAAAATAAAAATCAATTTCTTCTGTTGCATCAGACCCATTTTAAGAGCTGGATCCCCCCAAAAATAAATAAAAATAAAAATAAAAATAAAAATAAAAATAAAAATAAAAATAAATAAATAAAAATAAAAATAAAAAAAATAAGAGCTGATCCCCCACGTGGCTCCCACGTTTCGTATCTGACAGTGTAGACATAGGACGTTTCTATGAGTGAAGAAAGTTCTCTTGAACAACCCGCTCCCAGGCACGGACAACATGAGTAGGATGCACGTGCCTGTATTCAGATTAGAGAAGCCTTTCTTAATGGGTTGATTGATTCTGTTAACCGTCTCGAGTTATAACCTTGATACCATGTGATATTACGTTCATCCTTCACTCCATGATTCTATTTGATTTTGCTGGTTAAGGTTACAAGTGATCAAATTAGATGCAGAGCTCACTTCATTTCAGAGTAACAAAAATCAAATCTCATTAGCACTCATTACCAAACATTGAAGGCTTCCTCCGAGCAACCTCCTCATGAATGATATTATCCTCTATTAGTAAAATCTGAATGCTGACATAAAAAGACTCAGCCTTTTAGGAAAAGATGTTTGGCTTACGCTTAGGAGTTCAGTTTGGTGCAGAGATGCCTGAAATGCAGTGAGTAAGGCAGGCATTTGCTGTTTGTACCTGGCTACCACACTTCTCTCCCTTTTACTAAGGGTGCCCACATTTTGAAAATCTCCCCCTGATATATGCAACCTTGATGCTTCTGTCAATCACAAAGGTCTACCCACCTACCCTTGACCTAGTGCTTGACTTTGGAAACAAACAACTGGATTATGCTGCAGGAATGTATTTTTAGCAAAATTAAACCGAGTTAATTTACACAACAGCAGTTACCTGAGACAAATTCTCATCAGTTCCTCTTCTTTAGAACCCCAGAGCTGTCCTCATTTGGTCCTTCCTGCAATTTGACTGTTTAACCTTTCTTTGAAATGGCTGTATTTCTGCAAGCTTGTAGTGATTTTTTTTTTTTTAATTTGCTTCTAAGATAGTCAGTTGGTTTATGGGGAAGTATTTAGGGCAGGAAGGAACCCTAAATATCAATATCAGAATCTACTTGGAATGTGTACTCGACCTTCTGAGGTGCCACGCGTGCCTGAGAGCACTGTTCAGGCACTGTTGAAACATCTATCATGGCCCAGATGGGGACTCGGAACTCAGCTGCCCAGGAATGATTCAACCACCATGGTTCTCCCTACTTCTGCCAGAATATTGCTTTAATCTCCCCACAATGGCTAACTGTATTCAGAGTTAAATGTCCATCTGTGTGTGCTATGAAGATGTTGGCAAAGTGAACAGGGGAAAAGAAATGACTACTTTACATAAACTCAACCTTGTCAAATCTGTTGGAGATTTAAATAAATCATGCTGTAAACCTGATCAGTTTGGGGGAAAAATTCAAACAATAACAATATATATTTAACTCTTATCTTCTGGGTCACCATATAATTTAATATCTGTAAGCTAAGCATTTGATAATATATTTTCCTGAATGATTTTTTTCAAGGTTATTCTCATAAGATGAATCTCTAAAACCTGATGATGGTTTACACTAATCACGATTCAGTAATAAAATTATAGGACTTACTTTCTAAGTAAATTTTACCAACAGCCTTGAATTGGTTCAGATACTGAAAAAAAACTTGGTATACCAACAATAATTCCACAAACTGCAAAGGGCTTAGAGCTTGACTAAATTGACTATGTGAAATAAGACCAAGAAAATAGGCATTCACTTAGATAAATAGAAATCAAGCATAATTATAAAGATTTGTTATGCTGATATTTAAACACTGGATAAGGAAGACCAATTGAGATTTGATTTAAAATACAACATCCAGGGCAGCTTGGTGGCTCAGCGGTTTAGCTCTGCCTTCAGCCCAGGATGTGATCCTGGAGACCCGGGATCGAGTCCCATGTCGGGTTCCCTGCGTTGAGCCTGCTTCTCCCTCTGCCTGTGTCTCTGCCTCTGTGTGTGTGTGTGTGCATCTCTCATGAATAAATAAATAAAATATTTTTAAAAATAAAAATAAAAATAAATAAAATCAAACATCCAGGGCTCTTGAGTGGATCAGTCAGTTAAGCATCTGACTCTTGGTTTCAGCTCAGGTCATGTTCTCAGGGTCCTGGGGTCAAGCCCCACACTCAGCAGGGAGTCTTCTTAAGATTCTTTTCCTCCCTCTCCCTCTGTTAGTCCCCCCCACTTCCTCTCTCTCTCTAATAAATACATCTTAAAAATAAATAAATAAATAAATAATAAAACATTTATAAAATACACCTTCTATTTACTTATGCATGTAGACTAGCCTATAGCACTATTTGAATATAAATTAATAAGTGTAAAGTGTCTATTTTCTAAGTTTTTATTTAAAATCCAGTTAGTTAAAATAAATAAATAAAATAAAATCCAGTTGGTTAACATACAGTTTAACATTAGTTTCTGGTGGGCAGCCCGGGTGGCTCAGCGGTTTAGCTCCACCTTCAGCCCAAGGCATGATCCTGGAGACCAGGGATCGAGTCCCACATTGGGCTCCCTGCATGGAACCTGCTTCTCCCTCTATCTGTGTCTCTGCCTCTCTCTCTCTCTCACTCTCTCTGTGACTCTCATGAATACATAAATAAATAAATAAATAAATCTTTAAAAAAATATTAGTTTCTGGTGTATAATACAGTGATTCCACGATTCTGTACATTGCTCAGCGCTCATCACCTGTTTCCCCCATTCCCCAACTCCCCTCTGGCGGCCATCAGTGTGTTTTTTATACTTAAGAGTCTGTTTTTTGGTCTCTCTCTCTCTCTCTCTCTCCTTCCCCCTATGGTTGTTTGTTTTGTTCCTTAAATTCCATATGTATAAATTCAGGCAAAGTCATGTCTCAAAATCGTTCTTATTGTTTCACACTACAAAAGGCAGAGGGTCTGAATTCTGCATATTAAATATTTGGTGGCATTAGGGCGTCACAGCAGAAAGCCTGCTATGAACGTCAGCTGTTAAGTGTAAAACATCTAACAGGAAAAGTCACCCATCAGTCCAGTAACTGTGTCCTCCTCTTCCCTGTTTTATAAGAGTTACTTGAGGAACATAGAGAGGAATAGGAATTTAAGAACCTGAAATCAGTGAAACATCCAACCTGTCTTTATAGCCACATATTAAATTTGTTTTTTTTTAATTTATCAGACATTCAGTTGCATTTCAAAGATTAAGCAAGTTTATTTGAGGAGACATTAAATGCACATTTTTAAGTATGCTCTACTCTTTGTAATATCCATGTTTGAACATTCTTCTAATATTTAGGAATATTTACCATTTTCTAATATTTACTATTTTTCTAATATTTACATCTGAAATAATTTAAACCCTTGTATTATAACTACAACCATAACTCAGTATAGTTTAATTATAACTTAGATGATTGTATAATACAGAATGTACAGTACAGTTATAACTTAGACATACTGTCTCAGAGAAACCAGACCTAAATAAGCCATGGATAACAAATGAAATACAAGTGTACACAGATGCTCAATGCTCCTAATGGTATTTTTTTCCTAATAGTCAAAACCGTGCTCATCAGTGATGTGGGGTGTCAAAAATCAGAAATGTTAGAAAATCTTCAGAAAGCAGGTGTAGCAAACATCCAGGTCCCAATACTGGGCTGCTGGTGCCTCGCTCTATTTGCTCATGAATCACCCACAACCTCAGATGCAGTCTCAACCCCCACTCATTTTCAATGTCACATTAGCAAGGGAGAAATCTAGTTAAATCTTTTAGCTATGGGTGCTTTGGAGGGGGCAGAGATAATTGTCATAGTGTCACACGGGGACCTGTAGCTTCCAGCACTTCTAGCTTTTTCTGTAAACATGTTAGATCATTATGAATAAGTCAATAACTTGCCCTTCTCACCTCTGAGTAGAGACACTATCGTTCAAAGTTCCTGATTGCTTCCAGTTCTTTTTATTTTTATCATTTTCAAAAATATCAAGAAAATATCATGTGATGCTGCCACAATAATCTGGCTGGAAAAAAAAATCTAACAGCCTCGTACAATAAAAATAAGCTGATTTCTTACGTTGTCAGCTTGTGACAGCATAAGACCCAAATCTCTTCTCTGGCAGTCTGTTGCCTAATACCTGCTGCTTACCACTTCATTAAAGTCAAGTCTAGATGAACAGGCATTCTTCATACTGTTACAAATTCATTAGTGTCATAATCATTAAACCCAGTAAAGACTATCAGGGCGTACTATACACGGACAGATTGAAATCTAGGGTGAATGAGCTTATATGAATGTATCATATCATGAAACTAAAAACAGAGGAAAAACAAACAAACATCAAACATGTTAAGTACACATCCCTCCAAGAATAACCCCCACACACACGGGTGTACATAATTAATCACAAATGAATGTTAAATGATACCTATGTCTAGCAAACTCTACACATTTAAATTCACCAATGGTTAGTTATTCCAGACTGTATTACCTACTAAGCCTCAGAGACCATTATTTTCATTTAAATTCCACTAGTAGGCAAAATCTAAATGTCAAAACTTAGCATAGTGTTTAATGAGTGAATAAATATTAGAAACCACAGCTCTTGAAATCGTAGGTAAGTCATTATTAGGGGCTTACTACTTTCAATTTCTGACATTTACTCCTTTTTATCGTATCAGTTTTATTTCTTACTAAATATCCTCCTGCTTTGAAGATAATATATTTAATAAAGAAGAAAAAAGTGTTTTTTTTTTCTCTTTGAGGTTTACTTAAACACAAGCATCACTTTTACAATATGCCCTCCAAAGCAATTGGACTAAATCGTATTGATGTTTTATTAAACCCTAAATGCAATTTAGCAGAACCAAAGTATAATCCAATTATGTGGGAAATATACAGATGTGGTTACTGTCCACTAAAAATACATCATGTAACCTTTTGGGAATCCAAGAAAGAGAAATGCCTCAAAAACTTGATAATAAATAGCCAACAGAGTCTTGGGCAGAATAGTAATCCTAGAAATAATCTGATTTAATGTCATTATATTTTTATCCTAACAAGATTAAGGACTTCATATACTGAGGTTTTATTGCAATTTCCGTCTATAGGATCTCAACACAATGAAATTATTTTATCAACTGACATTTTAATTCAAGGAATGATTTGTCAAACTGGTGACAAAATTGACTGGTCCCAGCTTAAGTCGTCTGGGATCTAGGAGCACAGTGCATTTGGACAAGACTGCATCCATGCTATCAAAAGAGTAAAAAATGAAAATTCAATAGCAGCTTATTTCTGCAGGCCTAAGACCTCAATCTAGCCTGTAATTAAATATTAGGGCAAGGGCTTTCTACTGATATTTGCAAAGCATCTGCATGGAGGTAAGCACAGACAGTCCAGTGTATGTGCAAGAGAAGAGCAGCTTACAACAAGGGACAATTCATGAGAGGGCACTTCACAGAATGCTTCCATTTTTAGTTCATACTAAAGCGACTGCAGAAAAAAAAAAAAACAAAAACAAAAAACACAAACAAACAAAAAAAGGTGTTGGGGAGAACACAAAATATTCCCACAGTAGGATTTCCCCCTAAAAGAAGGCTGATATTGTTGTGTTATGTTTGGCTTGCTATATTTTGTAGTTGTTTCCTATGTCCCTTGCAGGTGGGGGGAGGTGAGGCCACCACAGGGCATGGTGAGGAACAGGAGGATCCAAATTTAAGAACAGAAGGAGACTAAGCACAGAGTGAGAGACACAAATATTCAAAGGAGGTCTCTAGGACGAAAAACAAAAACAAGGAAGTGGGAGAAATGCATTTCAAGATAAATTTTAATTGTATGTTGTACAGAGTATGATATAAATCCTTTTCTCAACCTTTTTGTTCAAACTTCATTAAAATATCAATTTCTGGTTGATGAGTTGGATTTGTTTAGGGAGATACCAAGAAGGATGACTTAGGTTGGTTGCTATGGAAACAGACGTCCTTATAGCTATTTGCATGCAAATATTTCAGAATTAGCACCTGTGAGTTGTCTCACCTTGTTGCAAGTGTTGGAAATCTTTACTTAACACCTCCTACCTCACTGCCCCACCACCACTAGACCAGTCATTGGGTGTTGCTGGTGTGGGTGTGAGTGTGAACTTGATCATAGCAGTTCTCTTCAGTGGAAGGCAGTTTCTAAACTGGGATTCAAGTCAAGAGATGGGAGTGGTCAACACTGCTGATGCTTCAGGGGAATGGAAGTGTGATCTTGTTGATGGTTTCCTTGGCTGTAAAGAAGCTTTTAAGTTGGATGTAGTTCTACTTGTTGATTTTTGCATTGTTTGAGAGTTTGGTATCATAACTAAAAATGTCACTGCCAAGACCAATGTCAAAGAACTTCTACATGTTTTCTTTTAGGCATTTTATGGTACCGGGAAATAAATTTAAGTCTTTGATCCATATAGACTTAATATTCGTGAGTGATGTAAGACAGAGGTCCAATTTCATTTTTCTACATGTGGCTACTCAGTTTTTTCAAACCATTTGTTGAAGAGATTATCCATTATGCATTGGGCGCTCTTGACTCCCTCATCAAATATTAGTTGATGCAGTGGTTTATGTATGCAGTGGTTTAATTCTGGGCTCTCTCTTGTGTTCCATTGATCAATTAAACAATGTAACTGTCTATCCATGAATGAATGGATAAAGAAGATACAGGATGTGTGCATGCGTGCAAAATGAAATATTCAGCTATGAGAAAGGAGGGAGTCTTGTCTGTGAATGAAACTAGAGATTATTATCCTAAGCAAAATAAATCAATCCGAGAAAGACAATTTAGCATATGATCCCACTCATATGTGGAATTTAAGAAACAGAACTGAGGATCATAGAGGAAGGGAAGGGAAAATAAAACAAGATGAAATCAGAGACGGACACAAACCATAAGAGACTCTTAACTCTAGGAAACAAACTGAGGGTTGCTGGAGGGGAGGTGGGTGAGGAGGACGGGGTAACTGGGTGATGGGCATGAAGGAAGGCATGTGACAGAATGAGCACTAGGTGTTACATAAGACTGATAAATCATTGAACTCTGCCTTTGAAACCAATAATGCATTATTTATTAATTGAATTTAATTTTTTAAAAGAAAAAATTAAAAATAAAACCCATCCCATTGGTACAAAGTGTATTTTTAAAATCCACGTATTAAGGATGTAGAGTCTCTCACCGGGTGCGGAGTCTCCTAGTGGGAGTGTAATTTAATACAAATACTTGGAAATATAATTTAATACTATCTTATAAATTTGCATTTGTAAGTTAAAAAAAATTCAGTCTCCCTCTGCCCTTCCTCTGCACTCTCTCTCTCTCTAATAAGTAAATAAATTTTTAAAAAAGAAAAAAAAAAAGGAAGTCTTGTCATTTATGACAATATGAATGAACTTTCAGGTAATTATGCTAAGAGATACGTCAGAGAAAGACAAATATTATATGATATCAGTTATATGAGGAATCTAAAAAAAACATCTGAGCTTGTTAAAACAGATATTAGAGTGGGTATTAGCAGGACTGAGGGGTTACGGAAAAGGACAGATATTATATAAGGGTATAAACTTGAAATCAGTAGATAAATAAGGCCTAGAGATCTAATGTGCGATAGAATGATCATAGACAACAATATTGTGTAATAATCAAACCTGCTAAGAGACTAGATCTTAATTATTCCTCTCACACACACACAAAAAAGAAATAATTATGGCCTGATAGAGGTATTAGATAATACTATAAGGCAATCGTATTGCAATCTTTAAATGTATCAAGGCAACATATTGTGCAACTTACACTTGCACAGTGCTATAGATCGAATATATTTCAATTAAAAAAAAAAAAAGAGCCAACTTGGAGGCTCCCCCATTACAAAAAGGGAAGCAGAACTCCCAGGAGGGGTTGAAGCAAGAGGCAAGATTACCCATAAGAGGGTCACTTCTTCTGGGGCAGCGGACAATTTCAGGGATAGAAGGAGGAGCTCTCCTCACAATAAAGCTGACCTCAAGAAAGTAATGTGGAGTCAGAGAAGCCTCCAGTCGCTTCAGTGAAGCATCCATCCAATTTAAGGACACAGATCCTTTTGCAGTTTCGCCAGGTTCTTTTTCATCTAGGATTCTCCACATAATCTTTCCCTCAGAGTTCCTAATTTGAAATAATTTCTGGAACTCTCTTTTGTACTTATTTGAAGAATAATTGAAAAGGGAAAAAATCAAAAAGGATTTATTTTTGCCAACAGGAAATCTGGGCAATTTAGAGCAAGCATGAAGTGAGGGACCCCTCAAGAGTCTTCCAAAGTATGTCATCTAGTAGCATGGGGTTTTAGAGCTTTCCTTTACTGCAATCAGTCCTGCTGGAAATAAGGAGTCAGTGCGGGAGATCAGTAGAGTAGAGCTAGCAAAGAATGAACTCTGAAAAGAGTTGTTAACTTTGCGTATAACATGCGCAGAAAGGACCTGAAGATAGGGACCAAGACGTGTGAAATGAGGCAGGAGTCGTTAGAAACACCTTAATTGCCACACCCAAGGCATAGGTTCCCCTCACCAGATTTTACAGTCATCTACTGACACTGGGGTTAAAAAAAAAAAGAAGAAGAGAGAGAAAGAAAAGAAAAAAATTTAACATAAAAGCCACGTATTTGCATGCATAAATTCAACCTGAGGATTGACTCTTGGCTGATTTATTGATGGATTCCCTTGCATTTAGCAGCATAAATTTCTAGGGTAGAGAGACAGATGTTTTGTGTGTGTGTGTTTGTTTGTTTGTTCCAGATTCCCTATTTATACTACGTTAGCCAAGTATTTTGAGGATATTGTGGCTCAATTAAATGCCACTCACAGAACTCATTAATAGTTCCAGGGAGGTTTAGCAGCTATTCTTTCTCTGCATAAGTATCATTAAATATTTTCTGCTCCATGGACGCGCTGTGGAATAAGGAAAGCTCCACATATGTGAGCAGCATAGGTTCCTGCTTACTCTTATAAAGGTTGTGAGGCCGGGTATTTGTTTATGCTTTTGCTTCCGAGGGATGGCTTTACCCCGTTCGAATAATGCATCATCCTCCTTAAAATTAGGATAGATCTAGGGGTATTCATTATTTCAGTTTTCATTAAATATAATTCTAGGAGAAATTCTTCATATCTCTCTTCTCTTTAATGGTCAGAATGCATTTTACATTAATTACTGAAATAAGAGAAAATGTCCTTGATACTCGAAGATGAGATACACAGTCACAATTTATAAAGAGGTTAGAGACTCCAACATTTGAATCCCCTTGGGTTGAGACACCAGAATGAAAAACTGTGTGTAAAGGGCTCTGCACTGGGAGTGCTGGGGGTGGCACACAGGCAGAACCCTTGGTCTCCTTGGTCCCAAACGCCCTATTTTATGGGATTTCATCCTCGCCTTGGTCCCACACGCCCTATTTTATGGGATTTGGATGGAGCTGGTGTGTGAAGAGGCTTCTCCTCTCACTTACATATATACAACTTCTACTTAGGGAGGATAGAGAATTCTGATGTTCTTTTAAGGAGCAGGACTATAAATACAACAGCATAGATCTCGTGGTAGCTTCCTAAGAACAGATTTAGGAAAAGATGTCCACATTCTAGAGCCAAAAAGTACTGCGACGAAATAAGGAGTCTAATCTGGTGAGCAGAACTCAACGGGGACAGAGCCACGTCCTTCGCAATCTCAACTCGGCCAGGATTGGTAGCAGCTAAGACCAAGATCCAGTCATAAACACGAACACATTTAGCTGTAAATGGCATTTTTTTATACTTTTTTTTCTTCATTTCTTCCACTTTCTGTTGGTAATGGCACCCTGACTGTCCTCTGCTATGTGATGCTCTGGATGGAATCTAAATTCTTGCTAGAATGTAAATCACTGAACCAAAAGTTGGACATGATAGAGAATTAGCAGAACCTAAGGGAATCCTGCTCTCATTTCCAGTAATTTTAATTGAGTGCAATGACCAGGAGTGAGGAAAACGAATGGACTTCGTCCATTCAGTTGGCATAAGTCTGTCAACATTGTCAATGTGACTTTGCTGTTTACACCCCGGAGGCTGACTGCACTAGTTTCATTCTCGAATCTTCTCTTCGGTTCTGTGGGCTAATATCCTCCAGATGCGTTCCTCCTGGAGCTAACAGGCTCACATTGGTTTCTGTTACTGTAATCACAGAGCATGCCCAGCGTATGAAAAAGATTTGCATTTATTGTTATAAAAAGCAGTGGAAAAATACTGAATTGTTTAGCCCTTTACTAGGTTTTGCTTGATTTCAGCAATGACAGTACATGTTCCCTAAGGAAGTTCCCAAGTACGCTCGCTGTCATCATGTAAGAGAAGTTCGGAAAGCCTTATTTCAAGGTCCCACAAACTAGTCCTAGGGAAGTACTTGGCCATCTGGGGGCAAGACTGGCAGGAAAGCCTGACAACAGAGAGAACCTACTTCAGAGAGAAATGTCAGCCAGTTGTTATAGTTTGGATATATTGGAAAGTTATCGATCTGACTTCTAATGTAAATACAGAAATCTTTGAGACATAGTAAGCTCTCACCGACTATAGGTCAACTATCGAACACAAGATCTGCAAGCCTTGAGAACCAGAGAACTATTTGCTCTCCAAAGGAGATGTGCAACCAGAAATATGTCCAGAGGAGATGTGCAATCAGAAATAACTCTGTTGAGGGTTGTGTGTGTGTGTGTGTGCATGTGCATTAATCTTTATACATTTTGCTAACAAACTGTGAGATTTCACTGAATAATCAACATAATCTCACAAAGGTGAGCTGTTCTCATAAATCAATATTCTCAGAAACATTTTGAGGAAAGGAATCCCTGATAGCAGATTCGAAGCCGACAAACTTCCAGCCAAAGAGAGGGGCTTGAGGCACGAGGATTTGAGACGTGAATAAAAACGTGGCCCTTTCCATACCCTGGTTATTGTGAATAATATACTGCAGGGAACATGGGAATACTAACATCTTCTCATGCCCATCATAGATGCATGAATAAAGATGTGATGCTTCCTCCCTGATGAGAAAGGAGGAAATCCTGTTGTCTGTGACAACTTGAGTGAATCTTGTGGGCATTCCGCTAAGTGAAGTAAGACAGACAGAGAAAGGCAAATACCATATGATCTCCCTTGAAATCCAAGAATACTAAACTCAGACAGACAGAGAACATAGTGGTGGCTACCAGGGGCCGGTGGTGTGTAGGAAAGGGGGAGACACTGGTTCAGAGGTTACCGATGTCTAATAATAAGATTAACAAGTTCTGGGGAATCTCCTACACGGCATGGCGATCATAGCTCATCATAACGTACTATATACTCGAATGCAGCTAAAAGAGTAGAACTCGAAAGTTCTCACCACAAAAAAAAAAAAATGGTAATGATGGGATGGGATGGAGTATTAGCTATGAGGGTGATCACTTTGTAATAGATAGATGTATCAAATCTGCTCACCGTACATCTTCAATGTACACAATGTTATATGCCAATGATCTCTCCATAAAGCTGGAGAAAGGTAGCCCCTTTTGTATTTATTAGTTCATAGGGCATTTGCAAAAGAAAATTCTGAATGTGAAGTGTGTCTTTTAGCAAATAAGAACTGACTATTTTGGAGATATTTGAGAACTGATGCGTCGCAGTGGCGTTGAAGGACAGAGACCCTTGATTGACAGCCAAAGTCAAAACCAGGACAGAAGCCTAAAATGCTGCAAACAGATGGAAGCTCCTCAGAAAAAAAAAAAAAAAAGAACATTGTCATAATGTCCCCCAAATAGGAATACAGAGGGAGAGAGCTCGACGTGCATTATCTGTCGTATAGGATGGTGACGGCTGCAATATGGAAAAGTCACCTCAGATCCCACTTGCTCTCTCACTTCTAACGGAGCCTCCTCTGAAATAAATGCCATCAGTGGTTTACAGCACAATATATTTGGGATCCCGGCCATATGGGAAATGTCAAACATATTTTATATGACATGCACGTGACTCGCAAAAAAATAACGCATCCAAGTAGACAGTTGTCGACTATAGGAAGAAGCCATATTTCTCTGATTATGATACACCCTTTTCATATTTCAATGCCTTTGTGATAATGATACGTGCATTATCACCATACATTTACACTTAATGTAAGTTTCTTTTTTTCCTGTAATGTTATTATGAAAGTGAGGCTGTATTTTACAACTAATGAAGTTATTGATGGAGACATGGTAACCCTTATGGAACACTCACACTGATATATTTTTCCAAGAAATAGACTATGAATCACTGAGCCCATACAATACTTTTAAACAAAAAATTCTCATTTAAAAAAAATTCTCATTTTTTTTTAGTGAACTTTATGATTTTTCTATACTTGAACTATTGGTTATTAGTTCTCTAAATGTTTACATCTCCCACTGGATTTAAATGTGGTAGCTCAGTAAACATCTTTACCATCTGCTCTCTCTAGATACACCCTTCCTTCTGGAGGGAAGACAGGGCTTTGAAAGAGTATTACCCATATGAAGAAATGTTTCAAACACAAGGTTCTTCTTCCCAATTACCTCAACAGCTGGTGTTGTGTGTTTACATTTAGACAGAGGAAATCTTACTAAGATATTGCACAGCTTCAAGTAATTTAGATTTGTCACAGGGCACGGAAAACACACTGGCAAATAATTCAAATGAGCTCATAAGTCTTAGAGATAAGGGGCTTTTAAGAAATAAAATATAACCTTTAATCAGTGAAGCTGTAGAACAAATGTCTACAACGGAATTGACCAGTCGTGGGAAGTGTTATGTATATGACAGATGATTTCATCACCTACTTTGAAAAGAACTTGATGCTCCTTCAATAGTCATGATTATACAATCAGTGGAGGGCGGGTTTTGAGAATGCCATATGATTGCTTGGCCTAGTATCCCGGCCGTGGGAAAAGCACGGGCCGCGTCGCCAACATACCTAGGCTCTTGTCCCGACTCTATGATTTGTCAGCACACTTCACTTTCTTAAACTCACTGAGCCTCAGTTTCTAGATCTTTGAAATTAGGCTAATAATGCCTATGTAAGCATTTTGTGAAATGCGAGTTCCAGATGATTACCGCTATTTTCCCATCATCTAGCAAAGAGCAGCATTCAATTAATATATGTCAGATAAGGTAAAATGAAAAAAAAAAAATATGCCATCAAAGCTCCTCTGCTTCAAAGTAGTTACAGAAAATTTACCAACATGAGTAGCAAAGAGGTCTGCATTCCCCCCTTGGGCGCCCTTTCCTACTGAGCATCCCTCATGTCCCAGAGGCTCAGGTAACCCACCAGAACAGGAGGCTAACTCCTGAAGCTGGGCAGAGGGCTCCCCAGTCTGACAGGATAATACCAGTCTACTCTAGAGAGATGCCTCAGTACCCCAGGTCCCTGGAAGGGCCTCCATTTCCCTCTGGGGACAAAGCGTTCTTTCTCTTGATGTTAACTTGTTCCAAGGATGTCCCATGTTGGACGCCACCATTACAATTCTTACTGCTTCCATTTCAGACTCACCCTCGGGCATCCCTATGAGCACAAGCAGCCTCAGTGGACCTAGAATAAAACTAGTTCCAACCCTAGATTCATGACCTCCTTGGGATTACACAAAGAAAAGAGTAAAATTAATGTGCAAATGTAGGGGACACATAGTGAATTTCAAACATGACCCTGGTTGCACTGTAGATACCCAACAAATGTAACCCTTCTCTGGCACATTTCTAAGTAAATACATAGAGTGAATATGTTCATTAAAAAAAAAAAAAAAACATGATATATGCAGCTATACGTGTGCATATATTCCAGGAGAAACAGAGTGGCATTCTCCTGGGAATTACAGCGAAAATCCTCAGGTGTGATACACATCAGCTCTGTTTAGTGAGGATTAGGACACGTTTCCTGGGTTGGGCAATCACTGTGCTTCTGATTCATCATGCATATTCCTGTGTCCACACATGGAGCCCCTGGGTGAGATATAACCAAACTCTATGAGTTAGAACTGAGGTAGAGAAGGCTACTTCCAAGGAAAAGTGGGGTGCAATTGCCAGAAAAAAAAATGGATAGAAGGGAAAATGGATAGAGGGCCAAAAAGCAGTAGATATCTATGTGTATAAATCTGTATAAACATACAGGAGAGCATGCTATCAATGTTTACCTTCTTCACATCCTTTTATGCCATTCTGGTTTTGGCCAAGAATAATGGGGGAATGAATTAAATTTTTACATGAGGTATTATTTTAATTTTTCTTCCTCTGACCGCCCTGCTCCCTTGACTCCATGCTAATAAACTCATGAGTGGCTTTCCACCTGTCACATCAGTCACCAACCTCCCCTGAAAGCCCTGAGACAACGCCGACCAAGAACAGAAGTGTGTCCGCATTTAAGAACAGAACAAACCTTCAGCTACACAAATGTGACCAAAAGCAGGTCAGAGGAAGACACAGAGAAGGGAAAAGAACGAGAGAGAGAGAGAGAGAGAGAGAGAGAAAAGCAAAGACAGCATAAAGCTACATCTATTCTATAAAAACATCTTTCTCTCTTATTTATTCCCCTTGAAAAATAATTGTTGATTCTAGAAACTTCGCTGCTTGGGAAAATAACTGTTCAACCTTTCCTGACCCACAGGAGTCCACCTCAACCTCTCCCTCCTTCTTGCTCTGCCTGGGCTGACAGCTCGGAATTAATACTTGAATGAAGTGTGTGTTTTTCTCCCTCAAACCACTCCCCCTTTCCTACCTTCATTTTATTTTCTTTCTTTTTTTTTCTTTTGTTAAAGATTTACGTATTTACTTTGAGAAAGAGAGTGATCATGGATGGGAGAGCCAAAAGGAGGGACAGAGGGAGAATCTCAAGCAGACTCCCTGCTGAGCATGGATCTGGACTTCCTCCTGAGATCATGACCTGAACCAAAATCAAGTGTCAGATGCTCAAACGACTGAGCCACCCAAGCACCTTCATTTTCTATCCCCTAACAAGCTCCCAGATGGGGTGATGCCTCAGAAGTACCCCATACCCTTCCTGAGAGACCATGTAAGGAAGCACGGACAGTTACTGAGAGACCATGTAAGGAAGCACTGAACACCAGTGACAGGTGTAATGGGGTCCCTGCTGGTCTGAAGGAGTATTCTGAAGAAGTGAGGGTCCCCTAACATCTTTCAACCTCAAGGGAGAATCTCACAATTTCCTGTGGTCAGCTTAGGTACCAATATAAATGCACATGGCAGCTCAACTTTCAAATTCCTCTCTTCTAGCCCTTGCAACCTCAGGCTGAGCAAGGAAAAAAAAATACATTGTTCCCTAGAAAATCTTAAATCCTGGCATCAGTAATGATGGCTCCCTCCATCTGTCTCTTCAGAGACAGAAATCAGAAAAGACATCCTATCCTTGAATCTCCAACCTCACTTCGGTTTCTCCATTTGCACCATCAGTGGAAACATTAGATGTTTCCTTCCTGTGGTCAGGGCCCTAGGAACAGCTGAAATGGAAAGAGCATTGGGGCAGCACCATGAAGGAATCCACTCGCCCTCTCTATAAACTTAACACCTCTATACCCACCCCTTTGGATTCCTTTCTTGAGTAGGAAAAAGGGTCCTGCGTGATTCCCCATTATTCTAGATTTTAATCACCACCAGCAATAAGCAATAACAGCTTCCTTATCTCTTATCTTCCAAGACTTAAGAAATCACCTCCTCACTCTATTCCAGAATCTAGAGGCCGGGTCATGACTGATGAGAAGTCTAATTGTTCCCTGATTTTTCTTGCTGGTAGGATCTCTCGACATTACCAGTCTGAAAACACTCTGGCAACCCACACCTACCTCCCCATGGTCTCCAGTTCCTGGTGCCTACTCCAGAGTACCAGAATGCCACTTTGCCCCTATTTCCAATATGCTACCCAGTGGCCATACAGGGTATGTTAGTTCTCTTTCAGCACAAGACCCTGAATGCTATACCTTGGTAGTTATTGGGGTCCTTCCACTCCTAAGGAGATTCCTCACACGTGGCATCCATGTGACTCCCCACTGTGGGCCACCACTTGAATTCCCTGCTTCCTTGCTTCACTACTGAAAATGCTGTATAAATTCCTGAAATCATTTTCTAATAACCTTTAATAGGAATACTTTGAGATAATCCATGTATGTACGCATGCAAGAAATCATATATATAAAATATGCTGCCCAAACGGACCTATGTTTCACCTTTCCTTGCATCCCCTCCTGCCATGTAACTTAACAGTGCCCTCCCCTGACTCACAGCTTAGCCTATGAATTGCTGTAACAGATGGAGACCTCATAAGGCACTTGAGTGTTTGAGCTTGCCATAACTTTTGTGCCTTTTCCATCCACATGACACCATGCTATGACAACTTGGAGGGTTAGAGACTTGGGAAGCATGGACAAGTGCCCTCAGCAAAGGTCGGTGGAGATCAGCCAATGGTCAGCCAGTGCGTAGCTGAGACTGAGCCCATCAAGAATACAGAGCTGTACCATTGAGTCTTCCCAGGGCATGAGCAGCAACTGCTTGCTTCAGGCTGCTGAGATCTTTGAGGTCACTTGTTACACAGCATTACTGTAGCAATGGATGACTGATACACAAGTTGCGTGATTTTAATATTTGACCAGTCATCCCACTTCAGTGTCCACATCCCTTAGAATGGCAGTTGATCATTACATTTTGTCAGAATCTCCAAACATTAGTTGAAAATTGAAAGAACCAACTATTTGGTGCAATTATCAGTCTCACCACACTGGTATGCATAAACAGGAAAACAATAATATAATGATCTAACACATAAAGACAAAAGTAATTGTAATTGAAACCATGACTTACCAAGTTTGTATATATTACTCCATTTACTGTTCATGGTAAACAGATCAAATTAGAAACACAGTTAGGGCAAGGTTTCTTTACTTTTTCACTTCAACATATTCATATGATAATGCTAATATAACAAGCAAGATGCCAACTGATATAGTAAAATGATAATTAACCGGAATGAATACAGATATCTCCATTTGCATAGAGGTGTATGCAATTCATACTTTCTTTCCTCACGTCCACAAAAGTTATTAGTAGAGTAAGACACAGAAAACTAGTTTTCCCTCTGAGGATTTTCACCAGCTGAGTCTGAGCTGGGCTTAGTGAATTTTGTATAGGCAAATGAGTGAAATAGTAAGAAATAGATAATATTCTTCTCATCCAAATGGATTATCCATGTTTTTGTGGGTTAAAGAAGATTAAGCTACCCAGCTAGAATCCTCCGGAGGTTCAGAAAAAAAGCATATGCATTTGTAAATTCCACTCTAAGCCTTTAATGAGGACCCTTTTAAGTTCCACTGCACAACAAAGACACCATGCCTTGGATGCTCACATCTATTCAGTATCCCGAAAGACATCAAAACAATAAGTATCCCAACTATTTTCAATGATTTATACCGAACTTCTTAAATATCTCTTAATATGTACTTTTAATTCAGTAAGAACAGACACACTTCTCATTATTAATAGATATTAGCTATCAAATAGTATTTTAGCAAACTTCAATTGAATGGAAAAATAATTTGTTCATGTATTCATTCAACCAATGCATCGCGTGCCACACTTAGGACCTACTATGCTCTTTCACTTCTCCTAGTGTATGAACCTAGAAACAATGAGTTATTTCTGGGATTACAGAGAGGTGAGTCTCATCATCACCCTCAGGTACTATTCTGTGATTATAAAATACCTGAGGCAGAATTGGCAACTAGATGAGAACATGACACCCATCTCTCATCAGTGTATCATTATTAGAGGATATTTTAAGGGGATCCCATCATTTGGGAAGTCCACAGTCAAATCCCCCTAACGTAGTTTTTTTTTTTTTTCCTAAGATTTGTTTATTTATGATAGAAATGGGGGGTGGGGAAGAGACACAGGAGGGAGAAGCAGGCTCCATGCAGGGAACCCGACACGGGACTCAATCCCGGGACTCCAGGATCGTGTCCTGGGCCGAAGGCAGGCGCTAAACCGCTGAGCCACCCAGGGATTTCCCCCCCAATGAAGGTTTTGAACGAATCACATATGATGTGTATCATCACCAAGAATAGGCACCTGATGGTGATACTGCTTCCCTGTCTGCCACTAATTAAAGGAAGAGCTTCTGTAAAAATGTCTTCCATAATTTAACTCAAAAGACCAGCTAAAATTACAAAGAAAATATTCTCAACCATACTTCCCAAGAATTCAGGCAATTCAAATTTCAAATGTCTTTACTAATGCTCCTAATGCTCTGGGCATAGAAATCAAAGATATAAAGTACAGATTAGTCACAAGAAAAAGCTGTCTCGAAAGACAAATCTGATTTATTCATTTAATAAACATTTGCTGGCACCATACAGGTCACTGCTGTTGGGAATATAAATATGAAAAATATAAATATAGTAGCAGAATTTCTAATGAGGAGGATATTTTCTGATGAGTTATAAATTCTTGAATCTACGTCAATACAAAGAAATGAGAAAGTAGAGTTTGTTAGCATTTATTCTTCACATTGTGACTTTGGCATTTTCCCTTATATCTCTTACTGAGATAACAATTATTATTTTAACACAATGAGTATAAAATCAATCCTGGAATGGCAAGACTGATGTTATCCTATCACGAGTGTGCTTTTACAGTTTGTATGCATTGTAATGATTTTTGCTACCTCCTTCCAAAGTTAACTTTGTATTTATATTTAAATTGCTTTGCAGTATCACTGAAGTCCTTTGTTCTAGATTTTGCTGGTCGGGCCTAGAAAAGTAACATCAAAACTGGTTCCTTAAAACTGTCTTCTTTTGAAAATCTTACCTTCAGACTGAGTGTCAATTTGACAAGAAAGGTAATATGGGATCTCCCTTTTAAAGTGAATCACATCACATTGTTTAATTAAACTGCTTTTTAAAAAAAAAATAAAAAATAAAAAAATAAACTGCTTTTAAAAAAATTTTTAATTTAAAAGTTGCTAACAAATGCATGCCTAAAGCAGTTTATAAATTATACTCCGAAGTTTAAAAGTTTTTAAAAATATTCTACACGAAGATGGAAAGGGAAAAAAAAAATCCATGCCACAAGAATGCAAAAAAATGATCAAACATAACAATCTATAACATACTTCTGGATCCTTGCTACCTGTGACTGTCAAATAGATACGTTTATACGATACATGGCACAGTCCTTTGCTTAGAAACTATGCATATTTGAAATTTTGTATTTGACTTTTTAGAGAACATGCCTAAGGATTCATAAATCAGTATGTGATACTCGATGTTGGTGTCAAAAGACCACATTTGGTTCAGTGTAGGAAGCTGTTAAAATGTTTACTACTTCAGTCCCTTTCAAGTGTTCTCTTTTGCAAACCAACGCCCACACTGCAACTATCCTGCCTAGACGTGACCCTTCTCCAGGGACCCGAGAGTATAGCCTTTGACTTAGAGTGTTTATAGGAATCAAAAACACAAAGTATAGAATAGTCACAAGAAAAAGGTGTCTTGACTTAAAATGTTTTCCGTCCTCCCCTCAGACCCAATACAGACCCAATACAGAGGATCCTGGTTGAACGATCACTATTTTCTTTTGTATTAGATGCTGTGATGGTGTGAGCTGAGAGCTGCCAACAGCCAACACAAGGATTTCGAGAACAGAGTCCACTAGCAGAGGAAGTAAATGAGGAGATGCACCTCAAAGTCATGCTAGAGTCTTAAATCCTTGTGGCAAGTCAGATCTACATCTCTGGGTTTTCAGTTACATAGAACAACACGTTTCCTTTGTATTCCTTTGAATAAACTAGCTTAGGCAGAGAGAAAGGATCCAAGGAAGAGTCTAAATAAATAGAAAGAGAAAATATTGAAATATCTTAGCAAGGCAGGGATGAGGTTGGCAGTACAGGCAAACCTGGGAGACAGTGGGAGTTCATCCCGGATTGTAGTAAAGCAAATATCACCATAAAGCAAGTCAAATGAATTTTTTGGTTTCCCACCGCATATAAAATATACAAGTTATGCCTACACAATGTTGTAGTCTATTAGATTTGCAAGGGTATTTACTCTCTCTCTCTCTCTCTAAAAAAAAAAAAAAAGTGCATACCTTAATTAAAAAAAAAAAAAAAAGAAAAGCCTTGTTGCTAATAAATGCTAGCAGTCATCCAAGCTTTCTGGGAGTCATAATCACCAATCACAGATCACCATAACAAATACAATAACTAAAAGTTTAAAATATTGCGAGAATCACCAAAATATGACCCAGAAACACAAGGTGAGAAAGAATGTTCTAAAAGTGGTGCAGAGAGCCGCAGGGTTCATAAACCTTCCATCAGTAAAAAACACCGTATCTGCCAAGGGCCACAAAGTGAAGGACAATAAAACTACGCATGCATGCTTTGCAGACGAAGAATTATGTGGGAAAGGGATGAAGGGCTGCAGCCAGAAGTGGAAACAGGAAAAATGGGTTGGTTGGGGGATGTGTATCTCGCCAGAAATGATGAGGACCTCCAGGGAAGGATGATGAGAGGAGGGTTTGGTTCTCAAGCTGAGAAGGAGATAGAACTGATGGGAATCCCAGAGCTGATCCTCAGGTTTTGAGCTTGTGCCATGTGGTGTTGGTTGTTACTAGTCACAGAAGCAGAATAGAGGTGAGCAGAGGGGAGGTGGTAAACCTACCTCACACTCAGTGAGCCTGAAATACCCATGCAATGTCCACAGGTGGTTGATGGTGCAGACCTGAGCTTGAGAACAGAGGTGGAGGGGTTGGTGGTAAGCTGGAGCTGTTGGGAGGGAGGATGCTGGCTGCAATCTGCAGACAGAACTGAGCTAAGCATTTAAATGAACGGTGCATGGAGAAAATCAGCAGTGGGGTGAAAGAAGGGAAGAGGAGAACAGTGAGGAAGTGTATCTGAGCACATGAACTTGTAAGATGTACCTAAAGCAAAAACTGCCTGAAAACCCAACGTGAAGAGCATGTGAAGAAATAAGATTCAAAAACCAAACTGCAGTAACGACAAAACAAAGGAGAAATGTGTGCCGTGCAAATAAAAAGACAGAGGTTCAAAGATGAAGGAGTGGTTGGAAGTGGGTAGGAAATATCAGAAAGGGAGACAGAGCATGAAGACTCCTAACTCTGGGAAAAGAACTGGGGGTGGTGGAAGGGGAGGAGGGTGGGGGGTGGGGGTGACTGGGTGACGGGCACTGAGGGGGGCACTTGACGGGATGAGCACTGGGTGTTATTCTGTACGTTGGCAAATTGATCACCAATAAAAAATAAATTTATTATTTTAAAAAAAAGGAAGACTGCATTTTGCAGATGATTCCAGGAAGACGATGCCTGGGGGGGTCCCTTGGCTGCAACGGGGAGCACCCTGTGGGGTGGGGAGGAGGACAGGCTATCACCCATCCCAGACGAGCAGTGGGGGTGCAGGGCCCTGGACACAGAGCATTGGCTTTCATAATTCACTGAACAGGGTCGCTGCCGGCGAAGTCGAATTCAAATGTATGCGCCTGATTCTTCACAGAATCAAGGACCCCCTAGAAAACTGGTCATTTCCCATCTGTGACTCTCAAGAAGCAACATCACTTCCCTCAAGAAGAATCCTGACGACCACACAGGATAGGAGGAAATGAGAGCGAATGTCCCAGAAATCGTGGCTGACTTTTACACCATGACAAAATAAGTCCCTGGACCATGGTGGGTGGCTTCAAAAACATTCGTAACTTAAAATCGATTTGACAACCAAGACATTTTATAACGTTTACAAGAATCTCTGCGATATGGCCCAAAAAAAAAATAATAATAATAAAACCGCCCCAAGGCATACTCTTTGTGTGAATGCTGTACTTTATCCAAAAATCTTGTTTCTATTTTGTTCCTTGTTAAATTCCTACCCTGTGACTTGCTGAAAAGCTGCAGGAGAGAGAATTTCCTGATGAGCCAGGGAACAGCTCTTCCTTCCTCCCAACATGCTGTCAACATCCCTGTTCAACAGTAAATTGCATTGCAGCAGAAATAACTGTGAAATGAAGCCGTGTGTGTGTGTGTGTGTGTGTGTGTGTGTAGCAAAACGTAGAGTCTCGAGATGACTTTAGTAGCTGCAAATATAATTCACTGAAAAGCAACTGATACACACGTGACAGCTTTCAAAACCAAGTATTTCCAAAGAAGTAATGATTACAATCATCAGTTTACAGAAAGCAATTGATATGTTTCTGATATCCTGTCATCAATAAAAGATATTCCAGGAACATTTTAAGTTTTAGATCCAAGTGTTTATTTTTTTTTAATTTTTTATTTATTTTTATTTTTTTTTTGATCCAAGTGTTTAGATACAAATCCTTACAAACCAATCATGGCTCAAAAGCCCCTTTTCTTCACTTGGTTTTGAAATGCAAATTTGAGATATTAAGATGTAGATTGATCCAAAGTACTCATCTGTCACCCCCCCACACTGTCAGCTCAGCACGGAAATTGAAAAAAGAAATATGAAACCACGAGGACAAAGAAGTGGCAAAAGAAAATGCGTGATTGCGACAAATTTGAAAGTAGAAGACCAGAAACTTATTTTAAAGCCAAGTACAAAAGATTACATGGCAAATGTCAGAAGTGAGGAGAGCCCATCGACGCCCCAGAATACAGGGTGCGGGGATCTCAGCAGAGGAAGCGCCAGGACAAGCAGGGGAGGGTGCTGGTGCCAGCGGCAGATCCTATGCAAGGGTATCCGGTTCAGTGCCTGGGGTCCCTCCTCCGGGGCTGAGCAATCGTCCCCGAAGCCTTCCCTGCCCCACAGCCCAGACACTGGAGTGTTTCCTGAAGATGATGGCACTGAGCCCCCGGACTCTGGGTCATCAAACACAAGGCCAGGTCTTTGTTCGGATCCCTGACACCTGCTGACAAGCCCTGAGCAAATATGGGGACCACCGAAGAGTGCTTCAATGACTCACTTTAGTGACACACACAGACACACACCTATCTGTTCATAAAAATTCACTCCCCTCTTCTGTCCAGAACACACTTCAAAGGTACAAAAGTGCATATCTTAAGCTCCCTGGTGATTTAAAGCAGCCATGTGACTGAGTTCGAGGCAAAGGAACATCAGAGCAAACCCATGTGTCTCGTCCAGTCCAGTCTTGACCCATAAAATCCCCTTTGCATATTGTTCTTATTTTCCATAGGGGGCTGTGTGGACGACAGACTTGGAGAATATTTTTTTTTTTAAGATTTTATTTATTTATTCACGAGAGACACAAAGAGAGAGAGTCAGGGGGAGAAGCAGGCTCCATGCAGGGAGCCCGACGCGGGACTCGATCCCGGGTCTCCAGGATCAGGCCCTGGACTGAAAGCGGTGTTAAACTGCTGAGCCACCCGGGCTGCCCAAGATTTGGAGAATATTTGCAAATCATGTGTGGACGATCATTCCCCAGACCCCCCACAATGTCCCGTTGACATAAAAACCACCTGCGACGGCCACGTGAGCAAAATAGAAATGTTGAACAGGGACGTGTGAGGGTCCTGCACACCCTAACTGATAACTTCTCCCCCGTGCGTGGGGAGGCATGAGACCCACCAATCGCTCAGTCTCTGGGAGCACGAAGCAACACACGTGAGAAAAGTGGGGGCGGGAGGAAGAATCTTACAGAGGAAGCCAAGGAGGCTTCATTACGCAAATAAACAGGGCTATGGCCACTACCTTTATAAAGATTAGAGAAGTCCATACACAAAAAGCAGTGAAGGAACGGAGGAGAACAAGAAAGGAGCTCTTGGAAGTGCAAGACATGAAGACAAAAACGGTCAAGTAATGACAAGGACAACTACCCAAGTACCTCCAGGCCAGCTGCCTTCCATCCAGTAACGCCCCCGACCTGCTGCTATGGTCACCAACGGACTCCAGCTGTGGAGGCCTCTGCTTATCTCCTAGTTCCTGTCACCCTGGGACCATCAACAGCCTTTGACACATGGGTCCTTCTAAGACTCGAGAGCCCCAGCGCTCTGTCCGTCTGTTCTTACGCATGTACACCCAGCGCCAACCTCCTTCTGAGCCCGGGGCCTACAGAGGCCTCCGATTTGGATACACTGGATTCCCCTCACGCACGGCATGACCATGACGGAGCCCTGAGCAGAATAAAAATGCTGAGGATGGGAGGGTTCCAGCTCTCTGCCCATCTTCAGGCTGGGACACTGGGCTCCCCCTACCTTCTGGCCCAGACATCACCGGCTCTCCTGTTCTCCAGCGGGTTGCTGCAGATCTGGGACGGCGGCCTCGGTGAGTGCATGAGCTAACTCCTTAGAATCAATTGATCAATCATTCAATCAGTCAATCAATCTCCTAGGAATCACAAAGACCTGTCAGAGAGGTCCTCCAGGGAGTGGGTGGCTGCAGATCTGGGACCTCGGCCTCCCTGAGTGCATGAGCTAACTCCTTAGAATCAACCGATCAATCATTCGATCGATCAATCTCCTAGGAGTCACAAAGACCTGTCAGAGAGGTCCTCCAGGCAGTGCAACCAGGTGAGTCTAGAGCCAGGAGGACTTAATTAGGGGAGTGTGAAGGCTGAGCTTGTGACCTACAGACTCCACTCCCCCCAGCCCCGCAGCACCAGAGCAGTGGGATGGGCCCTCTATTTCCTGCATCCCCCAATCCCGGAGCTGTGGGGTCACAAGGGGGAGCTCACAGGTCACTCAGAGGCAATGCGGGCGTCCATGCAAGTCTACATCCCGATGTGATGGAAACCAGCAACTGTCATGTTGGGAAAACAATGGTACAGAGCCACCAATGTTTCTACGAACTTAGGAAAATGTATTGTCTTGCACCCTTTGTGGAATCATTTGTGGAATTTAATTTAAAAAAAAATAATAATAAATAGTGATAGCAGGAAAATAAGCACACAAAAAAGCCATGCATGAAAGATAGGAAAACGAAAATTGGAGAATAAAACCACAGCTTATTGTTGGCAGAGCATTAGCAAATTAAAGTAAGTAGAATTTATGGTATCTTAGTGCATTTCGAACGTGGATAGAATAAAAAAGGTGGTGATGATATAAGGTGACAAGATATAAGGTGATAATATAAACCAGCCAAATGCTTAGGACTGTAATCGGAAATAATACTTTAAACAAATAAATCAAGACATAGCATCATACGCATATTATTTAGAGACAGAAGTAGAAATAAAGAAGAGACACCCCCTCCGCCCAGAAAAAAAGAATTGAACAAAGTGGTGTGGGGCCTTAGAGAAGCAAGTACATATATTTTTTTTAATTTTTTAAATATTTTTAAAATATTTTAAAATATTTTTATTTTTTATTTAAAAAAGATATGTATTTACTCGTGAGAGACACAGAGAGAAGCAGAGACACAGGCAGAGGGAGAAGCAGGCTCCCCGCGGAGAGCCCGATGTGGGACCCCGGAATCACGCCCTGGGCCGAAGGCAGACGCTCAACCACTGAGCCACCCAGGTGCCCCAAGAACATATATTTAATTATAGGCAATCTGATTTTCTTTGACCATGCACACCTGTGCTTTGATTAAAACAAACATGAGCTCTAAGAAATTGCTTTGGTTTACCTGGTATGTGTAGAAATACGTATGTGCCTATGTGTGTGGGTTTAAAAAAAAATGAGGAGGAAATAACCTACACCCCAATGGCCACTGTTGACGGATATATGCATCGTCCCCCGTAAATACTAGAAATGCCCTTTGCTTCAGCATTACCTCTCCTACACAATATCTTCCCCTCAACTTACCGTTCTTTGGAAACTATTATTTGCGACGATAATACAGCGGAGCCTGATTACCTGAAGCTCTGTTGAATTTTCTCCTGTTCTTTACCCTCATTTATGAATAGGAAATAAGAACTCACATAATGTATGCTGTTCAGTATATCCTGAGTGACCATTTCTCCATAAACCTTGTAAAAATGCCTAAAAGCTTCGCTGTCATTTTCCGTAAAATATCAGCACGCCCATGTCACAATCGCTAATAGTCTGAAACAGAACATTCTGCTTGATGCACACGGCGTCGGACAGAAAGTGAGGTGTAACGGGCCGGCGGCACCTCCTGGATGCAGAAACTCATGCGGGGATACTCAGAAGTCAAGTTTACCCGGGGAGGGGCCTCCTCGCAGCGGTTAAATGGATGGCATACTGTATATTTAGTCCCTGCTACACCGTAGACACTCCGCAAGTCTTCTCTTCATTCATTTATCAGGTGGATTCAGAGACACATCAAAAAAAAAAAAATAAGAAGAAGAAAACAGGGCAAAAGCATTCAAATCAAATGGTTGCATATATTCCTACATTGCTTTCCTCCCCATACAGCCACGCGGAAATCTGGTTAGCGAAGAGTGCTCGGTATTTAAAAATTCAAGGATTAGGGACACCTGGGTGGCTCTGTGGCTGAGCACCTGCCTTTGGCTCAGGGTGTGATCCTGGGGTCCTGGGATCGAGTCCCGCGTCCGGCTCCCTGCATGGAGCCTGCTTCTCCCTATTCCTGTGTCTCTGCCTCTCTCTCTCTCTGGGTCTCTCAGGACTAAAATAAAATCTTAAATAAAAATAAGATACAGATTAAAGAATTGAAAGTTCAACTAAATTGAAATTTTGAGCCCTTCAATCATTTTCTGGCAACGTGGTTTATTTGCTCACCAGCGGCCTCACAGCCAGGGATAGCGCTGGCACTGGTAGGGCGGACGGTGTCATTTCTGAAGCACGCACGTTGTCAGGTGCCTTCCTCCGAGCTCGTCTTGGAATTCAGACGAGGAAGCCCACATTGACCTCATTTTTACAAAGTCCTGTTCCCTTCTCCGTGGCGTGACTTTTTCTCACTGAATCGTCCACGCTGGGGCCCTCCACTGCTCTCACTATGGGTAGTCACTCATTCTTTCCAAATTCCTGCCACCTCTGTCTTCTACAAATGGTTTCGTGTTGAGGGAGGAGGTAAGTCAAAGCGATCAAAAGTCCGGGTGGCTCAGCAGTTTAGTGCTGCCCTTGGCCCAGGTCGTGACCCCAGGGTCCTGGGATCGAGTCCCGCGTCGGGCTCCCTGCATGGAGCCTGCTTCTCCCTCTGCCTGTGTCTCTGCCTCTCTCTGTGTGTCTCTTGTGAATAAATAAATAAAATCTTTATTAAAAAAAAAAAAAAAAGCCACCACCAGGACCCAACAGGTGTGCGTGGCCACAGCTAGGGTTTTCCTGTTCCTAAGGAAACCGGATGCGGGCCAGGGAGCCTGGGGACCCTGGGGTCGCAGGCCATGCTCCGCAGGGGACCACGCGGGTGGCCCAGGGCTCCTAGGGAAACACCAAATACCCCTCCAGCTTTTCCTTACTCCACGGAAAGTAATCCTCGGGGCAAACATGCAGTCGCGGGCCAGGCTGCCCCGGAGCCCTTACTATACCCTGGGTCCTGAGCTGGTTGGTGCACCTACTAAAACACGCTGTGCAGAGCCCGGGGCGAGATGTGCGCTGTCACCGAATTCCTGCAGCAAGATGAGGAGGAGACAAAATCCTATCAGAGCCTCCAGGTGAGGGGCGGGAGCTTGTCCAGGTGGGATCCTTCACTAGGGTCCTCACCGGGTCAGGGGAGGGAGGGGCTCCTACCCCAGATACCCCAAGGTCTCCCCTGTTCCAAGCCTGGGATCAGGGTGGATTTACATCCCCGCCCGGCAGCCTTGGTCCCCGCCTTGCAGACAGAAACCAGGACAGGGTCGCCAGGCACGAGGTCAGCAGCACAGGGGGCGGGCGCAGGGTGGGGGCCCCGTTGCACCTGCTGGCCTCCCTGCCTCCCTCGCTCTCTCTCCCTCATCTCTCCTTCTCTCTCTCTCTCTCTCTCTCCCTCTCTCTCCCCCTCTGACAGTGACTTAAAGACATAACAGCCTCCCAGCCCGTTTTAATGAACCTCCTCTGGATTCCAGTGGTGTGCTGCCAAGGTGAAGACATCAGTCCCTCCAACCATAAAGCAAAAAAAAAAAAAAAAAAAAAAAAAGGAAAGTCAGTGTCCTTGGATAAACAATTTGCATGCCCATAAGGATCCAGTGATGCAGAAGCAGAAAGGCTCATTCTGGCCCCTGGGTGCAGAGCACAGGGGCGCATTCATCAGCGGCCGCCCGTGAATGGGGGGCCTCATCGCCCGCGGGGCCGCCCCCGGGCCCAACACTGCTCGCCTCTGTCCCAAACCCGCCCTTTCCCGGGGCAGGGGGATGAATGACTTTCCAAAGTAACAGGAACCACACATCCGCCGGGGCGAGGGGCGAGGATGCCTCCAGTCTAAAAGCCCAAAAGACGGTCACACCTCCTGTCGAGTTTCTTTTTTTTTTCTTTTTTTTTTTTTTTCTCCATCAAGAAGCACAACAAACACGCTTTGAGTTTTTCCATTTACCAGTCCGAAGGAAAGAGTGATTGATGTCGCTTCAGTTTCTGCGACTCGCGAGGACGCCCCTCGCCTTGCACTCGTGGAGCTTCCAGAGCCGGGCTGCGGGCTGCGGGCTGCGGTGCAACCTCTCTGCAGCCGGGGAGATGCGGGGAGATGCAGGGAGACGGGGCCACGGAGCAGGGCGCGGGGAGGGAGCCCTCCTGCCCACAGGGGACAGCAGCCGGCGGCCTCGGCCTGAGAAGGGAAGGCCAGGCCATCGCATCGTGTACTTGGCCTTGCAGCTACCAGCCCTTGCAGATGCACTCGGCCTCTTGGCCCATCCTGCCCCAAACCCCCACGATGGGCTGACTTCCACAGGGGTGGCCTCCAAAGCAAAAAAAAAAAAAAAAAACACTTAGGGCACATGCCAGGGCTTCCAGACAAGAGTGGGTCCCTGAATGCAGGCCGGGCTTCCACGCTCCTCCCGTGAACCGCCAAGCGCTGTGCAGGGCTGGGCGCTGCTCCCTCCTGCTGGTCGCCCTGTGGCTTATTCACAGGCTGAGGCCAAGCCGCGTGTAGCCGGGCAGGCCTATGACTCTGCAGGTGGCGGTCGGGTCATTGAAGGTGCTGACTGCCCTTCAAGGCCAGGGGTTCACACACCCGCACTTGAAATCACTGCCTAACCCCCCCCCCCCCCACCACCACCTCCTGCTCACACGCGTAAGGGAGTATTTGCAATACCTGTGTAAGGTCTCTGGTCCTGCAGCCACTCCGATCTAAGTGGCTCTAGGATGTTATTTAAAGTACTTGAGAGAATGAGAAAGGGGGGGATGGAGGAGAGAGAGAGAGAGCCTGCACAAGCCCTGGGAACCAGGCTCCCCCCACCCCTGAGCAGGGACCTGGGTGCAGGACTGGATCCCAGGACCCTGAGATCATGACCTGAGCTGAAGGCAGATGCTTGACCAACTGAACCCCCCAGGCCCCACCTTCCAGGATCTGATATAAATGAGTTATATACGAGCTCCATTTCCGGGGCTTATATCCTTGGGACTTTGCACAGAGACGCCACCAGCAGAACGCAATCTTGCTACACATGAATCACAGCAGGTTCTCGTTCTCCCTTGAAGGTGGCTTTGAGCAGTACTGAGGCCCCACACAGCCCCAGGGCACCTGCACGGCGAAGGGGGGGTGCTCCCTACGTGATGCCATCATTAGTTTCAAACCCACTTTGTCCATCACATTCCAGAACAGTGACAAAAAAAAAAAAAAAAAAAAAAGCCTATGAAAGAAAGAAAACACATCTACCTTCAAGCAACGTCTCGGTGGTAACAAGGGCAGTTTTGGAAAGCCGCCCGATCGGGTGCCACTGTTTTTCAGCATCGTAATTATCGTAATTTTAGGGTCTGCGCAGAAGCCACAGACACATGGAGTGACCACCTGGGGCCGGACACCAATGATCCCACAAGGACGGACGAAGTCTTTACAAAAAAAAAAATAAAAAATAAAAAATAAAAAATAAGAAAAAATAAACAAATGGGGGAAAAAAATCAAGGATCAAAAGGAGTATGCCCAACGCCTACTCGTAGCACAGAGTCCCACGCAAAATTAACCTTTCGGACAATACACTCACTCACTGCATTTAGAAGCAGTGCAGTCTCTTTGGGGAGATTGTTTTTCTCTGCCAATTTGAATCCATTCCTAGGTTGGGGTTCAGAATCCAACTTAAAACCCTCAGCTGTTCTTCAGCATTAAGGCTGCGATAAAATGTAGACGTGTACAGGGAGTTTCTGGGCCAGAGAAAAGTGGAGGTAACAGCTGGCTCATGAGAGGAGCTTTGTAGTATTTTATACCCCGCCAGTAGGAACAGAAGTTCCTTTTAAAAAAAAAAAAATTTTATTTTATTTATTCATGAGAGACAGAGAGAGAGAGAGGCAGAGACTCAGGCAGAGGGAGAAGCAGGCTCCGTGGTGGGACTCGAACCCAGGACCCCGGGGTCATGACCTGGGCCAAAGGCAGGTGCTCAACCGCTGAGCCACCCAGATGTCCCGCAACAGAAGTTCCTATCATCTGAAATCGTACCTGCACGTTTACAGCAAATGGGACGTATCCTCATCTACCCTTAGATATTCCCATTTAGAGGATCCCATTAATTTTTTCTTGTACTTTTTTTTAAGATTTTATTTATTTATTCATTTTTTTTAATTTTTTAAATTTTTATTTATTTATGATAGGCACACAGTGAGAGAGAGAGGGAGAGACACAGGCAGAGGGAGAAGCAGGCTCCATGCACCGGGAGCCCGATGTGGGATTCGATCCCGGGTCTCCAGGATCGCGCCCTGGGCCAAAGACAAGCGCCAAACCACTGCGCCACCCAGGGATCCCCTTATTTATTTATTCATGAAAGACACAGAGAAGAAAGAAGGAAGAGACACAGGCAGAGGGAGAAGCAGGCTCCATGCAGGGATCCCGATGCGGGGACTCGATCCCAGGACCCCGGGGATCACACCCTGAGCCAAAGGCAGGCGCTCAACCGCTGAGCCACCCGGGTGCCCCAAACTTTTTAATTTTTTACACCACAATTGTAAAGTTTCCTGGTTTGTTCAGGAAGGCAAAGCCCACGCGATCAAGTGATTCCTAAAGGGAATCATTCATTACTCGACGCACACTGGCTTGACACACATGTCGTGACCAAAGGAAAAACGGTTATTTCCCTTGACGAAGAACAAGCAATAAGGGTCTTTTGCATTTAACTTCAAACTGAGGCTGGGTACCCAAAAAATGTCTGGGGGCGTTTTGCAGATGGCTTCGGTTCACGTCTGCCTGTCTGCCACCGAAGCTGGGTGATTAAGATGAACGAAACCCCGTGGCTCACACTTGGCACAACCGCCACGTGGAAACGCTAAGGAAAAAAGGTGGTCACGGGCACGTGGCTTAAACTCTGGGTTCTCTTATGCTGAGAATTTATGATCGTCAGCGTTCCTTTTAAAAGTAGGGTTTTAGGGATCCCTGGGTGGCCCAGCGGTTTAGCGCCTGCCTTTGGCCCCGGGCACGATCCTGGAGACCCGGGATCAAATCCCACGTCGGGCTCCCTGCATGGAGCCTGCTTCTCCCTCTGCCTGTGTCTCTGTCTCTCTCTCTCTCACTCTGTGCCTATCATAAATAAATAAAAATGTAAAAAAAAAATTAAAAATAAAAGTAGGGTTTTAGATCAGACGGGCACTAAGCTTATCAAATACTGGCGCTGATGGATATGGGTCTAAAACCAGCTCTTGGACAATGGAAGGTTTCATTTAAACCTCTTTATAAAAAATACTGAAAGTTGGGGCTCAGGATATTCCCCAAAGCAGGTAACAGTGAGATTGCAGCCGCTCCGGGCAGCCCGGGGGGGCTCAGCGGTTTAGCACCACTTTCAGCCCAGGGCCTGATCCTGGGGACCCGGGATCGAGTCCCGCGTCGGGCTCCCTGCATGGAGCCTGCTTCTCCCTCTGCCTGGGTCTCGGCCTCTCTATCTGTTTCTCAAATAAATAACTAAAATCTTAAAAAAAAAAAAAAAAAAAAGATAGCAGCTGCTCTGACCTGCTGCTCTGACCTGCTGGGACCGGTTAGCCGGGAGGGGAAGGGGCGAGGACGCACCTGCTCACCGCCCTGCCCTTCGGGAGCCCAGAGGCGAGCCGGGCCCCACTCCCTGCAACAGGACACGCACGAAGCTGCATCTTTATTTCAGAGGCGGACGAGCACACAGTCACGGGCATCGAGTTTCTGAAATCTGAAGACTCGCAGGGAAAGATAAATGCACTGACTCACACTTAGCCCCGGCCGGAGAAGAGGAAAGAAACTGATGGAACAACCAATTTGCGGTGAAAAATAACTGCACGGAGGGGGGAGGAGGGGGGCAGAGGGGGGCGGTGCCTAGAAGCTTCAAAGTGCCCATGAAAGTGCCCGGGAGCGCCGCGTGCATCTCCTTTCCAGTTACCTGCCTCTCCGGCCCGAGGCCGCACCGTGACTCTGTCCCTTACGTGTCCGGTCACTAGATGGGACAATCGGCTCTGTGGGTCAGAGCCAGTGAGTCGGACCCGCAGCCAGCCCGCCGTGAGGCCGGCGTGTTGCACCCGGTGCACCCTGCCCCCCCCCCCCCCCGGGTGTGCGTCTGCCAGGTCGGTGAGCACCTGCACCCTCCGGAGAGACCCATCAGGGCGCCGGAGCTCCTGGGGCTCACCTTCCCCGGGGCCCCCCAAGTATGTTGGTAAAGCCAAGGCCACGAAAGGTGTCAGCACTACCTAGAGCGTCGCTTCTGCATTTTGAGGGTGACATCTGTCTGGATCCACGTTGCACTGGGTGAGCGCTCACAGATGCCCTGGTAAAGGGGCGCCTCTAGGCATCTAGGGTGCAAACGTCAGGTGCGCCCCAGACCCCAAGGGCCCGCAGAACCCGGGGCTGCTGATGGTGGGGCCCGCCTTAGCCGCTGTCACTCTCACCCGTTACCTCTGACCTCCACCAGCTGCCACTCCCGGAGCGAAATGACCCAGGACGTGCACTGGCACACGCGAAAGCAAACACGGTGCCAACACCCTTGCCCTCCCCCCACCTCCACATTTTGTCAGGGAGCGAGAAGCAGGGACGGCGCTTGAGGACTAGGGTCCCCAAAACACATCAAGAGGACTAGGGTCCCCAAAACACATCAAGAGGCAAGGAGTCATAATCCAGAAGCCTGTGCCTTTGTAAATGTCACGTCAACATCTCAACAGAATTAGAGGACCCCATGCAGGGACCGGCGACCGTCATCGCCCCTCTGTCCTCTGAACAAGCCTGAGAGTGACAGCTCGACACAGACCACCCCCCCACCCGCCCCCGCCGCCACCTGCCCGGGGACCAGGTCCTAACTTTCTCCCCGCTTGTCTCTGCCTTAAACCTCAAAGACGGAAGAAAAGGGGCGCAGGGAAAGAAAGAAACTCACTTGCCGGGTTAAAGTTTCATCCTGAGCCCACGTGAGATCACTTGAGATCACGCAGCAAGTTTTGTCACCAAGGCCGCGACCCGCAGCTGCCTTTGGAAACAGCCAGCGCTCCTCCCGGGCGTCCAGGAGGATTCCGGTCACAGGGGACCCCTCCTGCTCCTGGGAGGCATCCGGCTCCCGACCCGGTTCCTGGAGGGCCTCCGGGAGGCTCCTGGGCTGCAGAGCTGCAGGCACGCTGGCCTCCTGGGGTGTCAGCCGCCGAGCAGGGATCCGTCTGCCCTCTGCCTGCCACCCTTGGGTGCACACGCTGCTCCCGGGGCGCCTGCACCAGCCACCCCCGGCCTGCTCCTCCCGCACACGCAGGGGACAGGTGACCGCTGAGCTCTCGGCGTCAGTTAGCAGCAGGTGCAGCAGGTGCAGCAGGTGCAGCAGGTGCAGCAGGTGCAGCAGGTGCCGCGGCCCCAAAGACCAGCGGGTGCCCTGCTGGCCGCCGGCGCCGCTGCTGAGCGCGGGCCCCTCAGCCTGCCTGGGATGCTCGCTCCTCTCTGGTGCGGCTGCTGCCACTGCTTCACCCCGGCGGCGCTGAGAAGTTTAGCAGCTGACGCTCCATGACAATACTGGTGACGCCTCAACGTAATCCCTTAAGCACCTTCCGCTCCCCTCATTCATTCTCCGCACCCCCCACCAGCCACTTTGTTTAAACAAACCCGCCCTCTCGCATTGAGCTCGGTGCATCTCCACACCCTCCCACCCCCTGCCCCGGGGCTTATAGAAACTTCCCGCACTGCACAGGAGCTAAGAAGGCAGGTTTCAGGTCGGGGAAAGAAAGCACAGGTAAGCGGCACCTGAGGGCATGGCGGAGAATCGCAGCATAAGAAAAGTGACAACATATGTCTTTTTTTTTTTTTTTAAGATTTTAATTATTTATTCATGAGAGACACACAGGGAGAGGCAGAGACACAGGCAGAGGGAGAAGCAGGCTCCATGCAGGGACTTGCTCCCAGGACCCCGGGATCATGACCTGAGCCGAAGGCAGAAGCTCCACCACTGAGGCCCCCCACCCCCCAGGGGCCCCCACAACATATTTCTTAAATACAAGATCCTCACAACAAAGTCACATGTAATCTGGTGGAAACACACTCACACACGGTTATTTTATCATTATTCTATCATCGAAGTCAAGTGCCCCTGCCTCAAGGAATTTGCCAGGCCTGGGACTTAGCATGCCCATCCCGAAATGGGCCCACATGCTCATGTTTACCCTTGGGAAGGAAGAACCTAAAGATGAAAGCAACCGCATGGCTTCTTAGAGCAGTGGTTTTAACAGAGCAAAGGTCCTGAGGTTGCTTGAAAATGACAAGCTCAGGGGCTCAGGGGTTGAGCTTTCTTTTATTATTTATTTATTTATTTATTTATTTATTTATTTATTTATTTATTATTTTTATTTTTATTTTTTATTTTTATTTTTTATTTTTATTTTTTATTTTTATTTATTTTTTATTTTTATTTATTTTTTATTTTTTTATTTTTTTATTTTTTATTTTTTTAGGGGTTGAGCTTTTTAAGAAAAAAATGTACGCATCCCCCAAGGCCTCTAGGCTGTTGCCGTATTTATGTGAATATGTTGGCAGAGGGAAACATCTCACTTCATACTAAATTCACTTTATCTAACAAGTCCAGTTTTCCGAAGGAGAGGAAAAGCGTCTAGAACAATGTGGAAACAATCCAAAGTCAGCCAAATGTGTCATGAACATCAAGCAGAAGAAGATGTATGATTAAATCAAAGACGAATCATAGGTGACCCCCCACCCCCCGCAAAGCCCTGGGGCAGAAGCCAGCTGCTCTTATTTTATTTACAACTCAAACAAACAGAATCACTTGCTTCCTTCCAGGCTCAGAAGCTGGGGGTTTTGTGGGGAGGAAGTGTTAGGGACACACGCATTTCACTGATGTTTTAAAGGTTGAAATATTGATGTTTTAATAAAGATGTCTTCATCAATAATGTTTAAAGAAATCTGAATTTTGTTTGAGGCTTTTTTTTTTTTTTTTTTTTTTTAATAGTCTCACCGAAACACGACGTATGTGGAAAATCCATACCTTGAGACCGCTGGTTGAATAAAGCAGCTGGTGTTACGAAGATTTTTTTTTTTTTTTGAGTAACATGAATTATTAAATGTAGTTTTCATGAATGGCAAAGCCAGTCTCATTCCTGGTGATCTGTAATTATAGCTCTGATACATCACAAAGATAACCGGAACACAGAAAAGTTCATCTCTTCCTCACCTCCGGTGAGGAATTAGATTATTGTGAATTCAACTCTTAAGGGCGGCAATAGTTGATCTTTTCTTTTTTAAAGCACCGTATTTAGGCTTTGGGAAAGAATATACTTTTTTTTTTATTTTATTTTAATAAGATGTAAAAAACGTAGGATAGAGGACAGGATGCGTTTGGGTGGATTTTAGGGACCAATTTAAAAATGCAACAAGCAAAAGGTGATGTATGTATATGAGAAAATTAATTGTACGATATCATTCCAGTACATTTTGTTGTACATTTTAGTCCTGTTTACTTTCTCTTCATTGTTGATAAGAGGATGCGAACTGTGTACAGTTTCCAGCTAGTTACCCATATTAGAGAAGAACTACACAAAGAGTATTAGAAGAAAAAAAGAGAGAGAGAGAACATTTGTGAATTGCAGTTGTCAAAAAAAAAAAAAATAGCCTAGCTGGCCTTATTTGTGAAGCATAATTGCTTTTAGCATATGGAAGTATTTTTTCACATTTTCTTTGTATAAAATTTGTATTAAACTTAAATATCTTTTTTGATGATGGTGTTTCTTTGTGACTGAGCCAGTGGACTCGCACGGTATGCTCTTTTGGGTTCCACCCCCTCCCCCCGATTTTTTCAGATTCTTCACCTTTTTTTAATTAAACTGTTTTTGGAAAAAAATAAAAAATAAAAAAATAAAAATAAAAATGCAACAAACATTAAAAAATAAAAAATAAATAAAATAAATAAAAATGCAATAAACAGGGACACCTGGGTGGCTCACAGTTTTGCCCCTGCCTTCAGCTCAGGTCGTGATCCCAGGATCCAGAATCGAGTCCCATGTCAGGCTCCCTGCGAGGAGCCTGCTTCTCCTCTGCCTGTGTCTCTGTCTCTCTCTCAGTCTGTGTCTTTCATGAATAAATAAATGAATCTTAAAATAAATAATAAATAAATAAATAAATAATAAATAAATAAATAAATAATAAATAAAAATGCAATGAACCAAAGGGAAAAGTCATTGAAAAAAAGCCATTACCTTGAGACAATGGGGAATAAATGCTATCGACTTCTTTACAGCTTTTTTCTCTTTTTCTCTCTCTCACACACATTTGTTTTTAATTTTTAAAAATATTTTACTTACTTTAGAAAGAGAGAGAGGAGCTTTAGCCCTTGGTGGGGGAAGAGGGAGAGAGAGAGAGAATCTCCAGCAGATTCCTCCCCACACAGGGAGCCCGACCTGGGGCTCGATGTCATGACCCTGAGATCACGACCTCAACCAAAACCAAGAGTCGGAGGGACTCTTAGCCAACTGAGCATCAAACAGTTGCTCAATCAACAGTTGATCAATCAACATCAAATTGAATCCCACTGTGCAACACATTTTAACACCTTTTTTTTTTTTTTAACAAAATGCCATGGACATTCCTTTTTGGTCAATACATGTGTATCTAAGGGATCATAATTAATATTTCATATATATATGCACATATATAATTTATTTCACAAACTACTTATGTTTTGACGTTTCGTTTCTAATTTTAATATATTTGTAGAGCTATCTTTTATTCTACTCTTTCAGCAGAACATTCTAGGAATGGAGACGACGGGTAGAAGGGAGCTGGCCATTTGCTGGTATCACGTGAACTCTTACAGATGACACCTGATGAGGTCTGCGTGTATCTGAGCATCCTGAACGACCTACGTTCCAGGAAGGCTGGGCCCTGTTTATGTCTCTACACCCTCTACCTCCCTCCATGTGTCTCAGGTGCCAGGTTACACCTGAAGCTCCAACATCCCCAATATGCCCTCAAAGCGAATGGGTTAAAACACTGTAAGACGCTCCTCTTGCAGTGAACTGTATGGGCCTTCCCTTCCCTTAGCACTATGGGAAGCAGAGGTGTAGCTCGTACTGGTCAGATTGGAGGACGCAGGATTACGAAGGGTCAGCAGCCACCAACCAGGACAAGCAGAGGCCACCCAGAGCTCTCGAATCAGAGAACACAAATGTCCTGTGTGAGAGACACAGAGACCCACGAACCACCATGGGCCAACTTCCCAGGACTGGGAGGAGAATTGAAACTGAGTGAAGAAAACACATTCTCACAGCATGATGGGGACGGAGGGTGAACTTCAGGATGGGAACACGGTAATGGGGACCCATAACTAACTCAAAAGTTGGGGGGGGGAATCCCAGCAAAGAGGACTGAGTCATCGTGTTGCGCAGAAAGAACAATCAGGAAGGCTGGGAGCTGTGAGGAGCTGGGGACTGGGACTACTGGGGGGGCTCTGGGCCCGCATCCTCCGGCCAGCTGGTAACTGGCTCACCTGGCTTCATCCTCTTCACACAGCAGGGAAAAAGCAGAGCCTTTTCGAAGCTGCTTGCTGTGTTGCTAAAGAGCCTGCTCTTCTCCACACACATCATGCCTCCTCCAGGTTCGGCGGAGATGCCTCAGGTTGGGGAGGCACATCGGCATCACATGCAAGTGTCTGAGATCCGACCGTCGTATGACCTCGACCTACCTCCTTAGCCTCTCTGAGACTCTGATTTCTAATCTGGATGTTAAAGTAGGAATAGTACCTAGACCTCACAGGCTCATGAGGATATTTAAATGGGATATATTTTGCAAATACTTAGAATTTACCGGGTTATTGCATATCTATGGGGAGTTTTAGGTATTGATTTTATCATTGTAACACAAAGTTTGGTACGATTAGGTGACAGGGGCAGCCAAGAGAGTGTCAACCCCTGTGGGAAAGTCCAGATAAAGCAATCCCTAAATCCAGTGCTTTAAAATTTGGTTTTTACCATGTAGACAGAAGGAAGTCACTACAGAATTTCAGGCCAGGAAGTGGTGTGATTGGTTTTGTTGTGTGTTCTACGTTTTTATTTGCCTAAAGGTCACAGGGTGATTGTTGAAATGCAGATTCTCGGGGAGGCCCTGAACCAAAAGGCCTGACATGGGCCTAAGAGGGTGCCGCTGATGCTACGCCCATGGGCACTCACTGCACGCCAGACAGTGAGCTCCTGGCCAGAGCTCCAGGCCACTCAGGAGGTTCCCAGCGGTGCTACATAAACCTTGTGCAACACAAGGCTCCTTGATGTCTAAGCTTCAATTGTCCCATATGGGGGAAAAAAAAGTGATAAAAGTAGTCTTTTGAGATTAAATAGAATGTGCCTACAAGGTCTTGCTTCGCAGGATGCCAGGCATATATTATGTGCATTCACGGCATACAAGAAGTGCTCAACAAATGTTAGCCATGCAGTGATGACCGTGTTTTGTAGGATGAGGGGAGAGAGAAGAGCCTCAGCAGTTACAGAGGCGAGTTTGAACCCTGGGCTCTACTTGACCACTCTGAACCAAGGTCGGTCGCGGTGAAGGTGTGTGGGGAGGGGTTGACCGGGGCTAATGAAGCATGTGTCTCCCTCGCAAGTTCGTGTGGCCCGACTTGGGCCATGTCCTTCCAGATCGAGAGGCACCTTTTTCTTCCCACGAAAGCAATGTCATGCCCTTCACTGCCCAGATCTGGCCAGAGACGCCCTTCCCTAACCCCCATGAGGGTCTGAGTGGGCTGCACCTCCTGCCTGTAACAGAGCGGTCGGCTGTAAGCGACAAGACATATAAAGTGCCCAGCACAGCGCCGGACAAAGTAGGCTCGATCTTTAAGCAACAACAACAAAAATAAACAAATAAATGAATAAACAAACAAACAAACAAACAGTAGCTGATCCATCGCACAATGCATGAAACTCGGTAGCCTTTACTAAGGAAGAAATTAGCCATCTTAAAAGCTTTGGAGTGATTTTTGACATTGCAAACATTTTTAACATTCAAAAACATTTAAACATTGGGCAGCCCATGTGGCTCAGTGGGTTAGCACCACCTTTGGCCCAGGGTGTGGTCCTGGAGACCCGGGATCGAGTCCCGCGTCGGGCTCCCTGCGAGGAGCCTGCTTCTCCCTCTGCCTGTGTCCCTGCCCCCCGCCCCGTCTCTCATGAATAAATAAATAAACAAATCTTTAAAAAAAAATCATTTAAACATCGAAGAAGAGGATTTCATTTATGTCAGAACCTGAAAAAATATTATATGTAGAGTGAACAATGATTCTTTAAAGTCAGTCGACAATGGAGACGTGGATATGCAAATTATAGTATGTGACGTTACGGAGAGTTAGGTAGCCTTTAAAGTCCTAATTATGGAATCCATGAAAAATTGGGGCAAAATAAATGGTCAAATTTTAAAGCCAAAAAAAATAGTACTCATCCTCTCTTGGAAAATGCATTGGGACATGTACATATGCTCATGGGCTGGCCATATAGTGGGGGGTAGAAATGTGGTGGGATCGTCACAGAGAAACCACAGTAGATTCCCTCCAAATATGTCTTTTAATGAACTGTTGTCTCTTACCTTCCTTTTTAGTGCTTGTTATTCTCACCCACCTCCTTTACTGCAGATCACCATTTGACTATGTATAAGACACATTTTTGCTTGTACTTGTGCAAAATGTGTATTTTGTGTTATTCTAAAGAGCCTCACAATTAATTATATTAGCATCTTGTGAGAGTTTTTTCATAAACATGAATGTGGCACATTTTACAGAGCAACGGGATACGCGTAATGCTCGGCTGCAGGCCAGAATTCAGCTACATTCTACACACAGCTGTGAAGATTACCATAAACTTTTGTGTCCCTGCCAGTTCATCTGTGCCCTGGGATTTAATGAACAATAAAAAGCAAATAGCTGGTCAAAGATACACATTTTATTTTCTCCATCTATTTTTTTTTTTTTTGGAATTTGACTGAATAGTAGGTTTATAGTTTACCTACAAACACCAGGTTTATATTATATTTTAATGCACAGCTACTTTTCCTGTTTTCAAGAGATTTGGAATGTTGCTCACTGCATTTACGAGCTCTTTGGAAATTTGTACACTAACTAAATAGAATGTTCTGTGTGGGCTTTTGACAATAGTTTGCTGGTAGGAAGCATCTCAGGGTATCTGATTAAAGTTAAGCAAACCAATCCTAACTCATCAGTATTCTCAGATATACATCTCATTGAGGAAACAAGACATAAGAGGATTTTGTCCATCCTTCCAGAATGAGGACTGAGTCCTTGAGTCAATAGGAGATTCAAAGTAAAGGGAAGCTGACGACTTCTTTCCTCTTCTTCCTCTTTCTTTCTTCTCCTTCTTCCTTCTTCTCCTTCTTCTTCTCCCAGATTAAAGCTTTAGTAAACAAAAACTTCAGGATATTATTCAAATAGGCTTGCTCATTACAACCAGTGTCTCACCAAGTTGCCTGGGATCAAGCCTTTCTAGGCTTGTTACTGTCCGTGGTTATCTAGAGTGGAGACTCAAAGGTAGCGGAAACAAGGACCACACAATTAACCCTCGACCAGCGACCTGGGGGCTGGGGGTCATTGGTGCTCACACCATAATTCGTGACTTTGCTTTGTGCAACTTTAGTCTTTATTTTGGTTTTTTTTTTTTTTAATTTTTATTTATTTCTGATAGTCACAGAGAGAGAGAGAGAGAGAGGCAGAGACACAGGCAGAGGGAGAAGCAGGCTCCATGCACCCGGAGCCTGATGTGGGATTCGATCCCGGGTCTCCAGGATCGCGCCCTGGGCCAAAGGCAGGCGCCAAACCACTGCGCCACCCAGGGATCCCTAGTCTTTATTTTGATACCCTTTTATTGTCAGGATTCAAGGCAGCTGTAGTTAACAAAGGTGTTTTGTTTTTCCTTCCTTCCTCTCTCCTTCCTTTCTTCCTTCCTTCCTTCCTTCCTTCCTTCCTTCCTTCCTTCCTTCCTCCCTCCCTCCCAGAACTCGACTGTTTTATAGTTCCAGGGATAAGAACAGCATTATCTCCAGTTAATACTTAGCTGTGCTGAGTTTCCAATAGGTGGATTATTATTTTAGAAGAACAATTTGGGGATACCATACAGTAGTTCAAGGACACTGATGAAAACGATAACTGATTTCATAAACATAGTTATGTGTGCACATACGCAATGTGACTAAAATACGTGAAGATGCTGAACTGCTCACAGTATTTTTTTAAAACCTAATTCTTAAAGAGCGTTGAATTTAGAGTGAGACATTTATCTCCATGTACATCTAATGGACTTTCAAAAGTAACAATTTTAAGTTTGGATGAAATTATAAGATTAAACTATTTGAGTATTTCTCAAAAAAAAAAAAAAAACAACAAGATTTTATTTACTTATTCATGAGAGACACAGAGAGAGAGGCAGAGACATGGGCAGAAGGAGAAGCAAGCTCCATGCATGGAGCCTGACGTGGGACTCGATCCCAGGACCCCGGGATCCCACCCTGAGCAGAAGGCAGATGCTCAACCACTGAGCCACCCAGGCGTCCCTATTTGACTATTTCTCACCGTTTAAAATCTTCTGAAACCAGAAAAAATAAAACTAAAAAGAAGTGTAGATAATAATTGATATAAAATATTTTCTGAATGCCAAATGCTTATTTTTTTAACCTGCTTTATACTTGCCTTAAGGATAGTTTTCCTAAAAGGTGAAATGTAGATATTATAAAATATTTTGTTGCTTTAAATAGAAAAACAATGTGTTACCCAGGCTGCCCCGTTTCCATTCCAAGTCTCCCATGCTGGACCTATTGGTATAGCATTGTTGTGTAACAATTTTGCAGACATTTATCTGCTTAGAACAACACACACACACACACACGTATTACCTCCTGCTTCGTAGGGGTCATGGGCCCAGGCCAGGGCCCCACACAAAGCTATCATTGAGATGTTGGTGGAGTTCAGCTAAGAAAATAATCTGTTTACAGGTTCATTTGGGTTATTTGGCAGAGTTGGTCTGGTCCTGACTCTATGACTGAGGGTCCTGGTCAGTGGTTGTGTACAGAGGCTAGAGGATGCCGTTGTTTCCTTGGCCCCATGGCCTCTGGCCAATTTGCAGCGTGGTTCCTGGCTTCCTCCAGGCCAGCAGGAGAAGCTCTCTCCGTGTATGAGCAAGAAAAAGCCTTCCATTTCTCCCACAACATCATTGCAAGATTGGCAGCCCGTCAGCCTTGCCATATCCCACTGGGTATATGTGAGTTCCCCCAACCTTCAAGCGGAGGGGTTGCTGCATGCCAGCAGGTGGCGGGGACCACGCTGGGTGACTCCCACTGCACCTAATACACACGGGTGGTCACAAAACCATAACTGTGTTAGCATAAATCGTAACTTAATAAAGTGATTGAAGATTCTGATCAGAGCAATATGTTTGAAAAATCAGGGATCCCTGGGTGGCGCAGCAGTTTGGCGCCTGCCTTTGGCTCAGGGCGCAATCCTGGAAACCCGGGATCAAATCCCACGTCGGGCTCCCGGTGCATGGAGCCTGCTTCTCTCTCTGCCTGTGTCTCTGCCTCTCTCTCTCTCTCTCTCTCTCTCTCTCTGAGTGTGACTATCGTAAATAAATAAATTTAAAAAAAAAAGAAAAAGAAAAATCATAGGACATTTCAATATGTAGAACTATGCTACTTTATCAGAAACAACAATATAATAAAACTCCTACTGAAATCCAAGCAGGTTGATACTGAAATAGTTGAGACACTTAAGATCAGGGTTGTTGAAAAAAGAAAAAAAAAAAAAAAAGATCAGAGTTGTTGAGGAAAACTTTCCAAAAATAAATAGAAAAAGTTAGAAGAATCTCAATGTAATCTGAAGTTACATGCAACAGAGGTACTTAGGGATCACATAAGTTGTGTCTACCATGAATGAAAAGTTTATACAATTTGTTAAGGACTCAGGAACATTTTTTTTTTTTTTTTAGGAGTAGGTAAAAATAAAGCTTCCGTTAGGTTTGCTTTGTTTCCTCACCTTCCATAAAATCCTGGGGAAGATTACGAAAGCATCCTAAACCTTGAACCTAAAGCCTATTACTAAGGATAGTGTGTGTGTGTGTGTGTGTGTGTGTGTGTGTAAAAGAAATGCAGACATACACACATGAAGCCATTCAGTGGGCACTGATGGGATCATTTTGGTCATTTAAAGTGTTCTTTATTGGACTCGAGGTGATAGGGAAACAAGAGTTCCACAAATCACTGTCCTCACCCTGCCCCATGGGAACTTGGAAAGAAGCCTCAGCATCACATTTTGCTGACTTTAAAATGGTCTCAGTTATCTACAATTCTAAAACCATAATTTTTAAATTCATACACATTTTATAGTCCTTCAGGAGCCCCGCTGCAGCAAATACTTTCTTTCTTTCTTTCTTTCTTTCTTTCTTTCTTTCTTTCTTTCTTTCTTTCTTTCTTTGTTTTGTTTTTAGTGGTTGTTTTGTTTTAGGCTGGTACTTTTTTTTTTTAAGATTTTATTTATTTATTCATGAGAGACACAGAGAGCAAGAGAGAGGCAGAGACCCAGGCAGAGGGAGGAGCAGGCTCCATGCAGGGAGCCCGATGCGGGACTCAATCCCAGGTCTCCAGGATCATGCCCTGGGCCAAAGGCAGGTGCTAAACCGCTGGGCCACCCGGGCTGCCCTAAGCTGGTACTTTCTATGCCAGAACCAACATTAGATACATTTGTATAAATATTATTTTTAGATGACGAATCGCAAAGGTTTGCTGTAACTCAGAGGAAGTACTGATTTACCCAAGTTTGTCTTTGACCCAGTAACCACTACTTGAGTCCATTTCAAGGAGCAAAATTTGGAGAGACAGACTTGTTCTCCAAGTTCATAAGTGAGTCCATGCGGCCTTCCTGTCCTTCCTGCCTCTCGCCTCTCCCCCAGAAGCAGTGACTGACCAGCATGTTGGGGGAAAGCTGCCATTCAGTCAAAGCAACGGGCTTCTCCAAACAAGACTCTGGGGGCCAAGGGGACACACAGTCCAAGTCATTCCTGTAGCCAGAGAGCTGCTTGTCCCCTACAGGGGGGACGATGGCAGCACAGGCTCTGCTCTCCATGGAGAGCCCAGCTGGTTTCTCTCTGAGCATCCCACAGCCACCTTTTGGGGCCGCTGCCGGTAGCTGGATCTTAAAGGATTATGGAGAGTTGATTTATTCCTTGGCAATGACTTAGATCTCTCCAAAAATGTGTATTATTCCCTTGAATCTGCATCCTGCTAGAGTGAAGGAATTTAGAACTGCTTTACAGCTTCGTTTAAAAGAGCTTCCTAATTTCCATAGCAACAGATCACCAAGTCACATATTTTGGAACAAGGTCAAGTTTGCCTCCAGACTCAACTGACAGGACAGGGTAATTCTGCAGTTAATGGAAACACGCGAGAGATAGAGAAGCGGGGATACCTTCCAAGAGACTCAGACTTTTAACTACACTCTCATTCAGTTTTATGTTGAATCAACTCTACAGAGAACTTAAATAATTGAAAAACAAACGCATTGCGCTAAAAAGGGACACTGGCAGCCTGAGAAACGATATTTTTCTTCCTCATCCAGATGACAAAAACTGACATAAGTATGGCCATGCTAAAAAAGAGTATGGATTACACTGGGGGGATACGCTTCACACATTGTTAAGGTGTGAATATTGTTTTTCGGCTTTTACACCACCACAGAGTCTCTTGTTCTAGGATGCTAGGCAAGCCTTCGATTCCAGAATTGTCAGAGATAACTGCAATCTTAATCACGCTCTTGTCAACATTCTCCGTTAGTAGCATCGTCTTAGATTGGACTCCCCTTAAAGGTATAGGTGAAAGTTAAAGGAAATGTAGAATCCAGTCTATTGACAGCATCGTTCCCTCTGCAATTCTCATATGATCCTGAGTGAGTCAACGGATGCCAATTCTGGAGAAGTTCATAAGGGATGTCCCAGAAAGCAAAGAAACTATGTAAATCCTCTAAAATTTAACCATTGCTATGTTAAGTGCCAACAAAGTCAATAAGAAATCATCAGCCTGGCAAACATATTTCAATGAAATGACAGTGAAATCCAATGTCCTGGGGAGAGGTAGGTTCATCACACCCTTATTTGCATGGTATGATCACCACAGTTTCCAGACCTGCTCTTAACCCACACATACTCTATCTGAAGAAGTGATGCTTCATGTTTCTTGCTCAATAGCGAGCCCTAGGGAGGTGCGGGGCACAGGTGTGGGGACCAGCAACAGGGTAGTAAATAGGACAGGTGAGGACAAGCGCACAAGAGAGCGGGTATTCCTCAAAATGAGTGTGGATCGTAGGAAGAGGGAAAGGCAGGAAAGCAGGTGATGGACAAGGCAAGGGTGATGCTGTCACGTTACTCAAGCCAGAAACCCCCCCTTGGTACAGTGAAAACAAATGTGGCTACGTTCCAATCAGTGGCTTCTGCTCTTTAGAGGACATGTTAATTCAAACCATGAGTGGTTGCAGCAGTCTACAAATAGAGTTCAGAGGAAACGGCCCTTACGGACAGAGCAGATACCTCTCTGCTTCAATCTGATCAAACATCTAATACACTTTCTCCTGAAAAGTAATCGTTTCTTGAGTGTTTTCTCAAACTGCATGCTTTTAAATAATCCCCAAATGCCCCCCAATGCCCCCCCACACACACATATAAGGTTGAGAACCTCTAGTCAATTTTCAAAAATCAATGATAAACAGAGATCTGGAGTTCCTTCACTGTCACCCTCAGGACTCCTTGGACAGGAAGATCTATGAGTAATATTGGGGCATAATACATCTCCGATTCTCATTCTTCATGTCAGAAGCCTTATTGTTGTTGTTGTTGTTGTTGTTGTTGTTGTTTTCTTTTACCCTTCATACACCCAAGAACAAGTCCACTTATTATCCCAACTCTGGTACGTGATCTAGAATTTCCCTCACCATAGTTGTGGATTGCTGCCGACGTACGATCCTAAACTGACATTAAGAAGCGTGTGGCATCTGCCTCACTGTGTTCCGGTGGTTTGGCTGTTCGTCTACCAGAGATGGACATTATTTTTTTTTAAAGATTTTATTCATTTATTCATGAGACACACAGAGAGAAAGGCAGAGACACAGGCAGAGAGAGGAGAAGCAGGCTCCATGCAGGGAGCCCGATGTGGAACTCGATCCCGGGTCTCCAGGGTCACACCCTGGGCCAAAGGCAGACACTCAACCACTGAGCCACCCAGACGTCCCCAGAGATGGACATTATCCATATACCTAGACATAACATTTTACAGACTTCCAATTCATATACTTGCTAAAAAAAATATCTGATCCGCATTTTATCATTATAAGGAGAGGCTTATTAATATTATTAATGAATATTAATATTCATTAATATTCACTCAATTCCCCTCTCTGAAGGAACACACACACATTCATATTACCTGATTCATAAATAAAAATATAATACAAAAAATCATATAATTTTATAATTGTATAAAATTATGTAATTTTGTTGGTTCTCAAATCTCTTGAATTGACCCAAATATAGTCTAATCTAGATTTCATCCTAAAACAGGTCAAACATTAAAAAAAAAACTAATCAAGTTCGACCCCCCAAAAGACATGACTATATTCTGCTAACCTGCATTAATAAGGGGCCCTAATGTGAGAATATGCATGGAAGCTGATCTTCTTTTTGCAATGGTAACAGAACTTAGAATTGTAATCGTAGAACTAGAATTTGAATTTGCAACCTAACTGAATCCGGAGTAAAACGTATTTTGTTTTGTTTTCAAAGTACAGGCCAATTAGTCAGGAAATAGATCTGATGAAAGCAAGTTGTTGATGATCCTCTATCTCAACAATATTTTAAGCTTTGGGGTAATATAAGAAGAGCCTTGACATTCTTAATAAGATCATAACTTTGTAGTGCATGGTGGATAGGAAGAGAAGAGCAAAAATGATCTGTGGTGATACATAAGAGGACTCCAGCATGCATCTACAGTTACAGGTTTGAAGACTATTTTTGTATAAAATTTTCCTTATAGTTGTTATATTTCTTTTTTAAATGAGTTTCTGAAATATGTTGCAAATTTTCTACATTATATATATACAGGAGTAAGTGCCTGGGGGTTGCTGGAGGGGAGGTGGGTGGGGGGATGGGGTAACTGGGGGATGGGCATGAAGGAGGGCACGTGATGTGATGAGCACTGAGTGTTAGATGCAACTGATGAATCACTAAATTCTACCTCTGAAACTAATAATACACTATATGCTAACTTGAATTTAAATAAAATCCAAAAAAAACATAGATGTAACCAAATCTTTGGCAAGATGAACACATCTGAACATTTTCTTCAGGCATTTCATTCTAATAGCATTTTCACATAATTAAAAGGAATACTTTTACCTGAGAGAAACTTCTGAGGGAAGAAACGCAGATTGTCCAGGGGTCCAAGCTCTGACTCCTCTGCATCAGTTGAGGTGTACGTATGATTTAGTTAATTTCGTGGATTATTCCCTTTCACTGGGCAGTTCTGTGTTAACATTCTCTGGGTTGACGATTTCCAAGAACGAGTGCATTCAGCAATAATTCAGTGATAGCTGCGTGATTAACATTTCACAACTCACTGGTACTCTTGGATTTATCTCAGCACAAAGTAAATAACTTCATTGTCAGGGAGTCAAAAGAGATGAATGAGACCACTTGTCCTAAAAACAGTTTTAAAAACCATGCTTTCTTCAGAATAGGTTTTTTTTTTTTTTTTTACATTTGCTCAGAACTTCACCTCCAATCCTAGCATACTTCAACAGATTTCAAATTGCTAAGGAAGCATAACTCTAAGTCCTTCTCCAAGATAAGTGCATCTTCATAACTCTTAATTCATCAAGGCGGTAAGATAGGTCACTAACAGGAGTGATGAAATGTTATGAGACTGCCAGCTATAAAACGTTTTCGTACCACAATCTCTTATATCAAACATGTACCCAACCGAGAAGAATAAGGTTTCTCTTCCACATCTTTTACATTCTCTCCCAAACCAGCTCAGAAGACAAACAAACTGAAAGATACAGAAAAAAAAAAAAAAAAAGTAAATAAAATCACTGGTTGTTCCCAGCTATGTCTTTCTCCTTTTCTCCCTTAAATACCAAACACTTTTCAAGATGGCTGGACCTCCCACTTACAGCTCTAACAGGTGAATGTGGATTCTATCACCTAGGGAACATCTCCCTGCCTCTCATCCAGGTCCTACATCCTCAATCTTCTCCTCCCTTCCAATTAGTATTTCATGGAACCTCTGACTCTGTCCTACAGGAGCGCCTTGCGTTCCCAGAAACCACACGCTCCTGGTGGTCTCCTGTGGCTCTGCTGTCCCCTTCCAGCCTTGTTAGTAGCTCTTTTTCTCTCCACCTTTAAATTTAAAAAACAAACAAACAAAAACAAACAAAACAAAAAAACAGTAACAACACTAAGGTCCTAGCTTAGGCTCTCTTCTCAGTGATGAACCCTCTCTCCCGTCTTAGGGATCTGTCCACTCCAGCACATGGATTTGCCAGGGGAGACAACGACTTCCAAGCTTTCATGTCTAGAGCGTATCTCCATCCCCATATCATATCTGCTTATTAGACATCTCCATTCAGATGTGCCAAAAATTCACAAGAAGCGTGGATACTCCCCATCGCCTCCACTCTCCGCTACAGCGTTTACGCAGCCAGTGTTCTCCCTTTACATGAAGATAGTCCCATCTGTATAATCGCTTGAGTCAGAAATCTGGAAGCCACTCTGGGTCCCTAACGTTTTCTCACTTCCCCTCAAATCGAGGGGAACAGGTCCAGAACATATTTCACATTCATTCTTTATTCTCCGACCACTGGGCATCACGATCATTGCTCTTCAAAACTGGAGCCAAAGACTCCAAACTCTCCATTCCTGCCTCTCTTCAATCTACTCTGCATATTGCAGAGGGATATCTGAAAAGCATTTCTGATTGAGTCACTGTTTAGTGACATTTTATTTATTTATTTATTTATTTATTTATTTATTTATTTATTTATTTTTATTTTTAGTGACATTTCTGATTTAAGTCACCACTTAGAATCCATTCATATTTTCTGCAGTCTCTTAAAATGTGGCCTCATTCTTCTCTACAGAGTCACTTCACAGCGCTCTTCTCTTGACTGTATACATCAGTGACTGAACATGTTCATGTAGTGCTCACAAATGCTATTTTTTTCTGCTGGAAAAAAAATGATTTTTATCTCCTGCCCACACTCTGTACACATACTATACGCCCAACTAATTTTTATCTGTTCCTAAATTCTTAAATATTTCAAGCTCCTGAACATTTAAACTACCTTATTCTCTAAGCTACTGTATATGTCTCCATAATACAACATTGTGTATTTTGTTATTTATTCCTATATTTGTTGTTCAGTGTCGATCTTGTCCACGGGATCACAAGTGTGATAAGACCAAGAACTAGGGCTCCCTTTTAATCCCAGCACAATGACTGGAAGTATCTGTTTAATTGAATGTTTTTTTTTTTTAATAATAATTTTACTTGATGGAGAAAATATGGAAATGTCAATACAGAAAAAAGAATTAAACATGTGTATGTAACATGTAAGACCTTTGACCAAAATACCTGCATGTGATTTTTATGTAATTCTCACAATAATGTCACAATGTAATCGCCTTAGTCAGTTTGGGTGGCTCTAACAAAAATACCACAGACTAGAGTGGCTGGAGTAACAAATGTTTATTTCTCATAGGTCTGGAGGCACGGTTGAGTTCTTGGTGGAAGCACTCTTCCCAATTCATAGAAATACACCTTCTTGCTGTATCCTCACGGGAGGGAGGGGGCAGGAAGGGGGAGAGAGAACGCATGCTCTAGTCCCTTCCTCCACCCTTTGGGGTACCAATCCCAACCAGTCCCCATACAGGGGCTCTACTCTCATGACCTCATAGAACCTTAATGACTTCTCAAAATCCCAACCTCCAAATACCATCACATTGGGAATTAGGGCTTCAACATATGGATTTGGGGGGGGAATCAAACATTCAGTCCATGGCAGCAGTCAATATTATTTCCATGATTAGAGAAAAGAAAGCTGAGCTCAGAGAGAAATGATCTTGGAATGCCTTGCAGGTGGTAAATGGTGAAGTCCTAACCGTACGATAGGTCTTTTCTGATCCAGCCACCACTTTCTACAGCAGAACAAAGGCTCTTATTGTTCCCTTCCTACTCCATACATCAGCTCTAGTGCATTACTGCTGTCCCCCCACTACATATGTTCCCGCTTCGGGGTCTGTCTACCTGGTTCCACATCTCCTACAACACTTTTTCTCTCTTGATCTTCACTCCAACTCCTAGACATGGGACATTTGGCTTCACCCTTGGATCTTCAACATCTCAGCTAGAGTCAGCAATACGACAGCTTCTTTATCTCACCCAATCCTTAGTGAAATGATTCTCTTGGGGGCAACCAGGTGGCTCAGTGGTTTAGTGCGACCTTCAGCCCAGGGCCTGATCCTGGAGACCTGGGATCAAGTCCCACGTCAGGCTCCCTGCATGGAGTCTGCTTCTCCTTCTGCCTACGTCTCCACCTCTCTCTCTCTTTCTCTTTGTGTGTCTCTCATGTATAAATAAATAAAATCTAAAAAAAAAAAAATGCTCCTCTTGTACACCAGTAGACCACCAGGAACATATATCCTATGTAGTAAATGTTTACATATCTCCTCCGTAAACTGCAAGCTCCTACGTTGTCCTTAGCATTATATTCCTGGTACTTAAGGAAGTGCCTGACATATGGAAAATGCTTTCTAATATATCCACATGGTATTAAATAAATGGATGCAAAAGCCCGTATTCAAATGCAGGTCTGCCTCTTTCATTGCTCATGACTTTGCAGTGCATGCAGAATAATTGGGAATGGTTGTAACTGAAATCTAGTGGATCATTTGAGGTTCCATGAGATGCTGAGTGAGAAAGAAAGACATAATTATTAAGTTAGAATCATTTCAAGGCACTTTATTAGTTGTTTAGGGAACAACCATTTCAAAGCACCAGAAGGCTAACATAAATCACTGTGTCAAAACACCAGCCACGTTCATGGACATAAAGGTTTTTCAAAGGGAAATGAGAAAACTAACACTTTTTTATGCCCTTTGATTTATGTGGGCAGGGGGAAAAAAAAAAAAAAAACTATTCTCAACTCAACAATATATTTGTGGTCATTCCTAAGAGAATAAACAAAAGCTACAGAAATGTACTTTTGTTAGACCAAAATAAATGAAATAAAAATAATATATAAAATTAACAGTAAGTAAATGTGAATATCTCCCCATAGGGTAGACTTACACAGGTCTGCTATATTACCATGCTGTGATTAAAAAAAAAAAGGAATAAAAATATGCAACAAAGAAATACTCCTTAGATGATTACAGGATAGATTATTTTCCTTAAGGATTTTTAAATTTGTTTTAGAGAGGGAGAGGGTGGAAAATTAGTTGGTGGGGGGTGTGGAGGGAGAGGGAGAGAATCTTCAGGCAGACTGTGCTGAGAGCAGAACTAAGCAGGTGGGGCTGGATCCCAGGACCTCGGATCTTGACCTCAGCTGAAACCAAGAGTCGGAGCCTTCACAGACTGAACCACCCAGGAGATGCTGGGCCACCCCAGTGTCCCATCAGGGGTGCCCCTCTCCTTCCATGGCTTTATTATCTAATGGTATAAAATGTGGTGATTTGACCGTTTCAAGGCACACTCACCTCATGGTACCCTCCTCTTTACTTCATGGGCTGCAGTGTTACCCAACAGAAGCTCATATATTTCCTTTTATCTTAATAAAAGTAAGCCTTCCCTTCTGTGTATTCTTTGAATTAACACGTTGACTTCTTTGTACTTAGCTGTAGTGAAAGCAACCTAAACCCTAGCTATCATCCATGCAAATCTTCGAACAAGGGCCAGACTTTGGTGTGATCTGCCTCATTAAAATACTATTTAAATTTTTTTTAAATAAAAAATAAAATAAAATACTATTTAATAGGGACACCTGGGTGGCTCAGTGTTGAACATCTGCCTTAGGCTCAGGTTGTGTTCTCTGGGTCCTGGGATCGAGTCCCACCTGCTTCTCCTTCTGCCTATGTCTTTGCCTCTCTGTGTCTCTCATGAATCAATAAATTAAATCTTTAAAAGAAAAACTATCTAATATACTAAGAAACTGCATTATAGTTCTGACATTAAATGTACAGAGTATATTAAAGGAAACGTCCAGAAAATTCAATATGAGAATATAATGCAATAAGGTCTTTCTGTGTGAAAGCGTCCATGGTATACTACACCTGAGGAGTCGTCTTAGAAGCTCTAAAAATAATTGAGCTACGTGGTATAGAACAATCTCCATGAATCTTTTACAGTCAATGTTATCATCTCCACTCTAAGAATGAGAAATGCAGCCTTGATGATACGGAGTTAACTTCCTGGGATCAAACAGCTGCTAAATGGTAAAGCAAGATAATCAATCTTCCTGTCTCCAAAACTCACATTCTTAATCATCTCTCTCAGTGGCCTCAATGTTAAAGAAATCCAAAGTCAGTATTAATTTGCCAGAGAGGCAAGATTCATCCTGTGGCCCAGAGCATCACTTCAATACCGCCGCCCTGGATCTTTACCAATGAGACACTTCCATTGGTAAGTGAAATATTAGCAAGATGCAAAATTGATGGTTATTTCAATAAATTCTTCACACCAAATCTACTAATGAATGACACACCATGCCCTTGGAGTGACTATGAGGCCCACAGAGGGCCTTAACCCAGTGTATTCTTGTACAGCCCATCATCCCATTTCCATACACAAAATGCTGGCGTTACCAAGAGTGTTAAAGCGCTCATATGGTGACACAACACCCGGAAGGTCTTTTCATTTTGCTAGGCTCATGTGTATCTGTTACCACTATTACAATCCACTTTATATTCATACATATGTTAAAAGCATACAATTCATTCTCTCTTTAATTATAATTATTTATGCGCCTAAACACCTCAGAGGACAGGAAACCACATTAAGGAAGGGAAGGAAGGGACACTATTTCATTCTTATTTATATCTTCCTGGCTAATAAGCACACAACTTAGTACATATTTGCTACTGCAAAGTCTGTTGTATCAAAATCTAGATTTTTTTTTTTTAAGATTGTATTTTTTGGGGACGTCCTGGGATCGGGCTTTCTGTGAGGAGCCTGCTTCTCCCTCTGTCTATGTCTCTGCCTCTCCGTCAGCGTCTCTCATGAATAAATACATAAAATCCTAAAAAAAAAAAATATTTATTTGGGAGAGAGACAGAGATAGTGACAGAGATAGTGAGAGAGAACACTAGTGGGAGGCAGGAGGAGAAGCAGGCTCCCCAACTCAGGAATTAATCCCAGAACCCCGGGATCATGACCTGAACTGAAGGCAGACGGTTCACCGAATGAGCCACTCAGGTGTCTCTAGAATTTTTTTTAATTTTCTCCATTTTTCATCATCTGTGTAATCTAGATTATTTTTGTTTAATCTACCTATCTATCATCATGTATTGATTAAGGTCTAGTTTAAAATGTTCACATGACAAGTCTCCATTTAGAATGGAATTTTATTTTTTTATAATGGAATATTTTTAAGGAAAAAGTTTATATTTATTCAGGAAGAGAGTCAAATAAAATTAGGGTCTGCTCATTAAAAGTATTAAGTGACTACTAATGGTGGCAAATTGTGCCTTTCAGAGATCTGTATCTCTTATGTCCTTCTTACAGCGTGTCCCTCTCCCTATTAAGAGACAGAGCCCATGAGCTCCCCCCTTGAACCTATGCTGGCTGACACTCTAACTCCAGTGCAAGTGACACTATGTGACTATCGAAACTAGGGGATAAAGGCCTTCCAGGTTCCATCTAGGTCTCTTGAGATGATAACTTGGAGTCCTGAGCCATGATGAGACCAGGCTGAGAGACTATAGGAAGATATGTAGGATTACTTGGGTACAAAGACACACCCGGACAACTCTCTCAGGTCCTGCCCTCACCCTACTCCCCGTGTGAGCTCCATTTACCATCAGACTGCAGCATTGAGACCCTGGCCCAAAACTGCTAGCTAAGGACTTCCCAAATGCTCCAACTCACAGAAACCATGAGAAATAATAAAATTTTTATTGTTGCTTTAAGCTATTACATTTTCAGGTGATTTGTTATACAACGCGAGTCACTAGAACACTGATTTTTCTTGGAACATAAATTCTTTCAGAACAGCATCTGGGGACACAATTAAGTACCTGCAAGTAGTAAAGAAGTAAAATAAAATACTTGCTGATGGTCTGATCGGATTCATTTAGGACATGCAAGGTCTTTAATATTACATTTTAAAAATTCATGATAACTAATATAAAGGCCACAGCAACTCTCATAATCTTATATGTAAAAAAAATAACATTCAATTAGTGTACCTTATCTCGCTTGGTCATATTTTGAGTCTTTAACTCATAACGCTTGTTCATATTCAATCATGTGTGATGAGCTGAACTCTAAAAACCTAAAATTCTTTGCCATGCTTGCAAGTGATAACTGACTTTCATTCAGCTTCATCTGTTGAAAAAAATTGAAGCTTATATAATTTCCTCACCTTAAAAAGAGATTTGTAGATATTATAATGTCCATGATTTTAGAGGTTATTTTCTCATTAAGATTTAGTAATGATAAATAATACATTAGGTAGGGTGTTTTATGTAGTTTTTTTTAAAACATTTCTTAGTTTCACTAATGTTTCTACGTAATTTTTATGCTTAGTGTAGGTAGCATCCAACAAAATGGAATAAAAGGCATAAGTATTAAAGAGACAGTCTACTACAAGAAATCTATATTAACTGTGGAAATCACCTCCCTTTATTATATGACTTATATGTGCCCGTAGGAGGTAACAAGTTTAATATATTTAAATGTCAAACTTGTCATGTGACTAAGGTCAATCATAATTTTTCTCCACAAAGAAGGCAATGCTATAGATTTTTCTAGAATGCTCTTTCTATCCCTCTTCTGTTTTATAATGCCAATGAATATCCTCTAACCTTGAGAGGAAGCGTACTTGGAAGTAGTATCAACTGCTGCCAAGACCAGTTTTCTGAAAAAAAAAAAAAAAATTCAAGTGATGGGCAAGAAATTAATATTAAGGTCTGGAAGTGTGCAAATACATGAAAAGTTCTGCTATCGTTCCAGAAACCATTCCAAAAGCGACAAGGAACATAATCTTAGCAGGGCAAGAGGAATTCATTCAAGATCCTTCTGATGGGATGAGAGGCTTGGAGAACTCAATGTAGACGTGAGCGTGAACACACCCTGCCATTCTGCAACTCAGCACATCGATTCTCCCCGAGTGCTCTTGCTCCAAGCACCGCACGCTACATGAAGTGGTTCACTCACTGGCATGAAGAGAAGTTTTGTTTCTTAGATTTCTCAGACATTCATTCCTCTTGCTGCCAACTTGACTGCACATCAGTGCTCTCACTCGGCCTTCTTGGATGCAAGAACCTAACACTCCATCATTCTTTTCAGGTTCTTTCTGTTCTAAAAACTGTTCTACAGTTGAAAGAAATCATGCAGATCAAAATTGGTCCTGCCTGGTTCAATCATTTTTTTAAAAAGTTTTCAGGGGGCCCATGGGTAGTGCAGTCAGTGGAGCCTCAGACTTTCGGTTTCAGCTCCAGCCATGACCTTGGGGTTGTGGGTTCGAACCCAATGGTGGGCTCTACACTGAGCATGGAGTAAACTTAAGTTTCTCTCTCCTTCTCCCTCCACTGGTAGGGACAGTGGCAAGTTACCTTTTGCAAGGCCTAAAATTTAGACAATTTTCTGACTTTCTTTTAAAAAAATACAAATTTACAAGTGTAAAATTAAGAACAGAAGTGGACATTTATTTAACATGAGAAAATAAATTATGAAGGTGCCTGGGTGGCTCAATTGGTGATGTGTCTGCGGTCAGCTCAGGTCATGATCTCAGGGTCCTGGGATAAGTCCCACATCTGGCTCCCTGTTCAGGGGGGAATCTGCTTCTCCCTCTGCTCCTCACCCTGCTTGTGCTCTCTCTCTCTCTCTCTCTCTCTCTCTCACGCTCTCTTTTTCAAATAAATAAGAATTTTTAAAGTAAATTTCAAAAATAAAAGCTAATTACATTTTTAATAGTTGGTCTATGCCACTAGCATCATAATGTCCAGACTGTTTTTTTTTTCAAAATAATAAGCACACATGATACAAATCACTAGTACTTAATTTTCTTACGTGTTTTGGCCTCATGATCCTTGATTGCTTCTTGAGAGACAGCAATTTTGTTGTACCGATATCTCCAGTGATAATTGAAAGATAATTTAGTCTTGTAGTTACTGTGATTGATCTTGTTATTGAGACCACAGACGTTCCCTTTGCTGCACAACTGTAAATTTCGAGTACTCTTGTCAAATTTAATAAATTCTCTATCAAGTTTCTGTTTTGTAGGAAGTGTAGGATTTGGAATTTAAAGCAGTGTTGTTTGTTTTGTCTTGGTGTGGGGTTTTATTGATAGGAGGATTCATCTTAAATAGTCTCAGCAGTATTGATATCCATCAACTACTTTGCTCCGGTCCTGGGAAGGGCCCATGAGGTCAGGGCTAGCGTCAGGTGAAATGAGTGAGGCAATCACCCTGCACACATTTGGGAGTCCCCAAAATGCAATAATCAATATAAATAATAAGATAATATTTTAATGCAATGTTTTGAAGGAAACACCAGCACACACACAGACACACACACACACACACACACACACACAAACCTGTAGGTACACATTTCCGTTTTGCTTCAGAGTCCAGCATTAGATGAGATCACCAGGTGTGTTTTATAGCTGGGGACATAGACTCAGAGCATCTGCTTAGGTTCTGGCGAGGGCTAAGAACAAGGGTAACATCCCAGCTTTGCTCAAATCACTTCATGGAAGTTCTGCATCCACTTCCAACACCTTTATATTACGTACCTTTTATATTATTGTCATTCATGCTAAATTAAGTGAAACATAGACAGGGTTGAGTAATCATAGGTAAGAAGCATCAAAATTGAATCCAGCTTTTTTTTTCTGATCTTAAAACCAGAGCTACTAATGGTTATTCTATCCTGTTGTAATGATCTGTTTTGTCAGTGAAAAATAAGCCATATGATGACAAATCTTGTATCAAATTGCACTACTCTGCCTCATTTTATGCAATGGGAGCTCATTTCTGCACATAATTTTGAAGTTAGAAAAACCTAAAGAAAATCGTTTAATGTCTCAAAAAAATGATTAAAAAATACTTGTTTTTGAAAAGCTTCATACAACCTAAGAAATGATACTTGATTAGACTTCTGTAGAGTCTTCTTGAATCCATCTATGCAATTTCCCTTCTGTGCATTCCCAAGGGAAAGGACGAAAGAATTTATTTTCAATTGCATATAAATCTACAACTTGTCAAGCACACTATCAGACGCTGCCATATTCCCACTGTCAAAGTGTATTAGAACTATCTCTTTATGGTTCTCAGGTTTCCAAGGAATGTCGTACATCTTCTGTCTAAATGTGTGTGGAAGACTTTCCACAGGGCTGCTGTCATTAAACCTGAGAGGTGTTATTTCCTTTTCTTACTGCTCTTAGTCCTTGTAAAAATTTCCCACTCATTTATGGATTCCAAAGTATGGCCCCAGGATCTAAGTGTGTACTTGGATGCACGTATCGAAGCCCACTATAGCAGGGGACGCTAAATCATAGTTAAGAATGAGCAAGAAACCAGAAGTAAAATCCCTGCTTGACCAAAGTTACTGTCATCTTTTTAAGGTCCCTCAGAGAGAAAAAACAAACAAGCAAAACTAACACAAACTCAAAAAAGCAAACAAACAAGACCCAGCAACAACTGTGGAAGACATGGCAGGCAGCTAGGTGCCTGGTACGGTTAATTGGGGCTTTTTCCCACCTGCTACTCTGAAGAAAGAGCAAGAACAACCAGGCTTCAGTACATCAGGCATCTCTCTCCACCCATTACCATGATTTCTGGTCTAAATAACAAGGTCCCAAAGGCTTCTTCTGCTAGCTCCGGTCAGGTGTGCCAACTGACACGTCTTAGAACAGAAAGAAATGGGAACACAAAGGTATGGAAGGCAAGAAGGTAGACCTGGTTCTGGCTCACTCTCCTGACTTTGTCGACTTGACCAAATGGACGCCAGCAGCCCAGATAGGTTCTCCTTTGTCTCCATGGGAAATAAACAGTAGATCTTCATTTAACCCCATATCTCAGAGAAAAGGCACACAGAGAGAATATATGAGTAGAAACGTTATCATCATTTCCTCTTGAAATATGAAAAGGTCATGTTTCGTTTTTTTTTTTTTAATTTAAAAAATTCTATTCACACAATGTGAATATTCTTCATGTCTGGTAAGATCCTAACCCCAGCCACGTTGACTAATCAGTAAATATTAGTGATATATTCACAGATATCACCAATATGTTCCTTTTTGTGTGCTCCAGTATGACATGGGTCAGTGGTATTAGAGACTTGGTACATAGTGCACTAACGCATAAACCATCAGGAAGCCCCATATTCTCTGTAATATATTCGCTAAGCATGGAGCCTGTTCTTGCAGCCTCTAATCTTGAATGATTTATTGAACATGTAAGTCTGTCATGGCATCAGATTAGAATTTTTCAGAGCACTTTCAGAGCAGCTTTTAAATAAAATTCTATTCCATGCAGAGTATTCCTCTCCAGTAAAACATTGCCTGATGCCTCAGGCAGAGTTAGTAATTCTGTGTACTCTACATTATTGTTTAAAATCTTTACCCCTTACATGGCAGCAAACTTATCTTTTTATATTTGTATCACCAGAACCTAGCAAGGGCCTAATTTCCTTATTACAGACTCAATTAATGTTTGTTAACTGAATAAGCTAATCAATCAATCCAAAGGTCTGATATCTGGTAACTTTCTATCAGCCTTAGATTGCTTTGTGGAAATTTTTCCTGACATTAAGATAGTTTAATAAAAGTATGGTTAATCGCATGAAAGTTAATTATGTTCAACATGGACTTAAAATGGTAGATGTGTGAGAAGAATATAAAATGGCAAGACACAACTGAAATAAGAAAATCTGAAATGAGGTGAGTCCACTTGAAAGAAATAATTTAAATTAAAAAAAAAGAAAGAAAGAATTTATAGATCTATTGAAGCACTATGCCACATCATATATACGGAATATGAAACCAAGGAAGTTGCAAGTTAACTTTGGTTTTACACTTAAAACCAAAATTTATATGTTGAGGTAAAAACTTCAAGTCAACAATGAATCATAATTCTCCACTGTATCATGCAAATAGGCTACAAGATAAAACAAGTAATAAAACAGCACTAAATAAACATCTATCAGTAATCACTCTGAATGTAAATGGGCTAAATTCTCCAATCAAAAGACTTAGGGTAACAGAAAGGATTAAAAAAAACAAAAAACAAACAAACAAAAAAAAACAAAGACCCATCTACATGCTGCCTAGAGGAGACTCATGTTAGACCTAAAGGCACCTGCAGATTGAAAATGAGGGGGTGGAGAAACACGTAATATGCAAATGGAAATTTAAAAAAAAAAGCAGACGTCAAAAAAAAAAAAAAAGCAGGCTAGCAATACTTATATTGGACAAACTAGACTTCAAAACAAAGGCACTATGTAATCAGAAACAGGACAATGGCATGCATGTTCCCCATCCACACTTTCATAGGTCAAAGCAAAAGCTGACAGGAGACAGAGAGGTGCTGGATGGGAAGAGGAGAGCCCACCGGTAAAGGCTGAGTATAGTAAATCAGAGAAAGAATCACCTCCTCCACTTCTCCCCCAAAATTCCATTGACAAAGAAACCAAGGGAGAGGATGTTAAATAGACTATCCAAGTACTAGATAACAAGTAGGAAAAAACTGCCTATCAAACCTGCATAGATCAGTAGCAAAATTAACAGATATAGGACAATGATAAGCAAGGAATAAGTTGACCTTAGTTTCAATTGTAGTTTTGTGGAGTTTTTGTATTTTATTTTTTATCATTGTGCTTTTAAAAAGGTTTTTCTGTGTCCTCCAATCCCCTAGTGCCCTTCCTTGTCTCTTCCTCGCTTGTAGAAATAGCTTTTTTTCTCAACAGTTGTTCTTTGATACCAGCTTCTTGCATTAGGAGAGTTTAAGAAGTCAGGAAGAGGGGATCCCTGGGTGGCGCAGCGGTTTGGCGCCTGCCTTTGGCCCGGGGCGCGATCCTGGAGACCCGGGATCGAATCCCACGTCGGGCTCCTGGTGCATGGAGCCTGTTTCTCCCTCTGCCTGTGTCTCTGCCTCTCTCTCTCTTTGTGACTATCATAAGTAAAAAAAATAAATAAATAAAAATAAGAAGTCAGGAAGAGTAGGGGCACCTGGGTGGCTCAGTCGGTTAAGTGTCTGACTCTTGGTCTCGGTTCAGGTCATAAGCTCAGGGTTGTGAGTTCAAGCTTCACATTGGGCTCCATGCTGCGCATGGAGCCTGCTTAAAAATAGTCAGAAACAATGAAAATGTAACAGAAGTAAAAAGAATAAAGGCAAGAATAATGATGTTTTTAGATAAAAGAAAATTAAGAGAATGGGTGCCTATAGAACATTATTTCAAAAAAAATGTTAAAGGCAATTATTTGGGCTGAAGGGAAATGAAAATCAGATAGACACTCTGATCTTTAGGGAATAATGAAGAGCATCAAAATTGCAAACATCCAAGTAAATACAAAAGACTATTTTTCCTTTAAGTACATTTTGAACTCTATATCATATTTAAAACAAAACCCAGGACTCCTGGGTGGCTCAGTCAGTTAAGCTTCTGCGTTCAGCTCAGGTCATGATCTCAGGGTCCTGGAATTGAGTCCCATGTTGGGTTCCCTGCTCAGCGGGGTGGTCTGCTTCCCCCTCTGCCTCTACCCCTGCTTGTGCTCTCACTCCCTCTCTCAAATAAATAAATAAAATCTAAGAAAAAAAAAACCTATATTAATGTCTTATGGGATGCTTTAACGTATATAGACTTCTGAAATCTAGAGCATAAAGAACGGAGTGGGTGATAAATGAACTTAAATCATTGTAATGGTCTACATTTTATGTTCAGTAAAGTAACATTCCCTATAAATAAACTGAAAATCTAAATATATATTGTAAAAAAGTTAATAAATGATTTTAAGCCTGTCAAGACACATCTTAAAAAAAAAAAAAAAAAAAAAAACGAAAAACAGTAAAATATGAGTGAGACATTAAAAGGTCCTCACTTTCTCCATCTGCTAAATCATAAAAGGTAGGACGATCTCTACCGGGGAAGGCAGATATAATGTAAGCATATGAGCATCTCCCCTCCCTAGAAAATGTAATTAATATTAGTACTCTCTTTTATTGAACTTGGAAGCAAACTCAAGATTTTAGACACGGCGCTCTATAGATCCATAAGCAATCACTAGGAGTTGTCTCTGGAGATGAAAACCATTTGCCTTTCCTACAAAAAAAAAAAAAACAAACAAAACAAAACAAAACAAAACAAAAAAAACATGAAGAGGACTCAAAATTGGGCTTCTGAGTGTGCCAGGAACCAGGTTCCAAGCACGCATACGGGAATACATGTGTTGTAGGGAATGGAAGCCAGGACATGTCTCATGGTAGCAGATGGCCTGACTGCCAGTTCACCTCTGGATGACAGTGGTTCTGCGGCCAGAGCGTGATGTCTGTACCAGCAATGTCATTGCCATGGCCCAAGTGTTTTCTGAAGGAAAAGCTACTCAGCAACAAAGTGCAACAGTCCCTCTCAGGCTACAAGACAGAGTACAAATATTTATAATGGTTTTCAAATGTTTGTTCAAGAAACACTGGAGTGAATGCTTCCACTTTCATAAACTGTCAAGCAAACAACAGATGGCAACATCCAATAATCCCAAACTGGGCGATGTCCGAACCAGTGATTCCAAGATGACCCATCAAAAATCATTTATTAGCCTCCCGAGTCTTGCTCTTCGAAGTGTCTTCATTCTGCTAAATTTGTAATATTGTACTTTTTAGTGTTAATTATTTTTTTTCCCTGAAGTCTGCAAGATAGATAGAGAAAAGCAATTTTCAGTACATAGACATTTAAACCAAATACACTTCTTTCCTTTCCTCTCCATTGGGAGCAGGGCCCTGATTTTCAACACAGAAGGCCTGGAGGAAAGCAACAGCATCTTATTAAATTGCCTGCTGGGCTTATTGAAACCCTTAAAATTATTATAGAGCTAATCACCACTCTCATTTAGTTGGCAAAGTCAACAGATATTTATTGTCTCTACCATGTTCCAAGTTCTCTGGACGTGATGCTTGACAATGCATGTGCAAGCAGGGTTCCCACTATGGGCGATGGGGATGGAGGCTCACCCAGGTCTGTTACAGGTGGTGCAAGGAGCTTTCCTACGAATCAATCACACCCCCTCCCCGATATAAGACACTGTTTAAGAATATATAGACGCATATGTTTGTAAAACTGCATCGTTTATCTGGAAAACTCACTTTCCTTTTGCTCTGGATGTGTCATAAATGCTGTGGCTTTTGTGATCAGCTACCATTGGCCCTGATGCTTTGGACTGAACATTAATTAGTTCTCAGGGAAGCGCAGGTTTTAGATACATTTCTCAGTAAAACATCTAGTACATTAGAAGTATTAAAATATCTTGGCTTGAGCCCCATGTTACCTATTCATGGAGCATGGGGGAGATCATCAAATCCAATCACGGTATTGTGCCATGGACAAGCGTTGGAGAAAGAGGAAAGAGCCTTCCCAGCGGCACTAAAAGCAAGTTAATGCAGATCCAGAACAAGAATTTAGGACCTCGATCATCTGTACAGCCAAGCTCCTAAGTTTATTATAAATCACCTCAGGAGTTCCATAGATTTTATTGTACTTGACTTACATTCTGACCTTTAGCAATAGACTTAACTTCCACTCACACAGATTTTAGTTGGGAAAATTTTGCTATTCAAGTTGGAACGTAACCGTTTCATCAAACCTTATTATTGATGTTACATAAAATAGATGTGTGTGTGTGTGTGTTTGCGCACACGCACATGTACCCCCCCCCCATCTCGATTAAACAATCTAGTCTTAAATGGGACCACTGGTGTACTATATTTTCTCTTCTTTTCATCTGTTTGGTTAAACATGAGTTATCCTAAAAATGCGTTCACTCAATTATTTCATTCTTTATTCATTCCGGCATCCATTTAAACAAATAAACATTTTCCTGTAGCTCCTATGTACCAGATACAGTTCCGTGTACCATGGTACAAATACTAAACCATACGTAACATTTTGAAACTCATATGCTGATGTAGGGATAGAAAATAAACAGACACCTGGTCCTGGAGAGAGACACATGCTACAGAGAAAGATACGGGTGAATGAACAGAGAGGAAGGGAAGGGGGTCGGGGAAGTCCTTTCTTTGATGGGGATTTAAGCAGAGCCCTGAATGGTGTGACCAAGGTGAAGAGAGTCTCTGTCTAGAAGACCTGCAAATGCAAAGGCCCTCAAGTTCTGTGAACGCAGCATGTCCTAAGACACTGCAAGAAGACGAGGTATTTCTTGAAGGCTTGGGCACCGAGGAGAGGGTTAGGAGATGGGATTTCTAGGGCCAGGTTTTGTACACACCCTTGTTTTGTTTTTGTTTTTGTTTTTTTTTGTACACCCTCTTGTTGATAAAGACTTGGAATTCCCTCCAAATATGATGGGTAGGCATAGGAAGGCCTTACAAAATCAGTCGGCCTGGTTTGTAGAGAAGAGAAAGTACTAGTGAATAATACTGGCAAGTGCTTAAAGTGACAACAGATTTGTTATGAGGCCATTGTGAAGCCTAGATTCTCATTCTAAAGCTCTAATTACAGAACTGTAACCAATAATAATAATAATAGTAATGATAATGATAGTAATGATAATGATAGCACCACCAGGAAAAGTATCCCAGAAGTAAATGTTGATTGAGTCACTGATATTTTGCACTGTCCGATTTTTACATGTAAAATCTTATGAAATTACCCCCTGATACCAGGAAACTATCGTTAGACCCATTATATAGTGGGAAGTTGGAAGTACACAGGCACATAACAGATTGCCCAAAGTGGAACATCTAGCAAGCAGTGGGGCTAGGGATTGAGTTTGGTCAAATGTTGAGTTTGGTTAAATGTTTGTGCTCAGTTCCAAAGGCACATGCTGAATGTCTGCTTACTTCATGACACAAAAGGGCATCTGTGCAGCCATCATCAGGCTCCAAGCTGTCAAGAGCAAAGGGGATGGTGTGGACCAGTCAGGCAGCACTGGTTTGTCTGGGTTTGTTAACAAAGCCCTCCCTTTCTTCTCAGAAGTATCCAGCTCCATCCTAAATTATACGTCCATTGTGTCCAAAGCCCCCAGAGGCTCTTTTTTGGTTGTTGTTGGTTGTGTACTACCCTAACACAAGAGGGAGTTTACCTATCAATGTGCCTTCTGAAAGGGGAGAAATTTCCCCATTTGTCTGCAAATATATCTTGGTTCCTTTGCTCTAGTATCTGTAGTTTCTCCTGGATGAAGGCTTGCAGGGACAATGTTCTATCACCTAATTAGGTTATCTCAATGCTGAAACATTGAAATCTGTTTTGCTTCTAAATTATAATAATGCTCATTACCTCAGGGGAAAAAAAAAAAAAAAAAAAAACAATGTTCAGGGGATCCCTGGGTGGCTCAGCGGTTGAGCGTCTGCCTTCGGCCCAGGGCTTGATCCAGACCCGGGAATGAGACCCACGTCGGGCTCCCTGCTTGGAGCCTGCTTCTCCCTCTGCCTGTGTCTCTGCCTCTCTCTCTCTCTCTCTCTCTCTCTCTCTGTCTCTCATGAATAAATAAAGAAAATTGTAAAAAAAAAAAAAGCTCAAAGCAAATGGTAAGCTCTGCAATATATCTCAACGCACACATAGAAATATTCTCTAATATTGGGAGAAAACCCAGCAAATAATGTTTTTTCTCAACTTCTTTAACTTCACAAAATGAACAGGCAAGGGTGAAGTAATGGAGAAGCTACCAACAAAATCGATACAATCATGCCCTAATATGAAATAATCTGTATAACTGAGCAGAGGGCGATTGTCCTTATAGAAAGTTAATTTATCCTTGGAACAAGTAGGTTATCATTATGCATATGTATCCAGGGCTTAATTCAGTAAATTCTAATACATATAATAACCCACAGAAACACTTCCATTTGAATTCCTGAAAATAGAAATTTAGGGTAAAAGATAACTCTGATGCATTTTTTTTTTTCATTCTTAAGCTAAACACACTCACACACACGCCAAAAAAACACAACCTTTTTATGTTGACATTTCCCATGCTTTTAAGATTTCATATCTTTGTGATACTTAATGGAAACATAAAATAAAAAGACAAGGTTATTGACAGCAAACACACTTTCAACATTTGAAATAATCCATGCAGTGAAAATATTAAATACCTTTCAAAAGAAACACCAACATCTTGATAATATCCCTAAGGTAGTACTGCACGATTTTTAAGGTCACGTGTTTTCCCATTTTACTAGTTTTTCAAAATGGGGAGTCTGTTAACTTGTGGGAATAGTACACTTACAGCTTGTCCTCAAATTCTCACTGCTTGTGTGAACCGTATCCTGTAGCTTTAGAAACAGAATTGCTGGATTGGAAACAAACAGGCATCCTATGAACACAGCATCACCACCAACAGCTAAACCACCCAAGAGAGGAAGGAGCTAGACTTCCACATGTCGATAGGTATGTGCTCACTTCTGGGCACGGATTATATCTGAAAGAAAAGTGCAACTAAGTGCTCTCCAGTTTGAAGAGTTTAGGGGTTATATCATCATAGCACATTTAGGTTATCAAAGTGGTCAAGTGGGTTGAGTATTTCACTAGAGCCCGTTCACAGAGGGGAGACGGGGTCCGAGGACTTCCATAGAGAGATTCCAGTGTAGGATACATGGGCATATGTTGGCTGGAGAAAGACAAATCCCACCCCACCCCCCAAAAAAGTTGCCTAGCACACAAACTAAAGAGTAGACATCCCTATATTCATTTAGCTGTATTTTCCTTGGATGTAAATATTCTTAATTCAGGAAATGCGGACTTTTTTATGTTTACATATTTTTTTTTCCAGTGCTATTGAAGCATCTGCATATCGAAAGCTTCTTTTATGTTCTCATTCTCTAACTTGATGCCAAAGGGGGCTCTTGAAAAACCTATTCACACAGCTGATGTCCCTGTTGGCTGTTAACATAAAGACACCAATTTGGAACAGGCCAAGGAAGCCCAGGAGAAGGTTGGCAATGATATTCCATTACTGCCCATCTGAATCGGTCACAGAAGTCCACTCAGGCCTGAATTAACTCTGAGCACAAATAATCAATGCTATATGTAAATCAGGCATTGGCCGACGTTCTTCTGTGACATGTCTATTGTAAATGCCAATTTTATTTAGATGCATGACTATGGAGATATTGTGGGGACACATTTCAGCCAGCTAAATAAAAACACCAGAAGTGGTAAATGATTGCATTTGCTATAGTCTTGTTATGAAGTGTTTAGCTTACTTTCTTATTACTCACGCATTCCCTCGCCCAGGTACAGCCCACCCTGAAAAGCTAATATGCCACTCAGTCCTCATCCTGGCCAGTATGTTTGCATCAAAATAAAAAAAAAATTATGTTCCCTAGGCACTGACCTCATTTCTTACAAATGTACAACTGCGGTCGCCAGGGCAACCAGACAAGGAAATGTGGATGGTCCAGTTTGAAACTATTCCCACTGATCCATCTCTTGCCTCATCATCAGTGCCATAGGATGATGTCATGTTTTCTGTTAATAGATAAATATAGAGATCACTTTAGGGGCTTTATGAATCACGAGATAAACAAATGTCGCCGAAGCGGGGACACTACACAGTGATGCACTGCAGCCAGATGAGACCTCCAGGACTTCCAGGTGCTGTGTTGTGCAGGTGAGGATGCTGAAGGCTAATAAGAGAGAAATTACTAGGATTTCAGAGATCACGAGGGGCAGGTCTATGGTCAATCAAAAATAGGAGAATAAGAAACATACTCTACGCATAAGTTCTCTCCATATGTGTGGTTTATGTTAGGTGAGGTATGTATATGTGTACATACACTTGTATACATACTACATGCGTCACATGTACCAATGTGTTGTTAGCTACATGTGACTGACAGGAAATAGGGTCTCAAACAAGACAAATAAGACCTCAAGACTGCTTTATGAGTAAGATACAGCTATGACAAATATTGCTGTTCATGTTATGTGTCCATTTGCCTGGGCAATACCATCAGGTTGCTTGGAAAGACAAGATGTTGCTGTGAGAATAGATGTTCTCTAGAACATCTAGAGAATAGTGATGTTGCTGTGAGAATATTTTTGTTACTACAGTTAATATTTATGACAGCAGGTTGGGTAAAGCAGAGTAACCTCTACAAGTGGAGTGGCCTCATCCAGTTAGTTACTGGCCTTAAGAACACGGACTGATGAGATCCCTGGGTGGCTCAGTGTGGTTGAGCGCCTGCCTTCAGCCTAGGGTGTGATCCCGGAGACCCAGAATTGAGTCTTGAGTCCTGCATCGGGCTCCCTGCATGGAGCCTGCTTCTCCCTCTGCCGCTTGCTCTCCTCTCTCTCTCTGTGTCTCTCATGAATAAATAAATAAATATATTTAATTAAAAAAAAAGAACATGGACTAAGGTTTCCAGAAAAAGAAATTCTCCCTCCAGACCATAACAGGGACATTGTGTCTGAGTTTTGAGTGTGCTGGCCCACCGTGTGGTCTTCAGATCCAAGCCTGCAAACAGCCTTTACCTGAGTTTCCCATCTGACTGGTAGTTCTTGGACTTGCTACTGCCCACAATTATGTCGTCAATCACTACCTCTCTCTCCATCTCCAACCTCCCTTCATTTCTCCCCCACCTAACCCTCCATTCCCATTGGCCCTTCTTCTCTGAAGAAGTCTGAATAATACACAGGGGTAATAGAAATTTGTTAGCAATCAATATATTCTGAGCACCCCCTAACCAGAATGGACTCCAATCTCAGTTCAGGGGACCCCTAAAGACTTTCTTTCATACCAGACCCTTCAGGGTTTGACTGTGGGTAGACTGGGGTGTCGAAAAATTGATTATTTGTTCATCAGCACTGAAATCTTTTAATAATCTATATGACCAAATTGTTAGAACCTTTGGCTCTAGAATGAGGGGGAAAAAAAAAACTGCTTTGACTCTTCAAATACCACTTATTGGCCAGGTAACTTAGCCTCCCAGAGGCTAAGAAATTTTAAGTCTAAATTTCTTCATTTATAAAATGGAACGGCTAACAACACTCATACATCAAATACTGTAATGGATATCTGGTGTCTAACACAATGCCTGCCATCAATCTAAAATAGAAATAGGTTCAATGTTTTTATTACCCCAGTTTAAACTCGGATTCGTAACTATCTCCCAAACTCATATTCTTCACAGTATGCACAATAACTCCCATGAGCAGAGAGGGAGAGAGGGAAGGAGAAAGAGAGAAAGATAGGGAAGGAAGGAAGGAAGGAAGGAAGGAAGGAAGGAAGGAAGGAAGGAAGGAAGGAAAAGAAAGAAGAAAGAAAGAAAAGAAAGAAAGAAAGAAAGAAAGAAAGAAAGAGAAAGAAAGAAGAAAGAAAGAAAGAAAAAGAGAGAAAGTAAGTAAGTTCAGGAAAAATCTAAACACTGAACTGACTTTTCTGCCCTTACATGTTCTTGGAGAGAGAATGTTCAGCATTCTTCAGGTGTAACATTGGAGCAAACGCTCGAGGCTATGGTTTGTACCCACGCACAAAACATCTTAGCTGATAGGCTCTGTACAGACAATATTTACTGATTAATAACAAATCAAACAATGAAAATCTGCTATTCTTGCTTGTGTCTTTCCTATTTGTGCAAATGAACTTTTTAAACCTCTAGTGTTGCTTCTACAAGTGTCTGGGGTTTTTTTCTGTCCCAGCGTGGACTGTGCTAACCTCTAACCCTGTTAGGTTCCTGCTGATGCAGCACCCATCGTATTTTCCACTTTATTTATTTATTTATTTATTTATTTATTTATTTATTTATTTCGTATTTTCCACTTTAAAAAAAAAAATCTGCTGAGGACCTTTATTTCCTGCAGCGCAGGAAGTGAGAGGTAAAGGTCAATTAACTGCATCGTTCACGCCCGGTGGTTTCTTACTGAGAGCCCTAAGACCCGGTGGGAGTGAACAACTCTGTTGGTGAAGCGCTTTGCTATTACAGTCTACAGAGCAAAAAAAAAAAAGAAAAAAGAAAAAAGGATGATAGCTTAGTCAGCTACTGAATTATAATATTATGCTTCACAGAGACAAAACCACATTTAAGAATTCCCAAGAACACTGTCAGGAGAGCTACACAAGGAGAGCAGAAGGGAGACAAGCACACCCTCAGGATCACAGTTAATGACTCCAGAGTCAATGCTAGCATTGTTGAAAGTGTCAACATTTATCTCCAGACCTAGAAATACGCCATTTATGCCATGATATTTATCAATCAGCTTTCTATTGGTTTTGCCAATATTAGACATGTTCCATTCACACAGAAATGTTCTCCGTCCCTCTCACCTCTCCACACACACACACACACACACACACACACACCCCTCTACATGGACACCTTCATATATGCATTTGTACATATATCCCCATGCAAATATATATATGCTCCCACACAAATAAATACTATCTCTGATACACATCTGGGCACACCAGTACATGCAATCCTACAACATACGCATCTTTACCAACATACACAACCCGCCCCCCTGCCACACACATACACCTAGGTTCACATAGCTCCTGCTCACTACAAAGCAGAAAGAATTATAAAGAAATCACATTTCAGCATTGATAACAAAACTCATTTAGTTTCAAAGATATTGGTATTATAAAATTCTATATAAAAATCAAATGTATATTTTAAAATCACCTGGGAGGAAATTGAGTAAAATGTCTGAATTTAAGTAGGCCATAGAATCAGCTTCCCCTATGCATGGCGAATAAACTGTTACATATAGAAGAAGAGAAAGAAAATTAAAATAAATAAGAACAATCAAATGAAAACTTCTTTAAAAATCAGGAACAGGGCACCTGGGTGGCTCAGTGGGTGAAGTGTCTGCCTTCCGCTCATGTCATGATCTCATGGTCATGATCTCAGGGTCCTGGGATCGAGTCCTGCATCAGGTCCCTGCTCAGCAGGGACTCGCTTCTCCCTCTGCTCCTCCTTCCTGCTCATGCTCTAGCTCTCTCTCAAATAAATAAATAAAATCTTAAAAAAAACATCAGGAACAGCTCACAAAGACAAGATTACAAACAGATATAATACTCGTCAAAGAAAGAAGAATCTATTGGTGCAAGAAGCCGAAGATTTTATTGGAGCACAAGAAGGTCCTAATTTCATCCCCACTTCTGCGAAATAATTCTAGTTCAAAAAATTTCTGAGATTCATCATCAATGGCCTTGAATCTGGAGTGAAAATCAGAGTTCCTGGGGGTGGCTGGTTAGCAAGAAAGAAGTGAAGAGGTTGACTCAATCTGATGGAATTAAAAATTCATCATGGCTTTAAGGTCAGTTGACCGAATGACCAGGAATGGAGGGTATTCCCAACTGGGATAAAATAAATACCAAGGCTGAGTGAAAGTTTTTAAAGTAGATTTAATAAGATCTCCAAAGAAACGGAAAGAAACACAGTCCTGTCTATCCCTGACATGCACATGTGTGCACACGTGTGTCCAAACCTCAGTCTCAGCTGAGCTTTAAATTCAAAATAGAGGAATTTCATATTTGTTGAATGAGAAAAAGTAATCCACCCCATAATGCGCAGTTACAGTTTTCATATCTGAGCAAGGAAACAAAAGCCCTGAAAATGGATTATATCTCTCCAGAGAGAGGTGAGGAATCCAGTACAGAATAAAACATTACCCTGGGAATAAAAGAAGTTAACTTACCAGTATTTTTTTACATTAGTGACTATGTTCATAATATCATGAATTAAATTTAAGAAAACTCACGAAGAAATAAAAAACTAATAAATGATTTTAAATGATTTTAAATGATATCATTGCAGAACAATTAACAGTATGTCACTCAGCAGATTATATAACTGACACAGCAAAAAAGTTCGAGGTAATCAAAGTGAATATAAGAGAAAACATCAATAGAGAGAAGATAATAGTTTTTAGGGACATGATAGTCCAATATAAGAATAACCATTATTACAGGTTGAAAACTCTTAAAAATGCCCAGTAGAGCAGTAGTGGGGATTACTATGTCATATGGTAGTTCTTTTTTTTATTTTATTTTTTTTAATTTTTTGAGGCTCTCCACACTGTTTTCGACAGTGGCTGCACCAATTTACATTCCCACCCACAGTGCACAAGGGTCCTTTTTCCTCCACTTCAGCCATTCTTAACAGGTATGAAGTGATTTCTCATTATAGTTTTGATTTGCATTTCCCTGATGATGAGTGATATTGAGCATCTTTTCATGGGTTTATTGGCCACCTGCATGTCTTCTTTGGAGAAATATCAATCCTTGTCTTCTGTGCTTCTTTAAATCGGGTTATTTGTTTTTGGCTGTTGAGTTGTGTAAGTTCTTTATATATTTTGGACACTAACCCTTTATCAGATGCCATTTACAAATACCTTCTCCCGTTTCATAGGTTGACTTTTCAGTTTGTTGATTGTTTCCTTTGCTGTGCAGAAGCTTTCTATTTTGACGAAGTCCCAATAGTTGATTTTTGCTGTTGTCTCTCTCGTCTCAGGAGACACATCTAGATACATTTTGTAATAGCCAGTGTCAGACACCTTACTGCCCGTGTTGTTTTCTAGGAATTTATGGTTTTCTGGTCTCACATTTAGAGACCAGAGTCCATTTTGAATTTACTTTTGTGTAGGGGATGAGAAAGTGGTCCAGTTTCATTCTTTTGCATGTCATTGTCCAGTTTTCCCAACATCTTTTGTTGAATATCATTGAATATTCTTCCTGTTTTGTCAAAGATTAATTGACCATATAAGTGAGGGTTTATTTCTGATTTCGATACTCTGTTCTATTGACCTATGTGTCTATTTTTGTGCTGGTACCATGCTATTTTGATCATTATGACTATTTATATTTCTTAAAATCTGTGATTGTGATACCTCCAGCTTTGTTCTTCCTTCTCAAGATTGCTTAGGTTGTTTGAGGTCTTTTCTGGTTCCACCCATATTTTAGTATTATTTGCCATAGTTCTGTGGAAAAAAAAACTGTTGGCATTTTGATAAGGATTGCATATCATCTGTAGATTGAATCGGGTATAGACATTTTAACAATGCTAAATCTTCCAATCCATGAGCATGGATATCTTTCCATTCGTGTCATCTTCAATTTCTTTCACCAGTGTTTTATGGTTTTCAGAGTACAGGTCTCTCACCTCTTTGGTTAAGTATATCCCTAAATATTTTATTCTTTTTTGGTGCAAAGGTAAATTAAACTGCTTTCTTAATTTCTCTTTCAGATACTTCCACATTAGTGTACGGAAACACAACTGATTTCTGGGTATTAATTTTGTATCCTACATTTTCACTGTATTCATTTATTACTTCTTGTAGTTTTGTTGTTGTTGTTGTTAAGTCCTTAGGGTTTGGTATGTAAATTATCATGACCCAAAGGAAACAGCAACGCTAATTCAAAAGATATCTGCAGCATTATGTTTACTGCAGCATTATTTACAATATCTAACATATGGAAGCAACCTGAGTGTCATCACTATATGAATGGATAAAGAAGAAGTTGTGTATGTGGAGAGAGAGAGAGAGAGCGAGAGCGAGAGCGAGAGAGAGAGAGAGAGATTATACAGCCATAAAAAGGGAAGGGCTTTTGCCAATTACAACCACATTGATGGACCTAGAAGGTATTACGCTATGTGGAATATGTTAGATTGAGAAATCCAAATGCAATATGATTTCACTTATATGTGAAATCTAGAAAAAGAAAAAAAAATAAAAAAACAGAATCAAACCTATAAACACAGAGAATCAACTGATGGTTGACAGATGGAAGAAGGATAGAGGGCATAGGCAAAATGGGGGAAGAGGAGTAGAAGATATAGACTTCCCATTATGTAATACGAGTAAGTCACGGGATAAAAGGTGCACCATGGAGGAGACAGTCATTGACACTGTAATAGGTCTGTGTAGTGACAAATGGCAGCTACATGTGCAGTGTGCACAAGCATACCACGTAGAGATGTATTACTACACCGTGCACCTGAAAGTAAGGTAATATTGTGTAGCAACTACACTAAAAAAACCCCATAAAATAAAATAAAATAAAATAAAATAAAATAAAATAAAATAAATAAAATAGAATTTATTTCAAATAATTTAAAATGGATCAAAAAGATGTTCAAAATATTTCACGTAACTTTTTGTAAAAGAATGAAGAGCAGAATATGAGGTTTGAAAGAAACAAATCATATTCTAGAAAACGTGGATATAAGTACAATAATGTATACCTTATTAAGACACTGAACATCAAGAATTAAGAATATTTTTTCTTCAGCTATCTAAGCTAAAAAATCAAATTCCCTTAAAAAAGGGTGAAATTTAAGCGACTTGAGAGTTTTCCAAAATGACAGTGAAAACAAGAAGTCATGAGACAATGTTTCAAATTTCTAAAGAAAGTATGGCCTTGAAGATACACCAAGCCAAGATACTGTATAGGTATAAACAAAACAAAAACACTGGACACATTCTTGAATGTGGGAAAAAATTACTAACACAACTACCATGAGTCTTTTACAAACACACACACACGTTGCATGGATTAAAAATTAAGGAAAATTATTGAAGTTGGGCATAATGAAAGAACCATGTTTAAGAAGAGAGAATTCAGGGATCCCTGGGTGGCGCAGCGGTTTGGCGCCTGCCTTTGGCCCAGGGCGCGATCCTGGAGACCCAGGATCGAATCCCACGTCAGGCTCCCGGTGCATGGAGCCTGCTTCTCCCTCTGCCTGTGTCTCTGCCTCTCTCTCTCTCTCTCTGTGTGACTATCATAAATAAATAAATTAAAAAAAAAAAAAAAAGAAGAGAGAATTCAGAACAATTAAATAAAAATAAACAGTGTGAGAAATCATTGAAATACTGAATGCAATTATCATTGTAAGCTATTGCAAGATCCAAAAAAAATGTGATTCATAAATTTGGGAGAAATAATAATTGGTTGGCTTCTCAAATTTTCATATCAGAGTCAATCTATACTGTGTAAAACTAAAATGCATTTTATTTATTTATTTTTTTATTTTTATTTTATTTATTTTTTTAAATGCATTTTAAAACATATTGTCTTTACGTCAGTCATATTTTTGCAATCTTGTCAGTCTTAATTGAATCATTAGGAAATTACTATTTGAAGTTCTTTAATTGCTTTGATTTCCATTTAAATTTACTTATATGAAAACAGACATTCCATATTTTCATTAAATATGCATATATATTATAATCCATGTTCATAAGCACATCTGTCATTGTAGTGAACCAGTTAAACTGGTCTCTATCTCTTTTCCACCTGCATACACGCCTATAGAGATATCTAGACTGATCATTATCTGATGTAAGCCATGTTTATTTTATAGGACAGTATGTCAGTTTTGCATTGCTCGATCTCATTTTTGCAAACATCTCTAATGTCTGCCACAGGGAGAACAGGGTCAGAATTACAAGAATAAGTCACGTCACCAGTGCAGAGCTTGAATTGTACCACGGGACCCAAACTCTGTCTCTAACGTCACCACAAAATTCGTGAACTTTCTTGGTAATTTCCAATAAGTAAGACCGCAGAAAGGAGAAGGAAGTCTACGTCCAGATGTGTGTGGGTACACAGCTGAGAGAGAGCGAGAGAGAGAGCTCAGGAGAAAGCCGCAGAGGTCAAGAGAAAAAGACAATGAACAAATGAGAATTATTTAATTGGGAGACTCTTTGTCACTTTATAGTTTCTCTGTATCCAGGCACACTCTCAGTTGTGAGCACTCTCCCTTAACAAGGTGTGTTTTCTCCGGGTACCCCTCTGAACATCATTTTCTATGGTTCTAGTCACTCATGCTTAGTATTTGGTGACCTGCCCTTTGCTTCCAAGCTTCCCAGCAATGAATTTTTGCCAACACATTAAGGTTCAAACCCCGGGAGAAAATTTTGTCATGAAGTCCTAGAAGGACTTATCAAAGGTCCTAGTGTTAAAACGCATGTACAGAATTTTAAGATTCCTCACTCAAAAAAAAAAAAAAAAAAAAAAAAAAGATTCCTCACTCTGACTCTGCGAAAGTAAGCATAGGTGAGGGAGGCGGAGTGTCACAGCCACATACAAAGTTGAATTAACCTTAAAAAATGTGGACTTGGCTGTTAACCCCTCACCCAACTTATAGAATTGCATCAAAGGATTTCTTGTTTATGCTTGTGTATCATTAGTAAAATTAAACTTTTTTTTTTTCTCTATTATGTTGTCTCATCTAAACAAATCTCTTTGGGGATGCCTGGGTGGTTCAGTGGTTGAGCATCTGCCTTCGGCTCAGGATCATGACCCTGGAGTCCTGGGATCGAGTGGGCTCCCCGCAGGGAGCTTGCTTCTCCCTCTGCCTGTGTCTCTGCCTCTCTTTATGTGTCCCTAATGAATAAATGACTAAAATCTAAAAAAAAAAAAAAAAAAAAAAAAAAAGAAAAAAGAAAAGAAATAGGAACACAGATAGGATAGCATAAAAATAAATAAAATCTTAAGAAAAAAAAAGAAAAATAGGAACACGGATAGGATAGCATAAAAAGCCTATTACTAACTTTATGATCATTAAAAGATCAGGGAAACCTAACACATAACTTTAAAAAAAAAAAAAAAGTTTGTGGGATGTAACGCTAGAGTCTATCATCTTAGCCGACATCCACAAAGCTCTTTTAAAAAGTCTAAATAAAGCGTGCCTTTCATTGTTTTTGTATCCTCTGGCTCCAGGAACCTCAGGGAGAGTGGCCCATGGAAAGCTGTGCCCTGCCAGCTGCAAATCCGGCAGGGAAATAATTGGCAACCTGCTGCAATGGAGAGCATCTCAGGCAAACATATGCACACCTCACATTAATATGTACACGTCACACTCAGGCAAGTCTAATGCCATCCGACCTCGGGGTCAGAATATTAACATTTCTTTGTGACATGCCGGAGCTGGAGCTGAATGCCAAGGAAGGCATTTATAATTAGAAAACAACTTAATTGTGATTTATCAACGTCTGACAGGCTGACACTTGATCTTTCCTTACTCTTTTACTGGTGTTAACGTTCCCTTGATGTCCCGAGAGATAGAATTCAGGTGGAAGGTTCTGCTCATGGGCTCTGAGACTTGAATAGCTGCTGAGCCTTCCTATTCATGCACACCTTACTTTAACTCAAGCCTTATATTTCATCATTCCTGTAACATAAAGTGAATTTCAGTGAAATATTTTGAAGACGGTTGAGATGACGGAGCTTATGACACAAGTGTGCTTCATTCGGTACATGTAGCAAAACCATTAGATGCGCAACTGACGTTTCAGAAATATCCCCTGATGCATCACAGACTCTAAAGACAGGGATCAGGGGGGATGAGTCCCCGATTTGGAAGTACATGGAAAAGTGAGAAATGGCACACACGTGGCAATGATAGTTCATCTTGTGACTATTTGGGAAAACGAGACAGTCGTTCCGGTACGGGACTGCAGCACGCGTGATTCGTTATGTCATAGAGAGTTGCTGTTGTAACTCAGTGTTACTCTAGTGAGATAAGAAGGAGCAAAAATAACTCTATATTGAACCACTTGTCAGGAGGAAGAGCTGATACATGAAGCAAACCGAGCTCTAAAGAACCAGCTCCATCCATCGGGCACACACGAGCAATGAACTTAGGTACGTTATTTATGTGACTTAGGAAACTACAGTAATGCTTCCAGAAATCTTAATTGTATGAAGAGTGTGAGTGTGGGTGAGTGTGTGCGGAGGGGCGAGGAAGAGAGACAGAGCCAACTGTCCTTGTAGAAGTCAAGATGTCAAGATACAGGTTGGGGGCATGATGGAACTCCAGAACAGCATCTCTTGTGAACTGTCGCCCTGCCCTTGGTATATTACAATCCTCATGCTTTCATTTATTTTATTTTATTTTTAAATTTTACTTATTTATGAGACAGAGAGAGAGAGTCAGAGACTCAGGCAGAGGGAGAAGCAGGCTCCATGCAGGGAGCCTGATGTGGGACTCGATTCCGGGACCCTGGGATCACACCCTGAGCTGAAGGCAGATGCTCAACCACTGAACCACCCAGGTGTCCCATCTCCTCATTCTTTTAATAGAAATTCAGACACGGACCTTCTCTGCACATCTCTTCTTTCTGTGACTATCCCTGGATGGAAGCCATCTCTGGCTAGAGAAGCGCTTCTCTATGCTTTTTTTTTTTTTTTCTTTTTTTCTGGAATATTTGTGACATCTATAGAAATACACATCCACATCCTGCAGTTACTGATAATACCAGTAACACTAGGAAGTTTAGAATTAACATTGCTCAGTTTTAATTCATTGGTGTTACCAAAAACTCAATAAAGTTTTATGAGAGTTTTTTGATAAATCTCTGCTATGAGCCAGATGACTACCATTTTATGAACTTGATGTGTGGCAGTAAATTAGGTTAAAATAATTATTTTAAAAAATGTAGCTAAATTTAAATGTGTCATAGTAATTATCTCGGTTTTAGCCTCAAAGAGCAGGATTAATAGTAGGGTTAAATTATTACTGTTCTCTGTTACATTTCTCTGCTTCTGCTATTTTTTAATTAAAAATGTGTTTGGATAAAGATTTATATGTTTAATGTAAAATCACATTGAATGGTTTTTAAAGATTTATTTATTTAGGGCACCTCAGGTGGCTCAGTGGTTAAGCATCTGCCTTCACCCTAGGTCGTGATCCCGAGATCTTGGAATCAAGTCCCACATCGGGCTCCCCACAGGGAGCCTAATTCTCCCTCTGCCTGTGTCTCTGTCTCTGTATCTCAAATGAATAAATAAATAAAATATTTGTGAAAAAACAGATGGATTTATTTATTTGAGAAAGAGAGAGAGAGCATGAGTGGGGAATGGGGGAAGCAAGGGGAGAGAGAGGATCTCAAGCAGACTCCCTTATGAGTGTGGAGCCCGTCCTGGGTTTCGATCCCAGGACCCTGAGATCAATACCCGGAGATAACCACCCAGGTTGAAATCAAGAGTCAGATGCTTAACAGACTGAGCCACCTAGGCACCCCATTGCATGAGGGATTTTTATCTTTTAAATTAATTTTTTTTTGGACTCTGGCCATGAGGGCCTTCAAGAGGGCAGTGGACTCTGAAATCTAAACAGAGACACAGTCCCCAGTGCTCGCTCCCTGCATCGAGGCTGAGTCCAAACCAGGAATGGGACACTTTATACTGGGTCCACCCAAAAGGCTGGCCGCCTTTTTGAAATTTAGCCAAAGTGCTCTTGGTACTCACTGCTGCACCGAACAGTGTGGTCAAATTTCTACAGAAGTGGCTTGTGAACCCAGGGCGGTAGGAGAGTGTTGGTCATCGGTTAGGCCAACATTCTTGATGGGGTCTGGACCGAATTAGGCTGTGGCTGTCCACGGTGCACCTGCTCTGCTGAAGTCCACGTGCACAGGGACAAAACAAGCATAATAGAGAAGGTGATGGGGTGTGACGTGAACCACGAGAAAACCAGAGCAACAGCACGGAGAGTGTAGGCACAAAGGCGATTTGTTACCGTCCTCAATACACAATATTCTTTGAAGTCAAAATGACTGGGATTGGACCTGAAATAATTCACTTCCTCAAAATTACATTTTAACTACTTGCAATGCCCAAGGAACAGGTGAGCAACTTAAAACACAGGAAATTTTCCCAACTGCAGAAATTTTACCTGAATTGTATTTGGAAACTAGGGACGTGTAATAGTCACTTAAACAATCAAACACATATTTTTTTCTCCATTTTTAAGATTTTATTTATATATTTATTCATGAGAGACACACAAAGAGAGAGAGAAACAGATGCATGGACATGGGGAGAGCTTGCTTCTCAATGTAGGACTCAATCCCGGGACCCCAGGATCACGCCCTGAGCCAAAGGCAGATGCTCAACGGCATTTTTCTAAAAAAACCCATTATACACAGTTTTGTATTCCTATACTAATTATTAATTATTTAATTTCACTGCATATAAAGTGTTAAGACCAGGGAAAATCTAGTAATGCCCCAAAATGCTCTTTCTCTAACTTCTTTCCTGATGTCTCGATATCCACAGCATATCATATCATCACCGCTGCAACCTGAGATGCTATGAAATAAAGCTTCGGTGTGATTAAATCCAGAATCTGGTAGGTGTTACTAATATTTCCTCTTGCATTAATATGGAAAAAAATGGATGGCAGTCAAATTGAAAAAGCTTGCAGAATCATCTCTTTAAAATATGTAACTATGTGTTTGTGTGTCTTTGCGCCCTGTTCAATTGCAAATTCCTCAAGATTTGCTAAATCTTTGATACATGAATAAAAGATGAATGAAAGAACCCTCCCATTCCTACTTGAAGATCACGACGAACCTCAAGTATACTAAGACCTAATTCTTCTAACATCTTAGAAGTTGTTTGTTGTTTTTCTTTGGTGGGGGAAGGGGGGATGTCATTGAGGCAGGAGGGGAAAAAAGTTATTTGACACCAGGCTATTGTGCCACACTCAATTTTCTATTTGAAATATGTAAAATTTAATGTTGCTGATGATTAGGTTTTCTAAAAGTGTAGTTTTGCGTGTTGGTTTGTTGGTTTTAAATAGGGGTTGCAAGGAAAGATGAGTGGGGCAGGGATATAGCATCACTGCTCATGAATCACCTTGGCATAACTTTCTTCCACTTGTATGCAATTATTTTTTTAAATATTTTATTTATTTATTCATGAGACACACACAGAGAGATAGAGAGTGAGAGAGAGAAAGGCAGAGACACAGGCAGAGGGAGAAGCAGGCTCCATGCAGGGAGCCTGACATGGGACTCGATCCGAGGTCTCCAGGATCACACCCTGGGCTGAAGGTGGCACTAAACGACTGAGCCACTCGGGGCTGCCCCCTGTATCCAATTATTAAGCCAAAACCTTTTCCTGACAATATATTAATTGTTTTGGGTAACAGGTCCCTGCCCAACCTGACCCAATATTCAGGGAAATAAGTAAACAAACCAAAATTTAAAAAATAATAATAATTTCAATTTTAACTTAAAATTAAAAGCTGTCTAATAGATGTGGACACTACAAGACATTCAGTTGTGTTCTGACACCCAGGGTACGTGTCTTATGCACCACTTTGTTTCGGTTTCGCCCATGTGACTACATAATCTACTCTACATTGAAGCCTACAGTTTGAAGGCAATGTCTGTAAAATCTTGGCTTTGGGTTCCTGGTCTCAACTTCAGATTAGTGAATATCCCTAAATAGGTCTGTCACTGATAAGCGCTTTCAGGATTTGGCCAAGGGCTCCCTAGTTCTGAGTCTTCCTGCTAAGAATCTGAAGGTCTTGCACTTCATGATTCTTTTTTTTTTTTTTTTTTTGTAAATTTATTTTTTATGGTGTTCAATTTGCCAACATATAGAATAACACCCAGTGCTCATCCCATCAAGTGCCCCCCTCATGCCCGTCACCCAGTCACCCCAACCCCCGCCCACCTCCCCTTCCACCACCCCTAGTTTGTTTCCAAGAGTTAGGGGTCTCTCATGTTCTGTCTCCCTCTCTGATATTTCCCACTCATTTTTTCTCCTTTGCCCTTTATTCCCTTTCACTATTTTTCATATTCCCCAAATGAATGAGACCATATAATGTTTGTCCTCCTCTGATTGACTTACTTCACTCAGCATAATTCCCTCCAGTTCCATCCACGTCGAAGCAAATGGTGGGTATTTGTCATTTCTAATGGCTGAGGAATATTCCATTGTATACAGAGACCACGTCTTCTTTATCCATCATCTTTCGATGGACACCGAGGCTCCTTCCACAGTTTGGCTATTGTGGACATTGCTGCTAGAAACATCGGGGTGCGGGTGTCCCGGTGTCTCACTGCATCTGTATCTTTGGGGTCAATCCCCAGCAGTGCAATTGCTGGGTCGCAGGGCAGATCGATTTTTAACTCTTTGAGGAACCTCCACTCAGTTTTCCAGAGTGGCTGCCCCAGTTCCCATTCCTACCAACATGCACTTCATGATTCTTTTTTTTGTTTGTTTGTTTGTTTGGTTGGTTTTTTTTTTGCACTTCATGATTCTTAACAGCAAAAACAGAATTGATTTGTTGGCCTTCTCCTGTAGCTTTTAATCTAAGCAATGTCCATAGAGGAAGCCGGGAATAAAAACTGTCCACTCCAGGTGAGTCTTGCAGAGTCTCACAACAGCGCGTGGCCTCAATGTAGGATTTCACGCTGTACATTATACACTAGGTATTTTCATTGTCTTATATTTTCATTTATTCTCTAGAATAATTCTATTGAGTTCTTTCATTAATATTTTATCTTCTTCCCATCAGGACTAATTTTCCTTCTGTAGTTTGGTTTCATTGTCTCACTACACTCAGAGCTTCCCTGATGACCAGTTCACAGCCTCTAGTTAGGATCTGAGGAACTCAGATCAATTTACCCGGACTCAGATGGAAGACTCAGCTGTTTATAGGATCGCACACCAGAAAGCACATCCAAGGACCTTCGTATTTCCGCTCCTCAGTAAGTAGCTCACTGAGATCATATTAATGGTCACTTTCCTGAAGTGAATTAAACCTTTAAAAAGCGCATGGAAGAGAAGGCGGGCAGAGGCGTGTGTGTGAACAGAAATTGCTATCCTACCTGCCTACGTGACCTTGTAGAACTAGCTGTAATTCCCTTGACTCCTTTACAGGTGAGAAACCTGATGTCTAGAAGTTCCAAGAAAATTGCTCCCGTGGCCAACTGCTACCCCGTGGTGGTCATGATCTGAATGCACCGCGCCCCGTTTCCCAAACCCACATACTTTATGGGATGTAACCCTGGCTGGTGAGGACACTATGAATAACATAATGTGTCCGTGCTCATATGGGGCCTGCATGACCCTACCAATTTCAAATAGTTTGTTTCATTCAGCCTTCAGGAATACGCCATAAAACTGAGAGCCTGGGCCTCGCTTAGACAAAGAGGATCAAGGAGACTTTGTCAAAATGATGTTATTTAAGCTGAGTGTGCCAGCATTATACGATTTAGCCAAGTAAAGACTGAAGAACCCTGAGAGAAATCTACCCAGGTGAGAAGATGTTATGTGAAACTATTTAAAAATCTGTATGACAAAAAAAAAAAAAAAAAAAATCTGTATGACATTGATGTGACCAGGACAGAAACTTCTTTACTATCCCTACATATCCTAATTTGCTATCTGCAAAATTAAAAAAAAAAAAAAAAGTGATAATAACTAATGAATCAAAAAAAGCCAAATTGCATTGGGTAACTTATTTTTGCAAAATTACACACTTTCCTTTCCTTTGCTTATTAATATGTATGTTAATGTTTGTTTCGTTGGTTTGGATACAACGCTCTGTGAAACATGTAAAGCTTCAAAAATCTTATCTTCTTGTTTTTTTTTTTTTGTTTTTTTTTTTTTAAATGAGAAAAAATTGCACTTGCTGACTGGCTTTGGTCTTTAGCAAGCCATTAAATCCTCACAAAGACTTTGCTCTGTCTTCTCCTGCTTACATCTGAGCCCCGGGATCTGAACTGTTTGAGTCCAGCCTTTGTAAGAAAAGATGGCTTAATTATCTTGTCTGCTTTTTAAAAAATCTTCCCCAACCTCTTTCGAGGCCTCTTGCCTATTACTCTCTGCTCCTTCTATGTCTAAACGCGAGGCTCTAACTGTGGCCACGAGGAACATCCAATGTACCTACTGCTACGTCATCACATCTCTAGGTCATTTTGACCTTTCTCCAGGTGGCTGTTTTCCACCAAAAACAATTAGTACTATTTTGGCAGGATCTTCTGATTCGTTGGCCTTGCATAGAATATGAAAAGTAAAAACAACTTTCTAATTATTGTCTGATCACGGATGCATAGGTTTTCATTCACAGTCCTACACCTCCCGCAGCATATTACATTGGGTAGAAGCAAAGTTAACCAGAAGGTCCTCAGAGGCAGGAGGCTTGATTCATGTATGTTTGTATTTCTAGTATTCATAAAATATTTAATGTGGCTGAGTTTGATGTGTGATTTTTTTCTCATTTAACTACCATTTGATATCCATAACTACTAAATGATTCTATGATTACCTTGTAGGCCGCATCATGACACGGGCTCTGGTAGCGTAAAATAAGCATTAGGATTAGGAGATGTATCAAATAGTAAGAAAGATCTATCAGGGCACCTGCGGGCTCAATGGGTCAAGCATCTGCCTTCGGCTCAGGTCATGATCTCAGTCGTGAGATCTAGTCCCGCGTCGGGCTCCCTGCTCAGTGGGGAGTCTGCTTCCCCCTCTCCCTCCCGCTCTGCCTACTTGTCTTCTCTTTCCGTCAAATAAATAAATGCAATCTTTACAAAAAGAGAGAGCACTGCTAACCCTTACCACTTTAAAAAAAAAATAGTAAGAAGGAATTATATATATATATATATATATATATATATATATATATAAAATTCTCCTAGAAATTCCAAGCCAATTAGATAAAAATTTGCGATGAATTCTCTAAATGTTCAAAATTACCAATTAAAAAAGAATAAGTGCTTAATCATGAAATCCAATTCATATGGCATTAAATGATTTTAAGTTTTTAATAATATCTCTCAACTTATTGTTGACGAAATTTAGTCTTCTTAGCAGCATTTACATAAATATTCTATTTGTGAAATAGTAAGAATCAAAAGATGGTTTGGTCTTCTTAGAAATATATTCAATATATAAGAATGTCTATTTCATGATGTAGGTGGAACCAAAATTTCCCAGTAGCTTGGCACCCTGTATCTAATACATTTGTCATAACTCTCAAACGGAAGGGATGGATCCTGGTCCAGGATGGCGACACCGTGGGCTCCCGAACTCACCTCCTCCCATGGACACACCTGGTCTACACTACATGTAGAACAAGTCCCTGGTCATCAAGGCTTCCACAGCCAGGACGCCAGCTCTGAGAGCAAACAGGGCTTGCGTGCACGAGACCCATGGGACTGTGGGAGAGAAACGGTTCCTGGCTGGCTGCAAGGGCTCTCTGTGGCCACCCCACAGGGTGCTCAGCACAGAGGCAGCAGACGATACCCCCCTCCCAGCCTCTCCCGTGGGAGGTCCTGTGTGCATCCCTCCAACTGGAGCCGGAGGGTTAGGCCTCTAATGCAGCGAGTACCCAGGGACAATCTGCAACCCTCCCTGAGCCAGCACACAGCCTCTCCTGCTCTCCCTCTAGTCCACTCCAAACCCCTAGGCTCTCCTGGGAAGGAGCTTTGTACCCACGTCGGGCACCTGGGCTCTTGGGACTGCCACCCAGGGGGTGTACCCCTTTGATTGCTCGGCTCTGGAGGCCAGTGGGGCTTGAGCTCATGGGTCCCACAGGAGTGTGCAAATAAAGAAATGGTTCTTAACCAACTGACCTTCCCAGGACTCAGTATGGAAGGAACAGGTGGAAACACCCAGGGCATCCTCTGATGCACAAAACCAATGCACAGAGTCGAGGACAATGAAGACGCAGAAGAGTACGTTCCAAAGACAAGAACAAGACAAAATTCCAGAAACAGACCTTAAGGAAGTGGAGGTCGAGGAATTAAGGAATCCCTCGATAAAGTGTTCATTACATTCACACGGATTCTTACCAGCATCAGCAGAAGGATGCACAAGCAAGCTGAGAACTTCCACAGAGAGAAAGACAATGTAAGGAAAAAAGAAATACAAAATCAAAGAAAACATTTGCTCTAATACCACTGCATCAAATTAAAGAAAAATTTAATTAAAATTAAATTGCTACTATCATAAATAAATAAAAAAATTAAAAAAAATAAATTGCTAAAGTTTTGGTTACTAATCACTAAATGTGTAAAATTAAGCCAGATATGCTACTGGAGGATTTCGCAAATTATGAGGAAAGTGCCTACCTTTAGGGTTCATGAAAATGATATTCAAAAACATCTGAAAAAAGGCAGAAGTTGCTGAAACAACCGTATGTCAGAGGAAATACTAAAATGTGGATTTCTACCAAAGAGAAATCAGAATATGTTGTCTTGGTAGCTGAGAGCAGAAAGTTTTAACACAAGGAGGTGCAATGAATAAAACAGAAAAAAAGGTGAGAAAATCTAGAAAGTACCATAAAATACATTGTGATTAGTATCATATATCATCTGTGAAAAATAATCTGATGAAAAAAGGTTCAAAAATAAGGAAGATAAAAGTCCTGGAAATACTAAAAAAAAACATAGATGAGAAATGATGAGAAATATAATAGTAAATTTCGAGTACTAGTTACTATAAATGACGAATTAAGGTTGATATGCTATTTGAGGAATTGGCCAAAGAATCCTTAGGATAACTGGGGAGAAAAGGCATAAAAATTGGATTATGGAAACTGTCTTTAGAGTTTATGAAACAATCATGACTAAGCTAACATATTCCCTATGACGTGCTGAATTTTTATCATACTACGAAACATATTTTTCTGAGTACTTAACATAAATTGTGATATTCAAAATGTGTATTTTAAAGTAAGACTTTTTTTCCCCAAATTGGTAAGTTAGTCATTTTGCAAATTGGCCTCCTTTCAAACGGAGCTAACCCCCCCCCTTTTTATTGCAGCGTATCACAAGACCTTAAATGGGATACACACATTGCTGTTCATCCAGCTGGTAATATATTTTGCTCCTTTCCAAGACTCTAATATATTAGCAGATGCAGAAAAACAAGCCCTGTTGGTCAGCAGTCACAAACGACCAAGAGGGATGATCGATGCATTGCCCTGGGAGTCTAAGGTCACAGGGTATGAACGAAAAAGTGCGACACGTGGATTAAGCGAACTGTTTCTAATGGTTCTTAAATAAATAAATAAATAAATAAATAAATAAACAAACAAACAAATAAATAAATAAAAACTTAAAAAAATAAAAATTTCAAGATACTACTTTATCAGCACTGCCTGATTTGAATTCCTGAAATCTACAAGGTCCTGAAAAACCCAAAGTCATTTTATTTCTCGCTAAAATTGGTTTAAAGGCATTTGAGAGCAAAACCTGAACGGAAGAGACAGGTTCATAAAAAAAAAAAAAAAAAAAAAAAAAAATCCTGTGTTTGATGATGAAATATTTGTCTCGAGCCCAGCAGGGGGATTAGGTAATGTACTGGGTTTGTGCCATAATATAAATATATCATGCATGCATCTGTGCATATATTATATTCATATCAAGTCTGAGTTTTGCCAGCGCATGGGAGAGACGGCTGGCTTGCTTGATGCCACAGTGTCCTGCTTCAAAACGCCCCTTGTCATCTTCCTCTTCCACCAAATGTGCTAAGGGATGCTGTGCTCAACCAGGTTTGCACTTCACAGAATTCCTAAATTTCCCTGACACTAACTCCAGCTAAATATCACAAATATTACTATTGGAGTATCCCCAGCCCTGGGTTAATACGAATATTTAACCAAGGCTTCATGGGCTTTGTTTGTCCCCTTTTTATATGCAGCCTCACAGACATTCCATCCTTTTTTTTTTTTTCCTTATTTCTCAATATCTGAATTAATAGGTGACTCCTGAGGGCAAAAGATGGGAATTCTGGGTGTGCTGAGTACATATACACCAGTATCAAATAATGACTATGTTTTGGGGAAATACCATCCCCTTGTGTAAGTGGTGGGTCTTCTAGGCAAACAAATTGCTTCATGAATTGAAACACCATCACCTGGACATCCTCTCCCCTCTCCTCTGTGTGGGGTGATCCACGTCCACACACAACGCCCTGAGGTCTCTGTTACGGGAGGGTCGGGGTCCGGGAGGGTTTTTAGACAGCAGTGCCTTCATGTCACCCCTAGCTCAGGAAGCAATACAGGGCAGGCACCTGCCCACAGCAGTGCACAAGACCATCTGTGTTAAGACCGGATCAGAAACCGTCATCACTGGGAAACGGACAGGAGAGATCTCGAAGATTCAGACCCACATGGCCTTGTGAGAGCTCCCCCATATATTAAAAAAAAAGGAGTATGAAAAAATAGATAAATAAAAAATAAAAAAGGCATATGGTCGGGGCTCAGGTCATCTCGGGATCGTGATCTCAGGGTCCTGCGATGGACTCCCTGCGTCAGGCTCCACGCTCAGCGGGGGAGTCTGCTGCAGATTCTCTCTCCCTCCCTCCTCCTCCCTCTAGTGCTCTCTGTTTCGCTCTCTCTAAAATAAACACATAAATCTTTGAAAAATAATAATAAAAAGGAATACGGTCCTAAGATGATAGAAAGTCTGTTTCCACAGGAGCTAGGGGAGCAGAATCGGGGGGAGAAACATTATAGGTAACTTCAATGGTTCCTGCAAAGCCCCTTCCTCCCAAAGGTGGGGGGACCATATTATAGAAGATTTTACCCTTCATGCCTCGCTTCCTTCATCACTAGCCCTGCGGGAGCCAGAGCCTATTGGTCACGGCGCCCCCAGTTTCCCCTGCAGGTGCACAAACCACATCGCCACCACCCTGGGCCGCTGAGACCTGACGTTCAAGTGGCCTCGTGGCTTATGCCGTGATCCCTACTGATCTCTTGTATTGACCATCTACCCCAGCATGTTCTTTGTGAAAATCCCTAACAAATCCAGAGGGTTTCCATTGCAGAATTCTGATGTCTGGCTCCAGGCCTGATGCCAGCTTCATCAAACGCCCCTTAGCTGATCCTATAACATAGTCTCGAAAACACGGCAGCGACTGAACCTGGTGTTTTGTGCCCTTTGTGATGCGTCACAACCCTCTGCATCCCCAGCATGTGAATAACCAACATCACAGGCGTCCCAGTGGGAAGAACGGCTGTGGCACATCCTGGACTTTATCCTAAGGGCTTTGAATGGCATCTTCTCTTATTTTTTGAAATATTTTATTTATTTATTCATGAGAGACACAGAGAGAAAGAGAGGCAGAGACACAGGAATAGGGAGAAGCAGACTCCATGCAGGGAGCCCGACGTGGGACTAAATCCTGGGTCTCCAGGATCACGCCCTGGGCCAAAGGCAGTGCTAAACCACTGAGCCATCCAGGGATCCCCAGCATCTTCTCTTAAAGTGGTCCCCCCTCCCACCAATAATGACTCTTCCTTTCTTATGCTTGAATCTGAAGAAAAGTGCCAACGTGGCCCTCTGGGGCCCTTCCTGAGGTGGGGTGTCAGAGCTACCTGCAGATCTGAAGTGGGCGTCTTCTGTGTGGCACCTGCCAGCCCCGCGCTGCCTCTCTACTCTGGGTTGGTGCACAAGGGGATCTCGCTCTGCGTCCCTATCACTTCCAGGGGCATCTGTCAAACCAACATTCAGGTACTTGCTAGATTAGAAAAAGGAGTCATAAAATAGTGTTTTTTTTTTTTTTTTGTTTGTTTGTTTTTATAGAATCATAGATTACTGAAGTCATATGAAATCACAGGTATAAACTAATCCAAACTCTCAATTCATAGAGGATAAAAAAATGACAAGACATTTTAAAGGATTTGCCAGGATCCCAAGTAGTGACAGCTGAATCAGAGTTACAACTAAAATCTCTGAATCCTAAAATCCATTAATTCCCCTTAAAATGCTGATCGTTGTATTTGATTTAAATGTTAAACATCTGGGCAGCCCAGATGGCTCAGTGGTTTAGCTCCGCCTTCGGCCCAGGGCGTGATCCTGCGGACCTGGGATCCAGTCCCGCGTAGGGCTCCCTGCATGGGGCCTGCTTCTCCCTCTGCCTGGGTCCCTGCCCACCTCACCGTGTCTCTCATGAATGAATAAATACAATCTTTAAAAAATAATAAATAAATAAATAAATAAATAAATAAATAAATAAATAAATACATAAATATTAAACATCTTTCAGCTATTGAACGAATACTTCTTCCTCTTTTAGAGCTTACTTGCTTTTCCCTCCCCGTATGGCTCTCATGAAACTGTTTAAATCCCCTTTCTTCCCCTGATTTTGGTGTCCTAGCTTTCCGATCTGGGCTTGGGCCCTGGTGATGGGGATGCCCAGCAAATTGCAATCATTTTGCTGAGCTTGAGTATGTTTTCTAGAGCTTACTTTTTAATGTTCTCCGGGATGACAGTTCCCAGGCCCGGGAGCCCCCCGACACCAGCACGGCCTGTCCTGGCCGCAGCTGTGGCTCTGCCAGACGTGTAGGTCATCTCCATGTGGTTGTTCCTTTATAAGCTAAGAAATGGCATTTTTATGATGCCTGGTTGAGCTTTTGAACCCTTTTCGATAACTCAATTATTGGTAACACAATTATGTATCTGCACATAAACGTGCGTTCAAATATGTACTTTGCAGTGGGTCACGAGATCTTTTGTGGCGAGTGGCATGACATTATTCCACGTGGCATAATCTTAAAATCGAAGAGCTTACTGGGAAAGAATAGCTACTGGACAGTTTCTTTTTTTATTATTATTATTTTTTAATTTTTTTTTCTACTGGACAGTTTCATGTACGTTTAGTAAGAAAATAAGATGATAGAGCCATAATGGGGATAATTCCTCTTTTTTTTTTAGGGTTTTCCTTAGTTTTTAAAGAGATCTATACAGGTGGCTTTATGCACGATGTGATATTAATATGGTAGTTAAATCAGCATGACCACAGGGTTAGGAGTGGATCATTATTCCTAAGGGCAAAGCCCTCTTTTTATGATCTTTTCTGGCGATGTCTCCACTGAATTCATATCACCGCATTTTGTCTTTATGGCTCTCCCTCGCCTTCTCATTTTTCTTACGTGGGGAGAAATATGAAGCTGCTTCTGTTTGTAAAGACACCTAATAACTCTCATTTATATATCTTACTTCCTTCCAAATTAGTATTCATAAATCCCGATTCTAACTGGTAATAGTTCATTTCCATTACAATGAGTGCAATCCTTTCATATTTGTCCTTCCTCTCCACACTGTTTATATCTCCTCTCTCCTTCCCATTCTCCCTGGATAGTTGTCCCTAGAAACACACTTTAAATGCCTTCTTGTAAGATTTCCGTACTCTTTCCAAAATTTTTTTTCAACCTCTTCCTGTGACATTTGTCATTTTCACCCTAAAACAGTTTAGTTAAAAGTCACCCCATTCTTCCTGTGAATTTCACTGAAAAACGACTTGGCGGGCTGTGTGGTCCTCCGCCGCACCCCACTCTGCCCCACTCCGGCCCTGGTCTCAGGCAAGTGTGTTCATTTATCAACCGAATATAGAAAACATATTTATTGAGCCTCAACTGAATGTCTTGCAGGCTTGTGATACAGACATCTCTGGTTTACAAAGAACTTTTAAATATTTCAAACCTCAAGAAGGCAAAGTACAGTTGATCCCTGAGGGACATGGGGGTTAGGGTCACCCACCACCTCGACCTTCCCTCTCCCTCAGTCAAAATCTGTATATAAGTTTTAACGCCCCAAAACCTTAACAACTGATAGCTTGATCAGAAGCCTTATCAACAGCATAAACAGCTGATTAACACATACTTTGCATGTTGTATTATTATATACTGCATTTTTACAATAAATACGCTAAAGAAAATATCTGAAAAACCGTAAGGGAGAGAAAATGTATTTCCAGTCCTATACTGTGTTTATAAAAAAAAAAAAAAAAAAAAAAAAAAAAAAAAAAAAAAAAAAAAAAAACACAAGTAAGTGGACCCATGCAATTCAAACCCATGTCGTTCAAGGGTCGACTTTAATTTGTTCACCTCCATGACCAACGAGTGTCTAATGCTGAATATAGTAAAATATGACTATAATATTATTCATGTTTCTCTCGTTTATGTAAAGGTCTGCTTTTCATCTTCCAAAGAATATGATTTTCCAGCCTTGTTCTAAATTGGTCACCCTCTTCCGCATGTGTTCCCATAAGTTGATGAATTTTATAAAATATGACACCTCAGACACAACACATCACTCCTGCTATAATCGGATCAGAGCAGGGCAAAAATAATTTGTTTCTTCACCAGTTTTGGACAATATACATTTATTTATATATTTAGCATTATTTCTTTTCTTGCTCCATCCACTGAAGATCTGAGACAGATTTTATCCATTTTTGTCTACTAGATTATTTTCTCAATATACGAATATTTTGTCCACTCTGTTGGTTATTTGCAAACTTAGGTCATTATTTCCTTAAGTTAACCTCGTGGTAATTGAGTTTCCTGGTACTTTTGTCACATGGATGATTGTTTGGTTCATTGTCCCTCATCTTTTCCAAACAGAATTGACTTTCTCAAATCCAAATATAAAACCTTCTCTTTGATATCTTTTCACTTCAGTGTTATATTGTAACATTTTAAGCACATTTGCTCAGTCTTTATTTGATTTTTTTTTATTGAGAAGTCTGGGTGTCCCTTCTTAATCTGGAGAAAACTAACTGGAATATGAGTCATTTTAATATAATTTCTCCTGAAAGGATTTGAAATTCATCCTCCCTTGTAACGTTCATCTCCTGGTCTTCTGGGGTAGAAGATGTATGGAACCGAAGCAAAGGAAGATGAGCCAGGCTTTGCAGTCACTCCTTTCAGGACCTGAGTTATTACTATGGATCTTCTAATTAAATACACTTGTAGTTGGCTGTGGGATCAACCCTGATAGGACGTGGCTGTGATGGCATGAGGTTGTGTGACTGTCTTGTATTTTAGGGAGTCAGTTTTGTCCACACACTAATTATGAAACAGCTTTTGAGGAGTCTTCAGAGATTAAATGTATAAAATTCTCCACTAGTAATATGCTTTTATATTATGCAGTTACTATGGGGCAAAAGTAAGATTTAAACTATGAGTATAAAAAAAGAAAAAAATAAAAATTAAAAAATTAAAAAAATAAAAAAACTATGAGTATACATAATTACAGACAGATTCAGTGAAAATGAAAATACTGGGTTTGGCATCCATAACTGTTTCTAGAAGGTATGTGACTCAGCTTGTTATTTTTTTGTCTTGAGTAGATGGAATGGCAGGAATCTATATAACTGAACAGATTGTAGCATATATTGTAAAAGGTCGAAAAATGTCAGTTATAACTACAGAAATTTCACAGTCAAATAACTTCTCAATCAAGAGGAGGGGAGAATTTAAGGAAGAAAACTTTCATTATTTCAGATGAGGAGGTATGAGGAATTTCTATGCCCATTGGAATCATAGTGAGCCATTTTTGAAAAGGGTAGAAATTAACTTTTATCAATTATCGCAATTGTATACACATTATCATAGAAATACCTAAGTATTTCATTATTTTTTTAAAGATTTAATTTATTCATGAGAGACAGAGATAGAGAGAGAGAGAGGCAGAGACACAGGCAGAGGGAGAAGCAGGCTCCATGAAGGGAGCCCGACGTGGGACTCGATCCCGGGTTTCCAGGATCAGGCCCTGGGTTGAAGGTGGCGCTAAACCGCTGAACCCCCCGGGCTGCCCTCATTCATTTGTTATGCCAATTTCCCATATTCTTATAACTAACGTTCATCAATATATGCTCGGGCCACATATTTCATAAAACTTTTTATCTCATTTTAATCTTTTATAGATGATTGAAGTTATAATGGAATTTCCTTCATTGGTATTTTAACATTGTCTTCCTATAAATGATCAATAGCTAGTATTGAAAAAGACTGTTTTTTTGAGATTTATTTTTATAAAAATATTGTATCCCACGGAATGTCATTACACGAGATATACAAGTAAGCCATCCATTTCCCCTCATCAGAGAGTAAGAGCCAGAATAGAGAATAGCAGTTTTTATCTACAGGGGACTGAAGCTCTGGGGGTACAAATACTGCAGGAGGAGAAGAGGGAGATTTAAAGCTGTATTTGTCAAGCTTCATTATTTTTGATGGGCCGTGTCAGAGGCAGGGTGAGCACTGGCGCTGAACCTCCAGTTGAAAGGAAAGCCGTGAAGTTGTTTGGGGAGGCTGTATGCAGGATATCACCAAGCTCTGAGCAATAGTTCCTCAATAGTAATAATTTTTAATGATGTCAAAAATGTAGCAGTTATGTTTGAATACTTGCCTAATTGGACTTAATCAGTTAAATAAGCGATCATGTTTAAAGCTCTCCGTAATGAAGTCTCTAAAAATCCATGATGCCGTGTGGATCAGTGAAAATCCAAAGAAGGGTTTTCAGAGGAATGGGGAACTCCCCCAAAGTTCTAACAAATGGAAGTTTTATAAATTCAGCAACATGGCTGAGAAAAAAACAGCGAGAAATGTCTTCCCTGTGATATTTCTCCTACACATGGAATTTTTTGCACATAAAAGAAAGAAAAACCTTCCAGCCACAAATGAGTGGCCTTGTGAGCAGAAGACACAGGTGACTGCAGAGTGTGAAGTGGAAATTAGGAGAAACTGACCAAGGGCAAGGAAGAGAGAAAGCAAAAATCAAGTCCTTTTGTAATAGGTAGTTTTACATGTAAAACTGCTCAAAGAAACTACAATGTTTCCACAGACGCAGAAACGAAGGCAATGGATTAAAATATGGAGACCCGACAGCAAAACCCCACATCGAGGATGGATGTATGAGCTGTCTACTGCTGCGTAACAAGCTGTCCCAAACTCAGTGGCTTAGTAGCGACAGGTAAACCTGCACTGAGCCTTGTCAGGAGGCTGACAAGGTTGATCGTGGCCACAGTCTCCTGTGAAGGCTGTCCCGGTGCTAGTGGGGTGAGTGTGCTCCCATTAGACGCACCCGCAGTACTGGTCCATTTCTCACCATCTGTGCTTCTCCACCACGCCACGTCCACAGCCTGTCCGATGACCTCCCCCAGGGTGAGCAGTTCTGAGAACGAGCAAGGGAGACACTGCCCAACGCCGAAGCCACCATCCTTCCATATGGTAACCTCAGAAGGGACATCCCATGACTTCAACCGTGTTCTGCTCATTACAATCATCAATTCATTATGTCTAGCCTGCCTCCAGGGGAGGGAATCAAGCCTGGCTGAGGTTGCAGGGATCCCAGGGGGTCACCACAAGGCTGCCTTTCCTAATCGACATGAGTAAACTTCCATGGATTGGGCTATAGGCAATCTCATTGTCTACACTGAGAGAGGGACAAAGTCAGAGGAAGCAAATGGACCCAGAGATGGGGGTCACACACGAGAAGACAATGCTGGATCAGAAAAACAAGCAGAACACCAAGTAGATTAAACCCAATAATAGAACCATTTGCACAGCTGAGACAAAGAACAGAAAATCCGAGCTATTCTGAAGCCACAGAGGAAGGTCAGTCTCATAGCGTATGTCAGCGGGGAAAGGGATAAAGAGCTTTGGGAGAACAGTAACACTTGTGCTTCAGAAACAGGGCCTGTGACGCGATGCAGGAAGACCGCGCGTAAGAACTCCGGAGTGGTACAGGCTGGGTGTGACCAACATGTTTATGAAACTTCTGATAACTAAGAAATTGCTCTCAAAAAGAAGAGGCAGGGTTTGGCAGACAAGTGGATATGAGTTTTGAGAATCAAAGAACACTTTCAAGATCCTAATGATGTGGGCCACCTGGGGGCTCCGTCGGTGAAGCTCCTGCCTTGGGCTCAGGCCATGGTCTCAGGGTCCTGGGATCGAGTCCCCACGTCGGGCTCCCTGCTCAGCGTGGAGCCTGCTTCTCCCTCTCCCTCTGCTTGTGCCCGCTTTCTCGCAAATCAATAATTTACCAAACAAACAGAATACTAACGATGCCCTGAACCCTGATGGTGTTCGAGGCACAGTTCTGAATATTCCAGCTCTCTCACTTAATTAGGGCATTAATTCAAAAAGGAGCACTATCATGGAAGGCGTTGTGTTCAAGTTCCTAATACCATTATGACCCGGGTAGATGAATTTAAGCTAATTATCGTAACTCCAACTCCTTTGCTGACTGGGTCACCATCCACATGTGGACAGTGATTTCTGAGAAGTTTAGCACAGTCGGCTGGGACAGACGTTCTCTTTGAGAGAGAGTCACTAGAAAAACCAAGGTCCTCCCCTTTTGCTTGACTTTGTCGAGTTCACGTACAACAATTTAAAAAAAAAAACCTCTTAGGCATCTTGTTATAAGCCAAGGAACGAACTTAACACCAAAGATGACAAGTATTTTCTAATTATTTTTTTTCTCTTTCTTTAATGTTACATTGCTTTCAGCTGCACAACCTAGGGACTTGACAGGTCTATACATTATGCTGTGCTCACCACAAGGGTAGCTACCACCCGTCAGCACACGGTGCTGTATTTTATAATTATTAGCTCCATAGTAATAGTCTCAGAATAAATCTACCCCGAGACGAAAACATCTCGCCAATTCTCAATTTTGCCCAAATCCGGAATTTGTATTGAAAACTTATTTTTCTCTCCTCCCCGCCTCCGCAACCTCACTAATTCTAAAAGGAAGGATGTTGAATCAAATCCCAGATGTACTAACATTTTTCCCCCTCTTTTCTTGTAAGAAATGAACATTAAGTCCAAGCCCTTTAACCTCTCCACGGAGAAAGAAATGCACAGATAAAAAGACAGTATGGAAGTACGGAAGTAGCAGCTTGGCATCTGGAGCAGATATCTACTCACTGCCAAACATTTACCCAAAGAAAAGCATTCTCTGCTGTCAAATTTTATTAGGCTCTGCACTGAACAAGAAAAAGGTCTCTTAGGAATATTTCTTTTTTTGACAAGAAATGAACACAGTGTCATTTTGCTTTCTGTTGGTGGAAAGACAAAAAATAAACACTTATCCAGTAATTGTGATGTCCTCAGAGTTTAGACAGTCTCCGAATCAAAAATAAATGGCAGGATATGATTAGCATCCAGTAACAACCACAGCTCCCCACCACCAATTCCCAGGCATTACTGGAGGCAAGCTACCGAGGACCTACTGGGCCTCCAGTTCTGACAGCAGGAGGGGAACAAAAAACTCACAACATCCAGCAGCTTGTCCGGAGAATCCCAACTGTCATCTCTCCAAAAAACAATCACCTGTGGCCCTCATGTTTGCTATTTTGTTGGGGACTGTTTAACTTCGGATTACTTTCAACCACTCAGCAAACACTGGATGTCGACTGTGTGCACAGTGTTGCCATCGGTGTATGCTAATTCCAGGCATTTCACATTTTGCTCTTCTGTATTTTACGCTCGTCTTCTTGGATGCTGTCTAAGAGATGCATTCATTTTCATTCATTCATTCATTCATTCATTCATTTTCAACAGTGGACAGATCTAAACAGATGCCGGCGGGGCGGAGGGAGACGGTTAGAATTTTAACTTGTAATCTTATCCAAGGATATGTGGACTCTAAATAGCACATACCCTCTAACTAGTGATGATTATTGGCAATACTCAACCAGATATTTGAATATGTTACAATTATTTCCCTCTCCCTACTCATTTGTGACAAAACATACTAGAATAGGGAACAGTTAGGTACAAAAGAATAAAATAAAATAAACAAGCAACAAATAAAGTTTTCTATAGTTTGCACCCTAATAGCTGTATGGTTGGCCAGGCCAGTAGACCTGTCTTCCAGAAGCTCAAGAGTAATGACATATATGACATATATACCACAAAACGCTGTCTCATCTTTGTTCCCCAAAGCTCATGATTCCTAACTTTAAGATATAGGATATCCTAACATCTTTCAATGTTCCTATCTATTGGCATCACTGTACTTTATTTGCAGTCTCTGTTGTCAAGGGCTCTACACAGATACCTTATTCTCTAAAGCATCCAGAGTATTCTTTTTCTTGCATCAGTAATCTTTGAAGAAATGACTTCATTCCATCTTCTTGAGCTCCCTTCCCCTCCCTCCATCCCCTGGTCCTAAAGATGAGCTCTCACCCTTCTAATTCTATTCATCTAAGGGTATTAAGACTCTGAGTTCTTCATCAGATCCCATTCCACTTCTAGACAAACCTTGAATGATTTTGATTCCCTTCCCTCTACACTTCACCTCCCCATGTTTCTGGTCTCCATCCAAAATTATAAATTCTCCCTTTACACAGTGAATCATTCATTATACCCTTTACTCCAAAGCTCTTACTCAGCAAAATCATTCCCCGTATTCTTTTTCTTTTTCCTTAAGATTATATTTATTTCCTTATTTTACAAGCATGGGGAAGGGCAGAGGGAGAAGCCGACTCCCCACTGAGCAGGAGCCCAATGTGGGGCTCGACCCCAGGATCCTGGGATCATGACCTGAGCTGAGGGCAGATGCTTAACCCAGGCACCCCTGACCCCCATATTCTTATCACCATCAGTGCATCACAGAGAGGGTGAAGCTTAGTAGGGAGAACCTGGACGTGGATTTTGGAGACAGCTATGGAGCAGTCAAAGTTATTTCTACGCTATTAATCAGAACTGTTAGTGGAAGCCTAGAGACAGGACTGCCTTGTCTTGGTGTATCTATAATATAAAAGAACTGAGACATATTCTATTGTATAGTGAGTGTGACCCACTCTCCACTCTCTTCCTACTAAAAATGTTACAGAAATCACAGGAGACATGGCATGAAAAAAATTACTATTTCAGTGGAAATAGGACATTGGAGCTAAAGCTGACTAGCAGGGATGTAAGCCCGCGCACTGCCATATGGCTGCAGTTCCCACAGGCATGGAAGGATGCCTTGCTGGTTTGAGCAGTGCCCTTCCTGCGCTACCTTCCTCCCCCAAAATCATGTTTGCTGGAAAAGTGTGAATGACCTCATTTAAAAATAGGTTCCTTGCAGGTGTTATACAGAGGTAAGAGATGGTCACAGTAGGGTAGGGAAGGCCCTAATAAAATGGCCAACGTTCTTACAAGAAGAGGCAAAACTTGACGACACAGACACACAGGGAGACTGCCATGGGACGGTGAAGGTAGGGCTGCCGGTGTGTGGCTGCACCCCAGGGAATGCCAAAGACCACCAGCAGCGTGCTGCAGTCTGAAGAAGGGTCCTGCTCTGAGGCAGCAGAGAAAGCACAGCCTTGCCAACACTTGATTTCAAGCTTCTCACCTCCAGACCCAGGACAGAATAGATTTCTGTAGCTGGAAGCCACCGAGTTTGTAACAACAGCCCTTGGAGGTAGATACAAGTGTTCGGAGTCACCCTGTCCTGAAGAGTATGCAGTACATCCCAAGAACAGGTGTTCCGACTCCGAATCGCGAAGATGGGCTTCGAGCTCAGCTCTACCGCTAAGCATTGTGACTCTGGGTAAGTTGTCTACCTTCTCAAAATCTCAGTTTCCTCTTGTGGGAAATGGAAATAAACATTGTATCGCCTTCATTTGACTGTAGGATGAAAACCTGATAATGGGCATGAAGCACATGTCACATCACCTGACATACTGTAGGAGCTTTGTAACTGCTACCTATGTATTTACGCAAACGTAATGACCCCCTAAGAGTGACCCTGATGGTCAGAGGCACAGCCAGTGAAGGGACATGAAGGATATAAAAAGAACCGATACGTCTGTTTGTTGTCTTCTAGGGAACAGCTCTCCCTCTCACATGAGCCTTCTGTTCTATACACTGACACGTTTTCACATATGGAGCCACCCCAGCAGCCAGCAGTTCAGTAGCACCCACATGCATATAATTATCTCTAGCAACACCCCATCCTCTCAAAAATGGGGGGCTGCATGATACAGCCTACCCGCGTAGGCTTAGACAGTTAAGGGAGTAACTTTTTCCGGCCCCTTTGTCCCTTTGCAGTACCAGCACCACCACTGAATTCAGGACACCTGAGTATTTTCCTGATCTGTGGATCTGCCCAGTGAGCACACTGCCTTGCAGGTAGTTGAAGCCCAAAGAAGGTCTACGTAAGATTAGGATCGATGGGCTGGCTGGCGCGACTCAGAGATGCCACGCTCTACGAAGCAGGAAGAGCTGCTCAACGTGTCCAGCAGAGCTTGAGCTGACCACATCTGTGGCTCCTAAGCTGGGTGTGTCTGGTCAAGGACCTGGGAAGCCCAGCTCCCGCCCCCAACAGACTATGATACATGAGGTCAAAGTCAGGACCCAGGAAATCTCACATTTTAGCACATCCCCAGGTGACACTGCTGCCGGACATCTGTGAGTCACATTTTGAGAAAGACTGGCTTTCATGAAACAATGATTTATTAAAGCCCAGTGACCTCTCGCTTTAGGGTTATGTTTGAAACAGATCTGAAGGTGTTATTAACATGTAAAAAAAATCACCATTTTGGTTTCAAGTGCATAGATCAAAATTTCACATAAAAAATATCTCATATAGGGATCCCTGGGTGGCGCAGCGGTTTGGCACCTGCCTTTGGCCCAGGGTGCGATCCTGGAGACCCGGGATCGGATCCCACATCAGGCTCCCGGTGCATGGAGCCTACTTCTCCCTCTGCCTGTGTCTCTGCCTCTCTCTCTCTCTGTGTGACTATCATAAATAAATAAAAATTAAAAAAAATATATCTCATATAAAAAAATCTCATATACCTTTCTTTCATTCCTATCCCCCATTCAGCTATACTAGATGTACTAAAAGAGTGAGTGAGAGAGAGAGGTCTTCACACTGTTGTCTACATGGCTATTTTGTGAAAAGTATTTACTTATTTTGAAAATCAGCCTCTGAGGTCTGGGTTTAACGTGTGGCTCCGGGGCCATCTTAGGATCTGCTCTGGCTTCTGAGCCCTGTTTTCAGGGCGGCTCTTAACAGTCACTGCACATTAGAATTGTGTGTGCAGCTTCAAAATATCTACTCTTCAGTCCAATTAAATCAGAATTTCTAGTTCAGTTTCAGGACATAGAGATCTCTAAATTAATTCCAATGTGCAGCTAGGGTTGAGTAGCACTGCCTGCATAGAATAGATTTATCAGTGGTTATACGGCTCAGGTCTCTGGCCTGACAATAAGAAGAAAACTCAGATTCTGAACCTCTGGTTCTCTGGAGTTGGCGTAACTTCAAGACTCTTCAGAGAATATGAGTATAAACCTCACACTAAATAGGCAATGAGATCACAATTCTTATGCATTCTGAATTTCAGAAACAAAGAATTAGTGGGGCACCGGGGTGGCTCAGTGGTTGAGTGTCTGCCTTTGGCTCAGGGCATGACCCCGGGGTCCTGGGATCGAATCCCACATCGGGCTCCCCTCAGGGAGCCTGCTTCTCCCTCTGCCTATATCTCTGCCCCTCTCTCTGTGTCTCTCATAAATAAATAAATAAAATATTTAAAAAAAAACCACACCACAAATAATTAGAAAAAAAAAAAAAAAAGCAGCCAGCTATAGAAGTCTAAGAGGAAGAAAACACTATAACTTGCATATCATTAGCTTAGCATCGCAGGAAAAACTGGTGCATATGGAGAGAAAGGGAATATCAAACAGACCCTATTTGGCCTGACACCTCTCCTTGAACAGAACAAAGTGAACAAATGGGGAGTTTCTTTTAAAAAGTCACATTGCATATGTGCAGGTTTAGATAACTGAATATTTTTTTTTGGCTTAGAATAAATTGATTTTATTAAACAAATCAATACTACCTTATAAGGGAGACCCAGGTTTATAGATTATTTTAGCTCCTAATTTTGACTCTATCTTCATCCTCATTAAGATCAGACAGTGTAGTGCAGCACGTCTGGGAAGCTGTCCCTCTGTGCCCTCTACTCACAGACACACACGTAACGGCGTCCAAATAAAAATCAGCTAGGGGTAAGCTGTTCTGAGTGTAACAATCTCAAGGTAAGATGGGCGAGGAAAGAATTGATTTTGGTACGATGGGCTGGACTAAGCAAGGTGTGGGCAGGCTGTGTGTCAGGAAGAGCTATTAGACTCCCGGCCTACTCAGGCTGGTGACATGCGATCAACGCAAGGAGCGTAGTGAAGAAAGCTTGAAGTGAGTCGCCCTTAACTCTTTCATCTATCTGTGAAGTGGTTATTCTTACCTAATTTTGCTTCTTACCCAGGGCGAGCAGATATTTATTTACTAGTTTTAATAAAGAAGCAGAGGGGAGACAAATCATAAATGCCATGGAAAGTATGAAAGCAATTTCCTGATGTTTTCATTAGTTTCTTCAAGTTACAAGAAAAAGAGAGCCACTTAATCTCTGAAAATACTCAACCTGGATGATGGCGTAGGAACATTCCGAAAGCAGAGCTCACAAGTAAAATTTTCAAAGAAACTCTGTGTCTCCTCTCTGTAGTTTAAGCCAATCTGTATCTATCCAATCTATTAATCAAACATATTAGTGAATATGTCATTGGGGGATACGTACAGATCTCCGTAGGGGATATGTAAGCATAATTAAAGTTTATATTTTATTTTATTATTTTTTTTAAAGTTTATAGTTTAATATAATTCTGCATTCATTTGCTCTAGGTGATGTCATCTGATTAGGTGTGAAGCTTGGAGTCATTGTCTGATACCCCACAGCACACTGCAAGGAGCTTCCTGAAGGAGTTTTACAGGCACCACTGTAGCCTGAAGATGAAGACACACCGTACAAACTCTAAACCCCTCCCCAACGAGCATCCTTGCACCGTGGTAGGAAGTGGACTATTTCTTAGAGTCACTAAGTGTCTTGCAACTATGGGAATTAGGAAATAATCGCAGGAGCATGTCGTCAATCTCTGATAAGCCAGGCATGTCAACGAAAGTTCGATCTAGAAAATGTGATACGTGACATCTCATTTCTAAGAACTCCACGGAAGAGAAGTGCCTCAGCCTCCACTCCTAGCCAAGCGGAGCTCACAGTGTTAAGGCACCAAACCAAGGTCTCAAAGGACAAACCTGTCACACTGGAAATGTTCTAGGACTATTCTATGAATTATAAAAGCTAAGGAGAAAAAAAACTGAACCGATTTCTAAAGGTGAGGAATTCCATACGTTATACCAATTTTCTGGGCAGGTTTGTCTCAAACAAATGGTAAATTTGACCTTTTAGGTTATAAATGCTACAAACTCTGAAATGAACTGAAGCACATTTTTTAGGCATACCTTTTTATATATAAATCTATAGTTTTATAACGTTGTCACGTATTTTAGTCTAAAATCACTGTGCATCTGTATTATTAACTCCTAACAAAGTTATGAATAATTATAAACTTTAATGGGAATAACCAATTAGTGAAATCGACCTAAACAAAAATTACTAGGCAAAGTTTGTGGATTGTTAAGAGGACTAAACATAATTGTGTTACTTAACCCAATTTAGCTTCTACTAAATGCATAATCTTCCCATATTTCCCAGATAATTACCTCAAGGTGATAGCTTTGTGATAGAAAAGAGACCCATCTTTTTTTTCTTTTTTTCTTTTATAAGCTGGCTCTGCTGTTACAAGTAGAAGAATAACTGGTGGGCAGGCTATATAGTAGCCAAGTCATCATCTGCACATTTCACACAATAAATAGATTTGAAAATATAATGCTAATGAGTAAATTACGACCTCAATGTGCTCTTTTCTCTGTGAATAAAATTACTAGAAAAAAAATATCATGCCAAGAAGATGTTACCTGAGATTTTCTTGAAGACTCAGAATGCAAATCGAAGTATCTTAGAAAATTAAATCATTATCCAAAAGAAATGATAATCATCCTAAATTTCCCACGTATTGTTATACTTAAACAATTTATTCACAACCTTACCCACTTATCACTTGATGTTTTACAGTTTGAAATACTTTTTTTTCATATGATTTACATTTTATTCTCCTAATAAAGCCACAGCTGTGAGAGATCTCATTGTTTATCGAAAGAAGCTTGGGAATTTCCATTATGTACTCAGAGTAATTCGATATTGTAGTCAGATTTACAAAGTGCTGATTGATAATAAAGCTGATTTATGGTCTACATATTTTCAAATTCAGCATCTAATGAAAATAGTTACCTACAGATTCAGACTATGATTATCAAACTTCCATAAAACCAATTAAAAATATAAGCTCTATGGGTATGATGGGTATGATGTTTTTTTTTTATTTTTTTATTTTTTTTATTTTTATTTTTTTACCAATTTACTTGCTGCTAAAAAATCTCCATCTGATCAATTATATCCCTGAGGTTAATGTATGATTGATATTTCCAATAAAACAATTTCCTGCACAATTAAACATTGAGCATCTCTAGGTAGCAAATATTGCTTTTAATAAAGATGCAAGCATGTATTTGTATAAAAACCGGTTTGCACAAAATATATGCATTTTGAGTTCAAATACAGAGTTTGGGGGAGAAGTATTGGAGAGGACATCTGTCTTTTGACCAGTAAACAAAATCTGTCCCATCTCTTCCATCACCAGCTCCTTCTTCAAAGGCCATTTGTTGATAGTTTCTTAAGAATTTTTGTTGGTTTCTTGAGAATTATACTAACAATTATGAGCATTACATAGAAACCAAGAGATACTGAGAAGTATATATTTTGTTCTGTAAGAAATAAAATGATGGAATAAGATGGTGAATCTTTACCTCAAAGAGCTTTTAACCAAGCAACCATAGGGGCAAAACGATTCCCATCTACACACACTTCCTTATAACGCGTTTGCAGTATTGGCATCTATTGCTATTTAGTCATGACTTGAACAACCTCAGTCTGAGTCTCCATTTCTATTTATCCTCAATGAGCTCATTCCATTGCTTCAACTTTGAGGGGATTAAAGAAACCTTTAAAACCACACTTAGGACTTTGGGGAAATGACTCCAACACCCTGTATTCTTAGATTTTTCTTTTTCTAATACGGACATCATAGTAACACCTACCTCAGAGTCATGTCAGCTATAGATAAAATAATTTGTGTATGATTCTTAAACCTCATACATACAAATGCTCAACATTTGTTTCAGTTATTGTACTCTGAACAAATGCCATTTTTATCATAAAACCATATTCTAACATCAAGATAACAGGTGATAATGAGGAAGAGCAAGCAGATTACAATGTTATGTTAATATTTGGCAATTGCTGTAAATGGGTCTCTAATTAAGAACTTTGCATGCAAAAGGACTCAAACAACTTCATGGATGTGAGTTTGCAGAGTAAGCAGCAGAGCACACAGGCGCAGAGGCGTACCTGTGTGCGTCTTTGGCACTCAGGTGTGATGGGAACAACCATTAAAGTTAGCAGTGATAACCCTGTGTCTTTTCAAGATGTATTACATCTATGCTCTCGGCATTTTACTTAGAAGCTCTCAACAACAACTCAACATGACAGTCTGGCAGGATTTTCTACACCCACCCTACACCCAAAATAATCGAAAGTTACCAAGTTGAACTGGCGTTTCCTATGACACATACTTCGAAAGTGGTAAACATTGGGTCAAACTAAGAGTGATCTCATTCTTAAAGATCTATATCACGCAATACAATACGAAAACAGAAAACTGTACTATTGTATCTGGTAAAATAAACTCTAATAATAAAGTATTTTCAGAGCACAGAGGACAGCATGATTTACATATATTGATGTTGGTAAAAAAGTTCTACCAGATGTAGATTTCCTCCTTAGTATAAAAAAATGCAATCTAGCTAGTTATATAAAATATAATTCAAAAAATAAAATAAAATATAATACATAAAGGCAGATTTATATTTATGATATAATGTAACTAATATAGTTTGAATAAGACCACACATAAATACAAATCTACTGATTTTAAATTTATAGCTGTTGAGTGTCAATATCTCTTTGAAGGAATTTTGCAGATTAATATTATAACTACCATGATTTTTTTAATGTCAACATTTTTTTTAAAACTGGCTTCAGACCTCATTAAAAAGAGGGGTACCTGGGTGGCTCAGTTGGTTGAGTATGGGACTCCTGATTTCACCTCAGGTCATGATCTCAGGGTCCTGGGACTGGGTTCCACATTGGTCTCTGCACTCAGTGGGGAGTCTGCTTGAGAGATTCTCTCTCTCCATCTCCCTCTGTCCCTCCCTTCATGTGCTCGCTCTCTCCCTCTCTCTCTCAATGAAAAAATAAATCTTAATTTAAAAAAAATATTTTTTTTTATTTATTCATGAGAGACACAGAGAGAGAGAGGCAGAGACACAGGCAGAGGGAGAAGCAGGCTCCCTGGGTGGAGCCTGATGTGGGACTCACTCCTGGGACTCCAGGATCACACCCTGGGCTGAAGGCGGCGCTAAACCACTGAGCTACCCAGGCATCCCATAAATCTTAAAAGGAAAAGAAAACATTAGAGATTCAGCCAAAGTCACTGGCTTCTTCATCTCTCCAGTTTCCTGAAGTTTTATGTATGAAGTACATCCATGTGTGTTTGGGTTAAGTCCCAAATCCTGATTCAATATTCTGGACCCAGATTCCATATTAAGTCCTCACGTACCCCATGTCTTATTATCATCAACCAACAACAAGTAAAACAGAATGTACAATGTGTCCATCCTCAAACTGCTATTGATGTGCATACCTTGAGCAGACTGGCTCATCATTTCTTATCTCACAGATTCAAATCGGTACAATAATCAAAATTTGTAATGATGGCCCTAAGTCAGGAGGAAGAATGTGAATTTATACATTCCCATATGAGGAATAACAGAGGCACATAGTAGATTTCAGTAATGTTTATGTTAAAATGACACAGGTTAAAGAAAAATTTGTCTTTAATGGAATAAAGTGCAGGAATAAAAAAAAACACATTTATGTAACATTCGGTTGACTTCCTGTTGATCCTGTCATTCACGAATACATTTTGCTGTATGTAATTTAAAGGCATTATGTTGGAAAAAAAAAGAGTAATCTTTCAAATTAGTGTTTTTGTATTTTCTGGATGGAGCTAGAGAGTATCATGCTAAGCGAAATAAGTCGGAGAAAAACAAACACCATATGATTTCACTCATGTGGAATTTAGGACACAGAAAAAATGAGCAAATGTGAAAAAGAGGGAGAGAACGAGGAACCAAGAAAGAGAGTCTTATCTATAGAAAACACAGTGCCAGTCACCAGAGGGGACATGGGGGTGGTGGGGGAAACAGGATTTTAATGACAAGCACACTTGTCATGATGAGGACGGAGCAATATAGCAATGTATAAAGGTGATGAATCATGATATCGTAACCTGAAACTAATAATACAACACTCTAGGTTAACTCTACTGTAATTAAAAATAAGATCATTTATTTTTTAAAAAATGGAATGATCCTCTAGATTCTTACCGAGGACATTTTATATCTAGGATAAAAGTTGCACTGAAATTGCAGATGGAGGTACACAGGCAGGGTTGAATTAAATACGGCATTGACTTCCAGGATCTTTTCTGACTTTCAAACAGCACTTAGAAATGAAGAAGGAAGGTCTCTGCCATCTGTGATGATGTTAAATGTTTTTGATACTTTCAGGGATTTTTTTCCCCAGGGTAAAATGAGAACGTAGTGTGGTTGCCCTGTGGGATCGGAAGCTCTGTAGCAGGGGCCCTTGGAGGACTATCTCAGTGGGGTTAGCAGGAATGAAAGGGGAGTGACTAACAAACCTGTCCCCCCTCTGGGAGAATGAACATAGGGAAGTGGTTTTGACCCTTCTGTGCCTTAAGGCCTATGGATATGGTCATTCAAGAGTTTTCAGAAGTAATACTTAATTTGCTTTCTATTTGAGTTCAGAGACATAGGTACCGAGCTAATAGTTTAAAGGATGTACTTTTATAGGGCACCTGGGGGGTCAGTTAAGCATCTGCCTTCTGCTCAGGTCATGATCTTGGGGTCCTGGGATCTAGTCCTGCATCTGGCTCCCTGCTCAGCGGGGAGTCTGCTTCTCCTCCTCCCTCTGCCTGATGTTCCCCTGCTTCTGCTCTCTCTTTCTCTCTCTCAAAAATAAATAAAGTCTTTTTTTTTTTTTAAGAATGCACTCTTTCTTTATTATAATATGCTTTGGAAGCCTCACACATATTAGGGTATAGAAATATCAGAGTCTCTCAGACAGTGTTAACAAAAGAGCATTTTTTGTTTGTTTGTTTCTCCCTGTCTCTCTCTCTCTCTCTCTCTTTTTTTTTTTCTTATTTCTCTTACTTCCAAGTATGGATTCCTGATGCAAAGACTTCAAAGTTAATTCACTATATGAAGCACCATAGTAGTATGAATTACCTGTACTTACAGATGTTATTTCCCATCTCAAAAGCCAGGGACGTAGGAATCTTATATCAAATGACAGAAACAGATTAGGGTGTGCCTCTATTTTTAAAGATTAATTCAAATCATTAGAAAAATGTGGAATCTAACACAATTACTTGGTGGTACTTTTTCATCCATGCCTTTTTACCTTAAAAGCCAAAGTTCTAAAAAGAATGTAACATTTTATTTTTAAATTTTACCTCAAAAGGTTTTTGAAGCCATGGGCAAGAATATTCCCAGTTAAATGTTTTTTAATAAATAAATGCATTAGCAATGCAAATTGGAAAATTTCAGTATTGCTGAAAAAGTAAGTGCCATGGGGGCAGGTTACTTTTCTGTTTTATTCATAGACTGTCAGAATCTAGAATAGTGAGTGGCCCCCAGAAGAGTTTGCTTGTTGAATGGCTGAATCTGCGTTATTTAGATACCAAATATATAAGACAAAGTTCTATTTTAGCATTAAAAATAATTTGAAAAAAAAATCATTAAAGAAAGTGTCTTCTATCTGTATTAGTAACAGATTTAAGAAATGGACTTTTAGCAATATCACTTTTCTCAGTGCTGTTAAAAGACATACTAGACAATTAGTTTTGCCTTTAGAGCTGAAATAATCAAAATTTGTTTCAGATAGACTGCTAGTTTTGCATTTTTACCATTGAAAGTACTATCATAGGAACCATGGGACCATTGTATTTTCCCCAGAATCTCAAACTCAGAAAATAACCTACTTGCCCACAGTTACTTTCTTACTGATACTGTAAAGTGTCAGCAAGTGGTTAAAAACAAAAAAAATCCCCTTATTAAAATCAAACAAACAAAAAACACCACAGAACTTAATTAAATCTTCCCTAAGGCCTCAAGGGGGCAGTGAATAAAAAAAAAAATGACATCACCGCTGGTTCCCAAAATGCTTAGATTTCCATCTATACATCCTGCTATGAGGAATCCTAATCCTAATGACGTATTATCTATAATAAGTATTTTCCTTTTAAGAATATTTTCCTTTAGGAAAAAAAAATTATGCAAAATGTGTTTATTAAGTTTCAATGTTAATGTAAAGCAATTCTTCGAAAAAAAAAAATAATTCCTGTTCAGAATAAGTGGTATGATCATCTAGCTGATAAGAAATACAGCAACCCCAATACCTCATGCTGCAGTCTTTTTTATTTTATTTTATTTTAATTAATTAATTAATTAATTAATTTATTTATTTATTTAATGCTGCAGTCTTGACAGTGCCACAGAGGAGAGCGGACCTGGGAGTGAATTAGTAGCAGGTATTGTCACCACAGCCATGAGTAGTCAATTTCCATCTTTAACCAGAGCATGAGCTTTGGAGCACCGCTGTCCTCAGAGCAAATTCAGTTCATGCCAAATTGATTTGATTTGTAATCTAGTTCAACGAGATGCAAGGGAACCCATAGAAAACCAGTTTCAAATGATGCTGTCAGGGGACTTTCCTCTGTGCTACAGTTTGACTTCTCAAATTGGTGTTGAAGGCCACAGAGGAGGTGTTTTTTGTTTGTTTCTTCGTTTTTCTCTCTGGACCCAAACTCACCTTCCTATCAAATCATCACCTGGGAGAGACTGAAGCCAAGAGCTACCCTCTTGAATTTATGCTGGCTTTTTGTCCAAAACTCCACTGCAGCCCTTGAAAAGTACTTAAGCTTCATTTGATGAAACGCTTTGGAATAAAATAAATAAATGTGTTCCAAAATATTACCTCCAAATAAAACCAATTCCAGAATTTCTATCATACACATTTCACTGCTATTCTAAAGAAAATGAATTTTAGAATAAATTTCTACTGGATACTTTTCTGGGATGAGTGTTGTAAATGTACATATTCTTACATTTTAGTGTAAGTACCCTGGAATCTACTTTAGTTAAATTTGGAGGGTTTTCGCTAGACAGTATAAAAGGGATGAATAATGTCTCCAATCTAATTTTATACTTAGATGACAGGAGGTATCTTGAAGAAAATATGGCTATCTAAGTAGTGTTCACCTCGATATTTATATATCCAGCAGATAGATACCTATGAAAAATTACCTTCAGGGAAAGGGGCAAACTCATGTATAAAGTGGATTCTAGCATTTTTTATGTGTTATCAAACTTCAGTATGCCACAGAGATTCTCAATGTAGAAAGAAACTTGTTTTAAAATAAAATCTTCTATCCAATAAAAAGGGTATAACTTTCAAATTATTTTTGACTTCAACTATCAGCCAATAAAATTGATTGCCAGTTTTTTATAGTGAGGAAACACAAAATGAGTAAATTGTCAACATGGCTTTGTATTAAGCACATGGCTTTGTATTAAGCACAATGGTTTTACATAAGTGGAAAATATGTAAAAAGCGGTCCTCGTTGGTGGAAAATCATTTTATGTCCCAATGTATTACCTGGAAATAACTTACTTTATTCATAACCAGAAAAAGTAAAAAGAACAGATAATCTAGTTACACATTATTTGATTTAAAAATGAAGTAGCATCATGAGATTTGCTATCTGGCATGGCTCAAGAGCGTATGACTGCATACTCATACACTGAGGATCGCAGCTGGAATGCTGGGATCCTAAGTCTAAGAGTGACAAGACAGCACTGGAAAAGGATGTCCTAAAAAACTCTTTTTTTTTTTTGTTTGTTTGTTTGTTTAATGAGTAGTATTCTTGTAGCTATGAAATTTCTAACATGTTGGAATGTTAACTAGCTCAGGTGGTAGGTAAGTAGGATGCCTGGTGTGAGAAGGCAAAGATAATCTGGGAAAGAAAGAAAAAGAAAAAGAAATAGTCTACGGACACTAAATGTAAAGAGACACATTGAATCAAATAAGCACACCAATTTATATTCCACCTTTAATATGTTTGGAGGAGGAAAGCTGAAACCAATCAAGCATCACTGACTATTACAACTTTGCTTAAAACAAGAAGGAGGGTGAAAACAAAAACCATACAGAGCCGTGATGGACTGAATACAAAAAGGGGCATCTGTGCGTGTGCATATTTATGACTTTGATCAAATTTAGACACATTTAATCCCTCAAGACCAGGATCTCAGGAGAATCGATTCCCTCCACAGTGTTGCATCAGTGATGGGCCGAGGCCTGAAGTTCCCTGCGTCAAACTGTTTGCAGACAGAAGCCAACTTAATGAGTCCGTGGGACTACAAACAGATGCACTGAAGCGATTAGACAAATTATCTGAGATGTCTTGAAAGTAATAGTTTTCTCCGTGTCATAGGAATTTAAAATAAATATGGTTCTGGTGCTCTGAGAACTAAAGCTGAATCCTGTCATTTGCATATCAATAGCGTTATTCTATCATTTCCATTTCAATGTTGTTAAATACATATTGAAGTCTTCATTCAATGACATATTTGATTTTAAATGAAGTACTGATATTCTCTAATTTTATTCAAAATGGCACCTATGGCTCTATTTACTCTATTCTCTCTGTTTGCCCCAATAGGGCTAATAGTCATAGACACTCATATCCATACCTAGATACATTATGACGTTTATTGATCAACTTTACTCCCTTCCCTCCACGAATATCAACCCATGAAGAGCACAGAAGTCCTCGTTTGCTTCATTCACAGCAACTGGCACAATAAATGAATGAATGGACTGGAAAATTAAATGGTTCTGTGGACATGACCAAGGCCATTGATTCTTGGACTGAGAGCCAAAGAGTGCACTTGACCAGCCCTGGTCTTATCCCCAGGTTGGGGCCTCAGAGAAATTCTATCCTTTCTAGGGCTTCAAGAGCGAGGAGCGAAAACGAAGGACCCTGAGCTCCTGACTCCTTCAGCACTTAGATCACTGAACTCTCGGTAGGAAAAATGGAGGCTATTTGGAAAACTTTTGAATGTTATTACAAGGTCATACAACCGCACCAGACTCATACATGAAGCTACTGATATTAGCTGTGAAAAAAATATACTTTTTCATTTTAGAACTACTCCTCTGGGAGGAATGTGATGGTTTAGAACATGCGAGGTTTTGCCAGGTTTGGCCACAGGGACATTGGCAGGATGAAAGCAGAGCCTAGCAGGAAGGCATAAAGGAAGGAAGGAGTGGGGGAAAGTAATAGGACAGGCCCCTCCAGGTACTTTACAAGGGTATGAAAAACTTAGTAACACTTCCCATTAATGGAGAAATAATGGAATTTTTTTTAGAGATTTTATTTATTTATTCATGAGAGACACAAGAGAAAGAGAGAGAGAGAGAGAGACAGGCAGAGGCAGAAGCAGGCTCTATGCAGGGAGACTGACGTGGGACTTGATTCCGGGACTCCAGGATCACACCCTGGGCCAAAGGCAGGCACTAAACCGCTGAGCCACCCAGGGATCCCTGAAATAATGGAATTTTAAAATGATTGTACACTCATCTGGATACTGAATATATTCATATTGGGCTCAGTGCAAGAGACGGGACTTCATGGTAGTGGTTTTGCGTCTCACAATTGCCCGCATTCTGAATCTCGATAGTAGGAGAAAAAGCAGGGAGAGCAGCCCCAGTGGAGACTGTCATCGAATAAAGGAAGAATAAGGCTTTAAGGACATGGTAGTTTGGGTGTTCAAGGTAATGGGAATGCATCCCCCACTTCCAGTTGACCAGATGGATCAACCAGTCACGCCTACCTTAAAAATAATAAAAAGAAACATCATACTCACACATTTTCAACAGCTCAGAACATTTAGGAGATGATTAACTTCACCTAAACGTACCCAAAAGAAGAACCCTACACCTGCCTGCACAATCTCCCTCCCTCATCCCCTTCTCCCACCCTGTGGGTCTCTCTGTGTCTCTGTGTCTCTGTCTCTCTCATAAGCAACCATGAAATCTAATAAGAATTTATGTTCACGATAAAGGGTTCAATGAGTTCTACTCTATAGCATCGTCTTTATACAGTACAAATACAGAAATGGGTCGTTAAGCTGTAAGTTAAGTGAAACTCACATAATGCCAGTAAATTAAAGATCCATATAAATATGACCATCTGTGAATAATAATGGGAAAATATTCCCTCTTTATTTTACTTTTCAAAAGTTAGAATAGTTTTCCCTCATGCATGAAAACGTCTTTAAATTGATTTCTAAGCTTATAGAACTAAATGACTTAGCTTTTCTCATTAACTGTCTAAAATCTGACTTAAGAGAAATATCACCCTCCCGTTTTACAGTTCTGCACCAGGAAAGATATCTAAGAATTATTGATAGTTTGCAGTTATTTCTTCCAGTACCTATTTACTTCAAGAATGATCTAGCTGCAAAAATTAAATTAGATTAAATTAAATTAAATTTTAAAAAGAATGATCTAGCTATTATATTTTGTCATGCTTTTTTCCATATCAGGCTTTTTTTATATTCTACTTACCCTGGGAAGATCTTTTTTTTTTTTTTTAAGATTTTATTTATTCATTCATTCATGAAAGACACAGACAGAGAGGCAGAGACACAGGCAGAGGGAGAAGCAGGCTCTCCCTACGGGGAGTCTAATGTGGGATTCGATCCTGGGATCCCAGAGTCATGCCCTGAGCCAAAGACAGATGCTCAACCGCTGAGCCACCCAGGTGGCCCAGAAGACAGATCTTTTGAGTGAATACACAGGTTTTTCTAATTCTCTCCACATTTCTAAAGTAACAGAGAACACTGTGTGCCTATCTTAATCAATTCTGTGTGTACGCAAACATATAATATTGTGTACTTTAAATTATTAACTATTCACATATTTATAAATCTCTTGAATGAGAGTCTTCTAAAGTTTGCTCTATGAAAAATCACAGCTATCCTTTCACTCACTTACTGGGTTAGAAGTTCAAATTGCTATCAAAACTCCCAAAAGGACGACAAGAAGCCAGCAGGACAGGGTAGGGCTTGTCCATGTTATCTTCATGTCTGACTGAGAGGTTACCAGATAATTAGGAGAAGGCAAAGAATCACTTAGGACATTGCTGCACTTCTGGACTGAATTCAACTTCACCAGAACATCTAAATTGATAAATCACAGTCTCTCTATCTGCTCTCCTCCCCTTGGGGTCTTTTGGGAACACATTACAACAGAGGCCTCTGTGTATGGAGTCACATGAAAATTTGTATGGTGAAGACACTTTATAAAGATGTGCAAATCTATGATTCTCACTGTGCATAGATTTACATAAAGGAACTTGATCTAAATTGAGTGTTTAAGTTTACCCACTGACATTCGAGCTCCATTTCTCTTCTACTCATCATTCACTGATTCATCTGCACATCCGTTTACAACCAAGCCTGAGAGTCCAAGCCAACACCGTTTCGAAAGAATATAAAGAAAATAGAAATGAAAAAAAAACTAATGTGAAACAATTTTAAGTGGGAACAAATGATAAAGTCCTGTCTAAATATGAAACACACTGAAGAACACACTCATTTGGGGGAAATTACAAGATTAGAAATTAATGTCATTTGAATATTTACAATGATTATCACGTACTGTTATTTATTTATTTTAATTTTTTTTTACATACTGTTATTTAAAAGCGATTAATTTCATATGTAAGGATAGAGCTGGCCTTTTCTTCTTTTGGTCCCAGGCTCTGTTTCTTCTAACATGAACCACAGGGAAAAAAATAATAAAACTGCATACTATTAACGATAGTTTATAAACCTATTTCCAGTCAACACCGGGAAAGAAATAATGTCTACTTTATCTTCATGTATGCTTTTTTTTTTTCTTTTTAAACCCCCAGCTAGAATTCATACTCTGTTCTCCCACAATCAAGATTTTTCATTTAAGGATTCCATTTGGAAGTTTCTTTTATGTCACTGATACTTTAAACACCATCCACGATAGATATTCTTCAGGCAGCATTATTGAGTTTTGACAAACAATATATGTCACGTATGTACGGTACATAATTTGACATATTTAACATCTTCCAATGCCATGAAACTATCATCACCACCAAGACTGTGAATGTCCATCAACTCCAGAAGTTCCCTCTGCTTCTCGTACATTCTCCATTCCCAATCACTGATCTTCGTCATTATAGTTTATGATTTCCAGAATTAGACATCCATGGGAACATAGAACATGTGCTACTATTTTGTCTGGGTTCATCCACTCTACCCTATTATTTTCAGATTTATCCATGTTATTGGGCCTATCATTCCCTTTTATTTTTTAATACTTCATTGCATTCATATACCACAACGTTTACATGTTCATCTGATGATGGACATTTGGGTTGTTCCTTATTTGATGCTATTACAAATAAAACTGCTGTGAATATTCATATATAAATATTTGCATGAACATATGCTCTTATTTCTTTTAGGTATATATTTAAGAATAAAATGGCATGGTCATGTGGTGAATGTGTGTTTAATATTATTTTTAAAAATCGCCAGGCTGATTTCTAGAAACTGTTGTGGCATTTTATTAATTTGTGATTTTCAGTAAGTGTGCAGACAGACCCTGCTGTGGTTTTACATTGCATCTCTCTAATGATATTGAACATCTTTTTGTGTTCTTACTTTTCATCCATGCATCTTTTTCAGTTAGAGTGATTGTTCACATATTTTCCTTCTATTTTTTGGTGTTCTCTTATTATTGAATTTTCAGAGTTCTTTATATATTCTGAGTACATGTTCTTTATCAGATAAATGATTTGCAAATGATTTCTTCCAGATGCTGGCTTGACTTAAATCCTTTTAATTGTATTGTGAGAATATAATTAGAATATGGTCTATCTTGTTAAATGTTCCATGTGGTGTACTTGACATAATGTGTTATGAATAATGTTTCCAATATGCTATATGTATTAATATAACTACATCACAAAGAGAACCCAACTTATTGTGTAATATGCATCGGTGACTTGGATCATTGAAAAATTGATGACTCTCAAAATCTAAGAACTCCCATATTTTTACTGCTAGTACAGTTAATCAGCAGCAAAATAAAATTAGGGAGAAATGGCCCTTGATATGAGACAGACCTAGTATAATTTCAGTTCCACTAATCCTGTATAATTCTGTCCACTTCCCTCATGTGCACAGAAGGGGAAATAACAACTCCTGTGTGGATTTTTAGGGAGACTGAATGATCTCACCACTCTAAAAGTACTCACCACATACTAAGTGCTTGCTTACTCTTAATAGCTTGTTGATGACATTGAACATTCAACCCTGCCCCGAAAATGCACACACAAAGAAATAATTCACATGAGAAAATAACTTTCAGATACATGTAAATTGCAAAGTATCTCGAGCAGCTAATTGTGAAGATCAGCCATGCTCTGGGTATCAGAGAGAGACACAAAGTCTGTTTTCTTGCAGATGAGAGGAAAGTCTGCTCCTCGTCAAAACCATATGTGGAAGAGTCATGCTGGCCCACTGGAATGAGCACGAGGAATCCTTAAGGACTCTAAAAACCCTGATACTTTATCTGTAAAGATGTAGTTCATAAAAAAATGATCCTGGTAAACTTGAGAGGCAGATGAGAGACTACATAGAGTTTTAATGCATTAAATATATTTGAATAAATAGTTCTATTTTTTAACAGAATATGATTTGAACAATCAATTTTATTTATTGTGAAAATAAATAAGATCCTAGGGAAAACCACTAAAGTTTCAGATAAGAGAGGGCAAAGCACTTTACAACCAAATGCTATAGTATCTAGTATTATCTTAACTAAAATTAGATAAAGATTAAATATTGAGCTGATGTCATTTCATGTTTAACCTTTCACTTACGGAAAAACTGATTAAAGTAGAAAAACTCATTTTAGAAATATTGCCCTTGGTAACACTGTTTCGATGTATTCCACTGATGTATTCCACTGATGGAATACACAGTTTCAGAGAAACATGTCATGGGCTCAGATAGTGAAAAATAAGGTTCAAGGCATTTTCTGGTCTTTGGAGTGAAAAGATCACTTTGATTAACTTAAACTATAAATAGTTAATATGATTATGAATTCTTACCAAAAGATTTAAAAATAAAAGTATTATTGTCAATCATCAAGTAATCCTGGAGAAAGCTACAGCAGTTTTTCATAAATAGAGCTCAAAAAGAGGAAAGCCGAGAAAGCACAAAATATGTTTAAGAAGTTGGATAAAGGCCATAAAATTCCAAAAATATTCAAAAACTGTAAGATATCTTGCTGAGTGTAGCATCTAGTTTGGCAAGTAAAACAAAACAAAGTAAAAACAAAAACACGTAAATAAAATATGAAATTTAATGAATAAAACTATGCACTGGTGCTTAAATTTATGGATGGTGTAATCCACCTATAATAGATACGATGTGGAATCTGTGCTGGTATGAGGGTGGGGAAAGCACTGGAGGAAGATTTGGGGACCCTGCATGCTGAACTAAGTGAGACAGTGTTTCCCACAGGTTACATGGATGACACAATCTGTAGGAAGTCAAGGACAGAAGAACAGAACACCTCAAGAACCATGAGATGGGTGGGAGGTAGCATTACTGTGAGATATCATTTGTCTTTATCTATGAAAAACATTTATAATATCCCACCATTACGTGCAGGGTTTGGCCTGGCACCAGGCGATCATCTAAACTGACTATAGTTTTGCCTTTTGTGTTTGCAACCATTCCAAATAGATTTTCTTGCAACTCATCTGTACCTAAAATTCTCTGTTTCTGAAAGATTACAGCCACAAGAAACCCAATCTTAGACAAAACACACCTTCATTCTTCCCTAATTACATATAAATAATATGAAAGCATTTCCTCATGGTCAAAAAGATTAACTCCCTTTCCTCAAGAAAGGAAAGGGAGTGTATTAGGAAAATTGCTGTCAGGAAAAGCGACAACATCTCATGTTGGAAACGCGCATTCCTTTTGACAATGATTCACTACAGGAAATCCAAGAGGTGATTGAAAAATAAATTATTCACCATTCTACAAAATTCATGAGATAACTGATTATTACTTATGAGCTTCTCTCATGTCTTCTGGGTACTAGAGTCCCATTTCTAGTCTACCCAGCACATCAATATGTTTGAGAAAGATTGGAATATATCTGGTAGATGGGCATACTGAAAGAAAGAATAAGAATTTCAGCTTCTAACCTATAAATTTCCTGATAGAATAAGTCAGTAGCCTTGGGAGTTGGGTCACTTGCGTTGGGAGAGAATGGTCTTCACACTCAACTTAGCATAAACACAACTGAACATAAAAATTCAGAGCCAGTGATTCCCCTTCTGATTATTACTACTCCCACACCCAGCTGATATAGAGAAAAGACAGGAAATAAAAGCTTGGCCTCTTCACTTCTAATCCACGATATTTGTGAGAAGAGTAATCATGATGACAGAAGAGCGGTAAATGTAGACAAACTCAGAGAAATTTTTGTTACATAAGAGAGGATAACACCAGGAGCAGAATAGGGTCTCTTGCCCTCACACATCCTTGAGGAGTGCAGAAGCCCCATAAAGAAAGAAAGAAAGAAAGAAAGAAAGAAAGAAAGAAAGAAAGAGAGAGAGAGAGAGAGAGAGAGAAAGAAAGAAAGAAAGAAAGAAAGAAAGAAAGAAAGAAAGAAAGAAAGAAAGAAAGAAGAAAGCCCCTCTCTCTATATATATATCTAAATAAATAAATGAAAGAAAGAAAGAAAGAAAGAAAGAAAGAAAGAAAGAAAGAAAGAACCTCTTATCAGGCAGAAAGGAGCTCTGAATTTTAGTGCTTTTTTTAGTGTCATAAACATCATCTTAGGTGAGTCTAACTAAGGAGCAAATCTTTGTGGCAGGGACAGTGGCCTTGCATAAGGCTACAGAGACTGCACAGAATGAAACTCAGAGTAAGACTTGAACACAGAACAGGTGTCAGTCACCCCACTGACACCTACATGAGACCACAGACCATCTGAAGACCCGGAACAAGAAGGAACATCATGCCAAAGAGGATGGATCTGGAGTGCCAAAGGCCATGGTTTCCTTTACATCATCATGAAATCCTGCAGAGTGTCCTATCCTTCATACCTCTCACCCCTCACACCACCATACACTCACACATGAGACACTTCTGCAGAGAAGGGACAGGAGGAGTAATTGACATCATGAAATACTGAGTTTTTACTTTGTTTGTTTTTAATTCCAAGAGAGATGGAATACTGCATAGTTGGGTAAATTAAATTTGGATTGGTTATTTATTTCTTCCTTCTTGCTAATAAGGCATGGAGGCTTTCATATTAGTTACAGCCAAAAAGGAAGAAATTTCATGTTCTCTGCAGATCTAAGGTTCACTTTTGTCAGTAAAGTCACGTGATCTAGCAATAAGAATGATGTAAATTCATGAGGGATAGTGTGACAAAGAAAAACAAGATTGTCAAATTAAAACTCAAAAGTAAAAAACCCAATAAAGAACAGTTGGAAGAAGGAACATAATCATCTATAATAATAAAAAATAATGCAGTAAAATTTCCAAGAAATTCAAAGCAAAAGTGTAGAGAATAAACCATAAATAAAGAAATAAATGAGATGGAAGACTGATCTGGAAGATTCAATCTACACTTAAAGAAAGTAAAGAAAATGGGAGCAGAACAAAAGAACATGGAAAAACATAATTATAAAAGAAAATTCCTCCTTTAAGGAAGATTGTACTTTAAAAATCAAATGTTTAAGACTAACTGAATGAGAAGTATTATGCAAGACACATCCTTGGAGTTTTCAAATGTTAATGACAAAGAAAGATAGTAGCTTCAGAGGGAAAAACATTCGAAGTTACAAGAATTGGATGGTCTCTAGTTCTATTTCATTAAACAGTGGAATATATTAGAAAACCATATACAGAACTCATAAGGGAAAAGAAGTTTCACCTTAAAAACATTCCACCAAATACATCATCATGCTCATGAGAAAAAGACATTTTGAGATACACAAAAGACATAAAATAATAAGATATCCTTTCTAAAAAAAATGAAGAGCAAAAAGGTAAATCATAATCAAGAGTTTTAAAATAATTAGAAATATATGTATCATGATGCCCTGAAAATGAGAATGTTAACAATGTTTTGGCAATTGTTATTCATTGAATATACTGTTTATTAAGCATTTACTAAGTGCCAGACATTTTGTTCAGCTCTTTAGTGACAGTAACATAGTCAATCTGTGTATCAGGTGTGTGAGGTAAGTACACCTGGACCCAATTTCTGTTCCAAGAGTCTCAATGATGGCTCCCAGCTGTTGAGTAACTTCTCCATGATCAGGATACTAACCTTCCTGTGTGTGCATGTGTGTGTATGTCTATAAAGGGTTTGTAAATATTAATTAAAAAATGAAATTTAGGGGATCCCTGGGTAACTCAGCAGTTTACCACTTGCCTTCAGCCCAGGGTGTGATCCTGGAGTCCCAGGATCGAGTCCCACGTTGGGCTCCTTGCATGGAGCCTGCTTCTGCCTCTGCCTGTGTCTCTGCCTTCTCTGTGTGTATGTCTATCATGAATACACAAATAAAATATTTAATTAAAAAATAAAGTTTATTGGGACGCCTGGGTTGCTCAGCAGTTGAATGTCTGCCTTTGGCTCAGGGCGTGATCCCGGAGCTCTGGGATCAAGTCCCACATTGGGGTCCCTGCATGGAGCCTGCTTCTCCCTCTGCCTGTGTCTCTGCCTCTCTCTGTGTCTCTCATGAATAAATGAATAAAATATTTTTTTTAAAAAATGAAGTTTAAAACTGCAAATTAATAGTGTATAGAAATGCCACTGACTCCTGGGCATTGATTTTGTATCTTGCCACACTGCCAAATTGCTGTATGGGTTCTAGCAATCTTGGGGTGGAGGCTTTTGGGTTTTCTATGTAGAGTATCATGTCATTGGTGAAGAAAGAGAAATTAAGGAGTCAATCCCATTTACAATTGCACCCAAAAGCATAAGATACCTAGGAATAAACCTAACCAAAGAGGTAGAGGATCTATACCCTAAAAACTATAGAACACTTCTGAAAGAAATTGAGGAAGACACAAAGAGATGGAAAACTATTCCATGCTCATGGATTGGCTGAATTAATATTGTGAAAATGTCAATGTTACCCAGGGCAATTTACACGTTTAATGCAATCCCTATCAAAATACCATGGACTTTCTTCAGAGAGTTAGAACAAATTATTTTAAGATTTGTGTGGAATCAGAAAAGATCCCGAATAGCCAGGGGGATTTTAAAAAAAGAAAACCATAGCTGGGGTTTCAGGTTGTACTACAAAGCTGTGGTCATCAAGACAGTGTGGTCCTGGCACAAAAACAGACACACAGATCAATGGAACAGAACAGAGAACCCAGAAGTGGACCCTCAACTTTATGGTCAACTAATATTTGACAAAGGAGGAAAGACTATCCACTGGAAGAAAGACAGTCTCTTCGATAAATGGTGCTGGGAAAATTGGACATCCACATGCAAAAGAATGAAACTAGACCATTCTCTTACACCAGACACAAAGATAAACTCAAAATGGATGAAAGATCTAAATGTGAGACAAGAATTCATCAGAATCCTAGAGGAGAACACAGGCAATTCCATTTCTGAACTTGGCCACAGTAACTTCTTGCAAGATACATCCATAAAGGCAAGGGAATCAAAAACAAAAATGAACTATTGGGACCTAATCAAGATAAAAAGCTTCTGCACAGTAAAAGAAACAGTCAAGAAAACTAAAAGACAACCTACAGAATGGGAGCAGATGTTTGCAAATGACATATCAGATAAATGGCTAGTATCCAAGATCTATAAAGAACTTCTTTTTTTTTTAAGATTTTATTTATTTATTCATGAGAGATACAGAGAGAGAGAGAGAGAGAGAGAGAGAGAGAGGCAGAGACACAGGCAGAGGGAGAAGCAGGCTCCGTGCAGGGAGCCCATGTGGGACTCGATCCCGGGTCTCCAGGATCATGCCCCAGGCTGCAGGCAGCACTAAACCGCTGCACCACCAGGGCTGCCCTATAAAGAACTTCTTAAACTCAACAGCAAAGAAACAAATAATCCAATCATGAAATGGGCAAAAGACAGGAAGAGAAATCTCACAGAGGAAGACACAGACATGGCCAACAAGCACATGAGAAAATGCTCTGCATCACTTGCCATCAGGGAAATACAAATCAAAACCACAATGAGATCCCACCTCACACCAGTGAGAATGGGGAACATTAACAAGGCAGGAAACCACAAATGTTGGAGAGGATGCGGAGAAAAGGGAACCCTCTTACACTGTTGGTGGGAATGTGAACTGGTGCAGCCACTCTGGGAAACTGTGTGGAGGTTCCTCAAAGAGTTAAAAATAGACCTGCCCTACGACCCAGCAATTGCACTGTTGGGGATTTACCCCAAAGATACAGATGCAGTGAAACGCTGGGACACCTGCACCCCGATGTTTCTAGCAGCAATGTCCACAATAGCCAAACTGTGGAAGGAGCCTCGGTGTCCATCGAAAGATGATGGATAAAGAAGATGTGGTCTATGTATACAATGGAATATTCCTAAGCCATTAGAAATGACAAATACCCACCATTTGCTTCAACGTGGATGGAGCTGGAGGGCATTATGCTGAGTGAAATAAGTCAATCGGAGAAGGACAAACATCATATGGTCTCATTCATTTGGGGAATATAAAAATAGTGAAAGGGAATAAAGGGGAAAGGAGAAAAAACAAGTGCGAAATATCAGAAAGGGAGACAGAGCATGGGAGACTCCTAACTCTGGGAAACGAACTAGGGGTGGTGGAAGGGGAGGAGGGCGGGGGGTGGGGGTGACCGGGTGGCGGGCACTGAGGGGGGCACTTGACAGGATGAGCACTAGGTGTTACTCTGTATGTTGGCAAATTGAATACCAATAAAAAATAAATTTATTATTTAGAAAAAATAAATAAAACTGCAAATTAATAAATACTAAATAGAGTTGTGTAGATAAACATTCTGTATTCTTCATATTATAAAATAAAGGGTAAAAAGCCTTTATGATTATATAAAATATATGAATCCATACTTTTCGCTGGTGAAAATGTTATGGCATTTCTGGATATGGACAGAACTCCAAACAAGCAGTCAAATCAAATCAGGTTCTGGACAGATGCTTACAGTGTAACTTTGTAGAGAAGAAAACCAGCTTATAAATTCTAAATAAGTTATTTTGTTGTGATCTGTCAAACCTATGACCCCTCAGTGTAAGTTTGCACTTTTGATCACTGCAAAACCAAATTTATAAAAACCTTTTTGTCTGCTTCTTATAGGAAGACACCTCCTTTAATAAATCATCAAATTCTCAACAACTGCTTTTGTAAAGCATATACCTAGGACATGGCCACTTGGAGTATTTGTTTTCAGAAGCTTTTCTATTTCATCTCTTCTTATAGAAACGTGGTTGATGGCCACATCATGGAGTGGTCATTCAGACCGAGCTGGAGGTTAAAATTCATCAAAACATGCTGGGGTTCAAATATCTGGTATGCGATTTCTGTGTTGCAACTGGTGCCTGACATGGGATGAAGGTGGTGTCTATCTGTGCTGAAAAAACAGTTATTCTATTGGACAACTAGAAACCAAGGTCCATAAAGAAATAAAATATGAAAAGAAATATGACACCTGAAGGATTGTTTAAAAAATCTTCTTTATTTATTTGAGAGAGAGAGTGTGAATACACTGGGGAATGGGGGTGGGGAGGGAGAGGGATGAGCAGACTCTGCACTGAGCACGGAGCCTGACTTGGGGTTCGATCTTGGACTGTGAGATCATGATCTGAGCTGAAACCAACAGTCGATGCTTAACCAACTGAACCACCCAGACCCTCCAAAGGAAGGCTGTTTATAATGAAGCGTTCCAAAAATGGGACGGATAGAATTAGCCAAAGCAGTCACTTTCGGTTTGGTTGATGTCCTCTGGGCTTGCGCGTAAGAAGCAGTGAATGTCAAATATTCTAAAAAGCTCTGTACGCCTGCCTCGTGAAGCGCTGATTAAAAGAACTGAATACCAATGTAACCAACAGATTTCCTTTTCATTCATCTGTTACGGAGAATACTAACCATTTGCTTATCTCCATCACTTTCAGAAGTCCTCTTGCCATGTGCCTATCGATACATATTCATCACTCTGACAGCAGAGTCAGGAATAAAAATTCAGATAAGAAAACATGATGTGCATTGCTTTATCTTTTAAATATGGGACATACATAAAAAAATTGACGTACAAAGACAGCTTCTTAGAATGAGCAGTAAAAATAAGCCCAATGTATAGTCACTTTGATCTTGATAAGCATAGAGAATGGCACAGACTGATCATTTGGGTTGTGGATATTCTTAATTCCTCTTTCTTCTCCTCAAAGTCACTAACAAAAGAGCACATCCAAAAGAAATCCGAGATTTACCACCTAGGCGCTTATACTTCTACAGATTATTCAAACCCTACTGCTACTCAGGCAGTCAAAAGATTGGTCCGAAAACACATTTAGAAGACTTTCAATGTCATAGTAAGTCTTGAGCTGAGCCTTTGGATGAGCTTTCAACTGTAAACTCAGAAAAATACCTCAGAAACAAGGGGCAGGTGCAATACTGTGTAAATTATTTCATCACTCTGCTACTCTTGTAAGAATTATTCTCTGAATAACACCTTGGAGACGGTCTGGCCATTCTACGTGACGCACTGCATTTCATTTGTCAGATTGGTAAAATTATTGTAAAATTTAACTGTATTATGCCACTAGTAGGATTCCTGAAGAAGCCAAGAACTTCTTCAGGTAGGTTAATTTGGGATTGCTTTATTGCAAGATGTTTTCTACTTTTGTTATTAATCATGTCAAAGACTGAAGGAATAATTAGTTCTCATTATTTGGCGGGAGATGTCCCTAGAAAAGACAAGCCGAATATATTCAGGGATTTCTTTTTTTTTTTTAATCACACATATTATTCAATTGTTCTTTTAAATTTATGTGATCAAAGGTGATAAATTAACTGAAAACATATCTAATATCAAAGGGTATTTTTCGAGAAACAAAACAATTGGGTATAAATGCAGATCCATTACTTTTCATTCAATTTTCAAGTTTATCTTACTAGATTCAAACAGAAATATGTGTTCCCATCTAATTCCACCTCCTTCCAAAACCAGAAGAGAAACAGCTGAGAGATACAGGCTTGGAAAGAGTCCAGATTCTTCTGTCCAGACTTTTTTGAAAGTTCTGGTGAGAAGCTAAGAATGAAAACATGACTAACATATGGAGCTGTGAGGCTTGTCTCTTGATTTATTTCTGAGACTAAGACATAATTTGCTTTCTGAGCAAGAAGTAGCTCAGGTCCTTGTAACTTGGACCCCAAATCACTCCAACAGGACCTTCCAAACAAGGGTGTTTTACTTGCCATCCACCTCTTGGAGAAGCCAGGGCTTTAATCAGGGGCATTTACCCTTCATGTACAGACATCTCTCCCCTCCCCACCTCCTTCCTTCTTAACAGGTACACAACCAAAGGTACACTGACAAGAATCTCCTCAAAGAGAAAAGGAACCAGGCAAATGGGTTTGCATATCCAAATGCTTTTGTTGCTAAATACGAAATCCACCCCCACGATATATAAAGGGGTAAGCAATACATCTACCTAAATTAACGTATAGTCCCAGATAATATATAAGTTCAATTTAACATTACTCACTTTTTAATGATATAGATAAACCAATATAATATTGAGAATAAAAAACTATGTATTTTTTGAAAAGTGGACTCTATTCTCTTTCTTCACACTGTTCCACACTCACAATTGTGGATTTTGTGTTCCTCCTAGCACTGGTAAATTTAGACTTCCCATGCTTTTGTCCTTGTGGCTTTTGGATTGGACAGATGTTTCTACAGAAAGTGGATCAATGGGCTCCTCATGGTGCTTAGCAAGAGAGTCTTTACTGAATGTCAGACAAACTAAGTCAATGAAACGTTTTTATCTTGCTGCCAACAGCCAACACTGGAGAAGGAGCAGCAAATGGTAGATATCTCCATACAAGGGGTTTTCAATAAAACAAAAGAACAGTCACAAATTGCCAAGATATCAATGATGATTGTAACTTGGATCCTCAAACCCACCATGATTTTCTTTATGATGCACAATTCTGTTACTCAGCTACTGACAAGAGGCTTGATGTATCAACTTCAATATAAAACAAAACATGCCACTCTTTACCTTATTTGGAGGTCACGTGCACGGTATTCAGAAACATGACACTGCAAATCCCTGTTAATAAAAAGAAGTGATGAGACCAGTGTACCTTCAAATGTGAATCTGAGCGACAGTTATGCAATTAAGACAAAACTATCCGTTATCCATCAAATGTTTCCTCCAAACTCCCAGTACTGATAGAACTTTTACAGGTCACCCTACGTATTCTCACATACAGAAACAAACATAATGTGTGACTGTATCATTAAAACTTGTTACTTCTCATTAAATCTACATTAACAATAGTTTCAGTGAGTTTTAGGTCCAGATACTATAGGATCATTTGAAAGCTAATTCATCCAATTTTACAAGGAATACGGAAATAAAACATAAGGAATGTTCTGGTCAGTTGTTTTTTTTTTAAGATTTTATTGATTTATTTCATGAGAGACACAGAAAGAGAGAGGCAGAGACCCAGGCAGAGGGAGAAGCAGGCTCCCTGCAGGGCACCTGATGTGGGACTCGATCCCAGACCCTGGGATCACACCCTGAGCTGAAGGCAGATGCTCAACCACCTAGCCACCTAGGCGTCCCACGGTCAGTTTTGATAAACATAAAGTTTTAACCAACCTGGGCATTAAATATATTTAAATATATATATATATATATACACACACACACACACTAAACATATATACAGTGATTACGCCAGGGGAATAAAATAACTGACATAAAATATCCTTTTTCCTATACCTATAAAATAGGTTCATTTATTAAAAAATGCAAGAATAGCATATTTCACATTGCAATGATTTGGCTTTCTGGAAAACACTGAAATGAAGTTTGGGGCAAATAATTGAAACATTAATAATTTGTTTAGCATCGTAGTGAAATGTAGCATTGTGCCTTAGCTCATATCGAAAAATGTAAAGTTTATTCTGTTGGATTCTGGACAAGGTATCTAAGTTCATATTTGGGGAAAGCTAGTTAAGTATCATCTAGCCTCATATTAACAAAATATGGTCCTTAAATTTGTCAGGTTTTTGTTGTTGTTGTTTGTTTGTTTTCTAGCAACTCTAACAATGAGAGTTCTCTGTAAATGAGATGGTAGAAGTACAAAACCTAATTTAGTAGAACAAGGCAGGCTTCTAATAAATGACAGTCCTTTCCTTTTGAAAGTATAGGTCCTAGGAAAACATTTTATATTTACCTTATAAAGTTCAACAGAAATATTAAACAGAAGTATTTTATATTTAACTTATAAAGTACATGGGTATAAAGATATCTTTTATAGAAGATATCAGTAGTGTGTAGTATAGTATAACAGTATGGAATACCTTTAATAATTTGATAATATATAGTATAAGAGGTCATGCCTAATTCTAAAACTAAACACTGTAACATGTTTGTTCACTTTTTCTAAATGTAGAAATGTTAAATTAAAAGTGGATCCAGACTTATTTGTTAATACTAGGTGTTTTAATATGAAAACAAAATCAAGGGACGCCCGGGTGGCTCAGTGGTGAAGTGTTTGCTTTTGGCTCAGGGCATGATCCTGGAGACCCAGGATCGAGTCCTATATCGGGCTCCCTGTGGAGCCTGCTTCTCCCTCTGCCTGTGTCTCTGCCTCTCTCTCTGTCTCTAATGAAGAAACATATAAAACCTTTAAAAAAAATCAAGTGAAATTAAAAGTCACACAATCAGAGAAGTGTTAAGATACACAGTCACACAATCACATAAGTGGAAAGAACCTCGGAGGGCATGGAGGTTGAACCCCACATTTTAGGGGGTATAAAATGATGCCCTGAAAGACAGTGTACTGTATAAGGTCATGTAGCACCTTTGTACCAGAGCTGGAATGAGAGCCCATCGCAAAAGGATCTACTTTCACTTTAAAAGATATTACATGAAAATAAATTCAACTGTATGAAGTTCCTATAAATAATTCACTTGTTGGACCTCAAATATTTATTTGTGGGAATCAAATGAATATAAAATGAATCTAAATTACGTCCCAATGTGCAAAGATGATGCAAAGGTCTGATGCTAAAATTGTTCTCCTTAAGGTGTTTTAAAAATCCTTAATTTTTGGCGTACTATTTTCCAATGTTATTATTTCTCAGAAGGATACAAAAATTAATGTTTATCTGTGATTCAGTGGTGCTGAATCAGCTCTTCAGCTGCACAAAAATGAGGAATATAGATTTATAATTTTAAAAATCCATAACTGGAATTGTTTTACTTTTAGTGCATAATTGAAAATAATTTACTATATATTTGTATTCATCACATAAGTATTTATCCAAAAAAGTGACATCCTTCCAAATATGAATTCCCATTGAGAATGGATAAATTTCACAGGTTCTTAAGATTTGCTAGGTTGTTGCCATTAAATACATAAACATTTTATATGTTCATTTAATACATATTTATTGGTCACTCTGTAGCTACGTAACTGGCATTTTTCTGGGCATCTGGAATGTATCGGTAAACCTTTTAAAAATACTCTGGCAAGTATAATAGAGCAATACACAGAACATAAGCAATGTGCAATAAGCATACAACAAGCAAGCAGACTATGATAGCAGGTGACAAATGGTCAGTTAGGGAAGAAGGGTGGTGAGTGGGCTGGCAGTAGTTTTCAATAATGAATAGCATGGGCCAGCGGAAGATTTGAGCCAAGTCTTAAATAACCTTTGTTTCATTTATCTAACGTCTACGGTAAAGCTTGTTAAGCTTAAGTTAAGGTACTGTCTACATTTGTAGAGTTAATTAAACTTATTTGAATTTCACAAGGAAGAAGCTAATTTTGTTTCACTACTTTTGCACAGAAAACATATCTTTGCCCTTCCCATTCTGCAGACTTCTTCAGGACTGTCTTTGAATGCTATGACTTGTATTATTTTGTTTAATGCAAACATGTCACCAATATATATCCCTGTCTGTTTTGAGAAGCAAGGTGTGTATGGAAATGGGTAGAAAGGCAACAACACATCACTCCAGGTATTGGGGCACGTCTGTGTAGGAACATGGGGTACAGCTTAATATGAAGTGGCTCAGTTCATATGCTTCGGTCCCAGGGCAGGAAAGTTCTTTTGTTTTGTTTTGTTTTGTTTTGTTTTTGTTTTTGTTTTTGTTTTGGAAAGTTCTAACACAAAACATTTTGCCTTCAAAAAAACCACGCTACGCTCCCTAAAAGTGCTCCCTTTGTCTTGTCATGAGAAAATTGGGATGGTATCAGTCCTCATGTAATTTTCTCATTGCTTGAGGGATTAATTAGTAAAAGACCTGGCACAGATTCTGATATCTGCTAAGATATCGTTTGTGCTCTAGACCTCGTGATTACAACCATCAAGTAGATGTTAAATTAGAACAAGGCAACAGGCATCAGGGTGGAAGTTTTCTTGAACTGTTTATTTGGTAAAATTTTTCTTGCAGAGCCTCTTCCAACAGTATCAAGCCTCGAAGAAATGTCTCTAGAACTGCTTTCAAATCTAGACTTCAGTGTTTATAAGAGATGAATTTATTGTCTAACGATAATATACACGCCAATAATCTGATCTATTCAAGGATGTCGATTATAACATAGTATTATTCCCTCACTTTTTCACATGCACACACATATATATTTTTGTGAGCACATGATCTGAGAGACCCAGATGTCATATTTTTCAATATTTAGCTATTGTAGTTTAGCTGGCACCTGCACTGAAGCTCTTAGGAAGTTCTCATATGGTAGATATCATAATCAGTACCTCTGCAGAAGAACCCCCATTGAAAATAATCTGATAATGTTTGCCAAATATATAGTTCTAACAAACTGATTTGAAAAATGGTGAAATGTTACAGTCATTTCTTTCATACCTAATATATATATATAATATATATCTATATATAGATATATATTATCAAAAGTTCAAAAAAATAAATTGTGTACAATATATTTAGGAAATAATTTCACTATGAAGGAATAAGGCTTAATTTCATCTCAGTTATAGTTTTATAATTATGTGTCTGAAGATGTTTAAGATAAATATTTGTTAATAAAATTCACCAGATATCCATATTGATAAATACAGACAAAATCATTTTGGTAATACTACATATCTGCACAAAGCTGATAAACCCCGGTCACAAATACACCAACACCAGTTTAATGTAACTGAAAGAAACAAAAAACACCCCTTTCATTTATATCCCAGAAATGGATTATATTTTATAACTTGATATTGAGTTGCTGGGCTTCACCAATACATTTCAAACTTGTTTTCATATATCATCATGTAGGGTAAGAAAAACAAATACAGATGCAGGGCTCCTTATCTGAAGGAGTTGACTCAATGACACCTCAAACCAGATGCAAAATTTCGTAGTAAAATCTCAAATGCCTTTATCTGGGAAGCATAGTCCCCCACTCTCTAAAAATGCTTGTAATGTGCTCTTGATACACAATATGATAAATTCATTGCAGCACTTGATCATTAGCTAATTATTTACATAAGTGGAACAGAGGGAAAGAAGGAGCCTGGGCCTTACAGATGGCCACAGACGCATACTTCGTTCAGCACTCTGGGCTTCTTACACTTGGCTAAGCTGCCTCACCTCCCAGGGCACAGCTTCCTCTTCCTGCCTATTAGGAGGTTTATCTTGACTACACAAACACAGAACCTGCTTGCTCAACAAATAATAGCTCACATCTCTTATCTTCCAAATGATACTTTGTTCTCTTGTTGGTCAAACATTTTTTAAGTATTTTCATTGGCCTTCCCTTCCTCAAATGCAAGGGGGGAAAGAAGTGTCCTTCCTAAAGATGTTGGTGGATGGCGCCAAGGAAAAGGAGTAGGTGTTTGGAAGCAAAGCATCATGACCATGACCATAAAATGAACCCTACAGTGTACATTGGGTGGGGATGTGGCTACTTCATCACATCATGAAGATGGGACCTTTGTGAACGTAAGATGTCAAATTTTATAATCTTCCAAGTGTTTGACTTAATGGTTTATCTCTACGGAATGCATAAGGAAAATCTATAAAATCCATGACCATTCAGATTCCCAAATAAAATAGCTGAGAACATACTGGTCACCTTGTTTCATCTCTGGAGTGTTTTTCTCTACAGGCTGAATATGGTATGGTTACCTCAAAAACAAAAATGAAATATAAAACGTAAAAATAAAATGAAAGACCAGGTTCTGTGCCAAGTCACGAACACAAGGTTCTGCACATCTTCATTTTATCGCAGTGCTTCAGGGGCTATTTAAATGACCTGGTTCATTTGTCAGGACAGTAATGAAGAGCGTGGTCCCTCCCACAATGCCCATAAAACAACAGGCTGCTGAGCCAAGGTGGATAATTGACAACACCAGAGCCATTTGTTCCCAGGGCACTCTGGCCAATCAAATGGTATTACTATTATGGCACTAATAATAATAACTTTTTTTAACATGTTTGCCCACCCTTAATTATGATGTTGTCCTATTTCTTTCAAAATGAAATCGATGTCTTCGCCTCAGTTTATCACTGTTATTCAATTTGAGGTATGTCAAGGAAGTAATTTCATGCTCTGAAATTAAAGATAAAAGCCAAGCCAAACTGCAAATCCTTGCCCTTTGGGGCTTTTCTTCTTCTTCTTCACTTTAACTTGAATTTTGTAAAATTATGAGATGGATTGCAATGGATTGCAATGAGATGGATCGCAATATATATATATAAATTTTAAATCTTAAAGTGTAAAGAAACTCTGAAATAACTGATCTCTGCCCAATTATGTAAGGTTGTGATATAGAGGACATACCCAGTAGAAGAGTCTGTCCCATCTAAATATAACCAGAGAAGAGGATAATTAAATACAACTCTATCTTTGATTGTAGCAGTAATTTATTTTAATGTCTATTCTAAATATTTTCCCTCCTAAATTAACCTATCTTAAGCTTAATGATATGGTGATTAAAGAAAAAAAAACCCTCATGTTTAAACAAAATCTACATAACAGAGTGGCAAACAGTTTCATTATTCCAATTCTAGCTTCCATAGCGCTACATTTACAATGATACAGCTACATAACAGCATAGTGGATAAGAACATGAAGACCTTGGTTCTTTCTCTTGCTCTCCCATCAGAGCAGTCCACCACAAAGGAAAAACTAAAAATAAACCACCAATCAAGCAAACAAGCAAACAAAAACTGTCTACTTTTCTAGCAATCTTCCAATCTTACCACATGCCTCCAGCCACTCCCCAAATTCTTCGCTCTAATAAATTGCCATGCACCATTTTGGGTATTGTGGCTCATTAGGACAAGAGGTGGTGTGGAGTCAATGCAAGGCAAGCAGTGAATTATGGCAATGTCTGTTTCCTCATAAGACTTTAGGTCCTCAGGTGGGGAGGGCATGCCCTAATATTGTCGTCTCCTCACAACCTGGCATAGTTTCTGGAAAACAGCAAGTATCCAACAAATGTGAGTGTTATTGCAATATGCAGACCCTAGACCCAGCAGATCCATGTGGGACCACATAGCCTTTCATGTTCTGACTTTGTAGGCACAGTATCCATCTGCATTTCCTCTTCATGGCCAAAGTCATGGAGAAAAGAGATGACTCCTTTCCATGGGAGTGCACTGACATATCATTAGCTACTCAATTATAATTCAAATGCATATTTGTTTCCTGCTGAATATAGAATATAATCACCAAACAAGAAAGACGACGTTGGTTAGGATGACTATTACCTAGCATGCTAAATAAATTCCAACCGTATCCTGGGTATGTTTCCAAAAGAGTGACTCTGGAAATCTCTGATTTCCGCCAAGTATAGAGTTATACACAGTACTTCATCCTTTGCTTTTATTCTCCAAAGTACAGGGAGAAGGCAGTGAATGAGGAAGCACACTGGCCATGTTTCCCTGCACACACTTCCCAGCACTTTCACAGCTGACGATGTGTTGTCACGTGATGAAGTCTTAGATCCTGTCCTTGGTCTCTATTCCAAGTCTTAAGTCTTCGCCTGGGTTGATACTACCCACTCTATTGGTCTCAGCCCTCCTTGTGCCTCAGCAGGAACCCTTGCCATTGCCTTGGTTGTTGTCATCATTGGCGTGAGGATCCCCTGGGAAGACTTGCTCTTGTGGAGTTGGTGCTTCCAAGAAAATTGGAAATGCACTCCCTTTGGCCTCCAAACCATCCCTTAAGTCTATGAGTCTGAACATAGTAATCAATCAAATGGTACATATTTATGATTATGCAGTAGTATGATTTAGCCACAACTGTTTTTTTTATTATAAAAATTTGGGGGGACTCATAACAACATAATTTTCAAGAATCAATGCGGAATTATATGCCAACATCACACCTGAGAGAGTGGGGCATGCTCCACGAATATCAGGTTAGCCCCCAGCTAGTCCCCTGAAGTGAAGGACACTCTGGACCCTCTTCCCAGAGAGGTCCGTGGCTGGGTCAGTGGGATTCTCTGACAGAAGCATCCTTCCTCTGTCTAGAAGAGGCAGATCCAGGATTCCTCAGGGGTCCAGAGGCTATACTGACATCCCATATACCTGCTTTCCTCACCAGTACAGTCTCCCTTGCACCACGTGCGGACAGCTGTATCTTCCTGAGGAAAAGGCTCAGCTCACTTTTTACTCTAGTTATGAAGGTCAGGAGGGGGCGGCATTATAAACACCTTTTGTTTTCCTTATATTGGGTGGGTGTTTAGTTTCTCTGCTTAATGGCCTGCTTGGTTAGAAAAAAAAAAAAAAGGAAATTTTTCTTAGTGTCACCATCGAAAGTAATAAACTACTCTTTAATCAGACTAAAATAGATGTTACCTTCGAGAATCCAACCCTTACTCTCAGGGTTCAGATCAGTATTCCAATTGCTTCCTGTGCACCATCTACTGACCTTTATCAGAGCACCTAACCATAATAAAAATGCACCTCACTATCCCTCCATTTCACTAAAGGTCTCTCGATAAGATAGGATAACCTGTTGTTACTACAGGTGGATCAGACTAGTCAGAGGGAGACCACAACCCCCAGAGCTGGGGGGAGGGCACAGGTGGCAAGATAGGGTCTGTGAAGGGGCATGAATGAAAATGAATGAATTAATTAAGTAGTTAATAAAATAAAGATCAATCAGGGAAGGACGTAAGCTCCTTAATAATGTGATATATTTTATTTTATTATAGCACCCGGTACCGAGTGTTTATTTTTCACTCTTCCAGCTTTTTCTGGCAGCTCTGTTCTGAGGCAGATCATTCAGGTCTGAGTGATACAGATCCCCTAGCTAAGCCTCGATTTTCTAAACCGTGGTTAACTTTTAGAGGAAGAGTCATGATCTCTAACAAAGCTAAATTTCAGCTGACCTTGTAACAATTAGGACAAGTTTTTGTTATAAGTGACAGAAATCCTAAGACAATATTGATCAAAAAAGGAGACTGGTGGATATAAATAAAAAGCTGAGACATGGCTGGATACTTGGGTTCAAAAGATAACCCCAGGACTTGGAAGAAAATGGTAACAGTGGAAAGAGAGCCAAAAGAGAGAGAGAGGTATTGGAGTATTCGTGCACGCAAATCTTCCTCACAAAACTATGCAACAGCTATAATCTATACTCCCATTTTGCAGGTGGAGGAAAATTTGGTCCAGAGAGGTTGAACTGACCTGAGCCCGCATCGCCCAGCTTGAGAATGCCAGAGCTGAGACTCGCAGGGAGCTCAGTGCAGTCTCTCAACCTCCCACTGCTCTGGCTCCTGCAGTTACGAGATGAGCCAGAGTGAAATGCTGAGCTGACTACAGATCTGACTCCTATTCCCATCACGCTGTCTTAAGTTTGCTAAGGGATTAGATGTAGGGCTTGGAATTAAAATAGCAGACATGAGGACATAGAGAAAACGTGGCACCGGGAATGAAACCCAAGAGTGGCCATGGTGTCCCTCACCATGGGGATGAGGGTCACCCTCAGACCTCAGCCAGCACCTTCCCCACTGAAAGATACCTAAGTCCCACCTCTTATAATCAGCACCCGACACTGTGTTTCCTTATGGAGAAAAAAGGAGGATCATAGCACAAAAACGACACAATCCATAATATTTGGAGTGATTGCAGATGGGAACAGTGGAAACTGGTAGGTTTTGAAGTCAAAATAAAGGAAACTCTAAGAATAATGGCCTGAGAGAAGGTCCAGTAGGATGGACCCAGCAGCCAAATCCCAAAAGAGGCTTTGGTACACTTAGCAAGTGAGATGTCTCAAAAGATGAGGGCAACTGTCTTGAAGGAAGACTATCTACAAGGCAATCAACTACAAAAGATAAATACACACAAGGTAAGAGCATAATTCTGATCTAATTCTATCCAGCAACATTTGAAATTGAATTCCACTATTTGTAAGGGTTTCATTTTAATAGGTTCTAATAGGTTTCAATATTATAACTGAAATGCTGCATTAGTTAAAAATACGTATCTCCCAGTGCCGAGTGGTGTGAAAAGTTGAGTTTTGTTATACACCTGAAGTTTTGTTTTGGTGATTTTAATTTTTATTTGTACCCCTTCTGGGCTCTCAAATGGATTTAAAGAAATAGTAGCTTTTAGAGCAGACATTCAAAATCAGTGATAACATATTTTTAAAAAATCCATGTGGGCAGCCCGGGTGGCTCAGTGGTTTAGCGACTGCCTTCGGCCCAGGGCATGATCCTGGAGACTTGGAATCGAGTCCCACGTCGGGCCCCCTGCATGGAGCCTGCTTCTCCCTCTGCCTCTGTCTCTACCCCTCTGTCTCTCTGTTTCTTATGAATAAATAAATAAAATCTCTAAAAAAAAAAAAAATCCATGTGGTAGACCTGATGTAGACTATCTAATTTTAAAAGTGATTACTTCAAGTACTTAACTGTGAGGCCATAGCTTGAGAAAATTTATGTTGAGAAGACCAGAAAAGTCTTATTTTATCACCAGGACCAGAAAAGTTTTATTTTATCACCATCTGAGCCAATCAGGTGCCGTAAAGTAGCAATGCAATCTGGGATTTCCTTAATAATACAATCAGATCCAAGTTGCTCATTTTCCATGGAACTTCTTAGTAGTGAGCATGAATTTGGGATAGGGGATCTCATTCTAGAAATGTTCACATTGCTCTTAGTCATCCACTGTGGGACATTAAGAAATGTCTTAAATCTCTCTGAGCCTCAGTTTTTCTTTGAGAAATGAGAAAAATGTGGCTTCCTTGATTAGTTTGTGCTGAATATCACATTCAAAAATGTATAGGTAGCACCTCTTAAGCTATTCACAAATTAGTCAGCTTTTCCCAGATTTTGCTTGAATAACTATGACCCTTCAAATCTCAGCGACATGAGAATAAAGACTTGTCGTCCATGATATTGGACCATCTTGACTGCTGTTCTTTTCTTCTCCAACTGCTATCCTCACTCAGAGATCAGGCTGAAAGAATAGGCCTTATTTGGAACATGCCATTGTTGTGGCAGAGGAAAACAAAGATGGGGTCTTATGATGGCTGCTGGATACGTCATGTCACTGTTTTGTTTTTGTTTTTGTTTTTATTTTTCCCGCATGTCACTCTAGATCCCATATCACTAGCCAGAGCAAGATATTTAGACAAGCCAGATATCACAGGCATGATCATCAAATCATTTGGAAAAAAATCAAACGTCATAACTACAATGTTCAATTATTATCACTTTCATTGTTAATATAATATTAGGTGAATAGAAGGATGACCAAAATGCGTATCATTCTGGAAATAATGACACACAAACAGTAAACCAAACAGAAGACTGTCATAAATGGGTTCATGTCTAAGGTTTGAAGATACTTCAGCATAAACTGCTGGCTGACTGACCAATAGCGCGCTCCATGACTCCATTTTTCAGTCAATGGATAAGCAAATGGAAAGTCTTTTTTGGGATTCCAGAATGAGCCTTTGTTTCCTTTGCATAGGCAAAAACATTTCCCCTTCCTACTTCACCTCTGACATGTAGATCTATTGGTAGAAGCTGCAATAGTCATCTTGTATCCATGAAATAAAAGCCAGAAGAATCATGCAAGCTGTAGGACTCATAGTATTAAGACTTCAACCAATGATGCAACTGTCTAATTCTTTAAGAGTAGTTAAGATATTGTGGTTATTTTTTTTCAATTAAAAATACTCTTGAAGGATAAAACCTAGGTGCTAATCTCAACTATTTTACTACCCATGTGTATAAATACCAGCAAATTACTGTTTACCTTCTCTGAGACTAGTCACATGTAAAACTATCTAGTCCTTCGGTCTTTTGATTTGCTAATATAACTTATGAATAAAATATTAGGAACTCTTAAGCAGGTAGAAAGAATAATGTGAAAACTCATGGCAGGTGTTTCTAAATATCTGCAATATTTTCAAAAGAATCAAGACTTACTTTTGTGTCACTCTACAGAAGAAAATTAGCTATTATGCATTAAATTTAAGCTACCTTTAAGAAAAATTTTAGCAGTCATGTTCTACAATAGAACTGTCTGCTTTGTGAAGTTGTAAGATACTTATCACCAGAAAGAATCAAGCAGATGCTGGAAAAGCATATATTAAAAATGCAGAAGAACTGATTCCTGGACTTTTAATAATGCTGAATTTGATAACACCTTTGACTCAACATGTCACCCAATTCATACCTTTCTCATGTAATTATAAAACTTAATTACTATATTTCTCCACTGTCATTTCCAGTTTTCATTTCATTCATTCCATCAACAAAGTTTTGTGGGTCCGGAATCTGTTTTAGATATAATGATGTGCATGAAAATGATGTATAAGAAAAAAACATCTAAAATTGTATGGAATAAAGGTGTCTGTGAGAAAGAAGAGGGGTTTCATTGATATGGATGATAGGTGAAGCTTTGAAATTTTCCTGTTTGGGGGTAATCACACACCCATTAATTAACTCACAGATTTATAAACAAAAATGAGAATTCATAATGTGTGAAGCAGAGGACTCTCAAGAAAATGCATCTTCACTGGCATGTTGGTAGCTGACATGGTTGCAGGTGGTCTGAGAGTTTCATTTTGAGAGACACAAGCCTGTCTTAAGTAGTCATCTACTAGAGTCTACGTAAAGTATAACACAACAGAAAATGTCACACATTAAATGTGTAAAACTCCTCTCATTCTTGAGTTGAATAACCTAAGCATGTATCTCTTCCTCATGTTCTCTACCCTCTATCCATTTTCCCTCCATTTTTTAAAGTCCTTTATTACTTCAGAAATTAGCTGAAATTATCTGCATTATCAGTATTGCTATCCTACCGCAAAACATTCTAAATCACTCAAGATGCCAGAGTTTGTGTACATTAAAAAACTTGAGATTTCGTTCATTTTTCATGTAGCTAGAAGCATTTATTCTTCCCCCAGAAGTCCACTTCTACAATAACTATACAGTTTTGCCTCTATGAAATTCCCCTTTTCAATACATTTTCGGTATACAGGTGATTATAGCAAAGGTGGCGTTCTAGTTCAAATATGAACTGAGTGTACTATCATTCCCCACCTGACATCTATGCAAACATCCATAACTACCGAATCTATGTTTGTCTTAAGTAAATGATACGGTTAATAGGATGATTTATTTAAAAAGAAAAAAAAAAACTAGCGCATCTATAATTTGGAAGCTGTGGCAGCAATTTATGAGTGAAAGAATATGAAAGAATAAATCAGACATTTTCCCTGTCTTCTTCTATTCTGAAGAGCAAAAGCATCATTATCTTAAGATCTGAGATCACCTTACATGTTATATATATGTCATATCTCCTCCAAACACGTGATTAATTTCTGACCAGGATCAAACTAGTTTTTGCTAGTTGAAAGGTGAAAGAAGATAACAATGTGTCCTTTGAGTTGAATAAGAAGTGCCACAATCCTTGATTTTCCTATTTCCTGAAACTAGGTAGGGGGTGATCTTTGGGGTTGTTTTCAAGTGGTGCACTGGAAGGTGGCTTGCATCATGGCAAATAGTGCATGTCAGCACCCACGTGACTCTCAGAAGGAAGATGAATGTGAGTGACAAACAGTAATAACAAGAAAAGGAATAAGTAAGTGTAGAGTGGGCTTTCCACCAAGATACTGAGGAGATTTGTGTAGCAGATGGAAGAGCGATGAACAGAAACAGAAAGAAAACCTCCCAGAGGAGCCCAAGTTAATGCATTCCTCTGGCAAGAAGTACGGGACATGCAGCTGGCTAGGAGATACGTAAGGTATAATCAAGAAGTTACATGTGCCTGGGAGGAAAATTTTCTGTGTTTATTAGACATAGAATATACCAATTTAGAGGATTTAGCAAGTTATTTCCTTGTCAGAAAATATGAAGACGAGATACACAGTACAGTCTCCATTCCTGAAACTGTAAAAATTACTTCTGCAAAGAACGTAGCTGAAGTCAGAACAAATACACAAACTTTTCTACTAAGAACAGGATGGCAAGGAGATCTCATTCCTAGGGGACTCCAGTAAGGGATCTTTTGTTCATAACAACATCATAATGAAGAGTTAAAAAACAAAAGCCACATGCCAATTTGGCACGGCAGAGTCTGAAAGTTAACTCTCTCGTTTCCTATGCCACAATTACCGGCCCTGCACCTTGCACTATTAGGTCAAGTGCTGGAGAGGTGTGAGCTCAAGTAAGGTAGCTTCTGAAAAAGCCCAGATTGCACTCGGAGACTTGAATCATCCCTGTGTCCAAGCCTGCCTCTACAGGACAAGGAGCACAACAGAATCTGATATGATGAAGAATTTAACACAAGAGGTGGTTTCCCAAATTTTGGGTTGATTTAAATTCAAGGTTCCTGTAGGATATCACAGAAAAGGGAAGGATTATTATTATTTTTTTAAGTGGCTGGGTCTCTGTTTCCTTGCCAGATTTGATTGATGAGCTGAGGCATGCATATTCAGTGATAAATTATTATGGCTCAGCATTGGTGAGCTATGCTAATTCCCTCAGTATATACTTTCATGGGGTTACTTTTTAAAGATAGTATTTATTCATGAGAGACAGAGAGAGAGGCAGTGACATAGGCAGAGGGAGAAGCAGGCTCCATGCAGGGAGCCCGATGCAGGACTCGATCCTGGGACTCCAGGATCACACCCTGGGCCAAAGGTAGATGCTCATCCACTGAGCCACCCGGGAGTCCCCATGGGGTTATTATATATTGGTGCCTTTTGGAGGTAAATTTTAAATTTTCCCACCCACGATGGTGATCTCCTCCAATGTTTTACTCAAAACATTTTTCTTGTTCCATACTTATAAGTTTCTGGTTTGTTCATTAAATATGCTTAAAGCCCTAAGATCTAAACAGTGGGTCTCATCTAATCCATGGTTAGCAAACTCCTCCTATTCTTTAGTTAAATAATCTAGGGGATCCCTGGATGGCTCAGTGGTTTGGTGCCTGCCTTCGGCCCAGGGCATGCTCCTGGAGACCAGGGATCGAGTCCTGCATTGGGCTCCCTGCGTGGAGCCTGCTTTTCTCTCTGCCTGCGTCTCTGCCTTTCTCTCTCTCTGTCTCTCATGAATAAATAAAATCTTTTTTAAAAAAGTTAAATAATCTAAGTAAGCATCTCTCATCTTCTCTACCTTCTATCCATTTTCCCTCCATTTTTAAAAGTCATTTATTACTTCAGACTGACACAGCAGTGGGAAATGTTACAAAGTCAAAATTTCTTTGGTGCGTGCACATATTAGGTGATGAGAACATCCAGATATTAACAGACAAGTAAAATAAGAATGCATGACTTCTGCGTTACTGAGAGGAGCTTTCTACAAATTAGCATCGGTCATTAGCACAGAGTTTCACCCATGGAACTTTTTCCAAAAGGAAACCAAGTACAAGCTCTTCAGAGTCCATCACACAAGTTTTCACTGACAAGTATGAATGAGTTGATAATTGTGAATTTCTGCTTTGGAAACAAGATTGATGGGTAAGATTCTCAACAAAAACCCAGAGGCTCTGCTATCTATTCATAAGTAGACAGTTTTACCGAAATGGAACCTACAGAATTGTTCTCCAAACAAGGGGTAGTTGAAAACTAGCAAACAAATTCAAGGCCTTACCTGAATTTTGCCAATTCAATGGTGAATTACTTTTTTGAGTAAGTAGTCCAAAGTCTGTTTAATGATGACTATCATAGCATCAGTAATAACAATATAAATGCCTTAAAAATATACTGCATGTCATTGAAGCCTCGGTATTCTCATGGATGGATCTGTGATATTTCCTCTTTTGCTGTGCCCCTCGTTTGATATGCCCATGTGTAATTTAAAATGTGTATGGAGACTCATGTTACAAGAGATGCTCCCTTCTATTTTTCTAAAATATAGTAAAGGGCTTCTACCCATTACTTAGAGGAGTGAAACATTTATATCTAAACTCTCTCAGGGTTTTTTGTTTTTGCTTTTTTGACTGCTTCGAGTATTGGGTTTTCCCGATTCATGTAGAAGCTTATCCAAATTTTCATAACCTTTTACTTTTATGTTTGTTTCCTAGTTCTATATTTCAAATATACTCTCATGTACTTTTTTCTTATGATGATTATTATTATTTTTAATTTCCTGAAGTTAAAAAGATATTTTAGTGTAGACATGAATCTTGATAGTTAAGTAGTCCTTAGAAACCCCGGTGGGTCTTGTATCCCAAACTATCTTCTGCCTTCTTTGATTTATCATGGTTCCTGATTACAGTAGAGTTTGCAAATTGCGGCCCATGGGTCAAACTTGGTCCGCAGACATACATTATAGGGCCTTTTTAAATGATTAATAAAGTTATTAGATCGATTGCCAATATTTTAAATGAAAATTTTACATGTAAGTCTGAATATCTGTCTTTTCTGCAAGACATCAGAATATATGATGTCAGTGCGTTTGCAATTTTGTGTGGCACCATCACCTAAGACTGCAGGAAGGATCCGCTCAGGTCAGCACAATTCCCAAAACTCCTGCTCTACTATTTGTCCTTTCTTGGTATTCCTTTTACTGCAATTTCTGAGTTCAACACAAGTACGACCTCTTTGGCAAGCCTACCTTGACCCCCCTTCATCGGTTTAGATGTCCTTTTAATGACTCTGTACCTAGCACATTACTTAGAAATTATAAGCCTTGCAATTATATCATCATTATCTTCTATTTGCCCATTAATATACTTATATTAACTTCCCATCAATACAGTGAAGACTTTGTAAAATCCTAGGCTGAGTTCCTCTTTGTATTCCAAATACCAATAAAGAATAGGAATTCAATTAATATTTGTTGTTTGATTGAATGAACAAATCTACCAAGATACAGCATTTAGCAGGACAGATATAATCAATCATGTATGGATTCCTAATTGAGTAATAAAAGGTTTTGATGATTTTTATCCCTATGAACAACATGCAATGTGGCTGTCAGGATTATGAATTAGTAACTATTGGCAAAATTGATACACTGTATATTGACTTAATTTCCTTTGGACCTTCATTCCATTTCTCTGCAGTATTTTATTTCCAAACTATAGGCTCACTTTATCAAATCACAATTTAATGTTTATTTTAGATACATAAAATTATTCCAAAATCATATTTATGAGTATTTGAAACGTGTTAGGAAGAGTGATAGTGATGAGCTATATTATCTTCTGACTTCAATCTTTCTGATAGATGTCTGCCTGTCATTTTGCAAATGTTCCTAGAAGATACTCTGTTGAACAGAAAGAAGTCATTTACTTCAAATGAATCATTATGTGACAATGCAGTCACTTGCAAAATAATCATCACCCAAACTCAAAAAAATAAAAATTAACCTCTACGTTCCAAACCAAATGCAATCACAGTGACGATGATAGCAACAGCAGTAATAATAATACAATTTCTGACATATGTAAAGTATTGAGTGGCTTAGAATGTTGATTGCACAAATATTCTCTCGCTTAGGCTTCATCAAGACCCTTTGAAGATTTTAACTATCCCCGTGCTGGTCAAGGCAACGAAGGCAGAGACAGACTAAATGATTTCCCCAGGGTCATGGTGATTTTCACAATTAGGAAGGACACCATTGTGTCTTCTGATCTCAAAGCCATTGTTCCTTTGCCATCCTACTCTAAGCTGACATTGGCAGATACTGTCCTCAACCATGATGAGTCTGAAAGAACTCTATGTTCTTTTGGTCAATTGAGGAGGAGAAGGTAAGTCACTCATATGTCCCCTGAAGCGTGGTATCAAACCCCATGGGGTAACATAGGTTTTTGGGCCTTCCACCAAACCTATGAAACAGGATCCACAGAGTATTCTCATACTCAGGGAGAATTTTCTGCCTCACAGTAGAGGCCGACAAACGGATTATAATTCTCCTGACTGATCGATCCCCTTAATTCCCCAGAGCAGATGGTCAAATGTAGTATAAGCAGCCTCACACACTTACTTCAAAAAGCCTCAAAAATAAGTATAATCCCCATGTGTAGCACATTTTATAAATGGGTGGGCACCACTGTTATCCACCTTAAATTGTGAGAAGCACACATACTAAGAGAGAAGGAAAAATGCAATGGTTAGGATAATCCCTACTTTTTGTGATTACGCCACCTTTTGCATTTTTTACAAGTATCATAATAAACCAAAAGCAGGTATTATGCTATGTAGTTTCAGAAGTCATTTAATGTAGCTTGTCTCATTTGTTTTTCCATGATTCAAAGAGGCTTAGGATGCTGTCCGGAGTCATTCAGTGAAGAGCAAACCAGGAGTTTCGACCCAAGCCTTGGGACAGGGAATGCAAAGCCATCTAAAGACCAATTTGCATTCACACTGAGCTCCAACTGTATATAAACAACTACTTGCAAAAGGTTAGTGAATTGCAAGTAGTTATGAATTAAAGCTTTTGATGGATTTGGTAACAGTGGCGATTTTTATATGAACGGATAAAATTTTGCTTTGTTTCCTGGTCCCGATCTCTCTCCTTTTTTCTCTCTCCTGCTTCACCAACTGCAAAGAGCAGCAGGTATGAAATAGAAAACTGGATTATTCTTGAGGGGTAGATCAGAAAGAGTCAAATTCATAACCTACATCCTGACACACACACACACACACACACACACAAGAGGAGAAGAGAGGGTATCACACTGCTCTAGGCTTGAAACATTTTCTGATATCGGAAATTCATCAGCATCAAGCCAATTGCCAGCTTGAGACTTAACAAATTTACTTGCTTCCCTTAATTAGTACCCTCTTCCCGCTAAGGAAATCTTGATAAAATCCCTTACAAAGCTGGCCTCTTTTAAACTCATGTACCATAGGTGAGCAATATTAATTGGATATTTTAATTATGGATTCTATGTGCAAGCTTCGCCAATGAACAACTATTATTATATTGTAGCGCTCTTACTTTTAAATTGACTCTGTAATAACTCTGAAAGCTGTGTAAAGTAAAATTAAATCCTTATCCATAGACAATTGCATTAGCACTTGTTCCTATGTTCGGAAAGTACCAAGGTTAGGGTGATATAATTCATCCGAATATAAATTAAAAGCCTCATTTATTTGCATTTTTATTCCAGTGTACCCTGGATGCAAAGAATGGAGATGTAGAAAGACAATCAAAATATAATTGTAGCAGCTAGAACGGTAAGTGACTCCTTAAAATAGCTTTTCTACATAAACCGCAAGTCAGATTTTTAGGTGCTCAATTTGCCATTAGAAAATAAGCCCATGATTTAATTTCTAAAGTACTTAATAATTTGTGAGCTGCTTTGTTTTTCATGGTATGTTCCTTGGTTTCCTTGTAGGTTACTAAGAACAGAGATTTTTTTTTTTTTAACTTCGTGTGAACTTAAATTTATCTCCGAATTTAAAATCACCGAAACACTGAGCATGAGAGAGGATCATAAAATAGCACTGTGAGTCCATGAAGAAATGATATTAATAGTGATCTATTATCAACAAGGCAGGGATAAAGTCTATAAATGAATGGAAATGTCTTTCTTGAACCCTCCTCCTCATTCCTTCTGGGGTATGCCAAATGTGCGGGGCCCTCAGTAAAAATTAGAGAAAAAAATCACCTTGGGTAACACATCACACATGTTTATGCACAGATAAATGAAAATACTACATTAATGCTCTATGTTCAGTGCAACTTTTGAGAATACATTAAAACCAGGCACCGGTGCCAAGGGACGATACATCAACAGAATCCTTTATTGTGAACCATTTATTAGATATATTTGCCCATGTTTGCAGACATTAAGGCCACATTCTATAATGGATTTTCTAAGAGTTTGGTCACTTAAAATACACCCTTCAAATGCATTAGCATTATTAAAATTGAGCTGGATCCGAAAACTAATTAAACATTGAGTAGATCTCTATTGTGCCCACCTCTACAACCACCATTTTTTTCTCCTCAGAAATCTTTGCTTGCTCCAAGTCACACACAAAACAGACATAAAATCTTTCACCTTGGCCGTTTCACCATCCAAATTTTACTCACATATTAACTTCCCAAGCTTATTGCTCATGATTTCCTTCTGTGTCTTCTCCATCCCCTCAGCAGGATGACACACTACTTACCACATAGCTCCTGCTCGTTGTTGCCTCTGCATTTTTTTCTTGTAGCACTTAATATAACTGGAATTGGAGTCATTAAGTTAAATTAAGCTGTTCTTAAGTTCCATGACTGTGAACGTATCCCCAAAGAGATGAAACCATTCCTTTCAAGTCCTCAAAGCATTCTTTAAAATATTTATTTATAAAAAAAAATTATTTATTTCAGAGAGAGAGAGAGAGAGCGTACCTGTGTGCAAGCACGGGGAAGGGCAGAGGGAGAGAAATCCTCAAGCAGACTCCCTGTTGGGTGCAGAGCCCAAAGAGGGGCCCCATTACAACCTAAGGGATCATGACCTGAGCCAAAACTAAGATTTGAATGCTCAACCAACTGTGCCACCCAGGCATTCCATCCTCAATGCATTTTTTAGCAGACTTGCTGATATACAGCTCACAGACAGGATATTCACAGAGGTTTGCTTCTATCACCAAAGTCATTTTTTTTAAAGATTTTATTTATTTATTCATGAGCGACACAGAGAGAGAGGTAAAGACACAGCCAGAGGGAGAAGCTCCATAGAGGGAGCCTGATGTGGGACTCGATCCTGGGACTCCAGGATCATGCCCTGGGCTGAAGGTGGCGCTAAACTGCTGAGCCACCAGGGCTGCCCCATCACCAAAGTCATTTTATAGCATTTTCTTCAATTCCATAAAGAAACTCTATCCCTACTAGTAGTTACTCTTTTTTGACCCCCCTTCCACTCTTCAGTTCTACGCAACCACAGATCTACTCCCTGTGTCTACAGATTTGCCTGTTCAAGACATGGCACCCAAGTGGGCTCATACAACACATGGTCTTCTAGGACTGGCTTCTTAGCATAATGCTTTCAACATTTAATCATGTTGCAGCCTGCATATTCATTTATTTTATTGCTATACTACATTCCCTTGTGTGGATATACTGCAGTGTATTTGGTCATTTAGCCTGTTTCTATTTTTGGTTATTGCAAGTAATAATAATGTGTACAAATTTTTGGATAGCCATATGATCTCCTCTCTCCTGGCTACATACCTGAGCATAAATGCTAGGTCACCTGATCACTTTTAGTTTGAAATTTTGAGTAACTGCCAAAATGTTTTCTGGAGTATCTAAGCCACTTTTTATTCCCACCAGCCGTGTGACGGGGTTCTAATTTCTTCACATTCAACATTTCACCTGTCTTTTTTATTACAGCCTTCCCAATGGATATGAAGCTATGTCGTATTGTAATTTTGATTTGTCTTTCCCTAATGGCTAATTAAGGCAGATTTTCATGTGTTTATGACATTTTTATTTTTCTTAACCATTTTATTTTTCTTTGTAGAAATGTCTATTTCTTGTTTGTACAGTTTTAAGTGTTCTTTTTCTTCATATTTTTGAGTTTTGAGAGTTCTTTACTACATATTTAGAATACAAATTCCTCATATACATAAATGGCATATTTTTTTCCCAATCTGTTGGTTGTCTTTCCACTTTCTTGATAATGTCCTCTGAAGCACAAAAGTTTCAATTCTGATAAAGTAAATATATGTATTTTTATTTTATTTTATTTTTGTTTTTTTGTTGGATTGCTGGATCATATGGTAGATCTGTTTTTAATTTTTGAGGAATCTACATACTGTTTTCCAAAATAGTTGCACAAATTTATACTCCTACCAAAATTGCAGTGTGCAAGGGTCCCCTTTACTCCATATCTCTGCTATCTCGAAACTTTTTTTTTTTAAGATTTTGTTTATTTATTCATGAGAGACACACACACAGAGAAGCAGGCTCCCTACAGGGAGCCTGATGTGGGACTTGATCCTGAGACTCCAGGATCATGCCCTGGGTCGAAGGCAGGCACTAAACTGCTGAGCCACCCAGGGATCCCCATGTCTCTTACCTTTTTAACATGTCCATTGAACATATTTTATATTAGATGCTTTGAAGATTCTATCTGCTAAAACCAATATCTGGACCATCTCAAAGCAGTTTCTGTACACATTTGATTGTTTTTCTTTTAACTTGTGTTTTGGTCACACTTTATTTTTTATTTTCATGTCTTATAAGCTTTTTTTTTGCCAAGAACTAGATATTTTAGGAAATATATTGTGAGAAATCTGGATACTGATGCCCCACTCCCCACCAGGGTTTATTTATGTTTTTTGCATGATTATTTCTTCACTGCCTTGAATCAACTACTTCAATGGAGCTTCTTCTCTCCACAGCACACAGACTCTGATATTAGTCCTCAAAGAGTACAGCCCTGGGAATGCACACAGTCACTCTCGGCTGCAATTAGGCAGTCTTTAATTATTTCCTCCATGATCTCTCTACCTCTGCAGTTGCCTACCTCTGCAGGTGTCACATCCAGCTGCTACCTCCACTAATTCCTATCTAATTATTCTATTTTTCTGGACAGTGCTCAGGGGGTTGATATTTCTTCACAGTTTGATTCAATTACATTTTGAGTCTCTTTCAGGGCCCTTAAAAGCCAGTCTCAGAGGTTTGTTCTGCTCTAGGTAGGCACCTCTTAGCTCTTTTCCTGTGTCTTTCAGATAAACTTCTAGCTGGTTTATGGTCTAATGTTTTGCTCTCATGAAGCTCCTGCTCCCTGCCTCTTTTATTCGCTTACCACCCAAAACACCACCACTTTGACACTGCTCTTAGGCTTGAACTTCCACACATTTTTCTCCCCAAATAGATTCAATTCTCTTGGTGTGATAAGTGAAGCTCTCTGTTGTTACCATGCCCAGGCTGAACCTCTGTGTCACTGCTCAAAAACTGCAGGCACAGCTGTCATTCCTCTTCTGCTTTATATACAGCATGCTGAAGAGTGGTGGCAGCCCCTTTATTCTTCAGCTCACATCTCAGGGCTGTGGTGAGGATGATCAGGACCCCATATTCCCATCCTGCCACACCTCTGACAGAGCGTGCACCCTGGAGTGCTGGCTTGGTGAAAGAAGGAAAACCCAGTCCTCTCATTGCTCTTGCCTGGAGAGCTTCTGAAACGTGGACCCAAGGGGGATAGAAACAGACAATGAGCCCCCGCCCAGAACATACTGTAGCCCTAGACTGGGACGTGTGGGGAGCAGGAACTCTGTGGTCTGCACCCATCCCAAAGCAGAATTATGTCATGTAGGGATGAAGGCAAGAAATGTGTGGGTTGTGGCTCAAATGCCACAGACTTTCCTTGTGTTTATCAACAGTCAGATCTTCTCGAATATGGTTTTTCTATTGGTGCAATGTCCTTTAGACAGTTTTCTTGAGGCTTTAGATGGCTAGTTTTTATTTAACATTCATGAGTTAGAGTCGTTTTGATGGGGACCATGTCCATGGAATACCTCACATCACCACTCTAGAACTCAGTCCTCAAATTTTCATAACACATTTTAAATTTCCTTGTTTTCCTATGGTGCTTAGATTCTGTGAGCATTCTAAGGGTGGCTGTTATGCCTCAATCATGTTGTATAGACCTGAAGTGACATGCCATGGTGCATAGTGCTTTGTATACATTATGGCTTCAAAGTATGTTTTTTTAATTAAGTGATGGCCCAGGATCAAAGGTTTACTTTATAATTTCTTGATTGTTTTAAAGAGGGGCTGAGAGGTCATAGAAAATTTTTAATCATTATTGGAACTGAACTAATGTGGTTTAATAGAAAGTCAGAGAACCACTGAAGAGCAATTAAAGATGTCCCTGCCAGTACTGCCATCAGCAAATACCCAACTGGAGGCTTGCTCTGTAAGGCACGTGACATAGTGCCACGGGTGCTCTGTGACAAGGCATGTTGAGGCACCTCATTAGTCAGAAGAGTTAAATTGATCATTTAATCACTACTGAGAGTAAAACAAAGCTCCTGGGGGAGAATATCGATCATTGTGTTCCACGATTGGAAGAAACCATATTTATTTCTTATTACTGCTTCAAAAAAAAATCACAAATGTAGTAGTTTAAAACATCACATGCTTATTATCTTACAATTATGTTGGCTATAACTCCAACACTGGTCTCACAGGGCTCAAGCTGTTAGCAAGGAAGGCTATGTTCCTTCCTGGAGGCCCAAAGGAAAAAATCTGTTTTGCAGCCATTCTTAACAGTTGCAAGCTTCCTGCTCTCCTCAGCTCATGGCATCCACCTTCAAACTCAGCAGCATCGGAGAAATCCCTTCCATATCACACCACTCTATATTCTCCTCTGTATCTCTCTTCCATTTTAAGTCTCCTTGTGATCACATCAAGCCCAAATGGAAAATCCAAGATAATATTTTTTTTCCTTTTTTCTTAAGATGGGCTGGTTAGCAACCTTGATTCTATCTGCAAGGTTAATTCCTATTTTCTCTAAAAGGGAACATATTCACAGATTCCATGGGCATCTTTTTGAAGCCATTATTCTGCTTACTGCAGATACTCTAGATGTTCATGTTATGTTTCTGTGTCCCATCACTGTCCTGCTAAAATCGGGAAAAATAGTCATTTACACTGGATCCTGGATTTCACCTATTTGACAGAATTATAATTAGATTATGTTAGCTTGTAGTTCTGCAGGTGGATATGATGAATATAAAACTTCCACAAGAGGTAATCCATATTTCTTCAATAGTCTACAGCTCCTAACACATTTCAAATTCTGAATTTTAACCTTGTTTCAGTGAACATTTTCAGATGAACCATTATTTGAAATAGTTTCCTTTCCCTGATTAAGTTAGAATTAGTTGGCTATGACTCTACATTTTACCATTTTCCAGAGTCTTATACAAATTGATTTACCCATACTTTTCTCCATGATGTGATTATCCACTTTGTGGACTAATTTTTGTGAAATTGTTTTATTTTTCCTCTTCTTCTTTTTTACCTAAATTGCATCATCTTCACAAATACAACACATAATGATTCAAGGATTGTGCTATATCATCATCATCATCATAACCTCCACTAATCAGCGTAACAAGTAAATTTTATTAAGTAATATGTCCATAAAATATCATAAATTCTTCCCATAAGTTATAAATTTTTCCTTAGAAGAGTCATAGAAGATGAGTACTATTTTTTCTATATCCATTTAAGGCATGACAAAATTGTGGCTCAGAGGTATTTAATGATTTGCCCCAGTATGGTACAAATTGAAAATACATGCTTTTCTTCAAATGACAAATCAGATACCAAGTACAAGTGGGAGAACTGTCAGTAGATGACTACAAAGTATACAAAAAAGAATCGTAATGGGTATCATGCATTTGAAATATAAAGTCAATATATTTTTCATACCCTGTAAATCTTGTTTTTCTGTGAGTCAACATCCTTTGTACAAATGGCATTCAAATTTTATGTTGAGAGCAAGTATAATTTAGAATAAAGGTGTCATTGCTTATGTTGAGAATCAATTTGGAAATTTCAAATCTTAAGCAAGAGCACAGTCTTAAGAGCCAAGTTTTTCTAAAAATAAAATGATTTCTTAAATTCCAAGGAGTTTCCCCTGACTAGAACAGAGGAAAGTTCAAGTAAAGCTCTTTACTATAAGAAAGTTTCTATTCCACAGCAAAATTAAAGCCTTTCAGGACAATGAAGAGGGGTTTTGGCCAAAGAGACAGACTCAGGGGAGTAAGACTAGGGTTAAAATTATGTCTATGTTCCTAAGAATTTATCCTCTTCTCAAGTAAACCAAGGTCTAAAAAGTGAGCCTTTGAACCTTGGGGATTCAGATCCCACCTAAAGGAAAGGGGTGGCTGGCAACAAAGCATTAAACACTCTGTTCTTCTACAATGACTTATGACCATATGAGGTGATTACGGCAGAGGATAAATGTGGCATCGTGTGTTTAGGATGAGAAGACGTGGCTTGAGAGAGTGTCAGGTCTCTTCCTGTGTAGCCTGCATGTGACACTGACAAAAATTGATCTGTTCCTATGCACTCTGTAGGGTTCAAAGGGTTCTGTGAACCACAAGTCTGAAGACCTGCTAGAGATGTCCTGGGGTGAGGGCAAACTGAGAGAGAGCAAGCCCATAGTAAGTCTGAATTTAAAAAGGAGGGGACATCGCCAGGCTGAGAAGCACCAGAGATGAGCAGAGCCGGATAAAGGCCAGACAGAGGAACCATCGAGCTTTACGAGATGAAGAGTCAGGTGTTGTGCAGCAGAGCATATTCACAAATTAATCCATGACTACGGAAACTGTTGAGCAAAAACCAGTCCACATTTCAGGCAGAGGTCAGCAGAAGCCCACAAACTCATCAACAGAAATCCCTGTTTTCCTGGCTCAGGTTGTAATAATCCATATACCATCAGGTAAGAATGAGATCTTACCAATGTGGTACATGTGGGGCTAGGATGTGTGCATGTTGGCGTGTGCATGGGGAAGGTTATGGTGGAGGAGACTGAATGGAGAAATCAGGAAGGCTTGATCATTCATCTAAGCCGGATTGGAGTTTACCTTAAAAGGACCATGTTAGGGCAGCCCGGGTGGCTCAGCGATTTAGCACCGCCTTCAGCCCAGGGCCTGATCCTGGGGACCTGGGATCGAGTCCCATGTCGGGCTCCCTGCATGAAGCCTGCTTCTCCCTCTGCCTGTGTCTCTGCCTCTCTCTCTCTCTCTCTCATAAATAAATAAAATCTTAAAAAAAAAAAAGACCATGTTTAACTAGAAAAGGCTGACATAACTTGAGTGGATAAGTTTACTTTTTATGTTGTTCTTTGTTTTTATACCATTAAGTAGATCTGAGGATGCTCAGGATAGAGAAGCTCAGGCAATAAAAAGAGAAAGGTGGGAGATCTGCGCCCCAGTGTTCACAGCAGCAATGTCCACAACAGTCAAACTATGGAAGGATCTGAGATGTCCACGGACAGACAAATGGATAAAGAAGATGTGATCTATATATACAATGGGATATGACTCAGCCACCAGAAAGGATGAATACCCACCATTTACGTAGATGTGGGTGGAACTGGAGCGTATTATGCTGAGTGAAATAAACCAATTGGGGAAAAAATAATTATCATTTGATTTCACTCATACGTGGAATTTAAGAAACAGTGCAGAGGATCATAGGGGAAGGAGGGAAAACTAAATGGGAAGAAATCAGAGAGGGAGACAAACCATAAGAGACTCTCGACTACAGGAAACAAACTGAGGGTCACTGGAAGGGAAGGAGGTGGGGGGATGGGGTTATTGGGTGATGAGCATGAAGGAGGGCATGCGATGGGATGAGCGCCGGGTGTTACATGCAACTGATGAATTGTAAAACACTACATCTGAAACTAATGATGGACCATATACTAATTGAATTTAAATAAATTTTTAAAAGGAAAAACAAATAAAAAGAGACAAGGTTACTTTTCTTCAAATCCATATCATTGTCAAATTTGACTTCCTTCTGCATAAGATATGATCCTTCTAGAACACGGTGCATCGGCGGAGTCTTCCTTGGAGAGAATTAAAGTAAGACAGGCTAAGACACCAGCATGACTACAAGAACCTGAAAAGGTCTTCCCGACTTTTTAAAACCTGTTTTGTTGGTTTTTTTTGTTTGGTTTTGTTTTACTATGTGACTTTGTAATGTGTTTCCTCTGCCTAAGAAACTGCTATATCAAATTCTATTGATCTGCATTTGACAAAGATATAAACAGACAATCTTGCTGGTAAATGGTTATGGATTGATAACTATTTTCTTAACCGGAAATTTATTGCTATTTTACCTAAGGATTTTTTTAAAAAGATTTTATGTAATTATTCATGAGAGACACAGAGACAGGGGCAGAGACATAGGCAGAGGGAGAAGCAGGCTCCCTGTGCGGAGCCCAATGCGGGACTCGATCCCAGGACCCTGGGATCACACCCTGGGCCCAAGGCAGAGGCTCAATCACTGAGCCCCCCAGGTGCCCCAGGGTTTTTTTTTTTTTTTTTTTTTTTGTTTTGTTTTACTCTAAGCACCAGGCTTTCTAAAAATGGCCACACATGCAGCCATTGCAATCGGTAGGTGCTGGAAGTACCTTTTGCTTTCATTTTTATGGCTCTACCTTAGCTCATAGAGCTGCATTTGGTTCATGCAATGAAACTGAAAATTTCAGCAAGCACTCGCACCTGAGGAGTCACTGTACAGCAAAGGTTGAGTTTAATACTCTTAAAAGTGACTCCTCTGGTGTAATGCTTGACCTCTGGCTTTTAAATACATATAACATGCACTTCAATGTCCTCCGTTCATGGATTAAGCAGACATCCTGAAGTAGCAGCAGAATGCCAATTCATTAATTTACCCTGAGAAATGCACTAGCCGATTTCCCTTGGCCAGGTCTCAAGTTTTACTCTTTTTCTTTATATATATATATATTTTAGTGACCTGAATTTTTTTCCCCAGTTAAAACAATGATCCCAAAGGAGGAGTCTTCACGCTCCCTCATGGGGCTCCCTCATGATGAACACGGGGAGAGAGACACAGGCTAGCATTGCATTTCCACCGTTGTGACGCAAAATATACCTGATAGCTGAATAAATATGATTTCTGGGTTATTTTTACATACACAGCTGACCAGCCATCAGGAAAACCAGGTTGCATGCCCCCCCACCACATTTAAACTGCTAGTTTACAGGATGATTTGCCTAAACCCAAAAGTGGCTCTTAAATTTGAAGAATGATTGAATGTACATACAGTACCTTGACATAGTGACTTTTCTCTAGTAAACTGAAGCATTTGATAGGTGATTTTACTGCCTGATGAAGCAGTTCACATTAGAGAGATCCTTAAATAGTATTAGGAATCACTGTCAATTGATAACTATTTGTAATTTCAGATCCCTTGTGCAACTCTAAGAGAATGAGAGAAATAGATTATTTAATTCACCAAAAAAAATAAAAATAAAAATAAAAATAAAATACTCTTTGAAAACCTCATCTGCTGTTTGTAACGAGATATATCTGTATGGGCAATGCTTTGCTCACAATTACCGGCAGACCACTAAAACACAAAGCAAAATGTTAATGCAAACACTGTATTTATTTTTTCTTGCAGATTGGGCCATTTAAAATGCATTACTATATTATGGCTACTAAATTGAATAGCTATTACGTAGAAGGTGCTAGTATCGGGCAAAGAGACAAACCAGTGATAAGACGTACCACCAGTTAATATTTCGTGAGTGCCCATAAGACCTCAGCACTGGGCTGCAGTCTCCATGGATTAGCTCATTCCATTCTTTCTTTTTAAATATTTTATTTATTTATTCATGAGAGACCCAGAGAGAGAGAGGCAGAGACACAGGCAGGGGGAGAAGCAGGCTCCATGCAGGGAGGAAGCCTGATGGGGGACTCGATCCCAGGACCCTAGGATCACACTCTGAGCCAAAGGCAGATAGATGCTCAACCACTGAGCCACCCAGGCAGCGCTCTATTTGCATTTTCTAACATAAGTTACACACACACACACACAAACACACACACACATATATATACACACACACATACACACATATATATTCCTAAACTTTTAAACTTTTAATCCCTTTTAGGATTTTATAATCTTGCAATTTGTTAATCTTCTAAATTGAAGGTATAGGTATTTGTTACTAGTTTCAAAGATATTATCACATTTCATTTAAATTCTTTTGGATTACAAAGGAAGAAGTTGGCTAGGGTAGGTGAGCCATAAAATAATTTGGTTTCTCGATACAATCTTGAACAAAACAGAGGATTACTACTTTAGAGATTAATACACTTCAGAAGTATATATGTTTTATGAATGCTTTTCATACAAATGTAAATACATAGACCTTTGTATTTTAAATATACACATGAAAGATGCTCCAAAAATATCACGTGGATTCTGGTCTGGGATCATTTTTAAAGTTTTTATAAACTATTAACATCATTCATCCCTTTATTAATTGTTCAATAAAGAATTCTCTGCATTAATTAATTTCAGAAACTGTTCTTGGCAACAGCAACCAAATCAAACTTCAATACTATAGCTGTTTCAATGGATTAAAATAATATTTAACAAATTACTGCAAAGCTTGAAGGCTGAAACACAGAGGTATAATTATCATTTCAAAGAATCCTATTGCTCCACAATTTATACAAATAAAAAGAGAATAGCTTGTTTTCTTATGTTTTCCTTCTCCCTCATTGCAAAATTGTACCAATATTTTCAAACAAGTATTATCTCAGACACCAAAGAAAAAAAAAAAAGAAAGAAACATTTCTTGTCATTTCTCCAAAGTGATTGCTTTGTTTACATACGATTTAAAAACTTTTAAATAGACAAGGTCTGTTAATCCCATATTCATTTGCATAGGCCTCCTTCACTATGTTAAATAGAAAAGATAAAAAAAACTCAAACTATTATACACTATGTCCTTAGATCCACAAAATCAATCTGATTTCCTCCTTTTTATGGCGCATACAACCTTGTAAGTAAATAGTAAAACTATAATTTTACAGTTTAGCCAGAAGACAAAATGATTTTTCATGTTTATAGGTCAGTTACAAAATAAAATCATTCTATGCACGTGTGTTCAAAGCAAACCTTCGGTTTTGCCGTTTACGTATAGATGGTGCTTCCAGGAGCACAATTAATGCATGACCTTGTGTATGTTAGCAGCACGTTCTAAGCGAAAACTCAAGCTAATGTCTTAAATATGCAACTTCACTCGGATTCCTGAAATCCTCTAGCCACACACGTATGCATCTTTACCATCACCCCATTCATCAACAAAACCATATATGCGTTTCCCCGGATGTCAGAGACCCCTTACAAATATCCATTCTTTAGGGTTCCCCTGACCTAAAGTGTCACTAAATACCTGTTGGCCCCTCCCTTGTCTCACACTCCACACTTGCTCATTGCTGACATCTTTACCAGGTCTCATCCAAGAGACTTACCTTTTCTCAGGGTCTACAATCCATGGCCAGTGCGCCAAGCCTGGGTGATTGCCTGTTTTTGTAAATAATCAGCCACAATTACTCTTTTACATATATTCGATGTCTGCTCTTACTCTAAAAATGACATGACATTGCCCCTGAAACCTAAAACACTATTTATCCTGTAACAGAAAACTTTGCTGACCTGGTCTCTGACACAGGGAGCCATGCCCACATTCAACACAGATTATATTTATAATTGTAAAACACACGAGACACTGTGTCTTGGAGCAGGGCTTGACTGCTTCAAATTCGTTTGCTGAAGTCACAGAGCAATCATGGGACGATATTATATGGTAAGCAATGAGTTGCACAAGGAATGGTTTTTCTCTATGAGTCAGAGATTTGTTTGCAATAAAAATGCACAGAATAGCACTGACTTTCAAATTTACAAACTCACAATAAGTCAAAATGCATTTAAATACACCTAAGACAGAATATTATTAATATTTAATAATAGGGGGGCACCTGGGTGGCTCAGTCAATAAAGATCTGCCTTTGGCTCAGGTCATGATCTCAGGGTCCTGGGATCCAGCCCACGTTGGGCTCTCTGTTCAGTGGGGAGTCTATTTCTCCCTCCACCCCTCCCCCTGCTCCTGTGCATGGTCCTGCTCTGCCTCTCTCTCAAATAAATAAATAAAATCTCTTGGGAAGAGGAAAAAAGCACTAGGAATATATATAATTATCGCAAGGTCATTTTGCACCATAAAGAGTAAAAGCCAGAGAAGTCTGAATTTCCAAAGAAGAGCAAAGAATGAGGCATATTTAAAAATGACATGTAAAAACTAATGCTATTTTATAGCACCTTCTTCTGTTTCTCTAAAAAGATGGAAATCATCTTAAAAGTTGTTAGCATTAGCATACTTCTATTCAGCAATGATTCAAGGCCATCTGACAATAATAAAACCTAACGCACATTAAATATTTAGTATGCACAACATACTTGCCATTGGGATAAAAACAGTCAAATTTCAGAAATTGTCTTATGGTTCAAATTATTATTTCAGTTAAAATTTAAGTTGGAAAACACCATTCTAACCTAACATTACAGATGAGGAAACTGAACCATCGTTGGCGAGTAAGGTGTCCAAGGTCAGCTAGTGAGCGGTGGAACCAGGAAGAGAGCCGCCAGTCAACCCGATGCCTCACCTTGATCCTGTCCTCCCGCCAATCAGATGGAGCAGGTGGGTATAGGGATAAAGCTCCACCACGAGGACCAGAGGTCTGAGTTTTTGCTGCAGTTCTGAAGTCTGGACAAGTGATCACTACGGGATCACTTAATCTCTGTACCCTTGTCACCTCAGCTACCGTGGCGGGGGGTGGGGGTGATCACAACTGTTCTCTACTTCACAGACACATGAAAATGCGCTGGAAAGCTGAAAACAAAGCACTTGGGTACCTGGAGTAGATGAACTGAAAGGGGAGAAGACTAATTTTGGTTCAAGGAGAATTGGTACCCAAGAAAGGACGGCTTTAGGGGTGAAGAGAATCGGCCTGAAGAAAATACAAGCAGAATTTCAAAGAGTGGCGTTCAGACAACCATGTATTTGAGATTTGGAGAGCAGGAGGCCTGACCTCTTCCTGGAGCTCAACGTAAAAGGGAGCATTTCAAAGAAAGGTGGCGAGTAGGGCACAGGGTTGGCGTCAGCGGTGGCAGTCCGGAAGTCCCAGCGGCCACATGGCTGGGCCGCAGCAGTGGGAAGGAAGGAAGAGAGTCTCAGAAGGATGCCAACTAACATATTTGGAATGATGGAATTAGAAAAATCACCATTTTGTAAGCACTTATCGAGGAATCGATTAGGGTTTCGAACAGGACAGTTATAGGGTTACAACCATCAAACAACGCAGCCTTCTTGCTAATATCTCCCGAAAAACTTACTTCCAAGGGAACCCATCCCATAGCACTTTCTTAAGCAAATTATACAAATTGACGTTACTACTAGTGGGATAACATGACACAGGTGCACCCTTTTAATGAGATGAATCATTCACTGCATGATATGATCTATGACACGGTCTGGCCAGAGAAGTTTAATCTGACTCTGACCTAGCCTCAAGACCTATGTCCCAACTGGTGGAGAACTCAGGGAATAAAGGAAGGAGGTCAAAGACACCAAGAAGAAATAATCAGACAAAGGAAAATTGTCCTACAAGACAGATTACCTGGTTGTCACGGGAATATGAAGTGAGCAGAAGAAGATGCCGTCCTACCAATCCGTGCGTCCTCTTGCTGTGTAGTAGGTCAGGCCCGATGGGAGGCAGTGCTCTCTGGAGACCATGGGAAAGCCCATGGGAAAGACCACAGCGATGGTAACAGTCGCTTTGCCTCTGAAAATTATTGTTTATTTAGTCCTAGGACAGGGCTCAGTCCTGTGACCTCTGCTCTTGAATTCCACTTCTTCTGGAAGGCGCTTTATTCTTATATTCATTGACTTGAACATAAATGACTCTCCCTTCTGTATTTGCACATGTGACCACTCACATGAACATCATCGCGTTCTAATAGCATCTTTCTCTCGGACCACCGGGGCAAACTGTCCCCAGTAGATTTAATTTGTGCCTTAGCCCTACTATGTATATTGTAAGAATAAAAATACCAGAATAATCGATCTTGTTGAGTCTATTTTAATCAACCAATAAGGGAATATAGGAAAGATTCTGACGTCTGTGAAATAAGGTACCTAAGGTGATTTACTTGGTGGTCCTTTAGGCATACGGATGTATAAATTTCCCTCACTGAGACGGATTCTATTTCATAAAGGTGCCAATAAGCAAACCACCTTCGTAGAGGGCCAATAAGCAAAATTAATACTGTTGAACTTGCGACCTATGCTATTTTCTGGAGGTCCATAGTAATTTGTGGTTCTGGTTTGAGTCAATATGTATGTAATCAAGGAAGATAAGTGATACCCAGCCCATTTTTTTTCCATAAGTAAATTAAATAATAAAAAAGAAATGCCTTTTGGCAACCCACTATTAGGAAGATGCTATTGGCAACGGCAAAAGAGCTTTAGAAAAATAACTGTACAATTAAACCTTATACCTGCAGTAGAAATACATGACTGAATGCCTTCTTAAAACCTTTGTGCTTTTACAGTAAATTCAGTTATCATAAAAATTAAAAAGACAAATGGAGCCAGTTTTCCAGGGTCTACACAGCAAAGAGGGCAATATATTTATGATGCTATATATCTCTGGGCTGGTGCATCCCACAAACAATACAGAACATCTTACAAAACAGACCCATACACATTTCGGGCCAGTCATTGGGAATTTAAAAGAGGCCCGCCTCCGATGTTACCCTGTGCCTAAAACAAACCCACAAAGAAGAGTAGCAATATTAAAAAAAAAAATGTAATATTTTTTTAAGTTATAGGAAAAAGAACCTTTATAATCTTTGTCCATGAAAAATGTACATGAACATCTGAGGAGATTCGAGGCTTGGATATTAGATTCCAGGTCAAACACTTCTGAATATGGATTTTTTTTACCTCAAGACGACAACTCTAATTTCACAAATGTAAGGTGGGGGGTTGTTAAATACCATTTTTCCCCTCTACGCTCGTTCCCATAAGATGTGTGAAACAGTTCCTCTGAATCTCATGCCAGATTGTGGCTCATAATACCTAGCAAAACTAACTAATGGCTTTCATTGACGGTCCTGGCTTGTTTGTCATCAAAATAATGTCTTGGGGGCACTTGCATGGCTCAGGGGGTTAAGCATCCGACTCTTGAGTTCAACTCAGGCCCTGACCTCAGGGCCAGAGCTCAGAGTCGGCTTCCCCCAGCCCCCTGCCCTCCGTGTTCTCTCTTTCAAATAAATAAATAAAATCTTAAAAAAAATACCAATGTCTTGAGACTCTAGGATTTTAAGGATGTTTTCAGGATTTTTAAATTCAGGTTTGGTATTTGTGGCATCCCTGCTTTCCTTTGTCGTCCCCATAATTCTAGTCCCCCTCTACAGCAGCTCTATCTAGGTCTTACTGGGAAATTTTCTTGAAAAGTTCCAGGGGCAAAAAAAAAGGGGGGGGGGACAAAATATTGGCATAACCATCCTAACACTGAGCAAGAAAGGAATAAGGGCTGCTTTTGACTCAAGATGTTTGTGCTGGGTGGGACTGAAGTAGGACGCTATCTCCTCCTTATGGGAAGTGATTAAGGGATTTTGATGATACTCATTTTCTCATTTGGGATTTGCTATTTTGGCAAGCCATATACGGGCACTGAAGTACAAGTAATTAGTGAAATTTGTATCTAGTAATCTGCATATAAAGCAGGTCTTCCTGTCCATTTTAATGAAATCAGTTGGGTTGTGCTTCTTATCCCACATTCTTACTAAATTCCGGGCACATTATTCCAGGATGACATTTTATTTTTTTTACTTAAAAAAAAAAAAAAGATTTGATTTATTTATTCACGAGAGACCCAGAGACAGAGGCAGAGACAGAAGCAGAGGGAGAAGCAGGCTCCCTGAGGGAAGCCCAATGAAGGACTCGATCCTGGGACTCCAGATCATGACCTGAGCCACCTGGGTGCCCCAGGATGACCACTTTGGCTCTGAGTTTCTAAATCTCATTAACATTTTATGTCCCACAATATTTTTTTCTTTTTTCTCTGGCCACTCTTGGTGGAAGCTAACCAATGATCATTGTTTTTCCCAGAAGGATTCAAGCAAGACATTTGACTGAAGACTTTAGGTTGAAAGATTTGTTTACCAGGCAGCACAATAAGCAATATAAGAGTGAAAAGTCAGCAACGTTCTATTTAAAAATCCTTCAGCTTACCAACTCTAGGCCATCACCAGCCACCTCTTTACAGGACCCTACTCCATCTGGGCTGCTAGAATTTTTCTCTCTAAAACCCTTCCAATGTTCCTACGCACATCAGTTTATCTTTTCACACCGCATCCTTCATAAATGTGTTCATAAAAGAAAGTGCCAGTAATGCTAGCCCCAAATGTTTAGTAGCACGGAAGAACTGGCAAAGATTTTAGAATTACAATGTAGTTTTGACCCCACGCCCCTAAAACACGTAGAAAGTATTAGAGACTTTAATCACTTTTTTGTAGAATTTTTTGCACTTTGCGATTCTCAGAACGGAAGGGAATAATTTTGGTCTGAGTTAATATGGCAGGTTTTCCAGTGGTCCCTCTGATTCCACATGTCCACGAGTGAACTACACCATTGCAAAAATTTCAGAAAGGATGTGGCCTCGTTGTGTCCATATGAAGATCCAGAAACAAAGAGGGCCTGGCCCATATCCCATCCATTGCACTGCAAAGATGCAAAAGACAGAGAGATGCTTTGAAACATTTAAAAGACAAAGTCATGCTAATAATACCATGGATGGGATTCACAAGGGAACTCTGGGAAGTAAGAGGTCGTTTCCTCTGGGGCTTAAAATTATGTTATTTTTTCTATTGAGGTCAAGTTCTGAACAGCAATAAAGCCTTTAATTCCACTTTCCCTTAACCAGGAGGTGAGAAAAGCTTTAACAACCTCAGGGACCTCCAGGAAGGCACTAATGAATGATAATTTATTCGCAACAGTCAGAAAGAGCAACCAACTCTGAGACCATGTGTTACAACTTCTGTAACTTTTGCAAAGGCGCAGGAAACAGTGGTGTTCATTTGTAGGTTAGGAATATTTAAAGTAACTTTTCATCTATGTTGGGTAAAGTCAACTTGTGCTGGAGGCTTCCCACAAGAGAATGTTAGCTACAAGACACACGTGAAATACGGATCTAAGCACTTTCACTTTCAGTCATGACCCAAGAACAGGCAAGGAATCAGTTTACTGTATTTTAGAACAAACAAAAAACAACAAAAACTATATATATATATATATATATATATATATATATATATATATATATATATATATTGAAAGTATCAGCACACTATTCACCCAGTATGGATTTATAAAACTTTGCTTCACTTGCATATGCTTGTCCAGTGGTTGGCTGTGTCTTTTGAGAGCTGTATGAGTGTTTCTCCGTAACACAATCACATTTCAATTTAAAAAATTTCTCCAGTGGAGTGTCTTAATTAAAAGCAGCTTTTCCTAAATAAATAAATAAATAAATAAATAATAATAAATAAATAATAAATAAAAGCAGCTTTTCCTGTGAATCTACACTAAAATAAATCTATTAAAAATGATTCACAGAACTCCTTACGTAGTCTACTCATGAAGAACTATGTCAAAATAGTTAAGATCACAACAGAGTATGGCCGTGTCTTTGTGTGTACTTGGATTTACATACAGTACGTCCACGTGTGCACACACATATAGTGTGTAGTATATGTGTAAACATCATATATGCACATAGGATGCATATAATTGTATCCTGTATTCTATAATACATAATTATACATGCATAATATGTGTGTATATTATATATATTATATAAAATATGTTATGTGCATATAATATATACTGATTTGTATTATGTATGTGTAATATGCACATGAGAATGAAATGAAACAGAAGATAGGGACTGATATCACTCATCATTAAAGGACGTTCTAAAGGAACATGCTCATCATCATTTCAGTAACTACTTAGGTTTTGCTGAGTTGTGACTTTAGGCTGAGAACGAGAGCTGCGTTACTAAGCAAATTCAGGAAAATTTGATCTAGGATATGTTTGGTAGAAAGATAACATGGCAGGCTAGAAAAAATATGGAAGGAAGAACTGAGCTTTTATTGTTTGTTTGGTTGGTTCTTTGGGTTGTTGTTTTGTTTTTTAATTTATTTTTTTCTTCTCACATATTTTTGAGATATAATTGATACCCTTTAGATTGTACTTGCTTTAAAGCTACCACGTGATACATGTTGACAGATGTATAACCCCTGAAACCATCACCAAATCAAGACACGGATTACATTCATTACCTCCATAGTTCTCATGGGCTCCTTTGAAATCCCTCCTTCTCTTTCTCTTCCATTTACTTACAGACCCACCCCCATCGACATCCCCAGACAGCCACCAACCCACCTCCTGTCACTGTGAAATTGTTTGCACTCTCTTGGAACTGTATATGAATGAAATTAGACAGTACGTTTTTGTAGCTTCGTTCACTTAATGGGATTATTTTAAAATTCATTAAATGTTATTCTGAATATCAAAAGTTCTTTTTTTTATTTCTGAGTAATATTCCATTGTATGGATATACCACTATTTGTTTATCTATCTACCTGATAAAAGGGTTTATACAATACAACTTTAATTTATCACAGTCAACTTTTTTTTTATAAATTTATTTTTATTGGTGTTCAATTTGCCAACATATAGAATAACACCCAGTGCTCATTCCATCAAGTGCCCCCCTCAGTGCCCATCACCCAGTCACCCCCGCCCCCCGCCCACCTCCCCTTCCACCACCCCTAGTTCGTTTCCCAGAGTTAGGAGTCTCTCATGTTCTGTCTCCCTTTCTAATATTTCCCCCTTATTTTTTCTCCTTTCCCCTTTATTCCCTTTCACTATTTTTTATATTCCCCAAATGAATGAGACCATATGATGTTTGTCCTTCTCCAATTGACTTATTTCACTCAGCATAATACCCTCCAGTTCCATCCATGTCAAAGCAAATGGTGGATATTTGTTGTTTCTAACGGCTGAGGAATATTCCATTATATACATAGACCACAGCTTCTTTATCCATTCATCTTTCAATGGACACCGAGGCTCCTTCCACAGTTTGGCTATTGTGGATATTGCTGCTAGAAACATCGGGGTGCGGGTGTCCCGGTGACCATAGTCAACTTCTGAGCGATATTTTACCATTTCACAGTATTACAGTACATTGTAATAATATACTTATAATTCCCCATTTCAGCATTTGTCATATTTTTTCACATATTTTACTTCTACATATTTTACCTGTACAAGAGCCACAGTGAATTTTTTATTATTTGTACTTCAAAGAGTCAATTATCAATTGAATAGATTTTTTTAAAAAAGAGAACAAGAAAATCTAACATACTTCCCACATATTTAAAATGTATGCTGCTGCTCATTCCTTTGTACAGATCCATAATTCTATATCTTCTATATTGTATTTTTTCTTCTACTTGAAAGGTATTTTTAAACATTTATTATTTTTAACATAGATCTGCTAGTGATGAGAAAGTCTTTAGTCATCTGCTTTTTTTATTATTATTATTTTTTTAAAGTAGGCTCCATGCCCAGTGTAGACCTGATGCATGGCTTGAACTTATGACCCTGAAATAAAGGTCAAGTGAGTCAGACTCTTAGGGGTTCTTGGGTAGCTCAGTTGGTTAAGCAGTCAACTCTTGATTTGGGGTCAGTTTGTGATCTCAGGGCCCTGAGATTGAACAATGTGTTGAGCTCTACACAGGGCATGGCACCTGCTTAGATTCTCTCTCTCTTTATCCCTTTGTCTCCCCCCAACACTCATGTTCTCTGTTTATTTCTCTCTAAACAAATAAATAAATACGTTTTATTTTTTTAAAGATTTTATTTATTCATTCATGAGAGACACAGAGAGAGAGGCAGAGACAAAGGCAGAGGGAGAAGCAGGCTCCATGCAGGGAACCCAACACGGGACTTGATCCCAGGAACGCAGGATCACGACCTGAGCTGAAGGCAGCACTAAACCACTCAGCCACCCAGGCTGCCCCAATACATAAGTTTTTTTTTTTTTTTTTAAAGAGTCAGATGCTTAACTGACTAAGCCACCCAATCACTCCTACTCTCCTTCATTTTTAAAAGATATTCTTAAGATTATAATCTGTAGATAGTTGTTTTGTGTTTTTCTTTAAGGATTTTATTTATTTTTATTTAATTTTTATTTTTTAGTATTTTAGAAAGGGAGAGACATGGAGAAGGGAGTGGCAGGGTAGAGGGAGAATGACAGAGAGAATCTCAAACAGGCTCTACCCCCAGTGTGGAACCCATTCTCATGACGCCAAAATCATGACTTGAGCTAAAATCAAAGAGTCAGACACTTAACAGACTAAACCACCCTGGCATCCCTTCTTTCAGGATTTTAAACATGTTTTTCCATTGTTCTCCAGCTCACATTAAGTCTGATGAGATATCTGTTGTGATTTTTATCTTTAACTGCTTTACTAAGATTGGTTTTAGGTTTATTTTTATCTTTGGTTTTGAGAAATTTCAGTATGATATGCCTTGTTGGAGTTTTGTTTCTCATGCTTCACATTTTTTGAGCTTCTTGAATGTATTGGTGTATAGTTTGCATCAAATTTGGAAAATTTGTAGACATTATTTCATAAAATATTTCTTCTGACACTCTTTTTTCATGTGTAACAACCACAGATGGCCACTTATTATTATCCTATAAGAGTTCACTGATATTCTCTTTATTGTGTCTATAGTCTTTTACCTCTCTGTTTCATTTTAGATAGTTTCAATTATTCTACCTTCAATTCTTCTGGACTTCTAATTTTTAGAGTGTTTGATTTTCTTTCAATCTCATCCAAAGTATTTTCTATTTCATATTTATCATGCTCATGCTTTCCTCTATCAACCTGTATATTCTATCATCTTGTACATTTTTTACTATTTTTTGAGTTCCAGTCTCTTACTTCTTTGAAAACCCATGTAAATAAAAACATGTAATAGTCCAAGGAATACCAGACATTTTGTGTTTTACCTTGCTGAATCATGGATGTTTTTATATTCCTCTAATTGCTCTTCAGTATTTTTCTAGAAAGCAAGCACATTACTTGGAACTAGTGTGATTCTTTCTAAAATGGCTTTTTGATCTGTTAAGTTGTGTCCAGAGCAGTGCTGTCTAGGACTATTTAACCCCATTATTAAGATAATATCTTTCAGAGTATTAATTATCCCCATTACTAGGATATCCTTCTTTTTTTGTTGTTTTTGTTTTTGTTTTGTTTTGTTTGTTTTCTTTTAGAGAGAGCAAGAGCAGGAAGGGGAGAGGGGGAGGGAGAGAGAGACAGAGACAGAGAGAAAGAAAGAGAAAGAAAGAAAGAAAGAAAGAAAGAAAGAAAGAAAGAAAGAAAGAGAGAAAATCTTAAGCAGACTCCATACTCAGTGTGAAGTCTGACGTGGGTCTTGATCTCATGACCTTGAGATCATGAGCTGAACTGAAATCAAGACTCAGATATTTAACAGACTGAGCCACCCAGGCATTCCCTAGGATATCCTTCTGAGTACTCTAACCTATGTAGAATTTTTTTTTTCTTCTCTGGAATTTACAGTTTTCTACTTTGGCCAGTTAGAACATGAATAATCCTTGGTCCTGTGTGAGCTATGTCAAGTTTTCCTCTACTCTCTTCAGGCTGTGTTTGCCCAGCCTCACGGAGTTTCTTCATAAGATTGTTCCTCAAAATTCAACTTAAGACTTAGAGGGGACTCCACCCTCTTTCCTCTTTTCTCAGGTACCAGAAGGAGGTGGTCTTCTTTTCATGCCTAGCACAGCCATGGCTCATGTTCCTAAGAAACTCTGATGTGTAGCAGCTCCAAAGCATGGGATGCTGAATAAACTGGTGTGTTTGTACCTCGTCCATATACTGGTCCCCATAAGCTAAGAGAATATCTCCCTCTTATTGTTTTCCTAGGGAACAGACTTAAGTATGCCCTAACATTAGATGAAGCAAAAATCTATATGCAGCATTTTGTTAGAATTGATGGCAAGTTAATATAACCCATCCTCCTGGTTTTATGGATGTCATAATCATTGTCAAGACTGGGATGAATTTCCAACTGATCTGTGACACCAAGGATTGCTATTCTGTTCATCACATTACATCTGAGGAGGCCAAGTATAAATTGTGCAAAGTGAGAAAGATCTTTGTGGGGACAAAAGGAACCCCTCATTGGCGGCCCATGATGCTTACACCATCCATTATCCTGATCCACTCATCCAGCGGAATGACACCATTCAGATTGATTTGGAGCCTGGAAAGATTACTGATTTCATCAAGATTGACACTGGCAATCTGTGTATGGTGACTAGACGTGCGAACGTGGGAAGAACTGGTGTGATCACCAACAGAGGAGACACCCTGGTTCTTTTGAGGTAGTTCATGCGAAAGATGCCAATGGCAACAGCTTTGCCAACTGGCTCTGCAACATTTTTGTTATTGGCAAAGGCAACAAACCATGGATTTCTCTTCCCCATGGAAAAGGTATCACCTTACCATTGCTGAAGAGAGAGACTGGCAGCCAGACAAAGGAGTGAGTAAAATGGTCTCTAGGTGACTTGATTGGAAGTCTTCATACTTAAAGACAATACAGAATAATTGAAAAAGAAAGAAAAAAAGACACTTGGAGGACTCCAAATCTCAGAAGCCATCACTTTGGGAAGCTCTTTTCTCTCTAGCCCTCTGTCTTTTGAACTCCAGCTGTCTTCTTAGCCACCTACTTCTGTCTCCTAAACTCAGAAATTGCCAGGCTGCACCTGGGTCACTCCCCAACAGGACAGCTTGGAAAGTTTCTCCAGACCACAGCTCCAGGCAGTGAGAATCAGTCTCGCGAATCCATTTTCTTTCTCACAGGAGTCCCTGTCCTCATCTCCACTGTATGAAAAGTACTATTTTACATATTTTATTTTATTTTATTTTTTTAGTATTTTCATGTAGGAGGGACAATTTAGTGTCTGTTCTACTCTACTGACTTGAAGCAGAAATCCCGCAGGGATATTTTAATTTTTCTAAGGAATTTTTATTGCTTTCCTGTAGGGACTGCAATGTAAGACTTTACATATCTTTCCATGAAATCTTCAGTAAAATAATCAGTAAATAACAAACCGTTCACAGTACATGTGTTTTGACAAAGTACAGAGACTCTTAGGCCTTCTTCAGTAACTAGGAAGTGGATATTACATGAAGTGGGCAAGAACTTTCCCTTATTGACCTGTACACCCCAGAATCTACAACTGTGTTTGTACATGGTGAATAGTAAGCTTTTCAGCTCTGATTTCTAAATAACTTTCATCAAGTTCTCTAATTTAGAATCATTAAGAAATGTTAAAGCTCTTCATGCCAACATTTGGTATAAATGTCAAGTTAATAAATGTACCCTGCCCCTGTCTCTCCAGACACTGCTCATTTCTTGATGTCACTAATAGTGAAGATCAAGAAGGAGAACTTCAGGGGCATCTGGATGGTTCGGTCAGTGAAGCGTCTGCCTTCAGCTCAAGTCACGATCTCAGGGTCCTGGGATTGAGTCCCCGTCAGGCTCCCTGCTCAGCGGGAAGCCTGCTTCTCCCTCTCCTCCTTATTTGGGCTCTCTCTTTCTCCCTCCCTCTCTCAAATAAATAAATAATATCTTTTTTTTTTTTAAAGGAGAATCTCATAGGTCTTCTGAGAAGCCTCTTTAGCTTTAGTCTGTCAGAAACATTGTGACAGCTACTGCTCATAGGGCTTCAGGGATAGAAAAGACTACTTTTATTTTAAGCTGTAGGGTCCCTGGGTGGCGCAGCGGTTTGGCGCCTGCCTTTGGCCCAGGGCGCGATCCTGGAGACCCGGGATCGAATTCCACGTCGGGCTCCCGGTGCATGGAGCCTGCTTCTCCCTCTGCCTGTGTCTCTGCCTCTCTCTCTTTCTCACTGTGTGTCTATCATAAATAAATAAAAAAAAAAATTAAAAAAAAAAAAAAAAAAGATTAAAAAAAAAAAAAAAAAGCTGTATAGAGAGAAGGCTTCAAAATACACCATTTACAAAATTCCATGACCTTGTGACATTCTAAATCACAACACCATCACTTAGAAAATGTGTTTGACGTGAGTTATAAAAATACTCGTACTCGTACCTAGTAAATACGGTCCCTGGATTTATTTTAAGAGGGCAATAGTATCATAGGATCGATAATAATTCAAAAAATTAAAATGATAGAATTTATAACAGAACACTACCCCACTATTAAAACTATATTGTAACTTCTTTGTAGGTTACTTGTAAGAAGACTATGATTACTAAATTAAATAAAATGTATAAAAAATGAAAACAAATGCATGATACTATGGTAAAATGTGTGTACACATCAATGCAAAGTAGAAAAGAGTGCAGAATAATGAAAACGGCTGATTTGTTAAGGTGGGGAGATGGTGAATAGTCCTTTATACAAAATACAAATTTAGAGAAAGAGCTGCTATAAAATAAAGGCTATGTGGACCTCCAAGATCTATTTTAAGGCTAGGTTTAATTGGGATCACAGTTGCAGATGTGGAAAATCACTTTTCACTCCTTAAAAATCTTTCTCATGTGCTTTATGTCTGGAATTAAATATCAAGTTTTTTTCTAGACTATGTGAAACCATTCACATTTGTAACCCAAGGGGCCTTGTAATTTGCATCTGTGCTTGTGGCATAAAAACACTCATCATTTGTTACTACTTCGTACAGTTAGTTCCTGGGGGCTTTGAGACCCTGTTCCTGTGTTCCTATCCCAGCTTCCTCTAGTCTGGATCCTGACAGTAGTTTCAGCATTGCTCAATGCAAGTGCAGAAAACAAGGGTGACTAGCCAAGCTTCACCACTGCTCACACGAGCAGACTGCTGCAGTGACAGAATTAGGACTAATTTAAATGAAATGTGTGCCTCGTCTCATGTGAAGGGAGTGTAAGCCTTACTGACATTGTGACAGTTACAATTATCTAAGGGAGTGAGCAGCATTAGACTGCCAAGCTAGATCTTAAAAATAGAAGCACATTCTACCAATCAACAAGGAGCCCAAACAGATGTACACACACACACTCACACACACATACATGCATGCACACGCACACAGAAGCACATGTACATGCATTCATGTATGCACACACAGGCATGCATGCACACAGGTGCACATTCACACACTACACGCATGCATGAACACGGATGCACATTCGCACACACACATGCGTGCACACAGATGCACATTCACGCACTTACATGCATGCATGCACACGGATGCACATGCACACATGCATACATGCACACAGATGCACGTGCACACACATTCATGCACGCACATGCACACACATGCATGAACACAGATGCACATGCACACACAATACATCTCGGCTGTGGGACACATATACACACAGCACATCTATCGGTAAGAGGAAAATAAACAGCCCTAATGGCTACATTAACGTCTCTAAGAATATCTAAGACTCTAAAATGAAAATCAGTTCCCACATGATCAAGTTATGAGAGAAATATGCCACTTTTGCATTTATCTTCTAAACCAGAACATAAAGCAAACAGACCGAATGATAATACACTGGGACGCTCCTAAATTATACACACACACACACACATGCACACACATGCAAACAATAAAGGGACAGTGGCAGAGCCTAGAGGTTAAAATAACTCTCTTTCCAATAAAAAATTGCACATGGTAATTTAACAGTCTTTGGCAAAACTCACTGAACACAATCCAGCTAGAAAAGTATTACACAATTCAGCAAAGGATACTCAACACTCAACTAAGAAAACTCCATTTATATTGATACTTGATGTCTGGAAAATTTGTAAATATCTTAATGTGAATTATGCTATATATACCGATATCATATGTGTATGTATGTGTGTGTGTATTTATAAATACACACACACACACACACACACACACATACATCCTGAAAAAAGACTTTATACTCCAACAGTGCATGAATGATATCCCCACGCACCCTGTTTTTTTCTTAACATTGAGATCCCCCGGCCTTCTGTTCCTAATGAAAGGAACTTCTGTTCCTTTGAAGTCAGCAATATAAATATATATTTCCACCAAAATCCTTCAGAGTTATAAAAGGTTGAATAAGTTCAGAATTCTGAGCAGTTGCCAAGGACATACCCTTTAACGCAGTTGTACCGTTACCATGTAATACAGCATCCTAGGAATACTAAAGCTAATGCCGTACTCTTAATGCGTATGGAAGATAATAGAATTTGAGAAAGCTTTTGATGCACATTTAGTTGGTTTTCAGGTGAATGCTAATTCTTGTTTTTATAGCAGGTTAAAGATTGACAAAATTACAGAAGACAAATAGAGGTGATCAGCATCACAGAATGGCTAAGGGAGATCTCAGGCCAAACTTCACCAGGCCAGCAGAGCACACGTCTTCTTGGCTGCAAGCATGTCCTTTGAACATGCCCTAAAAATAATCAACTCCACCAACAAATATCTGGAGCGGACATTACATGCTGAGCATCTTCTTCGGGGCATACAGCAATGAGCGTTTGGGTGCCAAAATCAGCAATGTGTCTGGTATAACATCTTTAGGCCTATTTGCTTCTTGTTCAGATAAAAAATGTTGACGGGTTACTGTTATTTCCTGTGTTGATCATTTGGAAACTGCTTTTCATTTTAGATTTTTATTTTTTTATTTTTTAAATAATAAATTTATTTTTCATTGGTGTTTAATTTGCCAACATACAGAATAACACCCAGTGCTCATCCCGTCAAGTGCCCCCCTCAGTGCCCGCCACCCAGTCACCCCCACCCCCGCCCTCCTCCCCTTCCACCACCCCTAGTTCGTTTCCCAGAGTCAGGAGTCTTTATGTTCTGTCTCCCTTTCTGATATTTCCCACACATTTCTTCTCTCTTCCCTTAAATTCCCTTTCACTATTATTTATATTCCCCAAATGAATGAGAACATATAATGTTTGTCCTTCTCCGAGAAACTGCTTTTCATTTTAGATTTTTAAAGATATTAACGTACTTACGAGGTACCTTCAGCAGGGACTCCTAGGTTTGTTCCATGATAGCTGTATGATCTTGTATGGGTTATACTTAAAACTTGTATTTCCATTATTTTTTTTCCATTATTTTTTATATAAGTCTTTCATAGATATGTTGAGGACAGTAAATATATATCTATATCCATATATATACATAAATATGTATGTATATGCTGATAAATACATACTTGTATATCATAAGTGCATAAGAAAACATAGCTACTGTATTTTTCCTATTATTAGGATCCAATGGAGCCATAGACATATGAACTAGCCATAAAAGCCATTGTGGGGCAGCGCAGGTGGCTCAGCAGTTTAGCAGTGTCTTCAGCCCAGGGCCTGATACTGGGGGCCCAGGATCGAGTCCCACGTCAGGCTCCTTGCATGGAGCCTGCTTCACCCTCTGGCTGTGTCTCTGCTTCTCTCTCTCTGTCTTTCAAATAACTAACTAACTAACTAACTAACTAACTAACTAACTAACTAAATAACTAACTAACTAACTAACTAACTAAATAAATAAATAATAACAAACCAACATGTGTGGAAAGTGTTTCACAGCAGCCAAGGGAGTGCATGGCAGCCAGAGGAACTTCATAGGGACAAGGTGGGTGGAGGGATGGCGAGTGATGGTGAAAGAGGACTTCCCTGAGGAGGTGACTGAAGACTGAACACTCAGGTAACTAGAAGCTAGTGAGCAAAATGGAGAGGGAGAGAGAGAGGAGAGGGAAAGGGAAAGGGAGAAGAATTCTTGTGGAAAAAAGAAGGGCGAGAACCCACGTGGCCAAGTCTCCTGCTTATGTGACACATGGTTGACAGGAGGCTCAGGGGATTGGGTTGCAAGGTGAGTCTGGCTGGAAAACCACCATGCAGTACATATAAAAGGAAAATGTATAGGAAAAATAAGATATGTCATGAATTATGTGGGGACTTAAATAACTTGGCCATTAGCACCCCAGGGATCCCTAAATGACTAACGCTGGCTTTGCTGTCAGTTCCGGGTCTCGAAATCCACATTTTCTGGAGTGTCGTTGTCCTTTGGTTGAAGTGGAATGTACATGATGATTCTGTCTCCCCCAGTCGTTCCTTTCATCCCTGACTGCACCAGGGAGCTGCTAGACTGCACAAAGCACTAGGTTCCTCCCAACTGAGCACTCTCCTAGCCCTGTCATCATCTTTCCAAAATTATCCAAAATTATGGGAACTCTGTGTCAAGAACTCACTAAATTACTAATATCCATATTCGATAAATCAAAATAAAAGTGCTAAAAAGCTAGAAAATGGAAAATATTCATTACTTTCAAAGAAAGAAATCCAAATATCAGATCTAGCCTTAAAATCAATCCCGATATCAGCCCTAGAACTGTTAGTTTCAGGGATATTGAAAATTGTCTGGAAAGACACACACTTAAAACTTGCACAGCTGCATTAAACATAAGTTACTACAGACTGAACTCATTTATCTCTCTCTTTTTAAAAGATTTTAGTTATTTATTCATGAGAGACAGAGAGAGAGGCAGAGACACCGGCAGAGAGAGAAGTAGGCTCCTTGCAGGGAGCCTGATGTGGGACTTGATCCCGGGACCCCGGGATCATGCTCTAAGCCGAAGAGAGATGCTCGTCCACTGAGCCACCCAATGGTCCCTGAACTCATTTATTTCTTAAACAGGGTCAAGAGATTAGGAGATGAGTACATAATGGGCCTTAGGTATATGATATTCATAGTGGTGTATTTATCATAAAGGTATTTGACAAACTCTTGCAGAAACATGATATCTATATAGGCACATGTTGGCTGATAATAAGGACATCTGGACCGATAATTTTCAGAAGGATAATTTGCAAGGTACCTAAAATAGGCCATAATTTCCATCTGCAGAGCACTCTTTCATTGGCTATTTACTACATGTATCTCCTCAGACTAGTTCTTATTACCTATGACCTGAATTAAAGTTCAGAAAGCAAATTAATCACATATATGAATGTATTTTCATCAATTATTTTTTAGAAAACCTCAATGCAGGGGTGCCTGGGTGCCTCAGTCTGTTGAGTATCCAACTCTTGGTTTCCACTTGGGTCATGATCTTGGGGTCATGATCTAAGGATCCTGAGATCAAGCTCCACAACAAGCTTGATCCCTACTTCCCCCATCCCTACTTCCACTCACAAGCTCTCTCTTTATAAAATAAATAAATAAAAATCTTCATTAAAAAAATAAAATATAAATGCCTTAAATGATAAAATCAGGTTCCTACCAAATGAACTAGGGTGAAACACTGATAAAAATAAACATAGAATATAGACAAATATAATGTTCCACACTCAGCTCAAGTGAATCAGCTCAGAGTAAGGGAATCCAGGATTAATAACTATGCCTGTGAAGTGAGAGTGGGGATTCAAGTTGAAATTTTAGTAATAGTAAATGAGTTGACTATGTATATAACAGAGGAAAATCATATATGCTAAAGGAGTATTTACAATAAGGGTAGAGATATTTAATAATAATAATAATGCAAATATAATAATAATAATAATAATAATAATAATAATAATGCCTAACACATAAAAGCTATAGTAAAATTCACGGCAATCACTTTATAACATAAGTACAATCATTATCCCCATTTTAGGTAAGAAAACAGGCACAGAAAGGTTAAATTAAGCCCAAGTCACATAGCTAATCAGCAACGGAGCAATTTGACTGCAAAGTTACTGCTCTTTAGCAAAACATTACATTTTTAAAGGTAAAAGGACCGTTCAGAAATGACCGGTTGTGGTAATAACAAGAGTGCATGAGAAATCCATACTTGAAAGGGAGACACGACTTATGGAAGATACAAATGAAATACATAACTGACTTCAAACTCTGAATAACTCTCTTGGGAAAGAGGCTGGGTTGTTTCTACATCTCCAAGGGAATAATAGGAAATCACAAAGACATAGTTTTTAACACAAGTTCAAAAAAAGACTTCATCACGCAATTACTGCCTAAGATGGATTTTGGTTAATGATATACACAACGGACAAATTATAGGGCCCAAGGGACTAAGTGCAGATAAATCCATCTTCAATCACAGTGTCAATATTTTTGTATGACAGTTGATGTTTGTGAACATCTGGATTTGCCCATTGTTTGCCCCTAAATGGGCAGAGATTGGTGTCCATCCAGTGTGGATCTGAAACCCCAGCAAGCAATCCATTTCAAAGGGGCATTCATGCACTCAGAAAAGCCAGTTTTTGTGCTTTGAGGGTAACATTTGCATATATCTACGCATAATTTTACTTGATGTACTTTCGGTTCAGCTAATGAAGGTAAGGAAGCTATACTCTTTTCTTTCTTTAAAAAAAATACTAACAAAATTTAAAAATAAAATAAAATAAATAAAAAAATTACTGAGCAGAACATTCCTTATTATATGTCATATCTTATGCTATCAAGTTGGCATCATTTCCCTTAAAAAAAGAAAATTCTTACTTATTCTCTGTATGTCCCTCTTTCCTTCAGTCTGCTGTGGTTAGTAACACACTGAGGCTGCCCAGTTTGTTCTAAATACCTGGGTAATTAACTATCCACCTTACATTTACCTACGAGTTTGACATAAACTAGATATTAACAGACTCACAAGTTAGTGCAATGAGGTTGGTTACTTCTGAGCACTTTCTTAGGCACAATTATTTCTTTTTGTTTCTGTTAGCCTTTTCAATTGAAATTTTTTTTAAGATTTTATTTATTTATTCATAAAAGATAGAGAGGAGAGAGATAGAGGCAGAGACACAGGCAGAGGGAGAAGCAGACTCCATGCAGGGAGCCCGATGTGCGACTCGATCCCGGGACTCCAGGATCATGCCCTGGGCTGAAGGAGGCACTAAACCACTGAGCCACCCAGGGATTCCCATTTCTATTGAATTTATTTAGATACATTTTAAATTAATTTTATTATAGCAGCATTATCTGAATAAAGTATGCATATCCATATTCTACTATGATGTGCCCTCAAAGTCTTAGGTTTGCTTTTTCGTAGTAAGGAGACAACATATTCAAGTAAATGAAAATCTATCTGATTGCTTATAGAAACAAAGTGAGCTCTCAGGGCCCCTGGGTGACTCTGGCAGTTAAGTATCTGACTCTTGGTTTCAGCTCAGGTTGTGATCTCAGGGTCCTGGAATCAAGCCCCACATCAGGCTCCAGACTCAGTGGGGAGTCAGCTTGTCCCTCTCCCTCTGTTCCTTCCCTTGATCACATCACTCTCTCTAAGAAATAAATCAATTAAATATTTAAAATAAATGAAGTGAGCTCCCTTCAAACATGAAATGAAACATGTATCTTTTAGTTTACTCCAAATTGAGTTGGGCCATCTTAAAACATGTTCCCACCCATCAAGGCCTTCCAAAAAAAAAAAATATATATATATATATATATTTTTTTTTTTGAAACATTCAAATTGGACTCCAGAAGCTTTGAAGAAAAAAGTATCAATGGGAAACATAGAGGAGATTTAAAAATGCATTAAACAAAAACTTCAGACAAATTCTCTTTAGATGACTTCCTTTTTCCAAAAGTTCCCCACTCTTAACAGGAAGAACAGTCTCCAATTCCCCTTATTGCCAATGATGCAGTTCCTTTATGGGCATGTTGTCCACCAATTCAAATTATTTTCTCTCTGCTCATCCATACCACTCACCCACCCTGTGATGAATATGTATCTCTACCTTCATTAACCTTGCTCACTGCCCTACTGCCTGGAAATCCTGATGGACAGAGTTCTTTACCCTGAAAACCTCTGTAAAGAGGTATTTGCAAGTTACCACTAAGAACTCAGCTATTTTCATAACCTGAAAACAGCTGTGACATTACTACTGTCTGTGATGCACAAAGCAGTACCTGCCAAACCATACTGGCTAAAGTTTCTGAGAGGTAGGGCTTATTCTGTAACAGGCCAAAATATCACGAGAGTTGATAACTTAAAAAAAAAAAAAAAAAAAAAAAGGAAAAAATCACTTCAAATAAAGGTTCTTTGGGAAACCCTGTCTGTCAGGAATATTTCTTTTGTCATAAATTTTCCATTCTTCCCAGAGACTCGTAAGAAATATTATAATTAGCTACCAAGTTTTAGAGTGTGTTTGCTTGTTTTTCCATTTTGTTTCTTTTTTTTTTTTTTACATAGTTATTCATTTTGCTCAACATTTTGGATTCATGAATGATCTTTTCTTCCCTCCTAAGCTATTAAAAAAAAAAAAGAATAAACACACAGCACAGGCATGAAGAAGGCATATTTCAATAAAAAAACACAATATCATATTAATCTTGAACATTGCTGTGATTTCCATATGTCCAAGACTATTACTCAAACGTAAGAGGCATTACAGACACAATGCTAGGGTTAAGACACTTCAAAAACAATGGGGAAAGACTAGACAATATAAATAGAAAAAAAAATCTAATTAAGCCAAATGCTAACAAGCAGCATAACTCCAAAGCAATACAAATTTAATGAGATCAAAGACTGTCTATATCAAGACTGCAGATCAAGCAAAGCATTGAAAAATTTTTCATGTGAGATAAGCCTTGAAGAATGAATATGACTTATGGAGGCAGGAATCAGAGGAACTATGTCTCAGAAGAGAGAAACACAATTCACCAATTACATTCTGATAATGATTGGAATTCAGGGTGTCACTTAAAAATATATTTGCAATTTCCTAAGGCTTTGATAAGATCCTGAAATGATAATAATGAACATATGTGAGGAGGAGAGCCCAGAAATACAAAGGTGAGTATGAAAAAGAATTTGTTCTCTAAAAAAAATCAATCATCTATTTTCTGAAAATTATTCAATAAAGGATCTATTTTCTTAAAATGGTTCAGCAATAACTTATGATTACCTGCATGAATTTTGCATACAGCAATTTTTTAATAATCAGGAATAATTTGTTTCTTTGGTCATCCAGCAGACTTAGCTGATCAAGTCAATTTTGCTATTTATTGGTCCCTTAATATTTAAGTATAACAATGGGAATATCGGACAGGTATTAATAAATTCCGCACTAAATACTGACATTTATTATTTAGCTCAATCTTTCCAGTATTCCCAGAGCTAATTTCATTATTCTCATTTTACAGACAACAGAAACACGGACTCCCATCAATTTGAGTAATTTGGTCCCAAGTCACATGGCTACTATGTCAGTCAGTAGAGTTAGGGAAGAACAGCCGGTCTGATTTTAAAATTCAGACTGAATAATCAGACTATGAATTAAGCTCTCCTGACCAGGCAAAAATTAAACAAAATGTGACCAATAAAAAGCCCATTTAAATATATGCTGAAACCAATTTAAGTTTTTTAAATAGTAAGACTTGATATATCAAATCTTGTTAAAATTTTGGGTTGCTGTTATCACAACCGTTATCTTAGGTAGTTCTCACCTTGGAATAATCAGACAAGAACAAAAGTATAATCGGGCAGTTCTTACACTGATCTTATTATTTCTGACACGATAAATTCAGTTTCTATCCCTGAACCCCTATCTATGATGGTTCAGTTCTATATCAAGGTTGAAATGAGATGGAGATTGAATACTAATGTAAAAACACTTCTCACAAAGGAGAAATTTTGAAAAGATCCTGATATTAAATAATTAATAAAGAACGGGCCCTGTGCTTGGGGAGTATCTCTTGATTTTATAATCATGGGCTAGGACGGAATAGAAGTCAGCAAAGCATTTGTCCTGAAAACAAATCTAGTGTTCTTGGAATAACCGGGTATGAGTAGGAACAGTAACCCAGGGGCACACCTTGCTCAATTCAGGTTCTATCTCTGAACTCATCTCAGCTAAAGAGCCTGGATTGATTGTTAATCTCACTAAATTCTATTATAATAACATCTGCAGTTCATGTTAATATAATTCTTAGTTATAATGTAACTGGAAGGAAACACTGTTAATGCTGTTAATGCTGGCTAGTGTTGAGCATCCGGGCTGATTCCAGATAGGAAAAATGATATTTATTTTGGTTAAATCAAATCCCTTTGTGGGGGGACTGCTCCCCTCAACACATCTCTACAATCCTCTGCCTTCTCCCCATACCCTATATAAAGGGAGATAATAAAATTTAGAGCAAATGCTCTACAGCGTTCCACAAAGAAAGTAGCAAAAAACGCGATCTACGCAAGTGTCCCTGGAGGTCTAGAGAGTGAGGATGTAGGAAGAAGGGACCTGGAAAATGGGAAGAAGAAGAGGAATAAGGGAGGGCATGAAAGGTGGAGCCCTGGGGATATGCCCATAGTCAATGCTCTAGAGGGCCTTTTACCAACAATCTAGATGGAATCACATAAAGTTGCAGATATTAGATTATATTTTGACCTACAAAACTAGCAATTTCAGATGCCTTGAACTAATAAATTGACATGTAATGTTAGATTTGCTATAATTAATTCACATACCTTTAGGAGATTATGGCATCTGTTTACAATTTGCAAAACTTAATGACCTTTTAAGAAATTGAAAGGAGGTAAGGGCTTCTGATAAATGGGGAATAGAAGTTTGATATATACAAATACATATTATGTATATTTATACTTAATTCATATTTACATAATATATATTTGTAAGATGTTATATCTTATATAACATAAGATATAACATATATAACATATCTTATATAACATATATTTATCTTATATCAGTATATAAGATATATCTAATGTGTAGTGACTAACATATAAATAGCATATTTAGTTTTAAAAACGATGAAGTGGACACACATTTACCACCTCTGCTTAAAACCACAAAATGCCTTACTTGAATATTAATTAAAAATTGACTCTAGATAGTGTCAGGCCTGAGGCGCCTCTGATTTAAAATAACAAGGCACATCTCAAGCTGTGGTTTGCGGTAGAGGCTTATTTCTAAAATCCCCTCTGGAATTTCTTTTCCTCTGCAGCTTGACAGAGGGGCGGAAAGATTTGGAAGAACAGCTCTGTGTCCTCTGCTCACACCCAATGCCGTCTACACTGCCTGTAATGGAGAGCAGGCTTGGAAACACGCTCCAGCTGAGCCCTGGCTGGAGGTGGGCAGCAAGGGGCAGTGCAGGCGAGAGGCTCTACTCCCCCCAACACCAGGGGACCCCACTGCTGCTTTCTGCCAAGTCAGGTAAATAAAAAGGCAAAACTTGAGACATGTAGGTACTTCATGAGGGCAAAATATGGCAAAAAAAAAAAAATCATCAGGTATCTATTATTGAGAAAATAAACTTGAAATATGCTTTGAAAAGAATAGTTTCCGAGGGAAAACATGAGAGGTAATATATTATTTATATCTGGTTTTGTACTTCTCTTTCTCCCTTGCATTTCTCACTAGACAAAGCTCAGGAAATTCAAAATAAATCTGGTTTCCGATTGATTAGTAGGGGAGATTCAGTGTTCCCATATCACTGTTTGGGTAATAAATTAATCATATTAATAGATATGAAATTGGCTAACTTTATTAATTCATAGAAGATAAATTCTGGTACATATATGAGCTATCTTTCTTTTATATATATGAGCTAACTTAATTGATCATCCAGCAATCGTGTGAGGAAGGTACTGTGATTATGGCCATTATACACGTAAGGACACAAGCTCGAAAAGACGTAGACGCAGTCACAGGGATAAGAAGTGCTGGAGTGGGTTTCTGTCCCAAGCATGGGGGGCCCTAGAGTTCTTCTGGGAACCGTTGTACTTTATAGCCTCTTCCTGTAGCACTTCCACGAGCCCTGCTAATTAATGTATGTGCTGGGCTTTCTGACACATATACACGTTAAATTGAAATACTAAAATTATGAGCCCTAGAACTACAACAAGCAACAAACTGTCATCTCCCTATTTATATCTCACAGGGAATAGTCTACATGTACATATGTACCAGGTATACGTGTGTGCATGTGTGCATGAGTTTATACACTTTAGCATGTATATAGGTATATACTCGCATATAAATGAAAACTACGCACATAAACCACTTACATCTGCATGTTCGGTTCACCACACACCCATTCATGTATGTATGCAAAGAGAGTAGACAACTAATTTAAATATTCTCCAAAAAACTTTGCAACCCTCCCAGAAATGCAGAACCCATCTGAAAATTCGTCATGATGGTTTTTGTTTGTTTGCTTGTTTGCAAAGAGGTCTTGTTGCTTTTCAGGTTTCAGAATCTGTGTAAGAATGACCTGGGCTTGATTATATAGCTCACTCCATAACGCCTGCAGAGTAATTCATAGTTTTCAGTATTTTTTAAGATTATTTTTCACCATCGTGTTTCTCCCACACCTATGTGTGATTTGGAAGTTTTTGAGAAACGTTTATAGGAAGAGTCAGTGTATGGGACCCTGAAGAAATTGAAAGAATTTAAAGTATGGAAATATTTGAAACATGAGAGGAAACATGCTGTGAGCATGTTGTCTGCCTTGTGTGTCCTCAGCATCACTTCCCACTTGATCTCTCCCCAGAGCCCTGATTTATGTGTGGGTATCTGTAAATGTTGGGAGAGGAAAGTATCCTACAGCTCCATGTAGGAGAAAATGATAAATGATGCTCAGCTCTTCGGTGTGGGCAGTTCTGCTGTCACAGGGACTGTCCAGGGCGTGCATGTGATCCCAATCCAATCAGATGCATCTGGGGCTTCCACTAGAAAACAGCAGTCTACCTTGATTCTGTGCTGGAAAATTCGGTGAGCAAATATGACTCCTGAACCTAACACTCCCATTTCTCTACGTGTAAGAATGCAGCCTGAAGTCAAAGTAAGTTCCCAGAAAAGGGATAAGCAAGAACACCGCAGAGAGTTAGAGTTAGAGCCCAAATCAAGCATTTCTGACTACCCAAATTCTCCATCTTTGTACTCGTGTGGCTCAATGCATTTCTCCAATTGTTTAAATCTATTTGGTGGGTCTTATGTTATTTGCAACCAAAACCATCATCAATGTTAAAGGAAACATCAAGAATATTGAAGATTCAATATTTGAAATGATTAAGAAAAGAAGTTGTTTTCATTTAAATACCAAGTAATCCTAGTATTATTCATATTCAATGCAAAAAAAATAACTTCAGCTGTGCATTTTAAAAAATGTGTCCCACTTGAGGTATGATTGACATATAATACTGTGTAAGCCTCATGTGTACAATATGATCATTTGATATTTATACATAATCAAAACTGAGTACCATTATAAGGTTATTAACAATGTATTTTAAAGGGCAATTTAATGTTTTTAATATCCAAGAATTTCAGCCTTGAAATAATAGTTAATGGAGCAAATGTTAGTCAATTAAAAACCAAACCAAACCAAACAAACAAACAAACAAAAAAACCCTAACAGACTCTCCATTATACCCAAAGCTCTGTGCTAGAATGCCAACACAGACATGAAGATAAATAAAACACAAAACCTCTAATTCAATCATATAATCTCATTAGCTAGAAATAAGTATTTTGACCTTTCATCTGCATCCTCATAGTCATGTAAAATCTCAAGGTTGGCCTTCCTTAATCCCATTCTTCCTTTCTTTCCAGTAATCAAAGATATCCACTGGAGTAATTACTACTTGTGAAAGAATATTCTATTTACTGAGAAAGCTGAAATGAGTAAGTTCATTAAGTAGTGTGAAAGAAAGACAACAATCAAGAATTAGATCAGATGTCTGCTCTTGAAAAAAGTAGACAAGTAAACACAGGAAGAGGTAATATTTGTAAAGTTTTGGTTTTGTTTTCTTTTTGATTATGAGGGATTAAAATATAGTTCCTGCAAAAAAATTTACCTTTTTAATGACTACCCAAGCAGCATTTAAATTACCAAAACTTAGAAAAAAAGGTAGCCTTCAAATCATTAAGATTAAATCATACATACTAATATTATTATGAGATTTTGTTGTTCTATTCATTAACAGAATATTGCAGGTAGAAAGCTATTAATACAATTGAAGGAAAGATTAAACTATATACCCCAAATATCTAAAAGTCAAACTCTCCAAAATATATAAACTAGAATTTATTGCAGATGGAAAATGAAAATAGATTAAAGAAAAATGTATTTCAATACATGAAATTATAAAATTCAATCTAAGGGGCCCCTGGGTGGCTTTGTCAGTTGAGCATCTGATCTTGATTTCAGCTCAGGTCATGATCTCAGGGTCCTGGGATCAAGCCCTGCATTACCTAGCGGGGAGTCAGCTTGAGGATTCTCTCCCTCTCCCTTTGTCCTTCCACCTGCCCGGCTCTCTCTCTTTCTCAAATAAATAAATAAGACTTTAAACAAATTTAAATTAAGTTAAATTTGAATATGGTCATAAGGTTTCAAATTTACATATTGAATGTTTGTTTTTAATACAGCAATCTAACCTGTTCTGAAAATAAAACTTTCATCCGCATTTTGACTTCTCTGATACTAGAATAAGGAGATAATACCCTTCTATTTATATTTTTATGAAGAAACAGAACTTAAAAATTAATGTACACTACAAAACATGCCTCCCTTGTTAAGATAATGAATATCAAGCAACCTACCTACAGATATGCAGTTGCCTGCACAGCAGCAGAACAGATGTAATCAGAAACATTGGACTGATGGTAGATTGAGCATAGGAAAGGGTGGATAAGCATTTGGAATGTTTTGTAAGCAGTCTAGGCACTAAATAAATATTGTGAAAAACATATAATAGAGATTCAGTAATGAGCTACTTAATGATTGATAATGCAAATTTACTGTTTACAGGGCTTTATGTTTGTAAGATTGACCAAAGGAACACCTAGACGTTTTGTCACACAGTTTTATTTTTTTAAGAAACAATCCCCAGAAAAAAAAAGAAAAAGAAAAAAAGAAAGAAACAATCCCCAGTATAGTCATAGTTGCTTACATTGTTTTCTGAGGGGAAAAAAAAAGTTCCATACAATATGTTAAAAGCCCCCTGAAACCCAATTCTAGATAATTTCCAATAGCACGCAACTAGACACATTTTTCAGAGCATATGGCACTTCTTGGTAAATTTGTTTAACAGTCATCTACATTTATTTTAGATGAATTTTGTTTCCTTGGAGAAGAAAAGGTATATCCATGCAACTCCAACAGGAAGTAAATAAACAAATACACACATATAAGTAAAATATTTTATGAAATATTTTGTTTACATTTAATACAGATACATAGATCATAGGTTTTGAAATTTTCTTTTTTAAAAAAAATACTTGCCAAAGATCTGACAAAGAAAAAAGAAAAATAAGATGTCAGAATCAATTATCCTGCTAGAAAAGTGATGGGGTGTGCATGAAAGAAGAAATCCAAATTCTATCTCCTCCATTCCAGCAAATTGTAATGGTAGAAGCAATGGAAGACTACTGGCATGGTTCAGTAAACAACTCACATGTATCACATGTTATTATTTTGATCCCCACAAAAACTTATTTTTTTCCCACAAAAACTTATGACACACCTTTGATTCCCAATTTAGAAGAGAAGTTAAGGATATGTGAGATGAAGTAACCAGCACAGGCATGCAACAATACATGTTGCACATGTGTGAAAAGAACAGAGAGAAAGTAGTATGTTTTTACCCCTAACCTCATATCATTTAAATATGTTTCAGAATGTATCCTAGCATAGTCTCAACACTGTATATGGCTTTTTTTTTACTATTTTCAAGTAACCACAATATTCCTCAAATCTTTAATGTCAATTACTCAACAATCTTGGAATTGGCACTAATCAATATTAGTAAAATTGCATCTTGTATACCTTTGACAACATTGTGCTTGGATCTACTGCAATTATCTTTGCTGCTCTCATCTCTTGAATGACCAAAATTATTATTAGAGAATAGGAACTGAATTTCCTTCTCTGATTTTATGAATTCTGGGTAAATACAAAACTCAGATTAAATATCTGGACATCAAAATCTGCCTGAGTCAAAGCAATCTTGAGGAAAAAAAAAAAAAGAACAAATTTGGAGGTATCACATTCTCAGTTTCAAGCTATACGACAAAGCTATAGTCATCAAAACGGTATGGTACTGACACAAAAATTCATACCAGATCAGCGGTACAGGATAGAGAGCCCAGGAATAAACACACACCTACATGGTCAATTATCTATAACAAAGGAGGCAAAAAAATCTAATGGGGGAAAGACCATCTATCTCTTCAACAAATGATGCTGGGTAAACTGGACAGCTATGCAAAAGAATGAAATTGGACCATTTTCTTACTCCATACACAAGAATAAACCCAAAATGGATTAAAGACCTAAATGTAAGACATGAAGCCACAAAAACTCCTAAGAGAAAATATAGGCAGTGATCTCATGGACATCAGTCTTAGTAACATCTTTATAAGTATATCTCCTCAGGCAAGGGAAACAAAAGCAGAAATAAACTACTGGGACTGCACCAAAACAAAAAAGCTTTTGCACAACAGAGGAAAACATCAACAAAACAAAAAGGCAGCCTACTGAATGGGTGAAGGTATTTGCAAATTATATACTTGCTAAGGAGTTAAAATCAAAATGTAGCCAAGAACAACTCAATGCCAAAAAATATTAGTAATCCAACTGCAAAAAACTTGGCAGAGGACCTAAATAGACACTTTCCGAAGAAAGAGATGATTCAAGTTCCTAAGCACTGAACTATTACATTATATAGCTTTTCATATTTATTCATTTTTCCCCAATTTATTTATTTTTGCATTATGATAGAATGGACCTATGTACAATGTTTAAAGATGACAATATGTTCTTATGTTTCTTTGAAAAGGTGTTTTCTCTCGTAAAACAATCAGTGTGATTCATCATATCAGCAAGAGAAAAAACAAGAACCATATGATCCTCTCAATAGATGCAGAGAAAGCATTAGACAAAATACAGCATCCATTCCTGATCAAAACTCTTCAGAGTGTAGGGGCAGAGGGAACATTCCTCAGCATCTTAAAAGCCATCTACGAAAAGCCCACAGCAAATATCATTCTCAATGGGGAAGCACTTTCCCCTAAGCCTTTCCCCTAAGATCAGGAACAAGACAGGGATGTCCACTCTCACCACTGCTATTCAACATAGTCCTAGAAGTCCTAGCCTCAGGAATCAGACAACAAAAAGAAATAAAAGGCATTCAAATTGGCAAAGATGAAGTCAAACTCTCCCTCTTCGCCGATGACATGATACTCTACATAGAAAACCCAAGTCTCCACCCCAAGATTTCTAGAACTCATACAGCAATTTGGTAGCGTGGCAGGATACACAATCAATGCCCAGAAATCAGTGGCATTTCTAGACACTAACAATGAGACTGAAGAAAGAGAAATTAAGGAGTCAATCCCATTTACAATTGCACCCAAAAGCATAAGATACCTAGGAATAAACCTCACCAAAGAGGTAAAGGATCTATACCCTAAAAACTATAGGACACTTCTGAAAGAAATTGTGGAAGACATGAAGAGATGGAAAAATATTCCATGCTCATGGATTGGCAGAATTAATATTGTGAAAATGTCAATGTTACCCAGGGCAATTTACTCGTTTAATGCAATCCCTATCAAAATACCATGGACTTTCTTCAGAGAGTTGGAACAAATCATCTTAATATTTGTGTGGAATCAGAAAGGATCCTGAATAGCCAGGGGAATATTTAAAAAGAAAACCATAGCTGGGGGCATCACAATGCCAGATTTCAGGTTGTACTACAAAGCTGTGGTCATCAAGACAGTGTGCTCCTGGCACAAAAACAGACACATAGATCAATGGAACAGAATAGTGAATCCAGAAGTGGACCCTGAACTTTATGGTCAACTAATATTCGACAAAGGAGGAAAGACTATCCACTGGGAAAAAGACAGTCTCTTCGATAAATGGTGCTGGGAAAATTGGACATCCACATGCAGAAGAATGAAACTAGACCACTCTCTTACACTAGACACAAAGATAAACTCAAAATGGATGAAAGATCTAAATGTGAGACAAGATTCCATCAAGATTCTAGAGGATAACACAGGCAAAACCCTTTTTGAACTCGGCCACAGTAACTTCTTGCAAGATACATCCACAAAGGCAAGAGAAACAAAAGCAAAAGTGAACTATTGGGACTTAATCAAGATAAAAAGCTTCTGCACAGCAAAGGAAACAGTCAACAAAACTCAAAGACAACCTAGAGAATGGGAGAAGATATTTGCAAATGACGTATCAGATAAAGGGCTAGTTTCCAAGATCTATAAAGAACTTCTTAAACTCAACAGCAAAGAAACAAGCAATCCAATCATGAAATGGGCAAAAGACATGAACAGAAATCTCACAGAGGAAGACATAGACATGGCCAACATGCACATGAGAAAATGCTCTGCATCACTTGCCATCAGGGAAATACAAATCAAAACCACAATGAGATACCACCTCACACCAGTGAGAATGGGGAAAATTAACAAGGCAGGAAACCACAAATGTTGGAGAGGATGCGGAGAAAAGGGAACCCTCTTACACTGTTGGTGGGAATGTGAACTGGTGCAGCCACTCTGGAAAACTGTGTGGAGGTTCCTCAAAGAGGTAAAAATAGACCTGCCCTACGACCCAGCAATTGCACTGTTGGGGATTGACCCCAAAGATACAGATGTAATGAAACACCGGGACACCTGCACCCCGATGTTTCTAGTAGCAATATCCATAATAGCCCAATTGTGGGAGGAGCCTCAGTGTCCATCGAAAGATGAATGGATAAAGATGTGTTGAACAATGGAATATTACTCAACCATTTGAAACAACAAATAACAACCATTTGTTTCGGCATGGATGGAACTGGAGGGTATTATGCTGAGTGAAATAAGTCAATTGGAGAAGGACAAACATTATATGGTCTCATTCATTTGGGGAATATAAAAAATAGCGAAAGGGAATAAAGGGGAAAGGAGAAAAAATTAATGGGAGATATCAGAAAGGGAGACAGAACATGAAGACTCCTAACTCTGGGAAACGAACTAGGGGTGGTGGAAGGGGAGGTGGGCGGGGGGTGGGGGTGACTGGGTGATGGGCACTGAGGGGGGGCACTTGCTGAGATGAGCACTGGGTGTTATTCTATATGTTGGCAAATTGAACACCAATAAAAAAAATAATTAAAAAAATAAAAAATTATAAATAAATAAATAAATAAATAAATAAATAAATAAAGTGTGTTTTCTAATATTACATAGCTAGAGAAGATTGCTTTTTGTATTTGCATAAAATATCATTGCCCATTCTACTATTTACATTTTGTGCCTTCAGGATTATGGAAGTTTTTTGAAAAAAATCATAGAGACAGCAATGATTGTGGCTAGTCTTAAACTTGTGAATTTAGTTTATTAGCTGCTTTTGTGACCTATCATTTGGTCTGTTTTTAAGCTTCTTTCTTCTTCTTCCTTTGATTTATTTTTTTTTTCTGAAATTGCACTGAATTTGCCTCATCGTTACTGAATTATTTGTATACACATTTCAGTTAATAGTCATTGTTATTTTGCATTATTTTAACTGCTGTCTCTTTTTTATCTTCTACTAAGACTACTGAGACATCTGCTGTTCACGTACCACCCAACAGTAGAAAAAAGTATGTTCCATTTCTCTGAGCTCTTCTACTCATTTTTTCTAGTTCACTATGATGAGTCTAGGGAAGTATTCACACTTATTCTTCCTGGGGTTCTTTGTACCTCTTGAATCTGAATGTTTCCTCAGATCTAGCAATCCTCATGTATTTCTCATCAGATTTTGTTCCTCTCAGTTCTGTTTGTTCTCTCCTCTAGACCCAGACTTAACCCAAGAAACACTTATAACCTGCTTCTCATTCTTGAGTGTCCAGAATCGGGCAGATCCTATTTGAAACCCAAATCATGTGTCAACAGTTAGGGTTTAACAACTTTAGGAAGGAAACACCACCCGAGTGAACCTTAAACATCAAGATGTTTGTGTTTTCTCTGTCAGCGTGTGTAGATGCTGGGGTAGGGAGTAGAAATCAGACCGACAATTTCTTAGGTTGTGACTTCCCCCAGCCTACTTAATCATTTATGACTACCCTACCTCATGTCTTTGAAGATGGATTTGCTTCAGTGATTGTTTTTGTTTTTGTTTTTTTTTCCAAATAAAAAAGTAGTTTTGGGTAAGAGGCGACTGGGATCGTGTGTGGAAATTCACTTATTTGAAAATAGACACACATATGATACAAACACAGGCATACACACTGTGTGCACAGATCCTACTTAAGTATGGAGAACGTAGTTATTCAAAATAACCCCTGTCTATCAAGTTGCAGTGGAGGATGAAATCAGGATAGGGCCAGTCATTGGGCAGATTTGAAGAAAAGTGGTGGAAAATGGATCAGGGAGGAGAAGAACCAGTTCTCTTTCTTTCTTTATCTTGCAAGAAGTCCTTTGTGAAGTTCAGACATTCCACAAGGTAGGCCAGAACAGACATCCAAGTTTGGACAACATAAAAGCACATAGCAATGAGTTAATGTGGTAGAGGCATCATTAATGGAATAGAAATTCAAGATTCATGATAACAGTAACTTAATATGAGCCAAGTTTTGTTTTACTTCTGTTAAATAGATTTTTTGAATACTCATTAAAACCCCAAGGCAGATACTTTTCGTCTGTTTTCTTTAAAGTTTAGTTTAAAAAGTTAACTAAACTTTTCATGAGATATAATTAAAAAGCAGTGATTCATGTATACTCCTTTGAAGATCTATATGTGACCATATAGGGCTCCTGACAGTCTTAATACACTTTGAATAAAAGGCTTATAAAATGTTTCATCCTTTCACATATGCAGGCATGCAGAAATTAAAAACAGCAAAGACCTAATAGAAAGCTTTCAAGATAACTAAGTATTTGTTTAATTTGAAATTGAAGGCAAATATGCAACCTGTACCCTGTTATTGGAGATTTGTTATGAAAAAAAACTTATTAAAGGCTCTAAAAAGTTATGCAACAAATACATCTGTGCAACTTCATTTATCACAGCATTTCCTAAACCTAGTTGAATGGAGAACACTTTTTTTTTTTAATGGACTATTGCTTCTCAAAGAGTAATGTTAGAGAGGGTTAAATATATACATCTAGGTTTAGAAAGTGTCCTCTAAGTTATTCTCCATTTCATCTAATGACTGGCGTGATGTTCTGACATACGGACCACAAAACAAGAAATAACAAGTTTATCTACATATTTAGTATTCTCAACTTTGAAAGCATAAGTGAATAACCAGGGACGCTTAGTTGATTAGGGTCTAAGCTCTGTGTTAGGCTCTATGCTGGGTGTGGAGCCTACTTAGTAAAAAAAATAATAAAAATAAAAATAATAAATAATCCAGTCAAAATGGAGTAATTAATTTTCAAGTTCCTTTCAATTTCCACCCAGTGTTATTTGTGCACAGATTTTTTTTTAAAGTAGGTAATATATAGTACATATTTACATAAAGCATCATTGCTAATTAGGAATTTTGATATGATCAACGAGATATTTATGTTCCAATCTGTTACCATTTTAATTAGTTGTTCAAGGTTCCTGGCCAATTTTAAATCTCTCTTCATCCTTTTAGTGTTACACTGGATTTCTCCATCAGGTGAGCGACAAATAATTAGATCTGAATGTTAAATAGTAAGGATGGAAAAAAAAATCCCCTAGGGACAGCAGTATTGTTTTAGTTCTTTGTAGTAATTTAAGAAAGAACATTAGTTAGTTCCAGATGCCTGCTTTAAACTATTATAGCAATTCAAAGCTTCCTGAATAAAATTTAAAAAGAAAAAATAATACAATTCCTAGCAATAATCATTTGTGAAATAACAAAGCTTCACAATATTCTTTGGAAGTTTCTATTTCTTGCTTTGAAGTCCCAATTTATTTTCATTTATCTTGCATTTTAAATGCTATTGAACATGATTTGAAAAGACACTTTGTACTGTTGTACTGAATACATGCTCAGCATGGATGATTATTTGGGAATGTGTTGTTTAATCAATAGTATTGGCTGTTCTCTTTCTAAAAGTGCTAATTCATTCCACAAAAAAACACTGTTATCACAAATGGGTGTAATTTGTCTTTGACAACATTAATTTAATGTAACAATAATAACTGGATTCATATAAATATATTATTCCACTCATTGAGTAGATAGATGTAATTATATGAAGAAAAGTTCTTTTCACAGCCATAGAATCGGAGGTCATTGCAAAAAGAAAAAAAAAAATCCAGGCATATAGACTACTATATATAACCAAATATTTTAGTTTAATGGGCCAATAAAGAGAAAATTGTTATAAAAATTGAAATTAAAGATTATCTTGGCCTTGCAACCAATTACTAATCCCATGCACACAGGGTCACCGACCCAACTGAAAGTCAGTAAATCAGAAAATGAGTTTTGGGGTTTCCTGTGCTTTTTCACCACAAAGACAGTAATGTCTTACATGCCTCAGGCATTCTTCATTTAAAAAGAAATAACTGTGTTCATACATGTTCACCTTTCCAGCATATCTAGTAGGGGCAAACAACAGGTATAAGATCAGGGGGTTAAGGAGGCATGCCTAAAATTACAGAACTTGCTGAGCAGGAGAGCTAAAAGAAAACTGGCATCTTCCAACAACCTTATGCAAGACTGGTAACTGAAGGATCCAGAGTGAGCCAGAAATCACGAATGGCTGTTCATGTGTATCCTCTGTGAAGTCATCTTTCAACACTGCCCACTAGCTCAGGAATGCATGAGGGCCTCACTTAAAAACAGAGGGCTTAAACTGTGGAAGGAGCCTCTGTGTCCATCGACCGATGAATGGATAAAGATGTGGTCTATATACAGTGGAATATTACTCAGCCATTAGAAAGGATGAATACAAAAAAAAATTTAAAAAAGAAAAAACAGAAAAAAAAAGAAAGGATGAATACCCACCATTTGCTTCAGTGTGGATAGAACTGGAGGGTATTATGTTGAGTGAAGTAAGTCAGTCAGAGAAGGACAATCATTATATGGTTTCATTCATATGGGGAATATAAGAAATAGTGAAAGGGATTATAAGGGAAAGGAGAGGAATTAGGTGGGAAAAATTAGAGAGGAAGACAAACCATAAGGGACTCCTAACTCTGGGAAACAAACAAAGGTTAGTGGAAGGGGAGGTGGGCTGGGAGATGGGGTGACTGGGTGACGGCAGGGGAATGGGGTGACTGAGGACGGCACTGGGTAGGATGAGCACTGGGTGTTATACAATATGTTGGCAAATCAAACTTCAACTTAAAAAATGAAAACAAAAACAAAAACACAGAGGGTTTCCTCTCTATAGAGAGGAATTCCATGCCAATGCAATACTACTTGGAAAAGGCTCTGCCCACCATCTAAGCACCAGAAGACTATCATGGAAAACACTCCACTGCACAAAAGGTACAGAAGGTATCACAACCTCATAGGGAAGCTAATGATGGAGAAGAATTTATCATCCAAGAACTGGAAATGAAATAGTTGATCAAAGAGAGCTAGATGAATTTGTGTAAATGTGTCTCAAAGGGCACCAGGGGGCACTAGAAAAAAAAATGAGAGAATGCCAAAGGAAAGAAAGGGGAGTCTGGGAGAAAACCCTGGTGAATTCCAATACTTCAGGTCAGGTAGAAGGTTCATTTTTATCAGCAGTGGAGAAAGAAAATCACCATATGTGGTGTTATGGCAGCCGTGACAAGGCAGTGTTTAAAGTGGTCAAGTGTGGGGACACCTGTGGCCCAGAGGTGGAGCAGCTGCCTCCGGCTCAGGGCATGACCCTGGGGTCCTGGGATCGAGTCCCACACTGGGTTCCCTGCATGGAGCCTGCTTCTCCCTCTGCCTGTGTTTCTATCTCTTTCTCTGTGTCTCTAATGAATAAATAAATAAAATCTTTTAAAAAAATAAATAAATAAAGTGGTCAAGTGTGAGCAAATGGGTCAAAGTCTGCTGAGAAGTGTCTCTTGCATGTGACAGCACAGCCACCACCGGAATAAGGCCACTGGTGCCAGACTGGAGTGGCTGAAGAGGGGACTGGCAGGGAGAAAGTGGTGCCAGGCAGTGCACACAACATATTTGAGGAGTTTTGCTCCGGAGGACAAATGTGAAGAGGGGCTGGAGCCTCTTCAAGTGCCAGATACAAGAACATGCTTGAAAGCAGCTGGGAATGGTCTGGGAAAGAAATGAAAAAACCTACCCTAAAAATGTGTTGAATTTTGTAAATGAATAAAATGAATTTGTTTTAATGTCATGAAAATATCAACCACCACTCATCTGACAAAACAAAACAAAAAAAAATCGGAACCTAGAGCAATAACTGAAAGATATTTCTTACATATGGCTATTCTAAAAATAACTTTCTCAAACACTTTTCCAATGGGAATATAACTGTCTTCTTGTATATGATTTTGCTGTAATTGAAATTTATGCTCATTTAAAGGAACAAAATTATATAAACCTAAATGTCAAAAGTATGATCCCAAACCTCAAAGAGAATTCTCAGATGTTGAGTCTTTTCAAAGCTTAAAAATATACAGCTTAAAAAAAAATGTTATCTTTTTTTATTTCAAAGAATATTTTGTTATCTAAATTTGGCTTCACTCAGCCCTTGGTCATTCCCAATTAATGTGAAAATATGCAAAACAAATGTCATCTTCCCAAAGGAAATCCATAAAAGCAAGTACAGGACTTTAGATTGTGATTTGGGCCATTAACTGCAGACGTCAGAAACAGCATTCTAGCATGTGCAAAGCAATTGCCAGATATAAAATACCCTTTAAAGGACTGCTTTAAAAATTAATTAATTAATTAATTAATTAACAAACAAATAAATAAATGACTGTTTTTTTAATATTATAAAAATGTTAGAATATTATATCAGAAACACAAAGCATAAATATTCCTCATAATTTGTAAATACAGTAAAATTAAAATAATAAAATTAAAATACTATATATATGATAATCATTTCTATGAGTTCTTGCAAATATATTCATTTTCCTATTTCAGATTGTAGAAAACAGAATTTATAAGAACCCAAGTATTATTACAACTGGTGGAAGATTATTATCTTTCTCAGACAATCCTTATATTGGAAATATTTATAAAATGCATATGCACATGTATGTCCTTCTATGTGTGTAACACTCACAAGCACACTTGTAATCTTCTTGGGAGAGTAGCCATTACCACCACAAGTTCGTGTCTAATCGTTTATTTGCTATTATTGTTTAATAAGAAAAAAAAAAGAAATCTAAGCTCTAGTAGTTTATTCGCTATGTATTGTTTAATAAGAAAAATAAATCAAAGCTATAACCACTATATAAATGTTTGCTATCTGTGTGTCTTCTAAGTGCCTTTTTCACCTCTTGTCTCGTGTTACATTTCCATGGATTATCTGTGATGACTGGCATTTCAATGTGCTGCAGAACAAATGAATCATTTAGAAATAGAGTGTGTTCATGCTAATATCCTTTTTCGAAGAAGTAATGCAAACAAACTTGATTTCTTTTTTGGTTTTAAATTTTGTTTTTGTTTTTGTTTTGTTTTGTTTTAGAGAGAGAGAGAGAGAGAGAAAGAGAGATAGAAGGAGAGAGGGGATGAGAGGCAGAGAGAGTTTTAGGCAGATTCCATGCTAAGCGGGAAGACTGAGGTGGGGCTCGATCTCATGATCCTAAGATCACGACCTGAGTCAAAACCAAGAGTCAGATGCTCAACTGACTGAGCCCCCCAGGTGACCCTGCTGGGTGGATTTTCAATGACCCACATGTAAAGGATAAGGGTAGTCATAGTAGGTTTTACGTTATAGTAGCAGAAAGGGGCTTGGGGATTATCTTAGCTTTGGACAAAATTAATTCTTTGTGAAGGTTTCTAGACTTTGTTTTTGTTGCTGTTTAAATCTGCATATTGCACAGATTTTTGGTTTTGAGAGGGCCATTTGACCCATGGAGACCTTCTAAAACTCTGCTAGCTAAAAAGGCGCTGGCCATAATTCTCACTGTCCCTGGATGGGACGGATAGCTTTAGAGTGTGTGGATGGACCTGGTCGTTAAAACAAAACAAAATGAGGCGCTATTTTTTAAGTCAGGATGGGGGGTGAAGTTCAAACCTTTTGCCCCTCACGGTGAGCATATTGGGGTTTCCACATTCACATTATAGAACCTTCATATTCTATTTCATCGCAGAGCAATGAGGAAGTTCGTTTTGAAACCACTTTCATCTTAATCACGGACACTGAATGGAGCTTCTTAGTAGACGCATGTCTGTCCCATCCTCCAAACCATGCGTTTCATAAGACAACCAGTCTCTGATCCAAGCAGAATCATACTTTTACAGAAACTATCTTCTACAGAAAATCATCACATGCTCCAAAATTAGCCAATTATTTCAATCCAGAATAAGATAAATTCGATAAAGATAAAAATTCAAGTGCCTTTCAACTCCTGAAATTTGTGTTTATTAAGTTATTCATTCTGAGACCCATGTAGTATCTACTTGGATACACATCCCTTGTTGATTGATCCCTTGTGTCAAACCATTTTCTGAGGGGCTTATCTCTAATTAGCTTATGGATTTGCTCTCCCCTAGTTGTCCAGCTACTGAAACTGCATTTTAATTCTCTACTGACTCTCAGTTGGTTTTCTCTCTCTCTCTCTCTTTTTTTTTTTTGTGTGTATTTTTCTCAATTTTTCTCTTAGTTCATTCTTTATTAACTGCATTTTAATTCTCTACTGACTCTCAGTTGTTTTCTCTATCTCTCTCTCTCTCTCTTTGTGTGTGTGTGTGTGTGTGTGTGTGTGTTTCTCAATTTTTCTCTTAGTTCATTCTTTATTAACACCCAGGGCCACTAATGCTGATTCAATTCTCTTCTTCCCTACTGAAATATCATAACAGCATTTTTAAAGCTGTATCATATGTGATAATCCAACAAGAAAACATATTACAATTCAATCAAAAATAAAGGGTATGATTTTTACCATTCCTTTAAAATCTAACTTGATTGGTTCTGGAATAAAAAAGGAACATTAGTAAATAAAGTAAGACTACTTTGCTCTTTCCATATGTCATCATCCTTATCCAGAATTCGTCAACATCTATGTTAACTTACTGTTTTCCCCACAGAACTTATAAATATTAAGTGGCCTTTTCAATATCAAAACTGTCCAGAGTAGCACCTCATTGACATCAAATTCCAATGTTTCTTTTGGTAAAGATTCTGTGAGGATATTTTGAACAGGAAAATCAGAGAAGGATTAGAAATCTCCATTTTTACTGTAGAAAATTTATTGGGGAATATTCATCAATTTAAATTTCTCCAGATGTAGTGATAAGGCATCCAAATCAACCATCAAAAGGCTTTTAATTCAAAGAAGATAAAACTTTAATTGTTTAATGCATATTATAGGAGCTGTTAGGCATGCTTTAATTAGGACGTATTTAAGAAAAGCACTTTAGGAAAATACAGGAAAGACGGTAAAACCAGCAAGCACTGGGTTAAGAATCAGGTGGACTTCAGTACTGGGTGAAAATCCATTAACTGTCAATGGTGGAAAATCCTCATTCTGAAAATTAACAACTAAGGGTAAAAGTAAGCCATTTACCACCATTCCTCTTTATGAGAAATTGAGGGACATTTCTTACTCCATAAGACTGCCATCTAGTAAAAAAAGAAAGAATAGTAGAATCAGAAACCACATTTGGAAGCCCCTAATGGAATGCTTGATGGAGGCACAATCAGTGGCTACTAAAACCAGTTTGTGGAAAAAAGGAAGTCAGATGTGTCCAATGTGCCCGAGCAAACCAACCCCTGTGCTCTATGATCACATAAAGGGGAAACACACTTTTAGAAAGAAGTACCCTGGCTCTTACCATCTTCACCATATTCTCAAAAACAGTGTGTTTCATGGTAATACAACATAATTCCTGAGGTTAACGTGATACGCAGCTCCCACTGAGTTGAGAAACCATTCCTGCTAAATGTTCTCCATGAAGTCAATAGTATTAATAGGGTCAGCAAAGATTTTAACTAAAGGGTAGATATCCTAGGCTTTGGGCCCATGGACGATCCCTACCGCATATCCTTTCTCTGGTTTGTATAAAAAGTCGCAGGCTAGATTTGGCAAACGTGGGATAGCTTAGTGACCTTGGATCTAAAGGATCAACTCGAAAATTCCTACACAAAAACAGCCATACACATTCAAAATATGAGATGTTCCAAACAACGAGCAGTTTTCTCTCTTCAAAATGTCAGCAGCATGCAAATATAAGTAATGTGGGAGGGTTGATCCAACATAGATGCGATTGAAGAGATGAACCTGCATGTCATACACAAACCTGGTTTGCACACACAAGATTAGATTTGCTTCAGGAAAAAAAAAAAAAACACACAGACACATACACACACATGCACACACATTTTTTTTTAATTATAAAGGACATTTTAGAACACTTTTGCTGATTCTAAAGTAAGCATCCTTCATTTTCAAAAATGATGGCATTTTAGGTTATGACTACTTTCCAACATCCCATAATAGCAAAACGCTATATTATCTGAAGGAATATTTGCCCTAGATTTGAAAGTCTAAAAGTGGGTGGTTTTAAGTAAGTGTGAACTTCTGAAAGAGTAAGGTTGCAAATCTGGGTTGCCCAGGTCAATATCCTACCTACGTGTGGATGTCCCACTGATGGATTCTGAATCCCCTTGTAAGTAAATCTGTATGGACGATGCCCATGGCCTTGTCCTGATGTTTAATTAACTGTGTGGGCGTCGGTCAGGAGCAGGTCCAGGGTCAGTACGTGGCAGAGGCGGGATTTCTGGGCAAGGTCCAGAGGTGAAGTAGACCAGCTCCTGTGGAGGGGCACAGGGGTATCCTGCATATTGATGACTTAGCGCAGTTTGGGGTGATCTGGATGTTTGCACAATCCTCTACACTCTAATGTTCTCTCGCTGTAGCCTAAAAAAGATCTATCTTGGCCTTTATGAGATGACATGATTTAATTATCATGAGTCAGCCTGGCCAGCTCCCGTAACTGCAGTGTCCAAACCCCAGTCACTGTAAAATGCCACCTGATATTTGGCTTAGAGCGCGATACCGTTAATAACAAGTAAGCCAGGGCAGGCAAAGGCACCCAGGCCTCCAATTAACCCTCGCCAGCTACTGAACCCACGAACCACTTCTTCTCTTGCCACCGAGCTTGTGATCAGTCGAGTGATTTCTGAAAACGTGTACATAATTAGTTGGGATTAATGAAGACTGAAATCACTAAATATCATCAGTAATAATGTTTACGGGTGCCCTTTCTGTGATCCTGGGCCAAATCCTCTCGCGAGTCCTACTAATAGCAGAAAGAGCATCTGTGAAGAATGGGAGCCTTAGCTCCTCACAAGGGTTTCCCTCCAGAAGAAAAATAGCAGAGGCCTCCCCACAGCAAGGCAACTCTGTTCAAACCAGAGCTAAATACATCCACACCGACCAAACACACAGCAAAGCTCTCCTTTGATCTAAGACAGGGTTTTCCAAATTCCAAGCCATCCTCCTAGCACTTTTTAATATGCTCCTAGCACTTTTTAATAGACTTTAACAAAATATGTCTCAAAGACAAATGATTTTGGGAATCTTCTTTCAAACTTTCAAAACTTGTCTTCCAAACCCGCGTGTGTATGTGTGCACGTGTGGTGTGGGAAACACTGAGAATTTTATTATTAGGGACAGTCAAAAACGTTTGAGGGTCTTAATAGGAAAAGGACGGCTGAGAGTTAAGAAGACACCATCATCCCTTTCCTGCATTTTCTACCCTAAAAAGAAGCAGACAGTTTAAAATAACACGTCTGCTAGTAAAGCTGAGGCTTATGATTTTTTTTTTTTTTTGTCTCAACAGTTGTGAAGTTCAAGAAAATGCACAGAAACCACATTCCCGTTCATTTACTGGGACCATAAACAAAACTTACAATAACTACTGTCCGGGTTCGCTCCTTGTGACATGTAAACTTCTATTTTTGTATTAATACTTTTGTTGTACCTCTTCATATTTATAGCCTATGTGCTGCTTATTCCAAGACCCTGAGAAATATCTATAGTATCACTACCCATGGAAAATAATCTGTTTTAACCTCGCAATCTAAAGTGGGAGAGTGAAACAAAATTCTTGATTAACCACCAAAGTTTATCATTTTGTTTACAGTGAAAATGATTAATTGTCTTCTAATGGGTAAATCGATACCTTGCTTAATTGTATCTGCTTCTCAGAATCGGGTACCTCTAGTTCATTAACTCTTTTAAATAACAGCCTGCCTTGGAAAACTGCACAAAACTTGTTAATGTTTCTTTTAAAGCTTTGATAAATCTTCCAGTCCTTCACTAAATCTGCATTAACAACAGGAAAACTAGGGAACGTCGGTGTGCTGACATACTGTATATACGATGAGAAAAAAAAAAAAGAATAAGATTCTCTTCTTAAAAACCTCACAATGGTGCCAAGCTCATGAGTGGACCATCTGATGTATATGGAAACTCACTGTGAACCATAGAGTCTATCCACCCATATTACCCAAAGTAAAAAAAATCATAAAAGGTAAAATAATAAATGAATAGGCTCATGAAGTCTGCTAGTTTGCAAACAGACTCGCAGGCCAGTGTTCTTTCATTTGGGAGCTCGTGGAGGCCTGTGTGAAGGGCTTTTGCAAGCAGAGGAGACAAAGCCCTAGCTTCTGGGGATTATTTTCTGGTGGGTGATTTAAGCCATAGAGAAAACATCAATACATTAACAAGATAAGTGCATGTGCAGCAAGCGTAATCAGGATGATGACGAGTGGGCCTGCGTAGGAAACAGGAGACAAATTTGGCCCAGTGACCAACGTACAGAGGAGGTGATGTGTTAACAGGGTCAGACTCTGGAGGACAAAGAGTCTGGTTGGCCATTCGGGCTAAAGGAACAGCAAAGACAGAGGCCGAACACAGAAGCAATCTCAGAGCAGCAAAGGACAGAAAGAGGGTGATTTTGCCCATGCATGATAAATGAGGGGAAGAGGACACATAATTATCTTATGAAAATTATCAAGCCATCTAGTACTTCTTTTAACATAATGAAGCAGCTAAAACATCGCCTTTTTTTATTATTATTAAATAAAATTTAAATGTGAGTCGCTGCCATTCATGCCATGTGGCCAATGACAAACTCAGCGGGTCCTTTTTGAGGTGTCCAGTACATGGGGTGACGTTCCCACAGCTGGGTTCTCAGGGCTCCTGCTGACTTGCTGACCATCCAGCTTGTCCATGGCCCCTTGGGGCTGAGGGACTTGGTTCTTTGTCACAGACAGGGCCTGGCATCCTCACCAGTGCTGGAAACCCAGTGCCTAGGGCACACATACCCTTGATATCATGCATCTGCCTGTTGACCCCAGCTGTGCCTTTACCTTCCTGGAGCTCATCCCAAATCACCAACTGTCTGCAAATACTAGGCCTCCATCTCCTTCCTAGTGGTTGTGATTCTCCATCTTTTTCAGGCTCCTCCCCTTCCACAGTAAAACCATGCATAATGCTCAGTCTTGAGAGGAAACAAGAGCAAGGAATGTAAAGTAATGCCTCCAGCCCTAAAGAATTGTCTTCTCTTCAAACAACCAAATGGAAGAAGACTGCACCATTTTTGAAAAAGACAAGGGGAAAGAAGGGAGAAATACAACAGGACAACAGGAGAGCAAACACAAGTAAGTTTCTTGTGTCCTCCCCGAAGATTCACGCACCTACATTTTAGGGCACTGAAGTATGATTGATTTAGGAGATAGAAAAAAGATGCAAGACTAAACATACTGTACTGAAAAACTATTCAATTTATCAGCAGTATGAAAAGTGGAAAAGATCTTACTAGAAAGTGGAATTAAGATCTCAGACATGAGGAGACATTGCACTAATGATCGATGCTTCCATGTCTGAACTTGAGATGATATATGATCTCAACACTAAGCTGCTTAAGAAATTATGAGATTCAAATATAGAAGAAGTTTCTACAGGTAAATATACCTAAGCATGCAGCTTAACTTAGATCTAGAAATAGTTTTTCTCGATATACGGAAAATAGTATCTCTTTGAATTGTGATGATTTTGGTAATTTCTTTCTTTTCTTTTCTTTTTTTTTTTTTTAAGATTTTATTTATCCAGTCATGAGAGACACAGAGAGAGGCAGAGACACAGGCAGAGGGAGAAGCAGGCTCCATGCAGGGAGCCCAATGTGGGACTCGATCCTGGAACCCCAGGATCACAACCTAAACCAAAGGCAGACGCTCAACCGCTGAGCCACCCAGGCATCCCCAATTTTGGTAACTTCAATCCCGATACAAAGATTTATGTAAAGAGACTTCAAGGTTGTTTATGTTAAGATTCCCAATAGTTTAAATAATGTCTGGTTTAAAACTGAAAAAAAAATATTCCTTAGGGCCTAAAAATTAATTACAGAGTAGTCTTCCTTTTTGCTCAACATTTCAATTAAAGCAAAACAGACATAATATTTGAAAAGTAATGGAGAAGAGCAGGAGCTACGTCAGTAGACAGAGACCATGACTTCCAGGAGACAGGTGGAGAGTGGAGGAGGATAATGTGAAGTAAAATGAAAGGGATAGAGATTAAGAAAACGACAGTGGGGAATAGAGGATCATAACAGATTAGCTCCAAGGAGTGGCCTGATTAATTAGAGTCGTAGCCCTGGTACATGAAAAACACACGAGCCCAGGTGTGACACTCGAAACCAAGGTGGGAAATGGATGTGGATACTTCCAGAACACCTGAAGAGTACTACATCACTTGGTCCATTACTTACAAGAGAGGCCAATTACATGACCTCTTGAGAAGCCATTTCTCCCTTGGCTTTAAGTATATTTCTATAACTGGTTGCGAAATGCCTCCACCTTCCTGGGAGGTCTTGATTTTTCTGAGAGCTACTTTGTGCTGTACCAGTTATTCTTTTATCTATAGGACGATCAGCATGGCATTTGCTAACTATTCCATCTCTTGCATTAATTATTTATACATATAAGTTGTACTTGTGGCTGAGAAATTTGTGAAGTCAAAAAATTATATAGGTTCATTTAACAACTCAATCGTATATTTTGGAGACACAGGATTGCAATATATATATTTTTTTTCTAAAAATGGTCACTATTAGGGGAGTAGGTTATAACTGAACCCGTAAAAAGTTACAGAAATCCTCTTTTTGATGATAAAGACTTGTTTTGTTAAGTGTTATTGTCAAAATGTAACTGAGCTACTCAAGTATCTATGAACATATATTTCTCCTCCATAGAGACAAATATTTAAAATTCATTTCTAATTAGCGATTCAATTTTTTTTTTCAGCTCTGATGCAATTGATAGTCCATTACACCCAAGAGAAATACTCTGCACCAGTGTCATCGATGGTCTCTGTATTTTTAAATTCGGTGATTTTTTCCTTTCTACTGTCAAACACTAATCTTCTTCAAAACACTTATTTTCCCTTCAATGAAATCACATCTTTTTTTTTTTTTTTTTTATTCCTCTCAAATGTCTGGCTCCATGGAAGACTCATCCACTTCTATGAGCCGTTAGCTATGGACATATCTCAAGCACTGCAACACCTCTTGTCCTTCCTCACAGACCTTCTCTATAGAAAAATGTTCCCCGGGGGGACCTGGGTGGGTCAGTTGTTGAAGGGTCTGTTTGGCTCAGGTCATGATCTCAGGGTCCTGGGATTGAGTCCCACGTTGGGCTCCCTGCTTCTCCTTCTGCTCTTCCCCATCTCAGGCTCACTTGCTCTCTCTCTCACTCTCTCTCTCTCCTCTCTCTCTCTCAAATACATAAAAATGCTTAAAGGAAAAAAAAAGAAAAATGTACCCACTAAATATTTAAATGAGTATCTTTTCACTATATGGACCTATTCCAGACTTTTAAAGTAAAGGACTGGTATAATCAACTGCCCATGAAACATCTCTTTGCATGTGTCAAAATTTCTTCCAAATCAATACATTGTAAGTTAAACATACGATTTATCCTCTTCCAGGAATTATTCATCTCCGAAATGTTCTCTCAGTTAATGTATAGAGGTGCTATGGACTTACTTTCCCCAAGATAAAAATATAGGAATCGCATTTGATGACTTCATCTTTATATTAATCACCAGGTCCCTTTCATTTCACTTCTGAGATGTATCCTGTACACCCATTCATGTATTTTCTGTCTAGATTTTCCTTCTGGATGTGGCCTTTCACCTGAGTGATGAAACTGGACCCTGGTGGACAAAATGCCCATCCTTTATTGGCCCCTCCAAACAACTCTGCACACAGGACCTTAAAAATCTTTTTAAAAGGTGAATTTGGACATGTTATGACAATTTTTCATAAGATAAACAACACAATCCATATCAGCATCTTAAGTTTCTGTGAGAATTGGCACCTAGTGACCACTCCTGGCATTTTTTACCCTGTTTCCTACCAGTCTGTGTTCCCCCCACGGTGACTATGAGGGTTCCTACCTCAGGGCATTTCCATAAATCTTTTCCCTAACTCAGAATACTTGAGCAACTTTGCCTCGACTGCCTTTGTGGAGTCAACAGTATTAGCGCAGCTGACCTCAGTTCAGTGACCCCATGTGTATTTTCAACTCACCCTGCATCATTCTTTCTTATACACTCCTATTTTATATTTAAAGGACTTACTAATATGCAATGAAATAGTTTTGTGCCAAGTCCATGAGGCCAGGTCCGTGATGTTTGCTCAGTCTTTGTATCCATAGCAAACAGCACAGTGTTTGGCTTAATGTCGGTGCTCAAGTATTTTTGATTCAATGAATCCATGAAGGAATGGGGGATTGAATCATGGACATCAGATATCAACTTTAGAACAATGTTAGACCTATTCATTATATTCCTAAAGCTCTTGCTACTTAGACTCATTGAGTCTTTTTCTATCCTCTAAGAATTCAATGTCACTGCCTAAGATGCTTTCAGATTTTAGTACTCCGATATGACGATATGAAAATAAATGAAACCGTTTATAATGTAAAACTGCTTAAAGAAAAATGCAAAAGTAAAAAGGAACTGGACATCACTCATTAATAAGAAAGCATTTCTGCACAAATGAGAAAGCAGTTTGGTGTGTTAACAGTTGATGCCACCAGCCCTCCCCAAAGGGGAGAAGCAGCGTAATGTAGTATTTCCTTCTGTTATGAAACAAGCTTAATAGCTGCAGTGTGTGCTGAAATTTGTTTAAAAGAAAAATAAGGGGCCCCTGGGTAGCTCCATCAGGTAAGTGACCAACTACTCCTGGTTTCGGCTCAGGTCATGATCTCAGGGTCGTTAGATCAGGCCTTGGGTCAGGCTCCATGCTCAGCGAGGAGTCAGCTTGAGATTCCCTCCCTCTCCCTTTCCTCACTCACTCTTATTCTCTCTCTCCAAAAATAAATAAATAAAATATTTTTTTTAAAAAGGGAAAAAAGTGTCTATAATACAGAAAAAAATACACAAAGCACGACTCTTCAGCATGCATCTTTGGCTTGATAACTGTGCCCCTTTCTCACAATATTCCTAGGACTACCCATGGGCCTCTCACACTGTCTCGTGGGAGAAAGTAACCAAAACCAAAAAACTGAACATATGACACTGCAAATGACCAGTTCTGCTCTTATTTGCAAAATATATAAGAAACGACGCTTATAAAACCAATGCAGACCCCTGCTCTATAATAAATCCCTCTATTGGCAAATAGTATTTTTCTACAGTGACAAAAAAGTAAAGATTGGGGAAAGAAAGAATTTGGTTTGGAAAAAATAGGGTGTATTTTCACTACTACAAAGCATAGTACAAAATGTGCAGTCCTGACCTCTGTAATTCATTCAATAACAAAAGAACCTTCGAGCTGATTATAGTGAAAAAATAAATAAATAAATGTTTCTTAAAAAAAAAAAAAAAAGAAAAAAGTTTCTTCAAACACTCCGACCAGACGTCTTATCAAACAGAAACATACGGTACCTACTATGTTTAATAACTACAACAACATGGGATCCCTGGGTGGCTCAGCGGTTTGGCGCCTCCCTTTGGTCCAGGGCGTGATCCTGGAGTCCTGAGATCGAGTCCCACATCGGGCATGGAGCCTGCTTCTCCCTCCTCTGTGTCTCTGCTTCTCTCTCTTTCTCTCTCTCTCTATGTCTATCATAAATAAATAAATAAATAAATAAATAAATAAATAATCTTTAACCCCTCCCCAAAATAACTACAACTTTCTTTTTATTTATGTAGGCTCCGTGCCCCACTTGGGGCCCCATGCAGGCCTTGAACTCATGACCCCTAGATCATAACCTGAGCCGAAACCAAGAGCTAGATGCTCAACCCACTGAGCCACCCAGGCGCCCCCTACAATCACAACTACAACTTCAGAAATGCTTTTCTAGTTAAAATGAGACCCCCGGGGACAATAGCTATAAATATTTTCTATTTCAAGAAATACAACCATTAACCCTCTCTGTCCTCAGGGTTAGAGCTAAGTTTTCTCATGTTAATATTGTCTATCTGCTCCTTGTGGACCATTGGGTTCTAAACAGAGTATGTTTTCTTTTTTCTTTTTTTTTCTCTTTCTCCTTCCACAGGGAACACCTGCCTCGATACCCTGCTGAACACATTCATGTTATTTATTCATTAAGAGACCCAGCAAAGACAGACACACTTTAACGAGGGGTATGGACCCACTCGCAGGAGGGTCTGGGTCCTGTATGTGGTTCAGGAGACGCTGGAAGCCCAGTCAACGGTGGGGAAGAGAGCCAGCTGCGGGCTGGTTGGCAGCACTGCCGTGTGGCAAGGCTCCTGATGAAGGACACATCCATCAAGGTCCTGTGGCAGCAACAGGGGTTCACTCACCCTGGGGTAGTTGAGGCAAACTTTCCTCCTAGGCCACCCACCTAGGACAGTGGACCTCTCCATGCACGACACCAGCCACTCATGTGTGACTTGAGAAATCCTCTGGAGCCTCGGGAGGCATCTAGGAAGGTGCAGGGGAGCTGATAGCCCGGGGGCGGTGGAAATTTGGGGTGAAATTTGGTTTAGGGCTCCAGGCCCTCCAGCTCCAGAGGGACAATCCTGGGGAGCAGGCTGCAGAGCTCCTTGGGGACCTTCAGGGGCTCGGGCCCCAGCTGCTTAAACTTGTCCCAAGTTCAGGAACGTGCTTTTCATTGATTCCCCTCCTGTCTTGTCCTGATGATTTGGGGTCACTCCTCATTAGGCTCCCTGTGCCCGCGGCCTCAGTACAGGTCTCAGTGAGGGACACCAAACTCTGACACCCCTCAGGGCCCCTGGGGACGAGAATAAAGGTCAGTGCTGGGAACTCTGAGAGCAGGATTCAGAGCAAACAGAAGCCCTGATGCTTTATCAAGGAAGGCAGGGGCCTGCGTCTGCTCTCAAGGGGGAGAAAGGAGACAGATGCCTCAACCTCACCTTCTTTCTTCTCTCAGGACACCTGCTGTTCTCTGTTGGCTGAATTCACCTGAACTCTTATCAGCCAGAGCTCCCATCCCAGGGGCTCCCACATCCGCCACATGGCAAAGGTGCAAACGGAAGGCCATCTGCACACAGAGGCCCCAAATCATGGACACCTCCTCCGGGGCTCTGCAGAGCACCATCTCCACCAGTGTCCCCAGCACCCCCAGCATCCCGTGTCCCCAGCGGCCCCAGCATGGGGTAGCTGGACCACAGCACTGACAGGCACGTCCTGTGTGTCTAAAACGAAGCTGGGATAAATAAGGGCAAGGATCCTCACACCTACGCAGGCTCAACATCTTTTCCCTGTGTTTGACAATGAACTAAAATCCACTATTCTCTAGAGAGTACACAAGAGACGAGTGCTAATGAACACAACTGGAAATGTTTCCTCTGTAAGAAAAATTACACTTTGTTGCCTGACAGCATGAGAGCGGGTGTTTAAAAACATAGACAAAACCCAGATGCATGTTCGGAAGCAGACTGTTCTCCATCATGGCCAAGAGAAGACGCCTAACGATGTTTCTGGAGCATTAAATAGTGGACAAATAATGATTCCTCAGCTCCACCACGCGCGTGTGGGAAGGTAGGGACATGCACAGACACTTCCAGGAGCCAAGATACCACAGGACACTGGACCCCAAGGCCTGTATACGGTGAGCAGGAACACAGCCACTCAATGGTTTGGTGGTTGGAAGAGGAAGAAAATGTTATGGCGACAATCAAACTCCAATTGCACGTCAGCGGTCCATTGGATTGACTGGTTTTTACTGTTGGATTTGCTGGTTTTTACTGTTGTCTCTACGACTCTGAGAAGCCAGAGGAATGGGCCCAGAACAAACTCAAAGATCTAAAGAAACACCAAGCAGCAGTTGCAGGGTAGACACTGGGAAACTCTGGACAACTAAACCTGCGGTATAGACATATCCATCCTGGACGGTAAGGGATCAGGTTCCAAGAACAGCCCAGAAAACATGGCGGTGAGGGAAGTCCACAGCATAGGGTGCTTCACAGGAAAGCTGAAACCACAGGGGTCACCACTGAGCCACTAAGCCCTGGAAGGCTCTGGGACCTCTAAGGGTGTGCGGCCAGTGCTGAACGCTGAAAAATCTGGGTTGAAGAAGTTTATCAGGATGAGTAGTTAGAAAATGGCTGTAACCGTCTATGGATGTGGAAATAAATGTCCCCAGATGAGGATGGAAGTTTGGGAAAAGGAAAGGCGCATTAGTCGAAGGCACTCTAGCAAAAGGAAACCGAACCAAGGTTATCTCTGAGTCTACACTCGGGGGCTAAATACGTCTACAAAATGGCTATTAGGGTAACATGAAAAATACAATTTCTTCTTCAAAAACACAGAACATGGGATCCCTGGGTGGCGCAGCGGTTTGGCACCTGCCTTTGGCCCAGGGCGCGATCCTGGAGACCCGGGATCGAATCCCATGTCGGGCTCCCGGTGCATGGAGCCTGCTTCTCCCTCTGCCTATGTCTCTGCCTCTCTCTCTCTCTCTCTCTGTGACTATCATAAATAAATAAAAAAATTAAAAAAGAAAAAAAAACACAGAACATTCTGTGGACACTGATGCTACACGTTGTGATATTTCCAAATTGTTTCATCTCAGTCATGAAACATAGGCCTCGAAACCACATGTAATATTATGAGCTTCTCTTGGTAGATTTTAGAACAACAACAACAAAAAAAGATGGCATGATTTAATATACCTTTTCTTCCGCAACAGAAAACGTCAGTTGCCAAGTATCACGACAAAACCCCAAGGTTATTAATTCATAAGATCCCATAAGTCATTTTATTATTTTAATCGAAAAAAAAAAAACACTTGTTTTGTAAATATTTATCATTGTAAGGAAAAGCTCCAGATCTCCCTTCTATTATAAGATCATGTGATCTGTCACTAACAGAATCTTGAAACTTTCCAATTCCACATGCCCTAAGGGCCAATTCCTTCTTACTAGAGAGTAAGACAATGGGATTCCCACTGAAGCTAAATTAACATAAATAAATTAAAGCAATAGGCCTTAACCTATAAATTCGAGTTGTTTTTTTTTTTTTTACACAACATTAAATCTAAATATTTGACTATCACTTCGAATATACCACAGAAACTGAATTCATATTTTTGTCATAAACCACGGTTAGCTTTTTAGGAGACAATTCTCCATGGTTTTCTTGTGGTCTGCATGACTTGCAGTGAGGCACTGGCGGTCCTTTCTTCTTGGCTCCTTTTTTTCAACTTTATTCACATAGCAAACAGCTTAGAAAGGAGGAATATTGTTTCGTTCTGTAACACAGGCACGCATGCCTCCCTTCCAGGGTAGTAGTGCTATGTCTCCAGACATACCTAGGGCTAGTTACAGAAGGTTCCAGCGCCCTAACTCAGGCTTCCTGTCCTGAAACACGAGCCACTATGTGTGCAAGCGCCATCTTGCCTCCTTGTGGCACCCTCTGGACCTGGGAAACGGGCACAAATATTCGGATGCTATAGTGAGCAAGAAACCATTGCTGGTCCCTGCCTTTGGACTCCTAGGTCAGCTACCAGCACCCATGCAGCTGTGGTCAACCTGTTGCCTTGGAAGCTGGGTGGCCTCAGACCCTCCATAGTGGTCCGCAAAGCTCCCCGCTTCCCTAAATTAATCCAGTCTTATAGTCTCAAAAGTAAAATTGTCTGTGGTGTCATGTTGAAGTGATGTAATTCCTGCCCCGATATTCAGTGCCACGCCAAAAAATTGATATATAAGAACAAACAAGAACAAACAGGGAGCTGTAATACAAACATTAAATACATGACTACAAGAGAAGCCAGAGAACCTCTTTCACCACTCTGGGACTCCCAGTCAGATCAAGGTCGCATCAAAGGGGTCACAGAAAAGTGATACAGAAGATTTCCTGGGTGAATGTCTTCCTTCTCCTCAAAGAAAGGGGGGGGGGTTTACTACCTTCAGACTCAAGCCCAGCCTAAATATGGCTTGGTGGACTCTCTTGGGGACCCTCCCAGCAGGTGGCTGAGTCCTGTGCTGGAGTCTGAAGTCAGATGAGAAACCAGCTAACTGTTCGTGGCAGAGGCAGGTCAGTGCTGTACTTCTGGAGTGACAGAGACAAACTCCCATGAGGCCAAATTGGGCCTCTCCAAAGAGGAAGCCAGGCTGAATACATTTTAATTACGTATTTCCCAACAAAACCTTCTGGAGAGCTAAAGGCTGGCAAAGCACGTCTGTGTGGGATAGCTCACTCAGAAACCACAAGTGGAGGGTAAAAACCCAGTCACAGGAAAGGACACAACGTTTGCACATAAGTGTCACAGCTGTAGAAGTCCTTGTGATAAGAATCTTTAATTCACAAAAATGCCCCATGAGAGGAAGAAAGAATACAAACCTTCTGGCGACCAGAGAGCTTAATGCTCCCAGCAAGAAGAAACGTTCCTGATCTTTCCCTTCTTCCCTTTCTCCTCCCTCCCCAGAGGAGCTCAAGCTGCAGTCATTTTAGAGGGAGAGAAAACAAAAAGAAAAGAAGAAGGACTAAGCTTTCTCTTTAATCTACATCCCTGGTTGAGGGGTCACCCAGTTTAGTAGTAGAGGAGGTGTGGGGGCGGATTTTATATTATATTAGACCTGATGTTTTTTAATCATGACACAGTACTGGATATTCTTACTTGCAAATTAAAATAGGTTATTACCTGATGGCTTCAAGAAAATTAATGGGGGCAGCCTGGGTGGCACAGCGCTTTAGCCTGCAGCCCGGGGTGTGATCCTGGAGACCTGGGATCGAGTCCCACATCGGGCTTCCCTCATGGAGCCTGCTTCTTCCTTTGCCTCTCTCTCTCTCTCTCTCTCTGAATAAATAAATAAATAAATCTTAAAAAAAAGAAAATTAATGGGTCTATGAGGCGCCTGGATCACTCAGTCGGTCAAGCGTCCAACTCTTGGTTTAGGCACAGGTCATGACCTCAGGGTTGGGCTCCATGCTCAGCGGGGAATCTGAGATTCTCTCCCTCTGACCTTCTCCTGCTTGCATACATGCTCTCTTGTTCTCTCTCTCAATAAATTAATAAATCTTAAAAAAAAAAAAAAGACAGGAGATTAATGGGTCTACTAGCTTTATCGAAGAATATCAAATGGCCATACTCCAAATGAACAGATTTTAAAGAATTTATGAGAGTAAAATTGCATTCTGCTATAGCACCGATCTTGCTCATTATTTTAAGATTTTATTTATTTATTCTTGAGAGACAGAGAGAGAGGCAGAGACCCAGGCAGAGGGAGAAACAGGCTCCATGCAGGGAGCCCGATGTGGGACTGGATTCCGGGTCTCCAGGGTCACGCCCTGGGACGAAGGCAGGCACTAAATTGCTGAGCCACCCGGGCTGCCCTGATCTTGCTCATTAGTATATACCTTTCACACCCACGTGACACCATGACACCAATCACGTCAACTCCCATGCATATCATATTCCAGTCAGGCACTTAGTCTTCCTTCTCCCCTAACTTTCTCCCTTCTTCTCTCTTCTATAAGCTTGCTCTACCTTATAGTATTCAAGTAATTTGAAGGAACTTTTAGTTCAAACTTCTATATTGAGCACTTAGTATGCAAACTACTCCATACAAATGGGGCATTTCAAAGCCCACAAATGGCTCCCCTCCCTCTCCTTGTAGTACTAAGTCCTCTGTTTTCCATCAAAGGGTTGCTGAGTAAGGTGGACAGGCTGAAGGGTAGAGTGGAGGAAAGAAGGAACACAGAGCAGCACCCAGGACAAGGAAGCACGAGGTGTGATTGCATAGACGCCTCTCCAGCACCACCCTTCATAATCTACTCTGCCAAGACTTTCTCAGTGGAACTCCCCTTCATTGACCCTAAAAGAAATATTCTTGCCCTAAAAATACTGGCAGATTATGATAAAATTAAAAAAATATGTATATATTTGATATAAAAGTATCAGATCCTTTTCAGAAGAACAACATAACGCTCTCTTTCTGGATGTGGGTTCTGGGTTGGTGGGGGTTTTTATGAAGATGCAATCACCTATACAAATTTGCAGGCTTTCCTAGAACTACATTGAGCACCTGTAATACTTTTAAAAACCTACCATCACTTGTGAAGCAAAGAACAATTTAGAAGCAATGACTGGGGTCTAAGTATCTTCCAAATGTTCATATAGTTCAAATCAAGTCAATTTGAGGCATGTTTTAAAATCATCGACTCAAGGAAACAGATCTTCTTAAGATATTTGTTTTTATTTGATGAACTACTAAAATGTGAATTTCAGTATTTTCCACAGCTTAGAAAGAATCACACTTTTAATAGTAGATTTTATGGTTTAGAGGGGTAATTGAGTTTGAATAATGATTATAGTTTTAATCAATTTATAAGCAGTATCTAAATAAATACCACTAATTTGGTGAAGCAAATTAATATTTGAATCAAAAGCATCATGCATAAAATTCTAATTGCAATTTCAGATCATTTTCGATAGAAAAGCCATATTGATATTTGAACACAAAACATTTGAAATACTGAATGTTTTACATGTAAAGGGTAAATTTGATAATTACAATAAATAAAAAATAAATATATATTCTTGAAAGCTGCTACAACATAAATAGCCAAGATTAATTTTTTAAAAATCTAGGTAAACCATTACTTAGACAACAATACTACCACTGTTTAGATCTGATTATTTGAAATGGAAGACCTGTTTTCTGCCTTCTAGAAAACCAATTATTTAGATATTATTACAATGAATACACTGTTCCCTGGTTAGTTACATTCACAGACATAGTCATAAATATCCTGTACATATCGTGTGTGTGTGTGTGTCTGTGTGTGTGTGTGTATTTTTTTTTTTTTTGGATTCAAACTTAAACTACAGACCCACGTATCCAATTTTGTATTGAATATTATAATATATATCCGATAGGCATATCAAATGCAGCTGGTTTGAACTTAACTCATCTTCCTGTTTCTTCCTCCATATACACCATCTCGAAAAAAAATGTGTACCATACAGAAATCTGAGAATTATCCTGATTCCCTTATACTCTTTAAAGATCATGTCTAATTGGCATCTAATCCCATCACATCTACCTTTATAAATTTACCAATGGGATTCTCTCTTGCTATCCCCATTGCTATAGCTCTGCTTTATTCCAGGCTCTCATTATCTCTATTCTAGATTTCTGTGGCAACCTCTCCACCTGGCCTCCTGCCAACAGTCACTGCTGTTCATCTTCAATTCATTCTCCAGGCTATGGTGTTTTTTCATTTGTTTTTCAAAAATCAAAATGGGATTTTTGACAGCAGAATCAGATTATATCAGCGTCTACTTAAAATCCCAGTGCATGAGAGACTCCTAACTCTGGGAAACGAACTAGGGGTGGTGGAAGGGGAGGTGGGAGGGGGTGGGGGTGACTGGGTGACGGGCACTGAGGTGGGTGCTTGACGGGATGAGCATTGGGTGTTATTCTATATTTTGTCAAATTGAACACCAATAAAAAATAAATTTATAGAAAACAAACAAACAAACAAAAATAAAAAATAAAAAAAAAAAAACAAAAACAAATCCCAGTGCCCATGGAATTAAAATCTAACCACGTTAGGAGGCAAGCATGTCTTTCCCCCTCTATCTCCAAATTCTCTTGTCATGACATTTTTCATATATTATGCCACAGTCATGCCACAATTCTAGAATCTCCACAGTTCTGTGTGTGTACTTGCATCTGTGTGTTGAGAGACTGTGACAGCAGCAAGGAGATGCAGAGAAATGGGGAGATGGAGAGAGTACAGGAACAGAGGGACAAGGACAGTCAAAAACCAAGATGTCACTGGGGCTCCGTCAACACATACAAGTTTGTATATACAACACATATGTACATAGTAGTCAGCTACTTATAAAACTTCCAGGTTCTTATTTTATCATCAAACTTACTTGGTCAGTAAATAAATACTGACTTTGGGACAAATTATGTAGATTAAGCATGGTTTAGTATCATGTGTCTAACTTTTTAGAAGAGTTAGAAGACACATACTTTATCAAATACCTTATGATGAGAACTCAATAGTAGTGTATTATGGCTATGCTTTTATTAAAGATTTCATGACTATAAGTTTATCCAATATAGTGTAGTTAGAATTTTAAAATTCCCATTTTTGATGTTTCCTATATCTTAAATAATTTCTACAACATGACATGGGAAGATTCACACAGTGTAGGTACATATCAAGCAAGCGTAAAGGAATTTCAGTCAATAAAGATTAAATCTAGTTCCTTCCGCCACCCCTTCTCCCTCCCTGCTTCTTTTGCATTTCCACAGGCTTTTGTTACACTAACAGAATTTCCAAATGGAAGGAAATATCCGGGGCAAATAATTTCCTTTGGAAGTGATAAACCATAACATGAAGTAGAGAATAATCACTAATTCAGTTTGAAAAAAGTTTGAGGGGAAAAATTAAAAATAGGAGATAAACCAATAATTGGTAAAGATCAAATTATAGGGGACTTAGAATTTCAGGCTAACAAGCTTTTGCATTTTTCTATGGCACAGTGAAAACCATTTCAGTATTTTCAACAAGTGGAGGACAAAATTGGCATTGTATTGGAGGAAGATAAAGCTCATAAAATTATATTAAATGAATATATTACAGGATTACAGAGGTGACTGATAATTATTCTATAGCAATAACATCAGATCACAATATTGATCAAGTGCTTAAATATGCCTTATTCAGAGTGCCAAAAATTATATATACTACCAGAAACCCACACATCAGTTTATCAGTTTAGTATTATAAAAGTCCAAGCAAAAAAAAAAAAAAAAAAGTCCAAGCAATGCAAATCTGGAAAGGAAAGGAAAATTGCCTTATAGATAGACAAGACATAAGAGACAGACAAGTGATAAGACATCGGTCACTGTTGGTTTACAGGGAGGATGAAGGGAAGATTTGATATTTGATGCCTGGAAGTCTGAGAGAGAGGGGATGGATATGGAAATGTTTTCATGAGGAGACACTTGGCATAACTAATTTTCAGGTTTAGGGTCAAAGGAATGTCCAGATAGAAGTGTTTTATGACATGGAATTCCACGTACAGCAGTGGAGGGCATGACTAAGGGAATGGTGGTTAAAAGTGGAGATTCTGACCCGGGAAGTCTGTTATTGGGGCGACATTGATGCCACTGTGTCCGTGAGAGGGGAGCAGATCACAGAACGGGAGTGCCCCAAAGACCACTGCTGAAGAGCACCTGCATTTGGAGACTGGGAGAACGAGACACAGAGCAACCTGAGCGTGAGCCACAGCACAGTGGGTTAAGGGCAAGTGCTGGAAGTAGAGCAGACATAGTGAACAACTTTTAGTAGTTCTTTGAATTGTGAAAATAAAAGACATAATAACTTTAGAAATAGAAAAAAAAAGTATAAGGGTTTCTCTGGATAAGATATGGACATCCTGTTTATGGTTATAGAAAGACAAAACTGGTAATGACCATAGTAAAAATGCAAAGAGGGAAGTAAGAAAGATATGGTGGAGCAGGATCTCAGACAAGAAGAGAGGAAATGAGATTACTACACAGTCATGGTCTGGATTTAAACCAAAGATCTACTTCATTTTCTGAGACAAAGGAAAGTATAACTGAAGACATGTTGGGACAAAGGGGAATGCAGAGAAGGCCCTGTAGAATGTCACCACCCACAGAGACAGAAAGTACTTCTGGGAGATGTGGGAGAGAGGGTCAGCTTCGGTGTCATCGAGGATACCTGTGGGTTCAAAGATCTGGAAAGGTCCCAAGGACAAATGTGGGAGGAGACTTCACAGAAGGGCTACATGAGTCTCCATCTCTCTCCCAAGTCATTCTAAGTACTCAACACGTGCAGATGATTTTAGGAAAGTATGTTTTTAACTATCGCTGGGGTCTTCTTGTATTTATGACTCTTGCTGCAATAGGTTGAATCTGCCATTTACCGCAACACCTTTATCATCCAAGAAGCTGAGGCAAGGTAGTATTTTCTCAAAGTTTTCACATATGTTTTCAAATTACTGATTCTTTCAACATATAATTATTGAGTGCATTTCTTTGTGTCCAGCCCTATATTAAGCATTAGGGATGAAAAAGCAAGACATTACTCTGATGTCCCACAATGTTTATAAACATCAGTCCCACACTTGGCCTAAAAACACTCTCTGCTAGATTTTACTTTATAATCCCAAAGCCATGTGGCGCCTGGGTGGCTCAGTGGTTGAGCATCTACCTTCAGCTCAGGTCATGACCCCAGAGTCCTGTGATAGAGTCCCACATCGGGCTCCCTGCAGGGATCCTGCTTCTCCTTCTGCCTATGTCTCTGCCTCTCTCTGTGTCCCTCATGAATAAATAAAATCTTTTTTTTTCTTTTTTTTTTGAATAAATAAAATCTTAAGAAAAATAAAATAAAACCCCAAAGCCTGATGTTCACAAAAGTAATTGAACTCATGTGTTGATCACTCACTTGGTGACAGATTGTCAGCTAATCATTCCCATCTCTTCTCTCATTTAAAACTCAGACTAATCTTAGAAGCTAGGACTACTCAGCCGCCCCTCATTTTATAGATGAGGAAACCAACTTAAAGAGGTTCATTGTTTGAAATAATGTGGATAAAAGTCATGGAAGCAGCTTGAACCAAGGTCTTTGTGATTCCAGGAGTGGTATGTTTCACAAGATAAATACTCATGATCTCAGGGTTGTGGGATCGAGCCCCATGTTGGGCTCCACGCTCAGCATAGAGTCTGCTTGAGATTCTCTCTCTCCCTCTGCCCCTCTCCCTATTATCTCTCTTTATAAAAATAAATAAATAAATAGATCTTTCTAAAAAAGAAAAAAAATATTAAACATACAGTCTAACCAGGATCATGACTCCCGTTTTTTTTCTTGAAATTATTATCACTAAAGATCATTCCCTGCTCTTCATCTTCCAGTGCTGCTCATCTGAACAGAAAGGGATTGATAATGTACACAAATTCAACCTTATTCATGTTAATGATCCTCTGTAAATTGTCTTTATCTTCTTTTTATCCAATATCTTGTGCTACAAGAAACTCTTATGATGATCCCTCATGTTAATTTGCTTCTAGTGATGTCTGACTCCATTGCCATGACAACTTTCACACAGTATCACATTTGACTAGATTATGAAATATGAATCCAAAGTCTCCTTGGACACACTGGTTCTTTTTCATGGGGTCGTAGTGAAATATAGAACTTACTGATTTTAAAGTTTTATTCAAGTATGATTTTTTAATCTTCACAAGAACTTAGAAAGCAATTAGAATGGCATTCATATTTCATTGTACTGATAAGGAACTGAGGCTTCAAGTGGTTGAGTAACTTCCTCTAAGCCATCTTGTATTTTTGAAAATTAAGAGCTACAATTAAGAACAAATTGTTCCTGGGGCGCCTGAGTGGTTCAGTCAGTTAAGCATCTGACTCTTGACTTCTGATCAGGTCATGTTCTCAGAGTCATGAGATCAAGCCCCACATTGGGCTCCACGTTTTGTGTGGAGTCGAGTCTGCTCGAGATTCTCTCTGTCCCTCTCCCTAATCTCTCTGTCCCCCTCTGAAAATAAAAATAAATAAATAAATTTAAGAAAAGAATAAGTTGTTCTGGGCCAGAATTCCTACTATCCAGTGTGCTACTCAAATACAATTTCCAACTGATTTCCTGTCTCTATCCCTAAGACTAAGATCCACAAGTAAGATTTTTGGACCATTCCTTTATGTATTAGAAATACTATAATTGCATCTGGCATGCTAAAGGTATATACCTTATCAGCATTGTGGGTACACACACACACACACACAAAAAAAAAAAAAAAACCCAAACAACAACAACAACAACAACAACAACAACAACAAAACAGGCCATGCTGCCATGGCAGGAGTAATGGCTGAAAAATGCTATATGAGGTATATACCTTTAGCATGCCAGATGCAATTAAAGTATTTCTATATATTATTTCTATATATATATATATATATATATATATATATATATACACATACATAGAGACAGAGAAACAGAGAGACAGAGAGATGTAGAGACAGAGATAGAAAGATAAACAGCAAGACAGAGATATAGAGATAGAGATGGAGATGCAGATAGAGATCTTTACACATAGTCCTCTCTGCTGGAAATTTTGCCTCAACACATCTGGGGTGGTGCTAGGAATCAAATCTCAATAGCATGGCACCATATTATGAAGGCAAGCATATTGGAATAATTCTTCTGTATGTATACTAGACTGAAAAATAATACTTCTGTGAGCAGTTCAAGTGGAATATATAGAGATGAAACAACAGAGAAACTAGAGAGGTGGAGAAAACTCTGTTAAGGAATAGTTGGGGGTCCCTCATGACCTGCAAAGTGCCCTCATATAGCATTTTTCAGCCATTACTCCTGCCATGGCAGCATTGCCTGTTTTTTTTTTTCTTTCTTTCTTTCTTTCTTTCTTTCTTTCTTTCTTTCTTTTTTTTTTTTTTTTTTTTGCGTGTGTGTGTGTGTGTGTGTGTGTGTGTACCCACAATGCTGATAAGTGCTAGGCCATCTTTTCCCGTTCTTTATTCTTACCATCTCCTGAGGACAGTAGTGGCTGAGGGAACATGGTTGAGGAAAAGTGCAGGACAGCCAAGAACAGCACTAGCACAAGCACCTGTTGCCCCTGAGGAGCTAAAAGAACTCGGCTCCGTGAAAAAGAAGAGTGCCACTCATGATGGATGCCTTCAATACAGCTTTATTTAGTTAACCCTGGAAAAGGAGAATGATCATCTGGCCACATACTAGATTTCAAACAAGTGAAGAAAATTTCACATTCAAAGTATAATTCTATTCTCCTTTGTTCAATTATTCTTTTAAAAAGATTGAGGGATTGTGAGCTTAAACTATTTTGTCTTACAGAAGTTAGGCTACCAAGCTGGTTAAGATTTTATAATGTTTTGGCCACACAGGAATTGTCTCCTTCCAAAAATATAAACCGAATGTGTAGGCAGCTGGTACAAACTGGCAGCCAGGCACCAGCATGTGCCTCTTTTTACTGTGTGATGCTGTACTTAATGTGAAGGGGACCACAGAGCAGCCATTCTCACCATGTGCAGGGCTACAAATGGTACCAGAGGGCTGAGAGGGAATAGAGCAGGACTTCTGGGTTTCTCAAATCCCCTGGCCACTGCACGTCCTCTCTGAGTGGCTTCTGCAGATCCATCACTGTGCTGAGGGATGTCTTAGGGATAGGCACAGAATTCAAAACATTTCAAAGATGAAAATGAGCCACAAAGGACACCTGGATGATACAGGGCTTAGCAAATTGAGTTCTGACTTAAGGGAAGATGGGGCTTTCAGCTCAGAAAAAAACTAGGAAATATATTTTAAAAATCATTTGAATAGAACAAAACCTTTGAGGGAAAAAAAATCAGATCAATCATCTAAAACATATCCTAGTTCACAAATTTATATTTTAAAAGAAACTTCTATTAAAAACTTAGGGAGGTCTTTTAATAAAGTAATATCTGAAATAAATCACACGGTGCCATTGGCAGCAATAAAGAAAAGTTCTGCTCTTTTGCAAGGGGGTACCATAAACCCAACGAGCAGTGAGGGGAGCAAATCCAACAGAGGGATTAGGGTTGTGAATTTCCCAGAAATTGGGGACAAAATTACATGTGCCTGTATGGAAAATGAATGTTAGAACAAGAAGTAAATAAAATTTAAACATCCATAATAATGCAAAAATAGGAGGATGGGATACAGTTTAGGATAAGGTCAGTGAGAATCAAAGGGTGCTTAAACTCATACCATACTTCTAAAAGAAAGGCAGCATTGTTTTAAGCACGTAAAATAACTCCAAGTAGACACGTGAGACCTTGCCTAGTGGAGATCCCACATCTTAAACAAACTGAAACTCTTAAGGTTTATTTATACCTGTCATCTATAGTGCAAAAGTTAAAGACAGGAGACTTAGGTTTGAAACCTATCTCTACCATTTTTTGAAGCTAACCTTTTTTTTTAAAGATTTTATTTATTTATGAGAGACACAGAGAGAGAGAGAGAGGCAGAGACACAGGCAGAGGGAGAAGCAGACTCTCCGCGAGGACCCTGATGTGGGACTCAATCCCGGAACCCCAGGATCACGCCCTGGGCCGAAGGCAGGTGCTAAACTGCTGAGCCACCCAGGGATCCCTGAAGCTAACATTTTATTTAAACACTGAATTCTGAATAGGCTACATGCATTACCATCTTCCTTGTTAAGACAAAACACTTCAAGATTTGTCCAGAAATGCAATGGTATACATTATGTAACTCAGTGTATAAACTCAAGATCTAAATAAATAGAATTTAATGGATGCTATTCTCAGAATACTGTAAGCAAAATACAAACTCCGTTATATAACTGGAAGCAGGCTGGGTTTCAGGATCAGTGGAAAAAAATTATTTGTGTTTTCAGCAGCATTATCAACAATAGCCAAATTATGGAGAGAACCCAAATATCTATCAACTGATGAATGGATAAAGAAGATATGATATATATACACACACACACATATATGTACATATGTGTATATATGTATATATACACACACTTATACACACACAGTGGAATATTACTCAGCCATAAAAACAATGAAATCTTGCCATTTGCAATAACATAGATGGAGCTAGAGAGTATAATGCTAAGTGAAATAAGTCAGAGAAAAACAAATACCATATGATTTCACTCCTATGTGAAATTTAAGAAACAAAAGAAAAGGGCAAAGGGAGGAAAAAGAGAGAAGCAAATTGAGAAACAGACTCTTAACTATTGAGAACTGATGGTTTCCAGACTGGAGGTGGTTAACAGACTCTTAACTATTGAGACTGATGGTTTCCAGATAGGGGAAATTGGTAATGGGGATTAAGGAGTACATTTGTTGTGATGAGCACTGGGTGATGTATGGAAGTGTTGAATCACTACATTGTATACCTGAAACTAATATCATACTGCATGCTAGCTAACTGGAATTAAAATCTTAAGGAGGAGGAGGAGGAGGAGAGGAGGAGGAGGAGGAGGACGAGGAGGGGGAAGAAGGAAGAAGAAGGAAGAAGGAAGAAGAAGAAGAAGAAGAAGAAGAAGAAGAAGAAGAAGAAGAGAGAGGAGGAGGAGGAGGAGGAGGAGGAGGAGGAATACACACACACACACACACACACACAATGGAATATTACTCAGTCATCTAAAAGGATGAAGTCTTGCCATTTGCAATGATATGAATAGACCTACAGAGCATTATGCTGAGATAAGTCAAAGAAAGAAAAATACCATGTGATTTCAGTCATATGTGGAATTTAAGAAAAAAAAAAAAAACTGATGACCATTAGGAAAAGAAGAAAGAGAGAGAGGCAAGCCAAGAAACAGATTCCTAACTCTAGAGAACACACTGATGGTTGCCAGAGGGGAGGTGGGTTGGTGGGGTGGAGGAAACAGGTGATGAGGATGAAGGAGGGCACTTGTGATGAGCACGGGGTGATGTATGGAAGTATTGAATCACTACATTGTGTATCTGAAACTAATATTACACTGTCAACTAATTGGAATTTAAGTAAAAACTTGAAAAACAAATTGATTTTTTCAAAGATGTCATCAAAAGCCTTTCAACTTTGTAGGCACGAGTCTAAGATCGGCACTAAAATGGCTACCATAGGATTGTTGTCAAATTCAGGAAAGATGTTGTCCAGAGAATAAAATAGACTAATTTTTTTTCTTACATTACTCTTTTGGAAAACAAGAGACTTACCCAATGACCAACACTGAAGGGTTGTGATGCATAAAAATGAAACGGGTTGTGTGCAAGTGTCTGAGTGAAAGAGATTCATTTTGCCAAATGAGAAAGCATTTCTTTTTTTTTTTTTTTTTAAGATTTTATTTTTATAGGCAGAGGGAGAAGCAGGCTCCATGCAGGGAGCCTGACCTGGGACTTGATCCCAGGACCCCAGGATCATGACCTGAGCCAAAGGCAGATGCTCTACCACTGAGCCACCCGGGTACCCGAGAAAGCATTTCTAACAGCTGAATATTTTTTCATGAGATAGAAAGTACATATTTTTATTAATTTATTGACTACCAATTATATACCGACCATTAGGAAGAAATTTATCTTTAGGCATAAACTCAGGTAAACACTGGAAATGCAGACTATGAGCAAATCCACTCCTGTTTGCAATGTTCAGAAGTCGAGGAGAGTGTAAGATCAACTGGAGCAAATAAAGTGGCATGTTTACATTTTATTTCGAGAATGAAACACCGTAAAAAAAAAAAAAAAAAAAAAAACAACTACAGAAACTTCAAAATTATGTTTTATAAAACCTCTAATGTGTCTCTTTGTTAAACATACTTTTCAATGAAACCTCATAGTATAATTATTATATTTATATTTATGAATGCACCATAAATGTGTAAGAATTAAATTTAATATTATAGATAACAATCTAACTGCTAGATCCTAAATGAAACCCATAGTAATTAGAGGAATATTTGAGGAAGGAATATTTAATGAAGATGCTGATAATAATAGTCAGTTGCATCAGAGGGAAGACCTAGGAGGGTGTAGTTGTTTTCTTTAGGCCAAAGACTCGATGCCAAGTTTCTTGAAAAAATAAATGTCTTTGCATATCTCCACATGGAATTATATAGATATTATCTATTAGAAATTATAAATTAAGTATAAGTGAAATTTACTGATCCAGATATATGATCTATATGAATATTTTTTTAACTCAGATGGTTTTGATTTTAAGCTTAATTTCAAAATGCAGGGTAAGAAATAAGCATGTCTAGATGATGTGAAAGAAATTAAGTTGAAATAAGTGTATGTAATTCTCCCCACACTCAAGTAGCATTCTGTTCTCAAATTATATTACACCACATGCTACTCCCCTAACCACCACTTCCCCTCTCATAAAAACTAGCTGGATTTACACTTTCTTGTCTCTACTTATACTGACCCATTTTCTAGAATGTCCTTCTGGCTCTTTTCTATCTTTTGAATTCTTTTTTGATTAAAGATCCAGTCAATATTACCCGCTCACTTCCCACCCCGTGAAGACCTCCCTTATGACCCAAATAAAACCCACTGCTCCTTCCAACATGTTCATAATGCCACTGGACCATGAATCATATCATAATAGTTAGCTGTCTGTGGTCTGTATTTTCCTGAGTTCCTTGGGCCAAGTTCCGGAGCAAGATTGCATTGCCTTTTGCAGACTTTTTATGTTACAGATTACTCAGAAAAGAGTAGATGATGAATAAATGTTTATTTAGTAAATGAAGGAGGACTGATTATGCAAACAGTCTAAGGCATTAAATATTGTTTGAACAGAAAGACATCCCAATGTTTTTAATATAGTTTATGGCCAAGTATGGCAATATATCCAAAATAGAAAAAAAAAAATCATGTACCTCATAGACAGAGGTGGCAACTAGTGTTTTTATGTCCAACATACATTTGTATGATGAATTTGCTCATAACCTATGATTTAATGTATTAATGAAGACAGGGAATGAGTATAATGATTATATTCATTCTCTTAATAATTATGTATTGTTTCTACATCCTTACACTTACTATAAAAAAAAAAAACACATAGAAGGCATAGTGGATCATTTTAAAGTATAGAATTTCCTCTAGGGATCTGCTATGAGTCTTTACTAGGACAGAATATGGTCCCCCAATTCCATGATAGAGAAACTTAACTGACTTCCAGGCACGAGAACATACGAGCTCTAAACTGGTGATAGAGCCCCCATTCATCCTGGACGAGACTCTGAGAGATCTGTGACAGATCCCTTTCCCCTGGGCAGTGTCCCCAAGTCCCGAGCTCTGAAAAGAGCTAGCACTCCCTACACCTGCTCTGTACCCTGTCATAGAAGAATCTTCAAGAATCTTCATTCTCAGAAGAGCTATCAATCAACGATGAATTCTAACTTTCCGCGTAAGCTAAATACAAAAGAGTTGATATATTTTAGAGCTGTAAACTACAATGAACTCAGATAACAAAAAGGTTGTTAATGAGTTCAGATGAAACACTATCGTCTATAATTTTAAACGGATTGTATAAACATCACTTTCCATAGGAAGAATTAAAGGGTGCTTAATTACTGTGTTTTACCTGAGTTATCTACACAGCAACTAAAATTAGAACAAGTTTTTTTTTTTTAAGATTTATTTATTTATGATAGACATAGAGAGAGAGAGAGAGGCAGAGACACAGGAGGAGGGAGAAGCAGGCTCCATGCAGGGAGCCCCACGTGGGACTCGATCCCAGGGCTCCAGGATCATGCCCTGGGCCAAAGGCAGGCGCTAAACCACTGAGCCACCCAGGGATCCCCAAGTTTTTTTTTTTAATTGAATATGCACCCAACGTAATGCAGCATCTCATGGATCAGATGTCTGATGATCTAGTGGAGACAAATTCAACTGTCATCACCAGAGAGGAATAGCTGCGTAGATTTTTCTCCCCTTCATGGGTATGGAGGACATAAGGATATTCCCTACACAACTAGAAAGTAAAATCCAAGCTAGCTGATAAGAACTCTCCCTTTCAAGTAGAAAGAAGAAAAACTAGTATATGAGATCTAATCTTTTCACATATACATACTTGGATCAGTGATTAATCATCTCAATTAATTAAAAAAAATAATCAAAAGTGTCTTAAAAAGCCACAGAAAAAAATGCCTTTACAAGTGAGGTTTTGAGATCTGAAATGAAACATAAATAGCAGAATTTTAACTCATGTAAAACGTCTGGAGGACATATGGCAATTTCACCTTGTCCTGACTCATGACTTCTCGTGCTGTCCTGTTATATGGTCACACTAGTGTAGCTCAGTGTTGGAAGGTTATTTAGATTTAAATTAATCATCTGTTATCTTACATTTAAAATCCTTATTCTTGTCCTAGCAAGCAATTATCCTGTAACCAAATACATGATCATATTGATTTTCTGAGATAGTTAATGAATATGATTTTCTGAAGTTTGTTCCCCTATTACTTAAAATGCCTAAATTAAAAAAATAAGGTAAAAGCTATAGGTATTAAATTATTTACCATATGACTACATAACAACACAAAAATAATCTACATAAAATATATTGAACATCTGCCTGGATATCAAGTAACCTAATATATTTTTTTAAAGATTTTACCTATTTATTCCTGAGAGACACAGAACAAGACAGAGAGAGAGAGAAAGAGAGAGAGGTAGAGGAAGAAGCAGGCTCCATGCAGGGAGCCCAACGTGGGACTCGATCCCAGGACTCCAGGAGCTGAAGTCAGGCGCTAAAGTGCTGAGCCACACAGGCATCCTGTAACCTAATATTTATTCTGAATTTACTATCTGGTTACCTAGGTTGCTTAGGGGGCCCTAAGCAAGTGATTTACACACATTCACACACATTTATACACACATATATTTACATTTTAAAATTAGCAAAAAATAACTACAAACACATACCTATATGGCCATGTGTGTATGTAGTCTTGTTTTGAATTTGATCAATAAAAAATATAATAAAAAGTTTCTTGTTTTCCCGAAGCTAAATTTTTCTATAAATGTTTCCTATGAATGGTTCATAACAGAGTTGTCTGAAGTACATAATCCTCACAAAAGATCTGTTACTGTTTTGATCTGAATACAATGAATATATGTGGATATATTCAACACAGGTCAGACACTCACATTTCAAGACTGGGGGTTGGGATTATCAAAATCCCATCTGCAGGAAACCACATCTACCTAAAGAAGGGAATTCTACAAATGTGAAAAATTCCTCTGATCTTAAATCAAGAATGGAAAGAAGGGAGGGGAAAAAGCAGTTTGTAGCAGGTTCTCTTTGTCTACCTTTGCCTTTATGTGGGCTTTATTATCGTTATTTCTATCTTCTTTCTTTTCAAAGGTTCAGTGTTCAATTTGAATAGTACATGGGACTGTCTTTCTCTGATTCCTCTAATTGAGAGTTAACTCCTCGCTTCTCTCCCACTGACACCAGCCTCTACGTGGCTGTCATCCTCCCTCTCTTATGATTATGAGATCTGCTCAAATATAATTTTCCTAGAGAGACTTCTTTGATCAAATATAAAGGACTGTCTCCCCTGATTACCTCTCTCTGATTATTGGCTAGCCTCCTCCATTAGAATACAAAATGGTATCTGGGATCTTACAGTCTTGTAGAAATTAACCTGACCCATAGAAGAAGCTTAAAACTATGCGTTGAGTAGATTTCTAAAAGTCATGCACAAACACTTCCCAGTCCTCAATAGGCTAAAAATAACACAAACAAAAACAGAAATTTTACAATGGGTATACAAAATTAGACGTCCGAAACCTACTAATGAATAATATTAATGTTTTCTTTTCTTTTTTTATGCTTGTGGTTGACTATGGTTGAATTTTCAGAGAGACGCCTCTGTTTCAAGGATTCAAGTATTTGATTTCAAAACAATTCGTTCTGGGCTTGGTCATTTTCTTTGGTTAAATAAAAATCGATCCCATAATTAATATCTTTAAAATTAGATTCGACAAAAATAAGTGGCTGTGACTTTCAGTTAAGATCGCGAATTGAGAAGAGTAGAAATCACCACAGGAATATAGAAATAGGAGCGTATCTACATCATCACTGAAACCTAGAGAAGAACATCAAATGTAAAGATTTCATGTGAAATATCATACAGAGGAAATGGGCTCACAGGAGGGCATAACTCTCTGTGGAAAGATCCATCCCCCAACTGAAGAAGTATTGCAGTGTCTTAGAATCAACATAAACTTTCCTGCGAAGGCACTCCGCTAACATCCTGTCATTAATGTTGTGCCAGGGATTTGAGGAAGAACCGACAGGAGACATACTTAGAACACACCTTTTAAAATCCCCGTCTCTACTGAGAATCACCAGCATTGAAAGCAACTGGTAGCAGAAGCCTGAAATTAGGGGAATATTTGCAAATCAGAGAAGGTGTGGGATTCCCCAGAGCATACCAGAGTTTCTCCCCTACCAAGTAGATTGTGTCACAGGTTCAAAGTCTGGGAATAATCCTATCTGGCAATTGTATTACAAATCAGGAGAGGATCCAGCAGAGGTGACAGTGAAGCAATTAAAAAAGACATCTACTGGGACGCCTGGGTGGCTGAGTGGTTGAGCATATGCCTTTGGCTCAGGTCATGATCCCAGGGTCTTGGGATCGAGTCCTGCATCAGGCTCCCTGCAGGGAACTGCTTCTCCCTCTGCCTGTGTCTCTACCTCTCTCTGTGAGTATCTCATGAATAAATAAATAAAATATTTAAAATAAATAAATAAGTAAGTAAGTAAGTAAATAAGAAATATATCTCCAGCACTGACCTCAGGAAAACATCTAAATGGATAGGCAGCTGATTTTTAAAGACAAGATGCATAAACAAGAAATAAACACATGAAAAATTCTGAAAAGATTATAATGTAGAAAAAATATTATTGTACATAATACATACACATTATATATTTATGTTATTTACATGTAAATATTTTATATAATAATACTCATTAATGAAAACTATTTTAAACCTAATTTGCTTTATAGTCTCTAACATTTGAAAAAAGAGTAGCATAATGTTTATAAACAAAGAAACATTTATTTTTTTTAAAGATTTTATTTACTTATTCATGAGAAACAGAGAGAGAGAGAGAGAGGCAGAGACACAGGCAGAGGGAGAAGCAGGCTCCATGCAGGGAGCCCGATGTGGGACTTGGTCCCAGAGCTCCAGGGATCACAACCTGAGCCAAAGGCAGCTGCTCAACCACTGTGCCAGCCAGGCGTCCCACAAAGAGACAATTAAAATAAGAAAACAGGTAAAAGGTAAGCTTCCTGTGAAAATATGAATGGGTAAGCTAATGAAATAAAATAAGGAACTTAAGAAAAAAACCCAAAATCATAATATACATCATTTTCAGTTTCCTACTCTCAATACAGAGTAAGAAACAGAATCAGAATGGTAAAATTCAGACAAATTTGTAAAACCCTCCCAGAATACAGGAAAAAATGAAAGGAAGAAAGAAAAATAGAGACAGAGAAATTATAAATGGTATCAAAGGGGAAAAAAATTATTTATTTATTTATTTATTTATTTATTTATTTATTTATTTATTTTTATTTTTTAAAGATTTATTTATTTATGATAGACATAGAGAGAGAGAGAGAGGCAGAGACACAGGAGGAGGGAGAAGCAGGCCCATGCCAGGAGCCTGACATGGGACTCGATCCCAGGACTCCAGGATCGCACCCTGGGCCAAAGGCAGACACTAAACCGCTGAGCCACCCAGGGGTCCCAGAAAATAAAATATTTAACGTTAAAAAATAAAATGCTTAGTCGATGACAATTTATATTCCTGGAGAAGGATCCAGAGGTATGGAAGGTGAATGCACAGGAGCAGAGCCCTCAAGGAGGTGGGGGAGCCCTGGAGGTGAGTCTCTGAGGAGCTGCTCTCCAGGTAAAGATGGCAGACTGAACCCACTTCTAAGAACATCCATCTCCAAAAATTATGCAAATGCAAAAGGTCATAAGATGCTGATGTTTTTAAACACAGTTCTCAGTCCCTGCTCCCACTCCAGTCCCTGTGACTCTGCAGATCCTGGGAAACTCACAGAGATCCCCAACATCAGAGGAGCATGAGGAATGGAAGCCCCAACCTCCCTCACTGAAGGAGCAAGGCCCAGAGGGAGATGGGGAGACAGTAACCATAGCGACTGTGGAGCTGCCCAAGGAACCTGACTGCGCATCCCAGAACAAGCCCAGAGGAGCAGGCCCAGGGTAATGGCACTTTCTGCTGCTGATTTAGTTAATGAAACTGACTTTGTAATTACAGTAAAGTGACTGTGAATGGAATTACTGGGATAGATGGATGGAGGGATGGGTGAGCAATCAGAGGGTCATGTATCTGTCATACTCATTCCAGCAAGGGTCAAGTTTACATAAAAGCACACAGCACGCAACACCCAACCTTCACACTGTAAATGTCTCACGGTAGGAAAAGAGTAATGGGAGAATTCACCTATGCTATTTTAGAAGAAACAGTTGCAGATTGAATTACTTAAATTTAACACAAGTGAGGAAAAAATAAATGGCATCATGCAAATACAATTAATAAATGCAAATAAATAGCACTCATGAAAATATATTAGAACAGTTAGATAGCGCCATTTAAAACTGGAAGAAGACATAATCCAAAAATTAAAAGAAAAATTTCTTCAAATACTTTGTACTATAGAACTTAGCAAAATAATGAGTGCGCTAAAATTAAAGCTTAAAGAAGATAAAGCAACAGAATTGAATACAAATTACAATTACAGAGAAAAGGGTACAAGTTGATCAAAGCAGCACCCGAAAATAAATGATAAATAAGAACAGAAAGGTCATGACACAATATAAATCATGCAAGTAAAGAAGGAATTTTCCTAATTATATCAAATATAAAAGCAACACACAGAGATAAAAAGAGTTAGAAGGTAAAATCTGAGGACAGTAATAATACAAAATAAAAATAAGGCCGTCCTGAACTAGAAAAGTCAATAAATGAAATGCAAAACTTATTCAAATATGTAATGATTTTTTTCGGAGATGTTGGAAAAATTATGCAATGTTCGAAAGATAGATAATAGATGGGTCATTCGATTGATCGAACTTTATATAAAATAGCTTATATATGATCATAATTTCAAATTTAGGGAAATTCAAATATAATGAAAAACGCTGCAAGGATCCTGATTGAAAGAACAAATCTCTCAAAGGTGAAAAAAAAGTCAGATTACTCTCAAATATCCCCACAGCGATATTCAATAATTGGAAACACTGGAACAAGGTCCTCAAAGCTTTGTAGGAGAGACAACACAACTGGTGGTAGCCACAGCATCAGCCCCTCAGTGATGAATATGCTAAAATGGAAGACACTACCTTGTGTAGCAAAAGGGACTTTATTTTTTTTTAAGATTTTTTATTCATTTATTCGAGAGAGAGAGAGAGAGAAAGAGAGAGAGAGAGGCAGAGACACAGGCAGAGGGAGAAGCAGGCTCCATGCAGAGAGCCCAATGTGGGACCCGACCCCGGGTCCCCAGGATCATGCCCTGGGCCAAAGGTGGCGCTAAATTGCTGAGCTACCCGGGCTGCCCCAAAGGGGACTTTAGAGATAGGATTAAATTAAGGATTTTGAGATGGGAAAATTATTTTGGATTATCCAGGTGGGCCAGAGCTAATCATAAGCCCTGAAAAGTGAAAGAAGACATGAAGAAGGATTCAGAGAGATGGCAGCAGGAGGACTGAAGGCTCACTGCTGGTTCTGAGAGGCAGGGGTCAAGGAGCCAGGAGGAGGGAATGTGGAACCCCAGAACTGAAGACCTTGGTCCTCTGCCCCCAGATGAACAAGGAAATGAGGGAACACAGTGCTCCTTGCCAACACCTTGAGTTTTAGGCCAAAGAGACCCCCCCACTGAGTGATTTACAGAGCTGAATCATCATAAATCAGACCTCTTTAAAGCCCCTAACTGGTAGAAATTTGCCGTGGCTACAATATAAACCTAATAGTTAGCAGAGGAGTAGCACACCCAGCCAAGCTGTGTCCACGCATGAAGGGAACAGAGGGCGTCCCCCAAAAATGCAGGGAGCATGTACTCCCTCGTCACCTCTACTGAGGCCAAGTGGGAAATGCATGCTCACCTGTTGTCTCTTGTTTCATTCTTAAGTGTCTAAGAAAGAGAGAGTCTTTCCAGTGCAGTGATATGGAAAGCAGCTGGATAATATCAGTGACATTATTATGAACTAAAATCTCTTTTTAGATTGGGAGGGAAGGAAAAATGATAAGAAAATTAGCATGCTATTTTTATTTTTTTTCCATAAGAAAGAAATCAAACTGCACTATGTATGTTCGATTATTATGGTTCAGATTTGCACGTGTGCACCCACATGCACATCACCTTTGAGAACACCGTTCCTTAGAACTCCTTCAGACAATGGTATCTTAAGATAAAATTATTTCATAAATAAAACATACCTTTTCATTTTAATTCCAGGTTCTGTAGCACTAAAGGAAAATTAAATATGATTATCTGTATCATTTATATGGATTTTTAAATAGTGTTTTTTTTTTTTTCATTTTTCCCTTTTCAATTATGCAGAGGTCCTGTATAGGAACTGAGCAGATAGTGAGTACTCAGTCCTCTAGCTCTAACTTCCAAGTACTGTCACATCTACTTGTCACATCTAATGAACAAGTTACACTAACCTACCCAAAATCATGCATTGTATGACCATTTGTTCTGAAATTTGCCTTTGCTCTAGACTTTGCTTCTTCAGAGACAGAAGACAACAAAGCACAGCCAGTGTGGTAAACCACAGATCCCTTTGAGTATCTGAGATAAGAATTGGCGTAGGTCTTAAAAACTGTTGAAGTCCATAAACATTAAGGTGAGACTCTAGGGAATCCAGGGCAAAGAAAGAGATGCTTATAAATCTCTCCAGGCAGAAATGAACATGGCTGAGTTTGTGAGATGCTGAAAGCATTCACTCAACAAAGAAGGAGAAAATTATATTGCAAACATACAGAGTGATCTGCTAGGGGAGGGCCTAGGAAACAGAATTAGGGCAGCAGGAAATAGAAGTAATCAATATGAAATATTGGTAGAACATGGCAATTAAAAATAGTGCTTAAGATGGGCGTCCTGGGTGGCTCAGTTGGTTAAGCCCATAACTCGTGGTTTTGGTTGGGGTGATGATCTTGGGGTAGTGACCTCAGGGTCATGGGATCACCTTGCCTCTAGCTTCTCACTCAGTGTGGAGTCTGCTTGAGATTCTTTCCCTCTGCCTTTGCCCCTCCTTCTCACACTCTCTTTCTTTCTCAAATAAATAAATAAAATCTTAAAAAAAAAAAAAAAAAACAGTGCTTAAGAACAAAATAATAGTGAAGTGGTGGTTAGAGAACAGACTAGTATACAGGACACAGTGAGATCACTGCTGAGAGATTATGTACCAGAGAGGAATCAGTGATATGCATTTTATTTCAAGAAATTTATTTTGTAGACACAGAGTAAATGCAAGAGATTTTATTTATTTAGGTACCAAGGTGTGTTTTTTGCATACGACCCTAGGACACACTCCCTTATGATAATTCAAAATGCATTTGTGCTAATGGTAGCTGTTTTGACCCAGATGAGTCAAAGAGTTAATTCTATTAAATTAAGTCTGTCAAAGCCACATCTCTCAGAGAATTCATGCATAAGCACCAGCTAGACGAGGAGATGAAGAGCAGGTCAGCACTGAGGGAGGAGAGGCCAATCTGTATAAACCCAAGGTGTGGCCTCCCTCCCAGCATTTCCATCTGAATTTATTCAATGCACATCAATCCCTGAAGACGAAGAGAAGCCATATTTAACGCGCGTGAAAATTACATTTGTGATTGTATGTATAAGCTAAAAAATAACTTGTTCTGTTTTGCTTTGTATTGTGTGTCAATCTCGACCGTCTGTCTTGCCTGTCTTCTGCTTTGAGGGCTCATTCATTTTCATGACTGCTTGTCACTCTTTGCTGGTGATCTGAATTAGTCTATGTGTTGCTGTACAGAAAAACAGAGTTTTAAAAAATATTTTTCTGGGAAGCAGATTTTCTTTTGGAGAGGGGGTGAGGGAATACAAGTAAAATTTTGCATGGAAGTCAATAATATTTCCTTCTGTTTTTACACCCAAATTTTTGCTCTTCATTAAAGTCTTATTTTAATATCTCCACAGTGTTTATATCTTAGGGTCAGCTGTACTTTTTTTTTTTTTTTTTAATAGATGAGTTGTAGGATTATACATGGAAGCATAATCTCCTTTCCAACTATCACTTTGTTCACTCACCAATCCCCCAAGGGTATCCTCTGCTTATAAGACAAAAAAAAAAAAAAAAAATTAAAAAAAATAAAACAACACAAAACCTCAAAGAAACCTCTTGCCTGAGTGCCCAGTCTAAGAATACTTGGATAGTTGCAGACAGAGCCAGTAGCTTTGCTACCAAAGAATCAATAGCACAGAGGGGAGTGAGGGGAAGTTAGGCAGAAAAAAAAAAAAAAGTGGTAAATAATGGTACTGGAATGAGTTAGAAAAATACAAAGAATGAAGGGTAGGAAGGATCATCTGATGTGAAGAGTAGAAACAAGTGTGAAAGAGACTTAGAGTGTAGATCTTCCAATAACCAAGCCCAAGAACCACTGCCCAGCAGCCATGATGCTTTAAAATCACCTGAATGAACAGTGTGGGACCTGCATGCCCCATGTAGGGATGAAAATATGAAAGGGGGTCCTGCCCCATAAACCCTGTAGTAATGTCCAGAAGCATTTGACAGTTTCCCATGAGCAGATGGGGATGCCACCACCATTGCATAAAGTTACTAGAAACACCACATTCTTATTTCTGATGTCTGTAGCTTTTAACCTAACTAGTCTTTAACTTTTCTAGTCTGAAATAAATGCATATTTCAATTTGTTATGTTTTTAGCAACAATCTCCTATTACTAGATAGAAGACTTTGCAAAGGTATTGACGCTCAAGGTCTCCCAAATTGCAAATCCATTTACTTTCTCATATTTCACAAAATGTAATCTTGCAATAACCTCAAAAACATACTTACCTCCAACTTAGTTTTTTTTTTTTTCCATATTATGTCAATTCATAGGAGTGCCTGCCTCCACTTTCTCGTGACTCTGTGCCACTCTAAAAGACTCCATTCCCATTACCCTACAGTTGCACCATTTGTTAGGGAACATAATTAAAGACAGTCTAGTGGTCAATATCCTTCACATATATAATCCTACATTTAGATGCTTCCAACCACAATTTTTGAATTGCTACTATAAATCTCCCTATATTTTATTCTTTTCATCACTACAGAAATACTCCCTGAGGGCCTGCCATGTGCCTGGTATTATCCAGTGGTCTGGAAATATGGGGACTGGGACAGTCATGGTGCCTTCTCTCCCTAGGCTCATCCTCCAGGGGTAATACTGGGTAGCTACTGCTCCTTCCTTCCCATCAGCATCAAGCAGCTGAACATGGCTAGAAAATCCACAAAACAATGAATTTTTCTCCTAGTAGACTCACCTGCCACATGTTACTTACAGATACTCATTCTTTAAGCATATCTCTAGTGACACGTTGTTATAAAATCTGTTTGGAAATCTCTCCGTTAGATGAAATGCCAGTCAACTCTAAAGCTGCACACTACTTTGTCTTAATAAACTCTCTGATAAAATGGTTATTTGTATATATAGAGTTTAGTCCCCTCTCCATTTTGACTATACTTCAAAGGTAAAGTCGGTGCCCTACTCATCTTTCCATTTCCTCTGCACCCAGTCTCATATCCTGTAGAACTTGTGTAACTGAATATATATTTCACCACCGACCTTGTCATTCACAGATTCACTCTATTCAACTAATATTTTCCTACGTGTGAGTGTCAGGTGTTGTTGAAAAATACCTGCTTCCTTGCTGTCAATATTCATGTCATCTACCATAATAAATCCAATAAATCATTTCATGTTCCAGGTACTACAATAAAGCCATAGAAATATAAGAAGGAAGAGAAGTCTTTAATTTGTGTAGAAGTTGATCAGATTCATCATCACCTTATGGGTAGGCATTTATAACCTAGCCTTTTATTTCATTCAAATAAACGCACTGGGAAAACACAACTGTGCCAACATGGTGCACACAAATGAGTGAGTGCCCAAATTAATGCATGTTAATATAAAAGCAGTGGGTAGTAGAGCACTTTCAGACTTCGGGGAAAGTAACCATTAACCTCAGAGAACCACTGGTTATCATTCCCTCCTAGCAGCCTTGAGCACCCTATCACTCACCATAACACTAATTGGGTTTTCTTTTTCTTTTTCTTGAAAAAAGATAGAAATACACAAGATTGCTGCAAAATATCGCACTCTGGGAAGATTCATCAAAATCTGTGTTCAACTTTCCCAGACAGCTGACTTTTATACTGTTGCATCAAATGGAATCTTCATGTCTGCAAAGCGCTTGTGTCTAATCTTTGTGCCCAAATTCTACTGAGATCTGTTTAATATTGCTAAGCACAGAGAGGGATTTGCGCACCGCAGCTGCCTCAGATTAAGCGACAGGGTTTGGACTGTGCTCATCCAGGTGATCATTTGCAGTTCTGCCTTGAGAGGCTTTACTTGAAGCAGTCTGCCTTCCTTCAAAGAAGGCACCCGCTTGTGAGGAAAAGTCTGTGTCGAGTAGCCCAAAAACAAGAGGTTCAAAGGAGCTCAGGTGCATGAAAAATAGAATAAAATAAAAAATTCTCAAAAATTTAAAAAAAACCCGGGTGATGATATTTGAGTCATGTGCACTGGTTTTGAAGAGAGAATAAAAGAGTACTAAAAATACCTTTTAACTGGCCTCTAAAACTCTGGGCAATAGAAATTTCAGCTTGATTGTATATTGTGTAAGCACTCACATTAGGCCTGAGTTAAAGGAAGAAGTCAACTCAAATGTTGGCAAGCGGTTAATAAAAAAAAAATAAAGTTATGAAAATGCAGGAAATAATTTACATGAAATGGTCTAGATCTGAGAAATTTTCCCATCCTCTGAGCGCCCTGGTGTCGCAGACTCAGCAACACTCTGTAATAAGCAGCTCCCGTAGCACACAGACCGAGTTGTCTCACAAAAGGCAGATGAGGGATCTGAAACCACTTTGGAATTGACATTTTTGTTGAAATTTAATTGAAAAAGTTATAGAAGTGAAGATAATGTGAGGAAGCCGTGCAGAAAGTCATCTCCTCCTTACAGCTGGATCACATGGCCCCGTCACCTTGCTAAACACATTGCTGTGATTGCCCGGTGTCCTGTGTGCCGAGGGTAATGGAGATTACATCTCAATATGGTATTAATTTAAAGTACTGGGGTTGAAAGCACAGAGACGTGGCTCCTCTAATATTATAGATTCATCTATATCCGAGGGTGCTCGTTAGTTAAAACATGACAACTTGCAGGATTGTTCTCCTCTTTTACCTTCTAGACAGTCTCATGCTTCAGCTGAATATTTAAGATTAATTAAAATGGTTTAGTAAATTACACGAAGGAACACAATGTTATACGATAAATATTCATCAAAGGTGTCAAGCTCCATTGTCTGTAAAGTTTAAAAGCTAGTGTATTAGTAGAGTTGAAATACTTGAAAACTGTTCTTTTCTTACAAGTACTATATCAAAGATTTGTTCATATATGGTAAAAGGTAATGAAGTCCAAATCAATTTGATTACTTAGCATTATTAAAAATCATCTATGGGTTGAAGCAAGACATACATTGCATGTTTCTTTCTTTCTTTCTTTCTTTCTTTCTTTCTTTCTTTCTTTCTTTCTTTCTTTTTTTTTTTTCAGATCTTATTTATTTATCCATGAGAGATACAGAGAGACAGAGAGGCAGAGACACAGGAAGAGGGAGGAGCAGGCTCCATGCAGGGAGCCCGACATGGGACTCAATCCCGGGTCTCCAGGATCAGGCCCTAGGCTGAAGACGGCACTAAACCGCTGAGCCACCCGGGCTGCCCTGCATTGATTGTTAATAAAATAATTCTGTGGGTGTTTCACAACTGTTACTTAAATATAAAAACTTTGAGCAGCCTAAATTAGCTACATCAGATTATATCTTAAGTTTCCATGTTATTTCTGATATTTCAGATGTGTTCTTATATGTGTGAGAATCACAGTACTTTTGGAGAACTCACTCTAAGTGCAGATGGACAAGTAAACAGTGGATTCAAGTGCAGTTAGAAAATGTAACATTGGCGCAAATATAATGCCCTTAGACAACACAGTGGGAAAAAGTGAGTGCATTATAAGGAAATGGAGGGATGCTTGGGGAGGTGTGGTTAAAGAAGTACTCATGGAGCCCTAGACTGGTGAAAACATGAATTGTGTACCATACTTTTTGCATAGAACTCCCTTTGCCTTCCAAAAAGCAAAGTTTTCCCCTTCTCTTCTTGTAACAGAGTCTATTTCAAATCCGTATTTTATTTTTGAGTTTACATTTTTACCTTCAAAGTCCTTCATAATTTCAATTATCGGAGAAATCTAGTAGGAGGCATGTTTGCCTTAATATCCAAACTATTCCCATGAGTTTGGGAAAGATTTCAATTAGCAAATTATATTTTTATTTTGTTACCGAGTTGAAAACTAGTAACTAATGGCCCAGCCTTTGTCTTACAAGTAATGCTTTATCAGCATCATACGGTACTATTGGAGCCATAAGCTTCATGCATCGTTGAAGAAATGTACCATAAAGCAACAGATGGCCACTACCGCTAGCCCTCTGAATGCCCTGACACTGTCTGCATATTTCAGGAAAAACGGTAAGAATAATGAAAAATATAAACCACTCTTCCAAAAGAGAGCATTTGAAAATCACAGAAGTTCTAAGATAAAGAAGTAAACTCATGGTCCAACGCATTAAACACTCAACCTGAGTTCTGTTCAATAGAAATAATTATCCAGCGCAAAGTAATACTTTAAGAAAGAACCAAACAACAATGACAAAAATGTCTATCTATTTATATACCTAACAGTTGATCAAATAGATAGATGGTAGCCAGATAACAGGTAGATAGAAGAAAGAGAAAATGATTAATGGAGCAAATAACACTTTAGAGCAAACCTGTGCTTTTCATAACATTAACTTTACAAAAACTAAATATACAACATTATAACCTAGGAAATAAAGTGTCTGAATTACACCTCATGAACTCTTGATCAGGAGGTGTGACATGGCCATTCTTTTTTTTTTTTTTTTTTTGACATGGCCATTCTAAACTCACAGTTGTCCACTCCCTAATGTCTTGTATTTAAAATTCACACTGCCAGCCAGCCATTTTAATGGACTAAATCTTTTTTAAGTATGTTTATTTTAAATCGGTGTCATGCATACTTTTTCAGTGTTCGAGATTCATTAAAACTCTTAAGAAATCCAAATTGAAATTTAAGTAACTAGTGATTTTTTAAAACCAGCATGTGCCACAAAGCAACAATTCTAATCAAACTCAGAATTTGTATTTTTTTTTAAGATTTTATTTATTGATGAAATACAGAGAGAGAGAGAGAGGTAGAGACATAGGCAGAGGGAGAAGCAGGCTCCCCACAGGATGCCCGATGCGGAACTTGATCTCAGGACCACGGGATCATGCCCTGAGCCGAAGGCAGATGCTCAACTGCTGAGCCACCCAGATGCCCATAGAATTTGTATTCTTATGAGCGTTTGTACATTTAGTTATATCATCTGCTCTGTTTCTATGAGAGCTTTCCCAAACTGAAAAAAGAATCACTCACCACATGAAATAGAAATGGACATTGATGCTAAAAGAAGTTAATTAGCTCCTTTAGGTTCATAGACACATGGAGCTTTAACATAAAACCAAGCCGGAACTTTTTTTTTTTTCCAAGCCGGAACTTTGACTCCAAACTTAGCAAGCTCTTCCCAAGAAATCCAGGAAAATAAACAGTGTGCTTTATAAGGAAACTTAATATATCTTCTTAAATATAAATATCTGATCTTTGGGGAGAATCATTTGCAAAGATATCAATCATACTCTAGTAGGACTGCTCTTTGGTAAATATTTATGCATGAACCAAAGTCTATATTGAGTGAGAGGTTAAAAAAAAAACAGAGATGGTAAGTAACTGATTGTTCAGAATTTGTCCCAAAAGAAGCAGCATCAGAAATACTTCCTGTCCCTCCCCATGGGAGGTGCCCACGCCCTCCACAGTGAAGGTGGGGCTTTGCCTGTAGGGCCTGAGAGGCCTCTCCCTGCAGGAGAACTGTATGTTCCTACCAGTCTCATCAAGAGTGGCCATAAAACCTGCTTTGACCCATAAAATGTGTCACTTCCGAGTAAACGAAGAGCCGGTTTACATGAAACTTAACGTGGTTTCAGTGATGCCTTTTCCTTTTGCCACAAGACAGACGTTGTCCCAAATGGGGATTGTCTCTTCAGGCAGTACAAAAAAAAAAAAAAAAAAAAAAACACTGTTGCTTCCTTTTTCAAGAAAGAAAATTCTTCTAGATGGGGGGAAAATTTATACACACACACACACACACACACACGTGCAAGCGCACGCACTCATACAAAACCAGCACATTTATAATGTGTATTTGAAATAACATGAACAGTTGAAGAGTGAAAATCACCTAAATTAGCATTGATCAAGATCAAACTGCCATGATTATTATTCATGGAGAGCCTGTGAGGAATGCAGACAAACAAACACGGTGCCTATATTCCTAAGGCTTACAGTTCAGTAAAACTATGAAAAGTGCTGTCACGATTTAAAATATTACTTGCAATAAAATGTTTAAAATATAATTGAAGGAACATTGAATAAAGAGAATATTAATAACTTTTTTGGGCATCTTAAATAATTAACAATATGGATTGTAAACTCCTTTCCATCTAGCAGGGAATCTGTTGACATGCTGACATCCTTGTCAGTTCTGCACAATGCAGGTAAGAAAATTTCTCATTGAAACACTCAAAATTTAAAAAAGAAAAAAAAAAACTCTCTCTCTCTCTCTTCATTTTTAATCAAAACTTTCAATGACCTTTTGAACGCAGGCCATAAGTGTTGACCTCCTTCTCAACACGGCTTCATATATAATCATTAAACGACCACATTTATAACACATGGATTTGAAAAAACATGAACATTTGAAGAGTCAAAGTTATCTAAATTAGCATTGATCAAGATTTTGGTCTTCAAACTGGCAGGATTATCATCCACCGAGAGCTTGTGAGAAATGCAAACTCTCATCCCTGCCTCAAACCCAATGCCTCGGAATCTGGGGGAGGAGCTAGGAATCTGTTGCCGCAGGCTCTCCAAGCAATTCTTTTTTTTTTTTCCCAAGCAATTCTTCTGCTGAAGTTTGAGAAACGTTGATCAAATGCAGATAGATCTCAAAATACTCCACTAAGATACGTACAAGCCCACTCAAGAGATCACCCTTTTTTATGCTGCAGCATATCACTGTTCATTATATGACTTCTACCACTGTATTGGTTTATATTACTGTATCATTTCCATCGAGAAGTCTTTAAACTTACTGGTGACACTTATTTCACCTCCCAGCACTTTTATGAATTCAGTTCTGGCACGGCTTAGTTTTTATTCAGCTCAGCAGAGAGATTTTCTTTTCATACATAAGGTTAAAGAAGAAACAGGATGTTGGAGACTATAGATAGAAATTTTCATTCTGTTATCTTCATTCATTGTGGTTCTGTTGCCTTTTTCAATAGTTTATATAACAGATAACTCTGAACACCTACTACAGGCTAAGGGATGATGCCCGGGGTGCTGAAAAGCAGTGTAAGGCCGAGGCCTTCCCTCCACTCACCCCACCCTCCCTCACACTTAAGAGTTACTTCTCAGGGCAAGTACAAATGATCAGAATGAATTTTCAAGTGAACCTCTTCATCCTGTGGTCACAAAGTCTACATCTTTATGCTGTTTATATCTTCAAAGAACCCAAGCTGTTTTTCTGCTTATAAGTTGCAAAATCAACTCTAACAGAGCACACAAGAATCATGGCTTTTGTATTCAACAGGGCCACTGAGGTACCGGATTTCCTGGCATATTTCACTTCTCGAACACAGCATAAGTACTCTTTGGCCACCTAGACTGCACCTCTGGAAAACATACAAGCTTAAACATTTCCTTCCCAAAGATGTGGTGGGGAAAAAAAACAAAAACATAAAAAACAAAACAAAACAAAACAAAACGCTGCTGAGCAATATGAGCAATATTCCTTTTTCAGGGAAAAACAATATCATCATTATATCACAATTATACAAGTTGTGATCATGATAAAGCTAATGTAAGATTATGGTTTTTCCTCATATAGTTTATATTCTCATAAAGGATTGGGGAAAATGTGAAGAGAGGATTATTTTATTCACTCAAGTATCCATTCACTGAACATAACTATCGAGCATGAGCTACGTGGCAGGTGCTATGCTGGGCTATGAGATGGTAACTTGAGAAACACAGACAGACGTGGTGCCTGTATTCCTAAAGCTTACATTTCAGTAGAACTATGAAAAGTGTCGCCATCATTTAACATATTACTTGTAATAAAATGTTTGTAAGATGCTTGAAGGAATTTTGAATAAAGAGAATGTTAATAACTTTTTCAGCATCTTAAATAATTAACGATATGAACTGTAAAACTCCTTTCCACCTAGCAGGGAATTTGTTGACATGCTGACATCCTTGTCAGTGCTGCACAATGCAGGTAAGACGATTTCTCATTGAAATGCTCAAAAACAAACAAACAAACAAAAAACAAAAACAAAAACAAAACCAAAGAAACCTCTCACTCTTTCCCTTTGTTTTTAATTGGAACTTTCAGTGACCTTTTGAATGCATGCCATAATTGTTGACCTACTTCCCAACACAGCTTCAGATATGACTATTTACTCAGAGGTTTAAGAAACAAAATCTTTGGATAGGCTTTATTTAGTCTGGTCAGATAGGCATCATCGAAGGGCAATAATCAACGGCCATTAAGAATATGTACCAAGGGGATCCCTGGGTGGCTCAGCGGTTTAGTGCCTGCCCCTTTGGCCCAGGGCATGATCCTGGAGTCCTAGGATCGAGTCCCACATCAGGCTCCCTGCATGGAGCCTGCTTCTCCCTCTGCCTGTGTCTTTGCCTCTCTCTATGTGTCTCTCATGAATAAATAAATAAAATATTTTTTTAAAAAAAGAATATGTACCAAAACCAGCCTCCAACTTGCAGGGATACACAGTTCAACACATACAAGGACAATAGGTCATTAAGGTTAATAGTGAGATCTTAGGGTCAGAGGCTTAGTCATTTACAAGATGTCTGACTTTGGCCAACATTCTTCAATGTTCTGGGGTTTACTCACATTACCTATAAGAGTAATAATTGTATCTAATTAGATGTTCTCATATGATGAGCCAGGTAAAGAACATAAAAAAGAATCTTGCATATTAATTGTCTAACACATTTTAGCAATTATTATTAACATTTTTATTACAAATTCATGTAAAAGCTCATCTAAACAAAGGAAACACCATCCTAAGTATTTTATTTTCCTCTATTTCTCCCAAAGCTGTGCTGTTAAATCCTCTATATTTAGTCTGTTTTCTGTTTTATTTTTCTTTCAAATCCCTTATTATTTCCTTCAGATATTGCCAAAAGGAATGACTGGCAGTCCTTATGAAGGCAGTCTAAAAATCCTACGGGATCTAAAACAAACTCAAGCTTTCAAGAATTTTCCATATTGCAAATTCATGATGGGGAAGGGATTATTCAGTATACTTTGGTAGCCATTAATATTTTATCATTGCCAACATGTAATGCTTAATTATAAGCAATGTTTCCAATGATGGTAAGAGGTGTTTTGACCAGTAATCTTTTTTCAGTAATTTTCATTCCAAGAAAGGCAGCAATACTAGAACTTCTTCTCAAGGAACTCTTCATTACCAATTGTATACAATACTCCCTAATATATCTCCATTTGCTTGAAATCATATGTGTTTGCACCTATAATATTGATATAATCTACTTAACCTGCCAAAAAAAAAATGGTATTTGGACAATTAATGGATGTGCATCTCACATTTATTAAATAATGCAGTATTTAAAATAGCCTATTTAATAATAAAAAGAAGACGACAATTTAAGAATAGTTATCTTCCTCAAAATTCAATTGCATTATGAGGCAAGTAATTTTAAGTGGAAAAGTCATTTTTTAAAGAAGAACAGAATAGGTACACTATTTAATGCAGACGCAGCATTTAGACACATCAGAGAACCAGATTCATGAAAACTTTGTCATGACCGTGTTTATAGTTTTTGTAGTAATACCATGTTTTTCTATCAGTTTGTATTAAACTCCTTATTATTTACTTTCTTTTTTTTAATTTTTATTTATTTATGATAGTCACAGAGAGAGAGAGAGAGAGAGAGGCAGAGACACAGGCAGAGGGAGAAGCAGGCTCCATGCACCGGGAGCCTGATGTGGGATTTGTTCCCGGGTCTCCAGGATCGCGCCCTGGGCCAAAGGCAGGCGCCAAACCGCTGCGCCACCCAGGGATCCCTAAACTCCTTATTATTTAAATACTCTAATCCTTCTCTTTGGACACGGTACAGAGCAACACCAAACAAGTGCTTAATTAAAAGTTCATCTCTCATTCTCATCACTGAATCCTGAGTCCTGGGTTTCCATCTCCCGACCTGGTCACTGTCACTCATTCCCACTTCTTTCATTGCAAAGGTTTGGGGTTATCATCTGACTTCAAATGATGATAAACTCTTAGAACTTTAGAACATCCAGAAATCAACAATCCCTGGCCTCAACCCCCTGTTCTGACAGAGGAGAAATACGTGTCCTAGAAATGTGTTAAAGGATCTGCCCAGGCTTTTCCTTGTAGATCTACTCAGTGACTTCTTACACTTGGATGTGATCATTTTGATATCAGTAAGAGGGATTTAAGGATAGGAACACACACGCAGTGAACTTGGATTCCAGAGCTTATTTGGTTTCTTATTATTTTTCTGGCCTTGGGGAAATAGCCTATTGCTTTGCTCAGCCTGCTTAAGAGATTTATATTGATAGGAAGGATCAAAATAGAAAAAAAAAAAAAATGAGGATACCCTGCAGTGTTAAGAGGGAAGAAAATAAATTTAAAAAAAGAAAGAAAGAAAGAAAGAAAGAAAGAAAGAAAGAAAGAAAGAAAGAAAGAAAGAAAAGAAAGTCACTGGAGAAATGAACAGTGGGGGCAGCCTGGGTGGCTCAGCGGTTTAGTGCCACCTTCGGCCCAGGGCGTGATCCTGGAGCCCCGGAATGGAGTCCCGCATCGGGCTCCCTGTGTGGGGCCTGCTTCTCCCTCTGCCTGTGTCTCTGCCTCTCTCTCTGTCTCTGTGTCTCTCATGAATAAATAGATAAAATCTTTAAAAAAGAAAAAAAAAAGAAGTGAACAGTGGCTTTATCTGAAAAACAAGTTGAGCTTAAGAAATATATTGAGAAAACATCACAGTATCCAAGATAAAGTTCTTACTGTTTCACCAGAAATAACATTTAGTTTGTTTAATGATAATAATTTCACAAATATCAGAAAATAGCACAATTCCTTTAATGTCAAAATCAGCAGTGACGATGGGATGATTTGCTTTAATAGAAAGAGATAAGTGTTCTCAGACTAGTTGCAACTGATAAACAATACATCTCCTGTGCCGTAGTGAAGATTGAAGTTGAATATTTTAGGGAGGGGCCGAATATACATTTTGACCTTGTTTAAATGTAAACTACCAAGTTGGTGAGAGATAGAAAGAGCCTCATTTCTAATGGTACATGATGAGAATCTAACATTTCCAACATCACTCACCAAAGGGCATTATAAACCTATTAAAAGTGGCTGACAGTTCCAAACCTTTCTAAGCCATGTAAACTACAGGAGAAAAAAGGGGGAAAAAAAAAGTACTTCCAACATGATTTTTTATTCAAGCTTTCACACTTGACTGCCAGCCTAATTAGGTCCTACTATAGAAGTTCATCTGATAGATATCCCAGTACAAAGCAGTGTTCTGAAGGTCTAGAAGGGGTGGGAGCCTCAATTTCATAGCATTTTATTTTCAATTCCTCTGGTATAAAAGCGTGCTAACCCTGCACTGACAGAAGTAGAACTACATCAAGACAGTGCATGAGAAGGATTCAAATAAACCCTCTGACAGGAGAAATCACCGTCTGGTTCAAAGTGTTTGTGGAAGGCATTTGACTTCAACATTAACATAAGGCAAGGGACAAAACAGTCTGCGTCAAGACAGAGACATCTGCAATCGTGTGATTAACAGAAACTACGTTATAAACACTCAAAGTGCTCAGGCCTCGCAGGAAGAGCCAGAAGGCTCCATTCCATTGGATCTGTGGTGTATGCACTTAAATTTTGATTGTTTTATTAGCTGTTTGATCAATGAACAGGTTTCTAATCATTCCTGGCCTTAATTTCTTTATGTGCACAGAACACATGATAAGGGTAAAACGGCTCAGAGTCAATGAGGGCTCGACGGGAAAACACACGCTAAGTCCTTGGCAAAGAGCTGGTGCTCAGTACAGGTTCATTGTTGTGATGAAGGTGTATAACCATTTGGACAAGAGGATGAACCACTGTTTCTACTCAAAAGTTCTTTGTGGATTTCTCTAGATGGATGGGTAGATGGATGGATGGATGGATGGATAGATGGATGGATAGATGGATGGATGAATGGATGGGTTGAGTCTTTCTTGTTCTTGTAAAGAGGGGAGAAATATGTAGTATGACCAGTGAAGGGGGAAATTAAGCTTCTAGTGGTAGAGGAGTGCTCCTTCAGTTGAATGGAGATGTATGCAAGAGGAAGGAAGACCGTTGCCCAACCAGGGCGCTCTTGGAGGCCAACCACTGGATTCAGGATCTGCTGGACCTGGGAGTGGGCTGACCCAAAAGCAACCCCTGCTGTTTGGGAACGAAAGTACACGAGCTTCCTGCGTGGTCACCTGCTTACCACCAGTGCACACTTTGATAGAACATATTGTGTTGTCTTTTCCTTACGTGACAAGAAGGTGGCTCAGAATTAAATATGTAGGCTGGTAAATACAGAGTTCGTTTTAATCATGCCCCTGTGAAGAAAACTGTGTCTAACTCATTGGCTTTCAAAGCCCCCCGTGTTCATCTCTTTCTATTTGGCTAATCTGGTCTCATCCCACTCTCTGCCTACTTTATCATAATCTATTATAATCATTATAATTAATTTCCATCCCCCTCAATTCCATCATTGGCTCTTAACCATCACTTAGCCGTTGAAGTAGCTGCTGCTTCTTCAGGAGAAGAAATTTTTCCTGACTCCGCCATCTGACTTTCCCTCTCTGTCCACCCCAACGAGATTTTGCCTTATTTTCTTGTTTTTTTCCTTAATATGTGAAATGATCCTGATTATATAGGAACTTGTTTATTATGTTCCTTTGGGATGCTGACTGCATTATCCCCCTGGACTTGATCACAGTTGCTCAGTGAAGCTCAACTAATAAAGTGTTGAATGAAGGGATAAATGAATCTTAAGGAAATGAGCAAAAGACACCTTGTTATTGGTTCTCCATCCTGTATCATCATCAGATGGAGGCTGCTGGGTCCAGCCACAGTCGCAGATCATAGTTTTCCTTCCTCTTCACCGTGTGGTCTCTCATTTTTGAGCTGTTTCTTTTCTTTAGTGATTATAATTCCCTTTCCATTATTTCTGTATTCTGCTATTCCGTGAAACTGTTAAGCATGAAAGAAAGAAAAGAAAGAGAAGAAAGGAAGGAAGGAAGGAAAGAAGGAAGGAAGGAAGGAAGGAAGGAAGGAAGGAAGGAAGGAAGGAAGGAAGGAGAGAGACAAAGAAAGAGGGAAGGAAAGGAAGAGAAGAGGAGAGGGGAGGGGAAGGGAAGGGAGGGGAGGAGACGAGAGGAGAGGAGAGGAAAGAAGAGAAGAAAAACCACCGCCCAAAACTGATATTTTTGTTCTTATATCACTACTACTTGGGACAAATCTGAATTGTGTCATTATTCGTGTTCCCATTTTCAAGTTACTAATGAGGCTGAGCAATTTTTCTTACGTGTGCCAGGAATTGTTTTCACCAAGTGCTGATCTGAGCCCTGATGGTCCCACATTCCCCCAACAGCATGCCTTGCAAGCAGCTGCAGGACCCCTGCTGAAGTCATCTGGCGAGGGCTGTGGACAGGCTCAGCCCTTTCTCTTGCCAACCACTCCCCCCCCCCCCCAAATGTAGAGTCGCAGCCTTCTCCCCCACTCTCCCCTGCAAGCACAGACTAGGGGCCTTCCCCAACATCCTTAGACTACCTGAATAATCCCTTTTCCAATCTCCCCTGGAGAGACTCGGGCCAAGAGAACTACAACGGTATTCACCGAGTTATATTTATTTTCCCTTATCGTTTTTTTAAATCCTATTATTTTTATTCCATTTTTAAGTGATCTTTAACTTTTTAAACATGTTTTTGTATGTCATTGGATATAAATTGCCCTTTATCCTTTCACTATATTATCAAATTTTATTTTATTTTATTTTTTTAATTTATTTTATTTTATTTATTCATGATAGGCACACAGTGAGAGAGAGAGAGAGAGAGGTAGAGACATAGGCAGAGGGAGAAGCAGGCTCCATGCACCGGGAGCCCGATGTGGGATTCGATCCCGGGTCTCCAGGATCGCGCCCTGGGCCAAAGGCAGGGGCCAAACCTCTGTGCCACCCAGGGATCCCTATATTATCAAATTTTAAATGTTTTGTTGTTGTTGTTGTTGTTGTTGTTGTTGACTTGGATCTTAGATCTCTTTTATCTCAATTATACCTTTATTTTTTATCTTTTGTGCTCTATATGTTTTAATATGTAATTCATTCAAATGTGTTAATATTTATAAAAAGCATTTGGAAGACACCAGATATCTATAGATGGGTATCTCTATCTGTATATAGAGTAGCTGCATCTATATTCAAATGTGTGTGAGTGTAATTTTGCTTCTTTAACAATAATTTTCTTTTACCCTATTTTATTCTATTTAGTCTATTTTAAACTTCAACTGTCCATTTATCATTTCCTCTTCTTTGTTTTAATGTATCCCATCTAATATAGTCCAACATAAGCATACAAACAAAACTCAAATTAATATTCTTGCACACCTAATAAATATTTGCATGTCCTCATGTAGTGTACATATATACATTCCAGACAAATTCTTATAAATTTTATCTTATTGTGGAGGTCTTAAAATGAAGAGTTTGCTTCTCATGCTTCCTGTAGACTGTACTGTTTGATAAACATATCCTAGAAAGGTCACCGGTGGGGAAGCTTTCATTTTGGGAATCATGAAATTAAAATTCTTCGTGCACCTTATTGGATGAATTCAACTTCACAAAATCCTGGGTCTTATGCAACTTTATGATTTTTTTCCTCTGGTGATATACAAGATTAGTTTTCTGATAAATGTTTGATTCCTAGAAGAGCTGTCTGTGGGAACATTTGAGTTGGGGGATATGAATTAAATACCGAATCTGGTACTTGAATCACATAATCCCTCAGAGTATCCAGGGGGTGGTTAAAATCTGCCCTGTGAGATCATGTGCCAAGGCTAGAGCCAATTCCAGTGATTTCTGTGGCTGCCGCTACAGAACCGTCACTGGAGTATAGGAATGAAGTCTCCACTGTTTTTACCGAAAGTTAAAAGGCTTTTAACAGTTCATATGTGGGGAGTCCTGAACACAGCAGCTGGAGGCAGCCTGGCCAATTGATAACAGGAGATAGCAATTTGGAAATCTTCCTACTTCCCCCTGTAATTGTGAAGAGAGACACAATATACTGCCTCTTCTAATCTATGTATTGTACCTCCACTGTAAGACCAAAAGTTCTTCAAAAACGATATTTACACATTGTTTTTATCTGCCCCTGAACTAATTCTATGCATAAAATATCACAGGTGCTCAATTACCACCTGTGAATGAGTGAATGAATCATAATATACTATTATTTGAGATGGAAGTCACTGGAGTTGCCTAACTGTACTAAGTGAGGTATATTTGAGGAAGGAATGAATTTCAGGTACTATAGATGATTCAGTTAAAATAGAAATATTCAAAGTTACACAGAAGGTTGAGGTGAAGGTCTGTCTCTGTTCAGCTGTATGAGGGTCTTGGGATTGCTACCGTAACCTGCTTACGACTCAAATCTCCTTGCTTGTAATTCTAATAGTACTGACACTAATCTATAGTTAAGAGGGCTGTAATGATGATTAAGAAGATAATGCGTGTAAAATGCTGAGCTATTCACACAAACGTTGGGCACACAGTAAGCACCTAATAAATGTTATTTAATGTTTTGGTTGCATATAAATTTAAGGTAATTTTGTATTTTCAAACAATGCCTATAATAAAAGCTAAAATGATAGAAAAATAATATTCATCATGAAACTATTGCTCAAATTTCATTCCACGAAGCAAATGCTTTTTGAATTTAGTGGCATGCAATAAAGTGAAAAGAAATTAGGTAAATTAGCACGATTCATTCCTTTATTCCATATTTCCAGCTTTTAACTCTATTGCACGTTGTATCGCCACAGAGTTTAATGTAATAATAAAAATAATAGAATACGCATAAAGTGACACATTAATAGTCCTATCTGATGACTAAAGATAGCGAGCTTTTTGGAAATTTCCTTTTCAATTTTCTCCACCATTACTGCATTACACAGTCCCAGTTAATCAATCTGCACGAGGAGAGGTAACACGAGCGCTGGCGTGTATGAATCATTACTCTGCTTAAGGTGCATGCAAGTGTTTATTGACATCATTACTCAAAGAGCATTTTTCCTATACTGACTAGGTTCATCATGTTAGAAAGGCCTTAGATTTGAAATCTGAAGGCCCACCCTCATTCCTGCACAATTACTATCTGCATAGTAAGGCAATGCCTTTGTTTTCACATCTGTCAGATAAGATGCAAATCAGAGTTCAGGTTCCTATGCAAAGTCAAGTGAGGAAATGCTGTAGAAGGCCAATTGCTAGTCACATATTCATTATTTGCATGCAAACATACATACAAGATGGGTTATAAAAATCTAGAAAATATGGGTAACCCATACTTCTCTGGATTCCACACTTAATTGCATAGAAACACTAGTAAAAAATAAATGGGTGTAATGAACAGATTCGACAAGAAAAAGGGGAAAATAGAGGAAATAGAATAATAATAGAACTATGGGCTAAAAATTGTTTTCAAAAACAAGATTTTTGGAAACCAAGTGCATTCTTATGGACTAAGAATATTTCATAGCTTCATTTAATAAAAATAACAATAGCTGGTATTGTAGACACCATAGTAAAAGAGGAATGTGCACAATCTAATTTATCCTCAGCCCAATCCAATGAAACATACAGTATCATGAACCCCCAAATCATGAGCCTGTATGAAGCTTGTAATACCAAAGGTTCAGAAGGTTTATTTAAAGTGCCCAAGGGGCTCCTGGGTGGCTCAGTGGTTGAACATTTATTTGCCTTTGGCTCAGGTCATGATCTCAGGGTCTTGGGATCGAGTCCCACATCGGGTTCCCCACAGGGAGCCTGCCTCTCCCTCTGCCTGTGTCTCTGCCTTTCTCTGTGTGTCTCTCAGGAACAAATCAATAAAATCTTTAAAAACAAAAATAAAGTGCCCGAGAGCACACTTAAATTTTCGGTATAGAAGCTGGGATGCATGACTACAAAATCTATGCTTTTCACTACTATGATTTCCCATACCAGTGTTAAGTGAAAAGGCCTACCATCTCAGGCCATCCTAACAACTTCCCGAACAATACTTCCTATAACTCAGTCAGAAGATGATGGTGTGTTATAACCATAGTCCTTTTTGAGCCAGTGAGCTCATTATGCTGGACAGCAGCATACTAAGGCTGGACATCCCTAATTACCGAGGCTGGATATCCCTAATTCTCCTGCCCCTTCCTTTCTCATTCCAATTCTGAAGCAACATCTCTGCCACTTGTCATGTTGGGAGTAAGAATGTAATTTCATAAGAACATTGAGACGTCTACCCAATAGAATCTTGGTGTGCCATTGTTTCCCTCGTACTGGTTCTAAGGCACCAGAGAGAAAATTGTTTTTGTTTTTTTGTTTTTTTTTTTTTTTGTTTTTTTCTGTAAACTGTGTGTGTTCCTTTTGAAGAAGGCATATTTCTTGTATTACAAAAATTAATTGGCAGGTTTACTGAAAAGCAGAACCAACAGATGTGTGTAAACATTATAAATCACATTAAAAGTGTTCAAATCAACCTGTTTATTTCATTTTATAACATTACAAGTCAAGCTCCCCATAAAGCTGTCCAAATTATTTCTACATTCACACATACTTCATAATCCGACATTCGAACAGCAACAGCCATCGCTTCTGGGACTTCAAAGATATTAAAAGGTAAACAACTGATAAAAAAATATGCTATTTTTCACAAAAGGCTGTTGGCTTGAATATTTCATGTTTGTCGGAACAAGTCAGGATATGAAATAGTCTAAGTTTCATGCATTTTAGATGATGCAGTCCAGAATCAAGTGATGCAGCATGTGATCACGCCATGTGCAAATAATGGTCCCTATCTCACCAAGTTGTACGATTCAAGTAGAAGGGCACATCGAGAAGGCCCTGAGAAAACCCTAGGCCCCATAAACATATACAGTTGGGATATTATCATAGAAAGACTCTTGGAAGCAAGGACTCCAACCAAGACTCTTTTTGACTCTTTCCAAGCATTACACACAAGGAATCCTGTAGGAATTATTTTTAAAAATTATTTAGATGATTGTATTTATTCTTCAAAAGAACTTAATGCATTTATATTCCTTTCTACAGAGTTAATAGATTCCTCATATTCTGCAGACAAAGGCATTGTCTGCGTCCACTTTTCAGCCATGATAGTGATGCACAGATAACCATGTTTGGAAGAACATGAACCTGAAAAATCACTCACATGCACTCAAACACACGCACACCTATAATCTCTGTTGTGGAGCTCAGAAAAAAATCAGGGTCAGTGTCATTGGTTTAGTAAGAGCTTCGTTTCTAGGTGTCTGTTTTCTAAAAAAAAATAGTCTTTTCCACCGGGTGGATATCTAGTATTAAAAAAATAAACCCTAATGCTATTAGAGACATAGTTTTCTCCAAAAGATCCTATGATCCAAAAGATGAGATGTCGAAAGCAAATCTATTGTAATGCAGCAATGAGTTTTCATTTACTTCTGATTCCCTTCATCAACAAAGCTTTATGATAATTTTCGTAGTACCAATTTATACTCACGAAGCAAAGGAAAAAGCAGGTTTAGGTGTGAGTGAAAATAACAAAGGTGCTAAGCCATTCTCCTATGACACATCAAAGACACGACGGTTATTTCTGGGTGACTGTTTAACAGTCTCGGGAATCATTTTTATAGTAATCGGAAGTTTTACAAATATGCCAAGGACATGCATCTTCCTTTAGCTCCGTCCTATCCCTGCAGACCAGCAGCAAAGCATCTGGATGAAAGTGCAAATAACCAGCCAGCTAACTGGAAGGAGTGTCCACTGGAAGCCCGACAGCAGCAAACAGATCATAGATACAATTGTGTGACATTAAATAATCATAATTCTAATGTCTAAGTCAAATCATGTCACTCTGCTGGTTTCTTTCTGTATTTTTTTTTAAGATTCTATTTATTTATTTGACAGAGAGGGAGCAGGAGCAGGGGGGAGCAGGAGAGGGAGGGGGACAAGGAGGCTCCTGCTAAGCAGTGAGCCCAACGTGGGGCTGGATCCCAGGACCTTGAAATCATGACCTGAGCGGAAATCAAGAGTCAGACAGTACACCAACCGAACCATCCAGGCACTCCACAATTCCTGGCTGTATTTCAATATGTTTAAATTTGTCTCCTAGTTCTGAGCCGCCCTGCCCTTCACTGACCTGGTCTCTACCACCCAGCCTCTCCTCTTGCTCACTGGCAGGAGCCACAGGGCCTGGCCTGGCCCTCAAACGTGTTCTGCTCTTCCTCTGAGCAGAAGGGAGGATCATTCTCACCAACCTCAATCCCCTGCTGCCAGGTGGGTGAGGCTGGCCTCCCCAGACAGACCAGCCACTGGCTCAAGGCTAAGGGGCCTAGCGCTCTCCTACATGGTCGCACATCGAGGATTTTCCTTCCCTGCAAAGCCAGGAGGTATGCTGATGATGGGTCCTGTTGCTAAGTGTGGGCCAAAAGCATCCCACCCTCCTCACAGTGACTCCTGTCTAAGTCCTTTACGTGAATACAAATATATATATATATTTTTTAAATAATTTATTTATTTATGATAGTCACACAGAGAGAGAGAGAGAGAGGCAGAGACATAGGCAGAGGGAGAAGCAGGCTCCATGCACCGGGAGCCCGACATGGGACTCGATCCCGGGTCTCCAGGATCGCGCTCTGGGCCAAAGGCAGGCGCCAAACCGCTGCGCCACCCAGGGATCCCGAATACAAATATATTTTAATTATTCTTTCAAAAGAGAGAACTTTCTGGTTAGAGATTGCACTATACATAAACTTCATTAGCAGTGTTCTCTGTATCTTATTTTATAAATATTTTGATATCCTTCTTTTGATTTTCCTTTTTTTCTCAAAACCAAATTTCATTTATTTTTATATATTATCTGAGGTTTTGTTTGTAATTATTTATAAATTTATTTTTCATTTTATATTATATTTTGATAAATATTTTAAACATGGTGGATAAGAAGGTACAATCACATTGGAATAAAAAGCCGTGTGTGGATGGTTGGAATATACAACATGTTAAATGGCACATTTCCTATTGTCTTAGAATTTAAGGATAAATCTGAGGACAAATGATAAGTACCGATATCCAGAGAGATGCTAAACAAATGTATGTAGGACATATTAAAAGATAGGAAACTAGTTCAGCAACTACCATGCCATTCTGATCAAGTGAAGATGTTTGCAGTAAAACTCCTCATAGAGACTGGGTATATTAGTTTTCCATCATTGCCATAATAAGTTATTAGTATAGCAGCTTAAAATAAAAAAAAAAAAAACATTATTATCTTACAGTCCTGTAGGTTAGAAGTCTGGCACAGTTCTCACTGGGCTAAAATCAAGGTGTTAGAAAGGCTACATTCCTTCCTAGAGGCTCACAGAAATGTCCTTGCAGTTCTCAGGCTCTATAGGTCACCTGTGTCCCTGGTTCATGGCCTCCTCCTGCCTCCTTCAAAATCATCAAGAATAGATCAAGATCATTCTGTACCTCATCATCTCTTTCCTCTTCTCTGATGGCAGCCAGGAAAGGTTCTCCACTTTTAAGGACTCATGTGGGGTCCACCAGATAGATACTCCAGGATAAATTCCTCTTCTCAATGTCTTTATCTTTATTTATTTTTTTTAATTTTATTTATTTATTTATTTATTTATTTATTTATTTATTTATTTATGATAGTCAGAGAGAGAGAGAGAGGCAGAGACATAGGCAGAGGGAGAAGCAGGCTCCATGCACCGGGAGCCCGATGTGGGATTCGATCCCGGGTCTCCAGGATCGTGCCCTGGGCCAAAGGCAGGCGCCAAACCTCTGGCCACCCAGGGATCCCGTCTTTATCTTTAGTCACATCTACGAAAGTCCTGTTGGCCATGTCAGGTAATATAGTCAACATTTCTAGACATGAATGTCTTAAGGAGTCATCATTCTACCTTCCATACTGGGTGTGGTTTAAGAGCAGGAGATGGTTTTTCACATTCCAAGGTAACTCATTAATCTACATAGTCCATTTCATATTCTCACTGGAGTAAAAAGCATAAATTCTTAGGAAAATCAAAATTATGAACTTCATAGTTTCAGGCCAACATATGTTCATGCCTTTTGCTTGGAGAAAGCTAAAGTAGGGAAGGTTGACGTCAGAGCCTATAATAGCATGGAAAGGTAGAGATGGCTCCTGGGAAGATGCATTTCAATCTGTGAAAGTATAAGGATGTGTTTCCTTTGGCCTTTTGGATTCTGCAAATGTAGACAGATATCAAACACATTGCTAGGGGGTCTCCCTCAATGTGTTGTCTGCAGAAGTCAGGGCACTAATGTTCAAGTAGATCTGGGGACTCAATGCAAGAGGATGGGAAGTAGGGGCTATCACACAGATCAGCTGCCTAGTGAAGAATCCAGATGAAAAGCAGAACTGATGTGCCCAGAGAATATTCAAATAAACTCAATTGTGTGGCATGCAAGTATCAGCATACGGACACCTGCCTAGAAGAGCATCAGTAGCCACAGATCATCAGGACCTAGTTTCTCCTCCTTTCCTCCCATTCCTGTGCCAGAACATGGAGGTTCAAAAGCAAAACAGTAATGATTACAGACACACACACACACACACACACACACACACACACAGAAAGGAAAAAAAAAAGAAAAGTAGAAAAAGATCGTGATCACATTTCCACAACTGGCCTCTGGGCCACGGATGAGGAAGTGTAGGAAGAAGAGAATCAATAATAAATGCAGGATTGAACTTTTCAATAACATTGGATTGGATGTCGGAGTACCCAAAAGATAGCTTCTCCCTCTGCCTATGTCTCTGCCTCTATCTGTGTGTCTCTCATGAATAGCTAAATCTTTAAAAAAAATACCTGAAACTCTTCTTACAGCTGAAATTTTCCGAAGTCTATAGGATCTCCCATCCATATTGTCAAAGTATGCAGAAGAAAAATTGATCAGAGCAAGTTTGGAAGCAGTTTGGATAAAAAGTCTATCATTTTCCTATTTATATACACCACTGAATTCGGTTAGTTCATAATCTGGTTACCATTACATCAAACATAAATTAAAATCAGATCCTTCCAATCTTTCTGTAAAATTATTTACACAATTCAACGTATATCATATATGGCATATATGTACATATTAATGGATACGTGCGTGTCTGTGAATATCCATTCTTATATTATCTGTCAAGAAGTTTATTAGTTAGCTTTGTCTATTAGTACTCAGACATTCTTACATTATACGTAAAGCCATCAAATATGCAATCCATCAAAAGTGTAATTTTGAGGGGATGGGTTCAGTATGCTATTTTTTTCTTTATATTCTTAACAAAGAAGCTAGAAGATATTGCCCACAAGTGTTACTAAACATCATGAAGTTCTAATTTAATTTACTTGTCTAGGCTTATATCAGAGCTAAAACTCTCTGAGGAATAATTAGTCGAATGTCCTTAGTTCACTGTAATCACTGTTGTATTTTGACATATAATTTAACATGTTTTCGGATGAGAATACTTTCAAAAATTTATTTTTTAAATATCTGTACGATACATATGAAGATGTAGAGGACCGTGTCTAACGTAACTGACATTCAATTTCCTGACACCCTTAATGGAGGCAAGACTAGGTCACATTCAATTTAGAAAAAATAAATATATATTGCATAAGAAAAGCCTGATGTTTAGATAGTTGTAATATATCAATATCAGTTTCCTGATTTGCATAAGAATGTGCTTGTTCATAGGAAATACCCTCTAGAGTATCCTCGGGTGAAGGGACATACTGTGACTACTTCCCTAGTGCTTCAGAAACAAAAAAAGTTCTTTTTATTTTTGTAGCTAGTTTTAGGTCATTTACAAAATTAAAGATTTTTACCAACCAAAAGGAAAGTTATTTTCTCAAGGGGTTAAAACATTTCTTGGGGTCCCATATAATATACATGAGTAAATCATTTGAGTGCTAATCCCCATTAAAACATAGTCTTATGAAAAGAATGCAAATTATTCAGACGGTATGCATAAGATTTTAGAATTTATTTCTCTTCTCTGAGTTTTGGTGTCCCCCTTTATAAATTAGTAGAATATTCAATCATTTTTTCACATTAAAAAAATCATACACTCCTTTAACATCTTGAATCCATAAGCAAAGACAATTAGGATTTCGTGATCCCTGCCTTTAAAGTTACGTTGAGAGGAAAAAATGAATATATGGGCAAATAAAGGGATAGAAGTAGGAAATGTCATATGCTTGGCTGACAAGTCCGATGAGTTAGTCTGAGGTATACCAAGTCGTTAGGGGTTATTTTTAGTGAGAGGCAAGTAGAGATGGACAGGCACTGTTATGCAGAGTTTGGAGACCAGTCACAGGAAACTGGTTTAGTGGGGGAATGGCATTTTCATCCTGCTGGGGGTAGGTTGTTCGGATCAGTGCTGACACAGTAAGGCAGAGAGCAGTTAGAGTCTGGTATGGTAAGCAGGTATTGGGGAGACAAAAGCAGATGGTAATGGCTCTCAAAGGGAAAATAAAGGGAATGTTCAATCCTGCAATGGTGTAACTAGAAGATACTGATGATTATCCTGGAAACGTAAGCAAATCACAACTGGGTATTGGAAGCCTCAGGAATCAGAACACACAGTCTATCAGTCCAGAAATACTTTACAGTTGAAAAACATTTTTTTTTACAAAATCAAGGAATAATTTTACTTGCTGTGTCTAATTTTTAAAGTCTAATAAAGTACGTGAATTAATTAGAATGAATTTGGGAAATATATGTATATGGGTTATTTCGGCTCCCTGTAATGACACATTTCATTATTACACAAATATTAAATGATCTGACATTCACTGATACAACTGCCACAGAAACGTACATTTAAAAATGATTCTGTGCAGATGGGGAGACAGGAAGGAGATGGCCAATAATCAGAGTAATGTAAAATTGGAATTTATACACATATATGTATAAACATATATGCATACATGTGTGTATTTACATACCATTATATTATTTGCTTAGACCTTTAGAAGTCTATTTATAAGTGTTTCATATATAAAAACATGTACAACTTAAAGAATATACCCATAAATGTAGAATATATTGACCAAAAGAAGTCGAATGTTTTTTTATGTCCAATTTCTCAAAAGGGATCACTTTCCATTTAGAAGTCAACTCATTAACATTCATATCAATTTGAATTCTAAATATTTAGAACCCTAAAACAAGTATTTTTATGTTTGTGTGCAAACCTTGGAGGATTTATTCAGTTTGCATCTTGGAAAAATATACATTTTAGGGGAATTCAGAAGTTTTCAGTGGAAAAAAAAAGAGATTACTTTACTCTGATTTGATATTTTTGCTGGGGAAATTTGAATGAGATCAGGACTGAAATTTCAATTTTCTTCGAGTTGCTTTATGTTGTGCATTAAGCTCGCCCTTCACAACGCCAAAGACTATTTTATAAGACTGGAATGTTTAAGTATTAAACTATATTATTTTATAACTGGAATCAACAGAATGGAATCTTGAACGTAGTTCAAAAAATAATTTATGAAAGAGAAACAGATGCTGTCCTAAGAGAGTTAAAATCAACTTGTCATTTTATAATATTAACAACAAGCTTAATGACATTAATTGCCCTAATAAATAAAAGTAAAAGGGAGAAAACAATATTACCTCTTACTATTTGCCTGAAGTAACATTAACACATTGATTTTATCCAAGTGTCCATCAAAAGTTCCAATTAAAAGCAAAAGCAAAAATGCCATTATAAAGTGAAATCTGAAAGGAATCCCATGGCTCTGGAATCTTATTTTGCATTTCCCCAGGATGGAGATTTTTCATTCATATAAACAAATCTTATCCCTTATATATCACCAGAAGAATTGTATCATTCCAAATTGAATGGCATTTCACTTTCCTCACTGTTTTTTTTTTTTTTTAATGAAAATAATAGAACATTTAGAGGAAAACTTCAGAAAACAGATATTTTATTACAGCATGTGCAGAACAAAACTACATGCTGAGCTATGGTTGGTACCTCCATGGGGACGTCTTTAGCTCATCTGAGAACACCCCACACCTTTCCAAAAGGTCAATTCCCCTGAAAATACATTTCTTCAGAAAGATTATATTATCATCGCTGGTTATCTAACAATAATATCTTTGTTTACAATACAGCTCTGAAGGTAACCGTTCAAACTTTCAATAAACTCTCATCAATGGGGGAGAGGAAGGAAATCACACATTTAATAATTTGGGTCATTAATTTTATTAGAGGAAAAATTCTAAAGACACATTCATTAAACTACTGGCAAAAGCATAAGCATCGTTGAATATTTTTTTAATAAAAATAACAATTTCTGGAAGTAGGTTATGCAAGTCATGCTGACGTCTACAATAGTCTAAATAATTATTGGTTTAATTATTTGAAAAATATTTCCAATATGGAAAATAAATGTTATAGAAAGATGAGTCTTTCATTAGTTGCCATAGAAAAGTATCGAGCTTTGAAATTTTCTACCAGCTACTAGAGTCCAACTTAAAAAAAAAAAATACAAATACAATTATCACTTCAGCAAAGAGTGGAAGTTTGGGGAAAACTTCTCCAAAATAAAGTCATATATTTTCTGATTGCCATTTAACAACAACAACAACAAAAAGATGAGGTCTTATGTTCAACCCCACTTGTGATCCAGCAGAGAAGGCTAGGATCACAGCCCCCTCAGGTCTTGCTCCGGAGCTAAATTTGTATTGAAGGCCAGAGCCGAACAGTGTGGCTGTAGGTAGCAGCTTGCAGGGGCACATTTGAGGGACACAGATGCCCTTCACGAGAGGCAGGACATGAGAATGAGTCACGGTCAAGGAGAAGTCCTTGTGCAAGCACGCTAGCTCTTTGACCTTGCACACACACTTGTGCAAGCACGTATCAGCAGAAACACAATGTGGAAGTCACAGAGAGCAAAACATTTGGAGAATCTGAAGAAATACAGAGGTCCATATCGTCCACATTATTTTTACTGCATAGTGTATGCAAAAGTGCCATATTAGACTAATTTGGAAAACACTGCATTCTAAGCCCCTGTCACGGGCAGACATGAGCATATTCAAGGTGCTAAGACATCTATAGTGCACCGTTTTTAAGTCTCCCATTTCCCTTATTTTTTTCTAAACTACAGTCTAGATGCAAAACTACTGAACTACTGTTTTATATGGAAACACCTAATAGCATCTCACTGAACTGTTCTCCATGGAATAATGTCTGAGATCATCATCATAGACAGTATTTTCTTTATAAAGTATTGCATTAATTCTTTTGACTATAATTCTATCCACTTTTTATTATTCTTTCTCATCACTTGTAAATGCAATGGATAGTTTTTTTTTTAAAAAATGAAATGTTATTACAATACTCTTGATGAAGAGTCCTAGCAGGCCAGGATTTTGTAACAAAATTATTCAAAGCATGACTTTCAATTATAGTTCAGGTGGAAAAAACAGCTGACGAGTCTATGCTTTATTTACATGACTATCCTTAATTGCACTGAATATTGCAAAATCTCATTTGTCATGTACAATTCCAAAGAAACAATTTGGAGTCCCATTAAAATAAAAAGCAGAAAGGAAAAACCAACCAAGCAACCAAACACCACAACAAAGAAATAAACTATGAGAGTTTTTCATCCCACGTCGTGTGTTAATAACATCTGACATCATTTCCTATAGCGCTCCCATACCGAGAGTCTTGCACTGTACTTTTTAAAAATGCTAATGCTGTGGTAGGGGTCTAAAGTGAATTAATCCTTATGGGTAATTAGTTAAGCAGATTACACACTCGGTGGTGCGTGTCTTAAAGAGTTCAACTACAAAGGGTGCAATTGCTAAAACAAATATAACTTCATTTCAAATGACAGCTTCAAATGCTGAATTTCTTATTTCCCTACTTCTGTGCAAAGTAACTATAATTAAAAGACAAGGGGTAGTCCGGCTACTTGTTGCATTTGCTAGGCCGACTCATTGACTCACTCAGGATTTTTGTCCATTAATTTTACTACGTGTTTCCTGGGGATACTAAGCAACGCACGCAAAATTTATTCCTAAAATTCTTGTTTCACTTTCTCATTTACTACCTGATTTGGTTACCAGTCCTGTCATTGTGATTCAAGTCCTTGAAAAAGAGAAGAAAGCCTCAGAGGAGCCGAACTGCATCATGGCAATCTGGCTGACCCACTAGGGGGCAGTGTCAGAGCATGTCAGAGACAGTGCCAGGCCCAACACCACAGCTTCCTGGGTAGAAATTGAGTATTAATTTATGAGCACAATTTTATGTCACTCTACTTCTCTCCATCTTTCAGAGCATGAGATTTTATTAGGATTCATCATCGTACAGATAAATAAATTTTCTCTTTGTATATTATGTCTGGAAAAGCACAGATATTAAAATTTGAATGTATGTCACAAGTATAGAATAATTTTATCTTAATTTTCTTTGCATTAATATGAACGCCCAACGAAACAATGCAGACCAAAAAAGCCAAAATTGCCTTCCCTCCACAGAGATGTGCCCCTCACGTATGATCACAATGCCTTTAATCATCAAAAACAGCGCAGCTTCATAACCAGGGATGGTAAATTAACTCTTTGGGGTCTACAGCAACCCTATACAACTTTTTTTAAAGAAGAGTTTATAAACTCTTTTAAGAAGAGTCTATGAAAATTAACTTTCATAGAAACTGGAAGAAAACATGCTATCCTTTAGAGAATTATAATATTTTAATACCAGGAATCTCTCGGGCAAATCTAAATTCTAAAACCATCTATGGATGAAAAATTTCTATGTCATAATCAGACAGGCATTATGTCTGGACTAGTAGTCGTAGACTAAAAAATTTAAGAAAGTTATATTATCATTTTAATTACCTGCCTACTTCACCATAGAAGAAAATGGTTCAATATGGGCTTACGTGACTTAGGGAGGAATCAATGATAAAACACAGAATAGGATGAACCAATAAAAAAAATCTAACCCAAAGATTTATTGTATGGAATATGCTTATTGAGATATGCATATACATATCTATTGTCTATGCTTTGATAATATGATAAAATGAATAAACACAAAAAATAAGTCAAGAATCACATATTAAAATAACAACAACAAACCACACCCACAAGCTAGGTACTGGAAAAAAGCTTTCTCTTCTCCAATTCCCCAATGTGGATGTAGGAGATGTAACCCACTGATGACATATATGTCTTCATCTGACAGATAAATACACAGTTAAAAATGACAACAAACCATTCTTTGGATAAGAGATGCCATTAGTAAATATAATCTTACGGTTAGTTTGAGGGTAAACTGTGGCACCCAATAAAATCTTGCTGAACAAACTTTATTTTACATCTATGCAAATGTAAAAGTCATTGAGTCCATCATCTTCAAAATCAAAGGAATTGTGTGTGGTGTATGTTATAGTTAGGACAGTCAGATTCAGCAGATAAAAATATTACCTAAGATTTAAATTAAACTGGGCACCTCGTATTTTCTTTGGCGATCCCACTAGGTAGGATGTGTGAGAAATTACAGTTATGGATTATTTTCTTTCCTTTTATATTTTGCCTAATCATCAGATGGAAAGGTTTGTCAAGATGCCAGAAAACACTGACAAATAAAATTGGGTAGTATTGACAAGAGGGGAATAAGTATGTTTTATACTGCAGTTCATGGTACTGTTTTTTAATGGTGGCTTACTGATGCTGGCAGGCTTTAATCATTGCAATGTTTTAGCATCTGTGAGAGTCTGCATTGGTCGTTTTCCCAGTGCTAGAATCACGTGACTCTCTTTTTTTTTTTTTTTTTTTAATTCTTGGATTTGATGTTAAAATCCAATGAGGCTCAACTCATACCAGTGACAACCTGATAGAAATTTCCATCCAGATTGAATATCACTAGTGATAGAAAACCTCCATCACGTGGAGAAAGCCAGCTATTTTCCAGCACCTCTTGTACTTGGGAGGATTTTTGTAACTAAAATCAATGTTTCTGAATTCCAGTCATTGGTTTTAGTTTACCTCTTCCACTGTACACTTTTGTATTTGGAATTTACAGTTATAAAACATACTTTTTTTCTAATCCCTCACCTTTTCTGTCTAGTACTTAAATAAATATATATTTATATATATATTTTAGAATATGAGAATATATATTTAAATATATATTAGAATATTAGCAAACTTTTATTATCTGCTTAATTTATACAGGGAAATACAATGAAAACTGTAGTAACTAACAGCCCATATATCCTAAGTGGATGTTGGGGGTGAGTTTGCTAGTAGCATTCTCTCACAAGATAACACACATCTCATTACTATTTCCCTAAAGCAGCCATTAGGTGATCTAAGGGGTAAGTAAACTATCCGTTACTATTATGTCTCTTAGAAAGAAAAATTAAGTCAATGAACGTTGTGTAAAGTTTTATTATGTGCCAAATATATACCACCCAATAAAATGAACCACTAGACCAGTCTCTATCCATAGTCTAGAAATAGCATGTGCAAACACTACACATAAACATGTAAACCACATGTATTTTGATTTTAAAATAATTGCATAATTTACTTTGGTTTTGCTATATACCACCACTATGCTAGGTATTACATCCAATTTAATCTGAATAATAACACTATAAGGTGGGTGTTTTCTGGATCATTCTGCCTGAAATAGCTCAAGAGGTGAGTAAATGCCGAAAGTTACACAAATGGGACCCGGGGAGGCTGGGAGCCTGAGGTGGAGCCGTGGTGCACCACACTGGAGCCAGGCCAGCTCATGCTGAGATCAAGCCCTGCCACAGCCTCGGAGATTTCAGTGCCCTCCCCCCGAAGGAGGATTCTGTAGTGAGGAAAGATCGCATTCTATAAATTAATGGGTCATTAACAAAAGACATATTTCATGAGATACTCAATAATATGAAACCCAGAGCTCATGTAAGATTTCACCTTCCAGAAGAGATAGGAGGTATCATTTAAAAAAAGAAAGTATAGAAGGATGCGACCCAATCACATCTGAAATGTTTCCGTGGGATATTTCCTAAATAGGAAATAGGGGTTGTTGAACTCTTCATAGTTGAGACAAAGATGTTCTGTACTTTACAAACCAACCTTCAGCATCTATAGATAAATGGAATTCTTGGTAATAGGTATTCTTGCAATATGGCAGATATGATTCAAGTAATCAACATCATTACTCTCAGAGTAGAACAAGATGATAAGAAAAGATAGTACCAAGAAAAGAACAGAAGCATCACCCAGTCATTCACAACAAAGGACTTTACAGAGAGAAAGAACCAGAAGAAAAGCCATTTCATGTTTTTTTATTTATGGGTTATACTCATTCCATGTCTGTCTATTATTTAACATAATTGGATTGACTATGTACTAAGAATGGCTTGAGTGACTCACTTAAACCTCACAGAAAGTCAAGGAAGTCAGTATTATAATCCTCATTTCCAGAGGAAAAAACTGAGATACATAGTTTAAGCCTTTTGCTGGCGGCCATCTGCGATAAGCCATATAAATGGGGTTCAACCTCAAGATTTCTTAACAACTCTTTTATGCTGTCTGCCCCTGAGTAGAAGACTTGCCAAACAGCCATTCCTTAGCTGTGAAGTAAATCTATGTATGGTTTCCTCATATTCCAGATTTATGATCCTAAGACATACAATGTTTTGGACAATTGTAGGGATTTGGGGAAACACAAAGCAAAGTGGAGAAATTTGGCTTATCACAAGCAGACAACTACTACAGAAATCTGAATAAGTATGTCATAGGAGGACAATGAAGAATTTTAATTGTATAATATGTCTCATCCGTTGGTGGATAATTACTACAATTTATCTTAATCATCTGATACAGTATGTGTCAAAACGACGATAGGCACCCACTTTTGAAGGAGATATTGGCATATTTTGTTCATTGCTTTGCAATAGATAAGAATTAGAATACTTCCTACTTTTATCCCCTGGTAATATTAATTATGTGCAACAGAATCATGTCCTCAATATCTATAATATTTGTTTGCTTACAGTGAAAAATGTTGCCTTAGAGAAAAGTTGCTTTTCCATGTGATAAAGTGGAAAGCAAGAACAAGGAAAATAAACTTGACTGCTAAACGAAACAGATGATTATTACCTTTCTCATTATCAACTTTCTTCAGTTAGTCATAGCAGTGGATACATGCAAATCCCTTCAGGAGTAAATCCTAAATGGAACATAAACCAAATACCAAAGAGAATCATTTTCCCCAAATATTCTGGAATGACTTGCCCGGTAAAATTCACATCCTTCAATGTACGACCTTTATCAATGTTTGCTGTCCTTAATGACATACAATAGACAAGAAACACAGATTCAACATGATTTCCTAAACATTAATTTCCTACATACCTAAAAAATACTAAGAGCATGGACAAAGAAACTACAATGCTAGATACCGTACGTCATTAAGAGCTTTTATCTCACTGGGATCTATATGGCATATGCTTTTATTCAACATATGTTCTCAAATGAGAAAGTTTCATATGAAAGGATTCAGGCTACTTCCCAGTCGTGAGCCGCAGAGTCCTTGAACAACATTTCTATATGGTTCAAATAAAGTTAATAGAATTAAATGAACATTTCCTTTAAATGTCAAATACATATTCCAGGAATATTTAAACAATAGGTAAGGAGTGTCTATTCAAAGGTATAATTCCTACCTGTGATTTCTGTTCAATTATTGTCATATTCTTTGATCCACAGCTTGAAAGGTTCTACCCTTCTGTAAATGTAGTAGAAAAATCAAGATCTAGAATAAGGAATATTGGGCAAGGAAAGCAAAATTCAAGGCAACTCTTAAAAAAGAAACTACCTCCTTCCCCTTGCTGTATTATGTATCTTTGAAAGATACAGAAGTTTTAAAACTTCTCTTCAGTTTGAGAGTTTTAAAACTTATGCTCATCATCACTTCTATTTAATTTGTTTTCTTTACTTATGACTCAAATATTGGCATTAAAAATGTGCTGAGAGGTTGGTCATTTCTCTCAATCTTTGATATTTAATGGACATCACTTCTCTACAACCACACAAAAAAGGCAACAGGCTGGGATCCCTGGGTGGCTCAGCGGTTGAGCACCTGCCTTCCACCCAGGGCGTGATCCCCAGATCTGGGATCAAGTCCCACATCAGGCTCCTTGCATGGATCCTGCTTCTCCCTCTGCCTGTGTCTCTGCCTCTCTCTCTCTCTCTCTCTCTGTCTCTCATGAGTAAATAAATAAAATCTTTTTTAAAGAAAAAAGGTAACAGGCTACTGCAACTTCTGTCTTAGCCACCAAGATCAAGAGAGTAAAGAATGTGAATTGGTATATTTACTACTACCTTACAATACTTTCAATTCTGGAAATTAAACTTCGGCTCTTATTTATGAAATCTGATTTTGATTCCCAGAGTTTCTTTTGTTAAAAATATATATAAATGCAGTAACAGTTAAGTATGCATACATACACATGTACACATATGCACTCTCCATAGTTCTCTATTGGTTTTCACACTTTATTCCACAGACTACGAAATGCAGGATGATTTTAAATATTTACTAAATGTATATTCACCATCTTTGAAGTAGAACTACATTTTCCTTAGAGCCGTTTATATAGTTAGTTATATCTCCAGACTTTTCACTTTTAAGTAGCATTTATGTTTTTAGCATGTAAACACTATAAAATGATGCATAACTATTTTCATATATTCAATTTATTGATGACGTCTATTATTTGTGCTTATATTTTAAATTTTAGGATTTTATATTTTTAATATACTTTCATAGAGCCTGAACTTTTATGATGCTCATTGTATGACTTTACAGTATAAGTCATTTCAAAAGCACACTTAAATCTATGTATTTTTCTAATTTTTCTCAGTAGTTTAGATCGTCAATTCAATGATTGTTTTTTCCAAAATTTTTATTTTTTTCTTCATGCCAAAATTGAGATGTTTCTATTTTTAATCTTCTAATTTTAAAAGGAAAAAATATTCCTTGGATATTCATTTAAAATTATCTCTATCAAAACTATGAATATCTTAACTGTTGTCTTTGCATTCTAATTTTGTTCACTTATTTTAAAGACCCTTTATTTCAAGACTTCTTATATCAAAAGCCAGGCATTTATTTTCTCCTATAATAAATACTACTAAAAATTATGATGTTTTGTATCATGGGTAAAACATTCACATTTGCTTTTGCTGTAGGGTATTTTTAAAGGACCTATTATGAATAGTTAGTATTACTATGAATCTGCTATATTTCTTACTCAAGATAGATGGATTCTCTTCAGTCCATCTGTCTGTGTGGGAAAACTTAATTTAAGTTTTAAGCAGGAGTCATTTTTATTTTTCGAAGCTCATAACAAAATGCCCATTGCCTCCTAATGTTTTCTCTAGTATGGCTCTGCTAAACAGAATCGGGATCTCCTTCTGTTGTGTATTTATCTGCATATGTAACAGGAAATTTAATATTGGATAATGTGAAACAGTTTATCATTTTCTCCTTGAAATAAAATCAATCCATGAAATGACTTTTGTGTGTGTATGAAATGGACATTCTCAGGATATAAAACGAGGAAATCCCAGGAGTCCTGGCGAGTGCTGATTCACAAGAGCTGACTGATAAGTTGTCAGGAATTTTACAAGCTGGTTATTCAAACTTTGGTAACATGACACCAGCCATGGTAGAAGTGTCTGCACCATATATACTGATAAATGCTACAAGTCAGATCCAGCCCTCATTAATACGTCTACGCACAAAGCAAGTAAGGCATTTGCTGTCAGATAAAATTAAACTACAAGGAAACTACAGACATAATCAAATAAAAAGAACTGCAGATATAATTAAATGTTCAGACATGAACATACACTCCATAAATGTTTTTAAAAAGACTTCTCAACTAAACTGAAATTGTCCAAAGTCCAACTTAAACATACCAATTCTCTCCCCAAAAAGAAAACATTCCAGAGTTTTATCCCATTAATAAGTCTATCTCCAAGACTCGTATTTATTTGTGAGTTCCTTTGATGAGTAGCCTCATCATGGTTAACTGATCAATCTAATTGACCCCAACAAACGATAAGGGGAAAACAGAAAATGTTAGTATATTTGGTACAATAGAATAATCTCTAGTCCATAAGATAGACTGACTCCTTTTAAACATAGGAAGGGCCTACTCTCTGCCTTTGCAATAAATGTTATTAGTTTCATTAGCTCCAGTGTGAACCCTAGGAAGATATCCTTTATCAGTTCTATTCCACAGTCATCTCTTAGTGGTGCCTCCAAAAGGATTTTCACTTAGAGGCTGTAGCCTATTGGCAGCATGATTTCTCCTCATATGAATTTAAAGGCTCAGAGATCACCATGATAGTTGATTAAATAGGGCTAATTACCAGTGTTGGTTTCTCCAAGAGTCAAGGGTCAAGCTTCAGTCTACTCATGGCTGATTAGATAAAAGTGAAGCCATGGGTTGAAAGACAGATTGAAACATTGATAATAGGCTTATCAGGACATTTGTTAGATCATACATGAGACGGTTTTACATTATTTAAGTAAAGCCAGATCAACTATGGATTTTTACCACAAATACCCATGGGGTAGAAAAAGCTAATATTTCACAGTAATATGAAAAACATGAATTTGCTTTCTGATGATAGTCTTCCTGTTTGTTCAGTAAATGGCACATCCTTCTAGGTAAATTATCTAAGATCAAGACCATAAACACACATATGCTCATTTTGGCATTATTTACATTCAAGTAACAATATTTAAATGTAATCACTGGTTACGGATTTATTAAATCTTCTAAGTACTCTCATAATTTTCTAGCTAAATAGGTAATCATAAAGACTGTGGCAAATAGAACAAATAAGGTAAAACATGCAATAAAAAAGCAGGACACAAGTCAGTAAGCAGGGTATAATTATAAAATACGTGTAGAGATATGGTGTCACAATTAGGTGTGAATTTTTTTTTCTTTTAAAAATATGCTTTACTCTTATACATAGCATTTTTTTTTTTTGGAAAATAACCCAAGAGTCAAATTTTATAACCTATACCTAAAGTTTAATTTTCAGTAGTTTTAAAATCAATATACCAATAAATGTAAAGCATTTTAGTTGGCTAAGTTTTCTATTGAAATAACAATTAAAAATGAAAAAAAAAAAGAAACAACTAATTTTAGGTAATGAGCAATCCATAGGTACAGGACTAAAATATTACTTCGTTTCACATTCCAATGAAAAGAATTTAGTCACATTGTCATACATATGTTCAGGGAAGGTCTGGAAATACTGCAATGTGCCAGCTACAATTGCATTATTAGGAAAAGATGAGGGAATGAATTTTTGAGGATAGACAGCAGCCCCTATATGATAATGCCCACAAGTCCCCATGAAAGCAGCAGAATCCTTGAGGTGAACAGACTATGATGGCTGGCATGTTAATCAATAACCAACAAAGACCAATAACCAATGGCTGGACATCTGAAACTTTGGAGCTAATACTCCAGAATCCTCACTCAATACCATGTGGAGTGAGTGAGGCTTAATTATCCATGAACTCAAGATCATAGTGAGCTCCACTCAGATAGAATTAAATTTTTAAAACATGTGTTATTCACCAAATACCCATGCTTATGGGCTGAGATTCATAGGTACTTCATAGAGTTTATCAGAGAATTTGTAAATTGGACAAGTAGTTTTATCCTCACAAAACTTGTTTTGCAGATTTATTGGTTGTTTAAACATTTGCCTATTAATAGCTTATAATCTTAATTTCTTCACGGGACCCAGTTGAACCCAGTTAACCATATCTTATTACCTTGAACTGATTCCTATGTAATTATAATATATGACCAAGTGATTATGATTGGAAATGTCATAAGTGATTATGATTGGGAATATTTCACGTTATTTTTTCAACTTCTTTGCTTGAACATCTACAGAGATGTTTTTATTCATATCAGGTAACAGACAGAAGGAAGATCAGTATTTACAAAAGTATCTCACTGGAATGAATGGAAAGCTAATCATCCCTCCCTCATTCTACTACAAATTAATCCCACTCTACTTGAAACAATGAGAAGTTATAAGGTCTATGAAGAAAGTCTTAAAACACTTCTCACACCTTCCCTTTTCTTCAGCTTTCTGGGTTAAATCTATTGTTCACAAGAGTAGAATTCTTAGTTACCTCCCATCTTCAACCCATTTAGTAATAAACACATTCAGGGAAATATTATTTCCAAGAATGCATTCATAAAAGTAAAACAAAAGAATAGCAACAGTTAGTGTTTTATTTATTTTCAACATTTATTTTACTTTCTTTTCTAATTTTACAAGTTTACATACTTAGTATAAAGAACGGAAATTTCACCAAAACCAAATAAGCAGGGGAAAAAAATAAGCATTTTCAAGTCATTGATCAAGAGATAAGCACTGTAAACATTTCAAGTAATTCACACATTTAAGCAATGTGTATAGGCATACATATTTTATTCCATATATTAATTGTACAATAGCGATCACTGCTTTTTCACGAACGTTACTACATAAATTTTCTGTTATTAAATATTTTAAATAAAAAATAGACTGACTGATTGTACATTACATTGCAAGATATATCTAAACATTACTTAATTCCTTAAGGAACCAGGAGGATCTAGAGGATAAGGAATTTGTTTTCTTCTGTCCTGGCTCTACCTCCATCCGTAATTGTTAATTTCAATTTCTAATGGTACAGAAATCACAATAGTCATATAGGGACCACTTCCTAGGGATTTGTGATGCTTTAATGAGATATTCAGTGTATACTGGAACAGTGGCACATGGTGAGCACTGAAAAAATGGCTGCTATTATTATTAAGAACCAACAGAAAATAGCCGCACTGCAGCAGCGCATGTGCTGGTAGGGAGGGCTGGTTGCATGACTGCATGTTTGCTCCATTTATGTCCCATCAAATTGGTTGTAAGGCCTTCAGGCCTGCTTGCAACCAGTTCTAATTCTATCACAATTAGATTAATCTATTTTTCCAGACTTGGTGTGGGCAGGTTAATTAGTCTTCTGTGAGGTCTAGAATATTTCTATCAATACACCTTTCATTAAATAAGAAAACTTAAAAGAGTTTCTGTCCCTTCAATGCAAAAACAGCCTAAACAAAATATAATCCTCACCTAAAGAGTTTAGTAAGGATTTGGTGTCACTCATTTGAAGAAAATTCACGCCCTTATTAGCTCCACGGATTGAAAATGAATTAGAAAAGAAAATGAACTGCATGTAGAGAATACACAAGTTATTGTTAGAAATTCCGCTCCGCTAATTGTGAGCCAGCAGGTGCGGGCTTCTTATTTAATTAATGCAACCCACTCCATACTGTCTTGATCTCACAAAATATAGTTTCCTTTCCTTATGGCAATTAGATCATGAATTTAAACGGGCTCAACGTTTTTTTTTTTTTTAATCTTAAATGTGGTAATAACACTAATGTCAAACACAGTCTTTTCATTACTAAAACGTTTCATGAAGTAAAAATCTCTTGTTTCTAAGAAGCAACACTGGAAATTTCACTTGTTCTGCTGGAATAAGAAAATAGTCGTGTACATCAGCGATTTTTTTTTTCTTCACTGGCAATTTTTTTTTTTTTTACTTCATTAGCAATTTTTCCTTCAAGTATGTGTCTGAAGACCCAGGAAAGTAGCATGGATGGCTTAATAGCTTATTAAAGCAATCTGAAAGTCTTCTTAAAATGAAAATAGGAATTAGATATTTTTTGTTAGTCTAGTGGAAAAAGTATATTTTAACCCTATAACTTTTTAAATAAAGACAGGCTTTTATTCTTATTAACACCAATGAGCAAAATAAATTCTTCTTCTCAATTTAGCACAAGTAAAGCTGACTTTAGCATAAGCAAGCTGATTTCAGGGCGAAAGCCAGGCTACTGATTAATTGGTATTTCATCATTATATGAAATCTTCATTTCAGTTATCTTTTGCTATTTTATATTTAATTCATTTCGGAGTCCGGGAATATTATCTGAAACTCGTTCTTCCTCACATTGCTGTTTCACTGTTCCCTGTGTTTCACATCATGTTCATCCTGCATTTAATAAGGTCTGCAAGAGGCTCAGTTGGTGAGGCATCTGCCTTCAGCTCAGGTCATGATCTTCGGGTCCCGGGATTGAATCCTGCATCAGGCTCCCTGCTCAGCGAGGAGTGTGCTTCTCCCTCTCTCTCTGCCCGTTCTTTATTTCAGAGAGATATTGAGCGAAAGAAGTAAATAAAATCTTTAAAAAACAAATAATACAGTCTGCAAATAGTCATCCAGTACTCAGTAATGCACATTTATTTTTATTAACTTTTTATTTTATTTATTTATTTTATTTTTTATTTTTTTTATTTATTTATGATAGTCACAGAGAGAGAGAGAGAGGCAGAGACACAGGCGGAGGGAGAAGCAGGCTCCATGCACCGGGAGCCCGATGTGGGATTCGATCCCGGGTCTCCGGGATCGCGCCCTGGGCCAAATGCAGGCGCCAAACCGCTGCGCCACCCAGGGATCCCAACTTTTTATTTTAAAGCACTTTTAGATATATAGAAGAGCGCAAAGATAGTACAGAGGTTGACTATATTACCAACACTCTGTTTATCCAACTAGTGACAGCCCATATTAGTATCGTGAATTTGTCCCAGTGAGTGAACTAGTACTGCCGTTATAATACTAACTAAAGTCCATGCTTGATGTGGATTTCCTATTCTTCTGGAACACCCCCTTTCTGCTCCTGGATCACATTCAGGATGCTATGTTATTACATCGATCATCGCTTCTCTTTAAGTTCCTCTTTAATACGCAAGTATGTGTATGACCCAATGCTTCACATGTGAGCGCTGTGCTGAAAACATAAAGACTTTTCTCCTTTCTTATGCAAAATAGCAGGAAGACACAGCAGGAGGCATCCCCCAAGCCCCCAAACCCCAAGCTGGTACACTCTGAAAGAAAGGAGAGCAACAGTGTGACCGAGGCCAGAAGCACCTCTGCTGCACCCTTTCCTCCCATGCGCTGAAGCAGACTCATGGCAGCCCAGCCAGTGTCTCTGTCCCTCTTGGAGGGATGTTGAAGCACCTCGTTGGTCACCTCCTTCAAATCCATGCTGGGAACTGTCTTGCTCCTCTCCATGGGCTAGCCAGGTGGCCACACTCACTGTGGACAGCAGAAACTAGGAGGTGAGGGGGGCCCCAGGACACGTGGGTCTCTCGCCCTCATCCCACCTGCCCTACACTACCACCCCCTGGGCCATTTTGAAGTAAAGAAGTCAGCCTCTAGATTGTTTACAGCCTTATCATCATGAATCTGTGGTATAGTAATTTATTATGTACCATACCTGATACAGTACCAAAACAGAGGATTAGAAAGTCGAATTTAAAATGTATATGTTAAAAATATTTGATTTAAAAGTATTTAATCAAAATACTGCCAAAGATTAAAAAAAAAAAAAAAAGTGAATGTCAAGTCATGTCGTAACATTCATTTGGGGATTTTCAATTATGAAGCTCTGCAACGTACACTTAATTTTATGTAGAAACTCATGTGGATTTTCATAAGTGAGGAATTTTTGACTACTTGTTAACTTCCTCTTATTCTTAATTATAAATGCCTAAAACACAGATTTATTTTGAAACGGGTTCCAAAATCGCCTTGATTTTTAAAATCGTTTTGAAAATACCTGTCTTTAAATCATCGTTTTCCCTAAAGTAAGAGACCCTCTTAGCCGAAATAGCTTAAAGCAAGAGCTATTCTTAGAAGAAAAGATCTTCAGCATTGGATGAATCCACATGGCTTTCCGGATTAAGAGCCTCCTATTAGTTTATGCGATGTGTACGTTTCACACGTTAGTCGGAAGCGTTCAGTCTTGGAACAATAAGCATGGGAATGGAGGTGTATGTGCATGACTATTTGGTAGACTGCATACTATTTGGTAGACTGCTGGATCGCTTGACAACACCTCCTTGGTCTGATCCTGGCCTTGTCCGTGAGGCTACTATGTTACCCCAGTATCATCAGCCTGAGGCTTCCCGCTCCCCCAAGAGCCCATGAAATACCACTGGAAAACCTAGGTCTGCATTCTGTGCAAAGCCTTCCCCAGGACTCCCTGTTTCTAGGGACATGGACACGGAGCCTCATATGCTCCCTTGACTTCATCTTCCACCTGCCGTAACAGGCATCTCAGTCCCTTGTCTAGGTTTCAAAAGAAACCCAATTATACCTTTTGTGTCATCAGATTTTGTAAGAGTTGTGGGAACTTAGGAAGAGATCAGGTGGTAGATTGTGTGGCTTAATGCGGCAGCCCCCCTTGCTCCTCTCCCCTCATCCCACATTTGCCAGCCCCCACATCCAATTCACACCCCAAGCCCATGGAGGTGCTCAGAGAGTCCCGCAAGCAACACCGTCCCTCTGAGTCCTAACAGCATCCTAACCTCTTCCCTGGTTAAACATAACTCCAGGATGTTGCAGTCAAAGGTTTCATTGGTCAAGGCCAGTCACTTTAACCGAAGGATATGCAAAGCAGATAGGATGGGTGCAGGACGTGGCCAAAGGACTGAGTGAGCCCAACCATGACCACATGACCGGGGAGGTGGGTCAGATGTGTGGATAACCACATAAGGGCTTCCATCCATACCATTATTACATTTTACAAGAACATAAGCTTGACCTATCCTCCATGCAGAAGCTGAAATCTGTTAGGATTCTTCACAGTAAATAAGGTATGTTATTGACTTGTTTGTTAGTTTATTCAGTTCGACTCTATTTAAATGTCAATTTTGAATGTCAAAATATTCAAATACCAGAAACCTCGTAGGTTTCCATCCAATGCAAGTAGCAAAACTTCCTTTGTCTTCTAATCTCTAAATTTGTTCTTATACTTCTACTAATCGACGGGTACACTGCAAATATTCTGAGCCCAGAGTGCAGGGGAGACGGAGATGAATGTGTCAAGACAAGGGAAAAGGCAAAGTGATAACGATGGCAGGTGGGCAGAGACCCAGGGCAGGCCCAACACAGGCTGTATTAATTCTGCTGCCGGAATATTATATACAGTGAATGCTCTGCCTCCCTGTCACCATAGAACGTGGAAAAGGGAAATGCAGGCTCCCCTTTATTTAATATAAAACCATTATTGTCATTGTTGTTGATCTGCAGAGAATCCAGTCTTCTATTGTATTCAACAGAACCGGCAGTGAGTCCTATAAACCTTCCATAGTATCCAGAGTATTTTTCAACAGGCAAAGAGCTATTAGCCTCTATTTGTCAACAGAAATGCCCAGTGTTATGCCCTAGAGACTAAATGAAAACAAGGGTCCTTGCAGTCATAGACCAATTACTGTGGCCTAGAGATATCATTTCCCAGGCTCAAAAAAAAAAAAAAAAAAAAAGGCAAAGTGGTCTCATTTCCTAGGAGGTGTGAAGGGTCTGTCCAATTGCATTCTGGCAGTGTCCTCATTTGAACCGTGATGTCCTGAGGGAAACAAAACAGTCATTCCCACTATTCAGAGTCAAGAATCAATCTGGAACAAACATCGGTACCTGACACTAGAAAGGGCTTCTAGGGAGATAAAGGAGCCAATTTGCAAAGGTCTGTTAGGAAACAGAAGCTAGCAAATCGAGAAAAACAAACTAAAACGGAACGGGTATCAACGGATGGAGAAGCCATAAAACACCATAGCAGGTGTCATCAACGAGCTACTCTGCAGAGGTCCCTGTTTGTCTTTTGTCTCATCTGGTAGGAAAAGTGTTCCGCTGAATCTAGGCCTAAAGCAGGAACCCCAAATCACCTTGCAGATTTCCCCAGTGTTCAATAAGGCTGGAGATAGGCCTTGAGGATTTTTCCATCGGTTATCCCAAGACAGAGCGTGTCAAGGCCATTTCCCCAGAATAAAGGCTGTGACAAGCAATTCTGGCAGTCAAGTGGCTTTCCACCAAAAGAGATGGCGATAGAAGAACCCAGGAAGATTCCAACCAAGAAAGGAAGGGACTGATCCTCCAGCTCCCGTTTGCTGAGATGGGCAGCCGGAGCACGCTGTCACATAGATGATGCAGCCTTAACTTCAACCAGAGAAACTGGACTGAGATTCACTACAAGACTGACTCTGGCATGGACTTCCAAGTAGAAAAAGGTTAAATGAAAGATCTGGGTCCTTCAGAAGGATGATGTTGCCCCTGTCCTCGGTCTCCTTGTCCCACCTTACATCCTATGAGGCAAATGGAAGTTGACAAAGGTGATCTCTGGTGCATGGACACTGGCATTCAGCTCTCAGGTGCATCATGAATACCTGCTCCAAAGGTGGACAAGGGTTCAACTTCTCTTATGGTGATTCTCAATCTCAACTAAACTAAAATCACCTGCATTGGGTGGCGGCATTCTAAAATACTAATGCACAAGCTAGATAGACCCAGACCTGTGGGACTCAGCAACCAGTGTTTTTAAAAGTTTTTTAAATGATTTCAGTGAAAGACCAGGTTGAAAATCACCTCCTTAAAAAAAAAAAAAAAGAAAAGAAAATTACCTCCTTACAACAGTCCTTCTCAAAGGGAGAACTGACAATGAGTCCTTTCCTGATCTGAGGAAAAAGGAGAAGGGGGAAAGAGGAGACCAGCAGTGGGGACAAGAGAATGAAGAATTTGCTTTGTTTGAGAAACAAAGACACCTGTCACAGGATTATGCGAAGACAACATGTTGAATACAGAAGTTTAGAATTCCAAGGGGATGAGAAGACTAGGTATCAATTTAATATCTTGGAGCTAGATAAGGTGATCCAAAGAGATTATGCAAATAGAGTAAACAGGGGCCCCACCACTGAGACCTGGAGCGATCCAGCTTTTAGAGAGACTGGAATGGTGGCTGGAAAAGAGTATGCAGCAACATGAGGAAATTCAAAGTGTGTACCAACAGAGCAAAAGAAGAGTCAGTTTTGAGAGAGAGGGGAAATATGAGTGTCAGACATGAGGTGAAATCAAATGAGAAGAGAGAAGTGATTGTCCCCTGGCATTGCAGACATATACTGGAGACCTCAACTAAAGCCACCGCAAGGAGAGCTGGCTACAGAAGGCCAAATGGAGTATGAGGAGGACATGTGGGATGGATGACAAGAACACCAGGAAAGGGAAGAGTATTTTGTGAGGTCAGGGTAGGCTGTCTTATTCGAAAGGGATTACAGGAGCTTTACATGAACATGGTAGATGTGAAGGATTCATCAAGTAAGGAAGAGAAGCTCAGGATGCTGGGAGATGTGGGAAATATGGGGAATTCACAGAAGTCGCCCTTTGCGAGACCAGGGACAAATGATGGGTTTGTATGTAAGTGCAGATATTCCTTGGTCTTTACTTTTCATGATTGCAAATGAGGGAGTCTGAAGCTGTTCCTTCTCTCAGTGAAGTACAAGGTAAGATCATCACCCCAGGAATGGGAGAGACAGGGTTGTGAAAGAGCAGGGGAAAGTATAAGTTCTTAAATCCTCATTTTTGAGGACAGTGAAACATATTATAAAGATGTTTTAAAGTGCTATGCCCTACTGAATGCCCTTCTGTGTGTGTGTGTGTGTGTGTGTGTGTGTGTGTGTGTTTGGTCTTAAATTGAAGTGGAAATTGGCTGGTGTGGCGGTAGGTTTTTCTCTCCAAACGTGCTCAGATCCAACACACAGATATTTGGATGGAACTAAGGGAAAGATTTTTCCAGAAGTATGTTGTAGAGAAATGATGGTGAACAAGCTCAGATGTTTCCAAAGCAGAGGCTTTAATTATGGGATAGAAATCTTAAATTGCATAAAGAGAGATGTGCAGACACAATGGGGATTATTGTGACAAAAAGTACAGTTGGGTACATTATTTTTAGGTCTCAAACATGCTGGATTTCGATACTAAAATAAGCATAGAATTGAGAGTGGAAGGGCATGAAATAGGAATGAGTAGGTAAAATAGGGATGAGAATTTATTCTCATTTGAATTAATAGAATTGGTTTATGGATGCATCATCTACAGGACTGTTGAAAGAAAAAAAATCAATGACAGGAACAAATGGCACAAATGAAGGGAGAGTGTTGTGCTAAACTTCTCCATGAATAAGTGGAATCATAGGATTTGGGGAAATGATAACCATGAGGTATTGGTAGTGGAACAAATCTTGAGGCATGAAAATAGAAAATGGTTTTTGGAAGAAAATAGGTAAGAAATAAACGTACACACAAAGATGTTGAGACATTGGCAGAGTTAATTATCATATGGTAGTATCCAGAAAAGCATATAAAGATGAATAAATTTTCATCAAGAGTAAGATAATGAAACAAACATTGATGAATCCATAAAACCAAATGATATGTAGCCATAAAAATGATATTTTTCTAGACTATTCAAAAAAGGAGAAAATTGGCACTGAATATGGAAAAAGGCAGGATATCTATTTGCACAAACATATATGTTTCTATTTTTGTAAAACAATTAACTTAAAATATAAACGTAAAACCACCTTATCTTGTCAAAATTAGAAATAATTTCCTTGCCTCATGTTTCATATTATTTGAGTTAACTATAAGCATGTATTATATTTATAATAATTTTTAAAATAAAGACTTTAAATTATGAAGTTCCGCTAAAATAATATTAGAAATTTATACATATTCATTCTTCTTAACATTTCATTTTTTTATTTTTCCTTTTAGGCTACGTTCCTCTTTTCTGGATTTGAATGTTATGATCTAACACCTATAAAAAATATCACACAGTGAAAAAAATAGCTTCAATTAAGGCTCAAAATTATTCTTATGAAAAATGTTTCCCTGTCAACTGAACTTCTATTGTAAATATATGTGTTTGGCCCCATTTTATATCATCACAATATAATGAAAAGAAGAGGCATCATGTGGACAACTTCAAAACCCCATGCTCTAGATCCTGAGGTGACCGTTGAATGGCTAATATTCTATTTCAGGGAGTAGGAGTCTAAGAGGATAAGCAGAGAGGAAGGGGAGATGATAAAAGAGGCATGACTGAGCTGGACATCAACAGGGATGACTGCTGGTTCAATGCCATAGAAACATACACAGAGCCACATGAAATGTTTCTGGACCTTCTTTCTGGGGGCATTACAGGAGGAACAGCTCCTGATCTCCTTTGGTCAAGATCTCATCCAACAGATTGACAGCACTTCTGAACCTCTAGGTATGCACTTGGTAAGGCATTCCAAATGGGAGTTTCTCTTCGGCATCAACAGTTGTGGGGCAAGAGGAAAGAGCCATGGACCCAGAAGCAGGGTGAGGACTATAGAACCTGCAACCATAGGTGACAGGTGCATTTACTAAATAATGGAGTCATGGTGGGCTGTTCTTTAATCTCCAATGATGCTGATGTAAATCCTAACTGGGGACCGTGACCAGCTACCATTTCTGAAGGTACTAAAATCCAAATTTGGAAATGATGCATAAATATCAAAATAGATCTTTGATGAAAAATGTAATATATGTGGAAATGGCTATTTCATATTCTGTTTTTTTTTTTTTTTCCCCATAAGAACAGTTTTAATAATGGTATAGGATTACAGTATCTCTACTGGGTGCCGATTACTTGATGTTCTGAAGCTTACAAAGGTAGGGTAGACACATCAGTAATTCATAGGTGATATGAAGATAGATTTTTAATGATCTATAAGATCTACAAAGTAGGGATCCCTGGGTGGCACAGCGGTTTAGCGCCTGTCTTTGGCCCAGGGCGCGATCCTGGAGACCCGGGATCGAATCCCACGTCGGGCTCCCGGGGCATGGAGCCTGCTTCTCCCTCTGCCTGTGTCTCTGCCTCTCTTTCTCTCTCTGTGTATGACTATCATAAATAAATAAAAATTAAAAAAAATTTATAAAAAAAAGATCTACAAAGTAATGTGATTCATTATTTTGAATTACATAAAATGCATACAACTTCTATATTAAAGTTGCCTTTATTTAATACAATAAAACTATGCTTATGGCACTTGCTAGCACTTGTTAACACTAATAAGTGTTAACAAGGGACTCTTGATACTTCTATCTGTGATCTTTTTTCCCTACATTGCCTGAACTGTCAATAAACACAAGCTATTTTCAACAGAACATTGCCTTCTTTTATGTCAGAAGTGCCCCCCCTACCATTTAGGGTCAAAATGTATTAAATATAACAATTAAGTGGCAGGATCTGAAATACTATTTGAAGTAATAGGCTAAAGAATTAAAAGAAATTTCAGTACATTTTATCTGCTCCAAAACAACTAACATGGTAAATTGTTGATAACACTCTACATACCCTTGGATGGGACGTACTTCAATTGCACCATTTTGCAAATGAAGACACTGAGGCTTGCAGAGATTGAATGGCAGGTCAAAGGTAATAGAAACTGAATTCCAAAAATAATTCAGGTTTCCTCATTAAACGTTCCTTCAATTAGGATTCCAGTGTTGCATGCTATACAAAGGCCTATTTATTTATTTTTAAAGATTTTATTTATTTATTTATTTATTTATTTATTTATTTATTTATTTATTTATGAGAGAGAGGGTGAGCACAAGCAGGGGCAGAGAGAGAGGGAGAAGCAGACTCCCTAGTGAGCAGGGAGCCCAAAGTGGGGCTCAATCCCAGCCCCCCAAGATCATGATCTGAGCCAAAGGTAGAGGCTTAACCAACTGAGCCACTCAGGTGCCCCTACAAAAGCCTACTTATATAAGAAAGTGGATTATTGGTTCACATGAACTTAGACTCTAGAAGACTGATAGTACTAGCTTTAGGGATAGGTAGACCAGCTGTTCATAGTATCAGCCAATTTCTCAATAGGAAACAGATGCCAAAATCATATTAGTATACTTTAACAAATATTTTAATGGGGTGATTTTAAAAATATGTGTTAGGCAGTATATTTAAAAATATGTATTCTTAACTATTAGTTAGGAATCCACAAGAACTAACGTAATACCCCAAGCATCATTACTACACCTAAAGTTATGAAAGATAGTAATTACTGGAATCCCAGAACAGAAGGAACATAGAAAGTTAGGGAGGAGCACGCAGAAAGAAAGCTGGAAGGACACACACCAACCTTCCTCAAGGAGGTATCAATTCAAAATACCCAGCCAGATGTACTTCCCTCCTCCCAGCACCTGCAGTCTTCTTCCCATTTTCTAACACAAGGGGAAGTTGGAAGGCATACAGATCGACCTCCTGAGCTGGGCTGATGAGGTACACCTGGAGCAAACAGAAGCTATCCAGGTGCTGACGACTGGTCTTTTTTTTTTTTTTTTTTTTTTTCTGGATGAAAAATCTGTGTCCCCCACAAAGACGACAAAGAAAATCCACCCGCTACCATGCCAGTTTGATCATATCTCATTCTCACCCCTGAAAACTTAAAAAACGTCATCATTTTTTTTTCATTTTTTAATAGAATAGCAAGAAGGGGATGGAAGATTAGAGTCACCATATTTAGTGAAGCATAACTGCTACAATCTCTGTTTCTACAAGGCTTAGATCGATAGGCATTTTCCACAATCCAGCATGCATTTCCTGTTCCTTTTAGCTTAGACTGGTATGTTGGGTAGAAAGTGTTCTTTACCTAGTAGGCTGGGCCACGTCTCAATTCACACAATATGCTTGGGGACTCTGCCTTTATTAAGTTGAAGTGCTTCTCCAGTGACCCAGACTTTTGAGCAAAGGAAGATATGCCCTCGGAAGACCCTATATTCTAAACATAATCATCTTTGCTTCAATGTAGAGAAACCTAATCTCTCCTTCCTTTCCTGACACAACATTGGATGGGTTCCATTCTGGTCTCCCATACCCTGACACCCTCTTTTCACCTAGTCTGTCCCTTCTCCTGGAGCACCTTCACAAGACCCTCTTCCTGTTCCCCCTTCTACTCTTTCTTAAGTACATCCTTCTTACTGGACAAAATCCCCTCCTAATGTCTGTGAAGTAGGCAGAGATGATGAATAGCTGATGGTCTTGTTAGCTACAAACTTTGGCCAAGATAAAATTTGCATAATGAAAGGGTATAAAAATAGGACAAGTTTCCTTAGCAGCTATCCTGATGACTTTTCTTGATCACTGATTAGTGAAGAATCAGTGGCCTTAATCGCAGAATGAAAGATTTAGTTAGAAAGAAGGATGCAGGATAGCCAATTAACGGCTCTGAATTATAAGAACTTGCTGAGGAAATAGATGATACTTTGATTCAAAGATAAGAAAAAAATATAGATGAAATTAATAGCTCTTTGAAGAATTACATAAGTTCAAAACAAAGAATAACGAGATGCCAAAACAAAGATACCTACTAATACTGGGAATAGAAGAAACATTCATTTGTCCTGTTTGGGTTAGAAAATATGTGATCTAAAACACATAAGACAAAGCTTATATAACATAGCATTCCTCTGAATAATCCTGTCCACTGCAGTTTTCCTACAATTGCCCTAAACACAAAAGGAATATTCAAGGGCACCTGGGTAGCTCAGTTGGGTAGGCATCCAACTCTTGGTTTTGGTTCAGGTCAAGATTCTCAGGGTCATGAGATCCAGCCCCATGTCGGGCTCCCTGCTGGGCATGGAGTCTGCTTGAGATTCTCTCACTCCCTCTGCCTCTCTCCCCTGCCACTGCCACCTCATTTGAATGAATGGATGGAGGAATGAATGAATGAATGAATGAATGGTGGGGGAGAGATATCCATGCAAGTGCAAAAACAACATTTCCATTTCTAGTTGATACTGGGGCCACATTCCATACTATAAAACTTAACATCTTTCCACCATGCCTTTTTCCTTTGGATATCACAATAAACTAAGTAATCGGCATTTCAAATACTGCTCTCATCATGTCTTTGTCTTCGCCACTTTGTCTCCTTGTTGCTAGTGGACACTCTCCCTCTTCACATGCTCTTCCGCCGGGCTATTCCATTCCAGGGAATTAACGGAGACAAGATCTACCTTGGAAATGGATGCCACCATTAACTGTAGCCTGAAAGTCCTGTTTCTGGAACTCTCAGAAGGGAATCACCAGTCCTATACCTTGACTATTGCACAGGTTAATTACCACTACCTGATGCTTCCACTCTCAACATTTCATGTCTTGAATTTGCTTCCTTCATGACTCTGTGCCAAATACATTTCAGATTTTAGACATGTACTAGTGGCTGAGCCAATTGAGCAAGATGTGTCCTTCCTATAACTATCCCAAAACCGAAGAAAAAATGAGTCTCTTAAAGGACTGTGGACACCATATCCACTCATTTTCAAAATGGATTCATTATCCCCTGTTGACGGAAATACCCCTGTTCTACCCATCAAAAAGAGAAACCGTCACTGCTACCATTTTGGGCAAAATTTAAGGCCCTGCGCTTCCTCATCTCTGTGCAGTCCTCCACCTAATACTATCCTATCTTCATTTCCACAGATAGCTGCTTACTTCACAGTGGCAGATCTATGTGTTCTACATTCTCTTGCATACAGACTACAGTATCTATTTGTATGTGGCTGAGAAAATCAATTGGCTAGGTATGCTCCTGGGTCTTACAGAAGTACCCTCTTACTTCTGGAAATTATTTAAGCATAACTTTAGAAACATTCCATTTGTTTAGGAATCCAATCTCACACAATATGAGGTGATTATTTTATGCCGCTCTCGGCCTCTCTGTAATCAATGATTTCCTAGACGAGTCCTTGTGGTTCTTGTTATGATGGCAAGACCTCTTCAGTAATAACCATGGGGAAGATTTGGGTCGGGGGGAGGGGAGTTACTTACAAGCCTTGGAAATTACATACAATAGGGACACACAGTCAGATGTAGAGAGGGGACATGGAACTGGGATTGTGCTTCTGTTGTTTATTTAAAACATAAGAGTGAGAATTTAAAGCTCAAGAAGAGAAAAGATAGCCCAAATGGTCATTTGTTGACATCAACCAAGGTCTCTAGAACAAAAGCAGTGGAGGGGACCTGAGACAGAGAACACCTGGCTCTTTATTGAGTACTATGGCTAGCCTTGTGTTTATTTGAGATAGCTGTCCATGAATCGGGTTCCTCTCTGAAAAGGATCCCTCAGCAATCAAAGCTTGCATCAGGCACTGTATTACAGAAAAGAAAGCCATACTTTCAGGGTTTACACAACAATGATCTTCCAGATTGAGTAACTTGCACATCTGAGTCCATTTATTTGCCAACAGCATCAACATCCAACGGGTGAGGACTCTCAACAGGTGAGTTTCAATTATCAGGCCCATCTACATTTTCCAGACCATGATAGCACATAAAATGAAAAGTCTCTTTCTCTTCAAAGATTGGAGACTATTTATAATGATTTTCCCCAGCCAATGACCACAGGACAACTGAGTGGACTTCTCTGTCCCATAGGATACTGGATTCCTAACTTCTCCAAACTGGGTGACACTCTTACAAGATCGGACTAAAGTTATCATACTTATACCCTTGTGGATGCACTAAAATGGTCTTCTGAAGCGTAAAGCTGCCCCTTTCCACTCTCACCTGAGCCCGTATATACTTGGACTTCCTGACAATCACTAACCATTTTTTATGTTTATATATTAAAGACTGGGATAAGCTTTTGGGATTCTAGCTTAGCAGCACAGTGGACAGCACAGACCCAATGCTTGCAGGTCTCAGCCTGTCACTTATCCCACAGTGAACCTACCCACCACATTTGCTATCAGTGGCAGACACCATGGCAACAGTAGAGCTAATTAAGATCTCTGTGTACTTAATCCTCAGACTATTTAACCTCAAAGTCCCTCATGTGTGTTTGACTTTACTTTTTACTGAAAATGTCTACCATGTTATGCTTCTAACGTGGCCTCCTATGAAGTACCTGTCTTTCACGCACATATATTTCTCTCATTGCAATACCTTACACTGCTATTTTCTCCTTCTTCTGAAACAGGGAAATCTCATGAGTGCCCCACACTCTTTTGGAAATTCCCCTTGCCTTCCCCAAATGTCCTCTAACCTTGGTGTTCCCTACAGAATTTTAAATGTCTATGTACAGCCACTCACTTGACAAATGATTTAAAATCAATTACAAAGTCAAAATCCATGGGAAGCTGTGATGGGAGCCATCACTAAAGGGCCCAAGATTACAGCCACAGCTTCCAAGAATGTTGAAGGGTATGAGACTTCATCTTACTTGTGAGCTTACAAATTAGCCTGTCACAGTATCATGAATGATGGCTGAGAACACAGAAAGCACTCCTAGGTCGAGAAGAAAGGACAATTTATTATTCAAACCTGGAAAGCTTGCTTATCAGCATATTTGAGTTACTTTGCCTTGCCCCAAGTCCTGTGGAACCATGACAGATAGGATCATATGGACACTTGCACAGTTAACAGTTCCATTACAGAAGAAGAAACAGGAGATTAGGTCTTCCCACCTTTTTATAAACAGACAGTAAGCATGCTTGCTCTCTGCTCTAAAGGAGACACTGTCTCTCTGTCTCTTCCTTGGCCATCTGCTATACAAATATCCTTGAAAAGACAGTCTAGAAAAAAGGCATTCAATGCCTCACTTGTAAGATGTGCAGAAGCAAGAGACCCAAGAAGAATGGTCTTAAAAAAAATAAAATAATAAAATAAAAAAAATATAAATATAAATATAAAATAAAATAAAACATGAGAGGTGCAGATCTAGAGAACTGAACTAACAAAGGTGGAGGCCACATCATGAGATTGAAAAAAAGGGGCTGTGGGAAACAATGGACGGCTGAGACCTCTCCATGGTGGCCTCCGATACCCTTGTCATCTCAGCTCCTTCTCCAAGCCAAAACCCTTTCACATATGACTAGCTTCTAACACTTCCTCCTATCTCTCTTGACAAAATCTAAACTCACCACTCAAAGGCCACAAATCTGCACAGTCAACTCTTAACTCTTCTGAGAATAATCCATGCTATTTGTGGGGTTTTCCCCCCAAAAAGCTGATTTTCATGGTTTCCTTCCTACTAAAGCCCCTCAGAAGATTTTGCCTCTTTCCCCAAGCTAGAATGCTCCTTTGCAGGACTGTCAAGTCTGACATTTTTGAAGGAAGACTGATGATAATTGTGTTCTGATTGATTTTCTTGCACATCAAGTTTGCTTATCTAGTCAGTAAATACTTGTTTCTTCATTCATTTAACAGATATTTATATACCAGCTTGGATCCAGGCATTGGTAATACAAATGTGAGTGATCTCATATACCTAGATTCTGCATGCTAGTTGAGTAAATAGATGGTCTACAAATAAATGCCCCATATTATATGATAATACAACAAATACGAGATACATCCCTGGCCACACACTGGAATTTCTGGTAACTTGTAAAAAATTCTATCTGTGCAGCCACCTTCCTAAATGGATTAATTTGGCATTTCTGAGTTTGACTCTGGGTAAGTGTGTCATTGTAAACAGCTGCGTAGGGGATTCTGGTATAGGTGAGAGTTGTTATTAAGTGTTATGAAGAAAAAACAAGCAGTATGGGCAAAGTGAACAGTGCTTGGGTGGATGTGCAGGCACGTGTGTGCTCTATCAGGTGGATGGTCAAGGGGTTAGGGAACTGGACAATTCTGAAAGGGTATGAATGGACCAGGCATGCTCATACCTGGGGAAGAGCAGCCAGGGCCTCCGAAATAGGGAAGCGAAGGCTCCAACACCAAGTTGCTGGAAATACTGGAGAAAGAGCAAGACTGAGCAGCAGCAAGGGAGAGGGTATGTCAGCCATGTGACCTAGTTTCACTAAGTAGCTGAGAGCACAGCCTCTGTAGGTGGACCACCCAGCTTGTTTACCTTGCAGCAGCACAACACTACAAAAACCACTGCCTCTTTATGGCTAATACCCTCATGTGCAAGGTGGCCATACCAGAAGTACCTAATCCTTGGACTATTGTGAGGATTAAACTGGTTCATTCACATCTCACACATTAAACGAGGTTATGGTAGAGATGCCCTCTGATGAGAGGTATCCCAATTACTATGCAAAAGCCAGATCCCAAAGATCCTTCTAGAATGTGGCAAAGACATTCCTTCACAGGAGTACCTTTGCAGGCCAAATGTAAATCTGATAATATGAAGATTCTTCTATGTTTGCTGGGTTTATAGTATTCAGCTTTAAAGACTTTAACACAAGGAAGCAATACTTAAAAGAAGGAAAAAAATAATTTGGAAAAAATTATCAGACGGATTTCATTGATTGAGTTGGTTAACTTTCTAATTAGTAGGTGGGCCTAGATATTTTAGAATTTAAGTCATCAACTGTATCATTCTTTGGAAATGTACAAATTTTTAAATTGTCATGCTTTAATATTATTTAATATCATTATTATATTGTTTTGACAAGGAAATATTTAGAAATCAAGATAAACTCTATTAGCTAAAGTCCACAATCAATAGATTCAAAGGCTTAAAATCATATTAAGTTGTCCTTAAATATGTGGTATTTGTAATAATGTGTGTCACATTAAAAAAAAATAGCCAATAACAAGTATTTTGGAAAGACAACCAACATGTGAAACAACCTCGAGTTTCCTCCTCTGAAACCTATCTTACTTTTTAATTCGTTATTGCATTATTAAAATATGCATTATTTAAATATTGTTATATCATCTGAAAGACTGAAAACCTAATACTGTGGTAATTAATAATTATTAAGAATATAATCAGAAGTAAAGGACATGAGTTTATTTTTGATGTGTCACTGATGACAGCTTTCTGGCTCATATCTGGAGAAGAAGATAAGCAAGCAAGGGGCCTCTTTCCCTGGAGCTGGTGGTTCGAGCCATGGAGCTGCACCCCTGCCCTAAGCACAACCACGGCAAAGCCAGTTTCATGTCCCCAGCCTCTCAAGCCATGTTTGCATCTTCCTGGGAGCCTGCCCTGTGCTCCCTAGAAAGCTTTTACATGTTATATATAAACCTTCATGTTTTTTTTTTTTGTTTTTGTTGTTGTTTTTTAGTAAATGTGGGGCATCTCAAAATCTGAACAAAATTTTGGGTAGAGAAGTCTGTCCCTTCTTCACAGCATGACCACAGCAGGATGCAAAATGCACAGTAATAAAGTATAAGAAAAATGCTCTCAATAAATTTCGTATCTGGGCCTTTCAGTTAGTAATAACCACAGAGAATGAATGAATGAATGAATGAATAGATAAATAACAGCCAAATAAAAATAATAAAAAAAGAAGTGCGTTTATGTACATATAATAAATTCACATCATTCTGATGTGGAAGAAAGACCAGCAGGCTGTAGTTCACCCTGCTACTCACCAGCCACGTGACTTTGGGCAAGATGCTACATTTGCTAGATCATGTTTTGTTTTCTGTTCAAGGGGCTGAACTAACACTAAGTTTCCTTCCAATCTTATGATTTTAAAATGTGCTGTTAAAAAAAAAAATGTGCTGTTATTTTCAAGGAAAATACACATTAAAAGCCCCAAACTTCTTGCACTGTTGACAATGAAAACACTCCTGGTCATGGATTTTAAGAAATAAGTTTCTAGAGAATGAGGATGGCATTTACTGTCCAAGGAAAAATATGTGTATATATATATATATATATATATATGATAGAAGACATTCCATGTAGCATACAAAATAGGTAGTTTAGTACGTGACTGAGCCAGATTGATTTGGATACATGATAAATCAAAGTGCAAAGGGCAGAAGGTAAATAAGTCCCTACTTGGCATCTAGACTTAACATTTTAAGAGGAATTTAACTTATAACTAGTGTTTCAGTTAATCATGACCTAATTTTAGGAAAAACTCTAACACCCAAAAGACATTACAAAAAAAAAAAAAAAAGAAGACGTTACAAATATTTCAATCAAAAGACTAAACACTGGAAGGAAACTATAATGCTTCAAGCAAAATTATAACCAAGTCAGCCAGTCACGTCTCCTTTCGTTATGGGAAGTCTTACATAAGCTAAAATAAACAAGCAAATATTCAATATAAAAACTGGAGAAGATGGTCAGAGGTTGACCTCCCTCATGAAGTTCTGCAAAGCCTTTCACATACTCAGAAAAATGTCAGCAGGATTTAAAAAAGAAAATTCATCACTTTGAAGCTTTGACCATATTTGTAAGAAGAAATGCAATATTTGTTAGAACTAATGTGTGACTCCGGCTTATTTAACCCTGATAATTGCTGCGTTAAATTCTCCAACATCTTCTGAAAGATGTGAAAATTAACAAATAAAGCTAAATAAAACTTGGCTGCTTATGAAAAAATACTCTCAAACACCCAAGGACATTTTTAAATTAATTTTTTATAATAAATGGCTTCAGTGACCCTTAGGACTGCTAAGTCATTCATGATAAATAATTTCTAAGGAATATGAATTGAAAATAGATTCATTCATTCAATCAGCAAGCATTAATTAAGTAGCTCTTACAGGTCAATATAGTTTTAGGGGCTGGAGATTAGGAAATAATGCATGTTACCCACTGAGAGGTCACTAAGTGACTCTGAGTGAGGAGCAAGCTTTCTAAGTTCAGAGAAAGAACAAGGACAATGGGCTAGCTAGGGAAGTGAACACGGGTGGGGTTGTCATAAAACCAGTGACAGAGAGAGTCTGCATATGGCATCAGTCTGCAAGCCTGTGAGAGTTTCGGGTTTTATTCTAAGGGATGAGAAGGTGCTGGGTGGGGCGGGGGGAGGGGGCATGGTATTTGCTAATTGCCCTCAGCACCCATCCCAACCTACTTGTATTATACTCTAGTAGAATGCAAGCCTGGAAACCATCACTTGCATCTTACACTTGTCCTCCCATGCAGCTAAGGCTGCAAACAAGGTCCTTTTTTTTTTTTTTTTTTTTTTAGTGTAAGTACACCCTAGCTGTACTTGATAAATACTTATCCTAAAACAGCGTTCACTGTTAAATTCAAATGGTACTAGGCATCTTACATTTTGCCTGTCCATCCCATAGTTGGAGACTTTTTCTAGCATGTCCCACCACAACCCTGATGGGTTGTTGAGAACTAATTGCCGAGCACAGGAGCAGCCTTGTCTTCCCTGACCTGCAACTCTGTAGTGTAAGACTGCACTGAATACGTCCAGTGATGGCCTTCAGATTGTGACCAGTGTAGCCACAACATGTAGGGAAACCTGTATTTCCCTGGTGATAAATGATAACAGCTCTCTTGGCCCATCGGTTCAGTAGATTTGATCTGGGAGTCAATATGACAGTGCCCCTCTAGGATGATGCCTTCCAGGACTTCCAAAGACTCTTTAAAGTGTTTCATGGAGGGGCGCCTGAGTGGCTCAGTCAGCGAAGCATCTGATGTTGGCTCAGGTCATGATCCCAGGGCCCTGGGATCCAGTCCTCCTTAGCAGGGAGTCTGCTTGTCCCTCTGCCTTCTCCCCCCCGCCCAGCCCCGCCTCCTCTCCACCTCCTCCTGAGCCTACATGTGCGCACGTTCTCTCTCAAATAAATAAATAAAATCTTAAATTCTGACAGACATATGTATACTCATAAAGTCAGTGGCAACATTAAGATATAGAATATTTCCATTATCCCAAAGGTTTTCCTGTGTCCTCACTATATATCCAATCGTAGGGGGCCATTTAGCCACTCTTTGTCATTACAGATAATTTGTGTTTCCTGGAGTTGTATTCTAATGGAATCACACAGAATGTATCTTTCTGCAATTGTCTTTCTTAACCTAACACAATTTTGTCAGTATCCACCCATAGTGTGGTGTGCATGTATAATTTGTTTTTTATTTACTGTTAAATAATACTCCATTGTATAAATGCCACATTGTATGTATTCACCTATTGGTGGACATTTGGGTTGCCTAAGTTTTGAGATTATTATGAACAAAGTAGCTATGAAAATGTACATACAAATCTTTGTGTATGTGTCTGCACATACATTATTACTAATATTGAAGTATAGTTGACACACGATATTCTATTAGTTTCAGGTGTATCACGTAATGATTTGACGAGTCTGCATGCAATGTTCACCTGATAAAGGGAATTCTCAAAACTTTCAATGTTCCTGGGCTCTGCCCCTGGGAGCCCAGGGAGGCCACCCTGTAACAATTACCAAGGTCAAAATGGCCTGGCCAAACCTCAACCCACGGGCTCTATTTCTGACCTGAGCATACACTGTACATCTGCTTTGTTAAAATAAATACATTTTAAAAATAAATAATAATAATTAATAATTTTTAAATGACCAAAAAGGAACATTCAGAACACAAGATGAAAAAGAGAAGCTTCTCTGGTTCCTGTAAGATTAAAGTCCCACAGCCCTGTGTCTACTAAAAACATCAAGCCTGTAACTTTCTGGAATGTCCTTCATCTTCATGTTTCGTAACCTTTTATATAAAAACATATATAAGTCTGCACCAAATGCTCCTTCCCTGGAGCACTCTCTTGGTGAAAATTACTTATCCTGGGCACCTGGGCAGCTGTCCTCACTTGGGTTCAAAAAAATATTTTCCTTCGTGCTTTTTTTGTTTGGTTGGTTTTTGTTGTTGTTGTTTTTTTTTTTTTTTTGGAAATTCTAAAAGTTATGTTCATTTTGTGTCGACACACTGCAGGTGAAGCTACTGTCTATCACCATACAGTGTTACAATATCCCTGACTCTATTCCCTATGCTCTACCTTTCATCCCTGTGACTGATTTATTCTATAACCCGAAGCCTGTATGAACATGGTTTTAATCTCTCTTGGGTAAATTCACAGAAAGTATAATTTCTAGGTCACACTGGAGTAGTATACTTAAATATACATATAAAAAAAATCCCTTCCAAATAATTTTCAAAGCTGGCTGTACTTTTTGTATATTTATCAGAGTGAATGTGGATTCTGGTCGTTCACATACTGCTAGCACTTGGCATTGCCAGTCTTTTCCATGTTGGCCAGTGTATGTATGTTCCAGTAATATTCCTTTTTCTTTCTTTCCTTTTTTTCTTCCTTTTTGAAAACAAAAGAAAATATATTTATCATAACCAGAGGTCAGGTGTAGGACAGAGACAGGAGTAGTTAAAAGGGTGGCTCAGTTCCATGGCTCATCTAACTGATCCACCAGCCACAGCATCTTGGCTTTGTCCTTCGACTTCTTCTCCCTCTGATGTATACGTGCTGCAGCATGCTGGCATTATAACCAAACATAACTCTGTCCGTAAGAAGACAGAGAACAATTATTTTATTACTAATTAATTTTATTATTCTCTTTTCCTGTCCATTAATGTTTAAAAACGTATATTTATAGATAAATCTGAGGTAGGCATCCATTCAGTTGTAAGAAATAATAGAGGGAGATCCCATGTGCCTTTACTTAGTTTCCTTATGTGGTAACCTCTTGCAAACCTCTAAGTACAGTAAAAAAAACAAGGATATTAACATTGATACAATCGAGGTTTGGAGTATTTTGTCCCCAGAGCAATCGCTCATCATGCTCTTTTATAGCCTTATTTATTTTGATCTTGCTCACACCCCTTGTTTAGAAACACTAATCTTCTCTTAACTGCTCTAATTTTATCATTTCAAAAATGTTTAAGTGGAATCCTACTGTACCCAAACTTTTGAGATTGGCTTTTTTTTTTTTTTTTTTTCACTCACAATAGTCCTCTGGAGATTCATGCTGGTTGTGCCTGTCTATAGTCTGCTATTTTTCGTTGTAGAGTGGTATTCTTGGTATGGATTTACCACAGTTTCTGTAACCATTCACTTGTTGCAGAAAATCTGTGTTGTTTTTAATTTCTAGGTATTATGTGGATGTAACTTATCATCTATCCGGGATAAATGTCCAAGAATAAAGTTACAGAGTCATAACATCATTGCAGGTTCGTTATTATTTATTTATTTATTTATTTATTTATTTATTTATTTATTGTTATTTACTTATTTATTTTTAAGAAACTGGCAAACTAGGGGTACCTGGGTGGCTCTGTCAGTTATGTGCTCAACTTCTGATTTTGGCTCAGGTCATGATTTCGGGGTTCTGAGATCAAGGCCCACATAAGGCTCTGTTCTGAATGTGGAGTCTGCTTAAGATTCTCTCCTTCTTCTGTCCCTCCCTGCTTGTGGTCTCTCTTTCTCAAAATAAAAGTAAAATAAAAATAAAATAAAAATAAAATAAAAATAAAATAAAAATAAAATAAAAATAAAATAAAAATAAAATAAAAATAAAAAAGAAACTGCCAAATCATTACCCAGAGAAGCTATCCTATTGACATTCTAATTAGTGGGGAGAGAGAAAGCAAGCAAGCCAACAAGCAAGAAATAAAGGAAAGGAGAGAGGAGAGGAGAGGAGAGGAGAGGAGAGGAGAGGAGAGGAGATGAAGGAAAAAGGAAGAAAGGAGAAGGAAGGAGGGAAGGAAGGAGGGAAGGAAGGAAGGAAGGAAGGAAGGAAGGAAGGAAGGAAGGAAGGAAGGAAGGAAGGAAAAAGGAAGGAAGGAAGGAAGGAAGGAAGGAAGGAAGGAAGGAAAAAGGAAGGAAGGAAGGAAGGAAGGAAGGAAGGAAGGAAGGAAGGAAGGAGAGAGGAAGGAAGGAAGGAAGGAAGGAAGGAAGGAAGGAAGGAAGGAAGGAAAGAGGAAGGAAGGAAGGAAGGAAGGAAGGAAGGAAGGAAGGAAGGAGAGAGGAAGGAAGGAAGGAAGGAAGGAAGGAAGGAAGGAAGGAAGGAGAGAGGAAGGAAGGAAGGAAGGAAGGAAGGAAGGAAGGAAGGAGAGAGGAAGGAAGGAAGGGAGAAGGAAGGAGGGAAGGAAGGGAGAGAGGAAGGAAGGAGAAAGGAAGGAGAGAGGAAGGAAGGAAGGAAGGAAGGAAGGAAGGAAGGAAGGAAGGAAGGAAGGGAGAAGGAAGGAGGGAAGGAAGGAAGGAAGGAGGGAAGGAAGGAAGGAAGGAAGGAAGGAAATTAGAAGATAACTCTATTGATATATAAATATCTATTCTGATAGGTATGTAGTAACATTTCATTGTGATTCCACTTTGCGGTCATTTTTTCTTTATATGTCTTCCTAAAGACTTGACAATTTTATTGATATTTTCAAAGGACCTGTTGTTTTTGTTGCTTTTCTGTTTTTAATTTTATTAACTTTTTTTTTTCCTTCTGCTTGCTTTGAGATATACAGGGCTGCTTTGGTTTTTTTTTTTTTTTGTGGGGGGAGGAGTTTTGGATTTTTAAAAATCCTTTAGATTCTTGAGACAAGCACTTTGATTATTGGTTTGTGACTTTTCATATTTGTAATGTATGCATTTAGGGCTGAAGATGTTCCTCTCAAGACTTCTGTAACTATTTCCTATAAACTTGTGGTTGGCCAAAGTGAGAGAGAGAGAGAGAGAGAGAGAGGTAGAAGAAATGGATGAAGGAAATCAAAAGGCAGGGATTAAAAAAAAAATAGGAAAATACTGCGAATATTGGCTAAATGCTAGTTCAGCTGCATTAAATCTGTATGTGGAAAAAAAAGAGTAAGAAGAAATATATGCTTAGTAGGTGTAGAAAAATAATGGAATAAGGTACTTGATTTAAAATATTTATCAACCTGTACTATTCACTATGCGTGAGTACACTGATATCTCAAATGGAATATGTGAATAGAATTGGATAAAATCATGACCAGAGGAATTCATTTTTTTTAAGGAATTCATTTTCTAAAGTGCATATAACAAAGAGTGCTATGTCAGAACATGTAGTCATCACAGTGTAAATCCAATACCTTCTAACTATTGAATTCTAACCATAATTATAACTAACTATAATTATTTTCATAGAAATAAATTCCTCATACCTAGAACAGACTTCTGTGCATGTTTGCTGATTAATAGCATATCAGCTTGCAATGTGCTATGAGGAAAATGAAATCTAACAAAAGGTTCCCGTATTCATAAAATAGAAGACTAATCGTAGAGACTAGTCACACACAATGAGAAATTAAAGAGTGATTTGATTTTGAAATAAAATATTTGCCTTGGCAAGTTTTTAAGAAATCTGACAAACCCTTTTTGGAAGATTTAGGTAGTGCACGTAACTGTGCTAAGTAGTATGGTGGTTAGCTAGAAAAGTAAAAGAAAGTTTAAGTTGTTAAGAAGCTTAGAATCTGTAAATGGAATTTATAAATAATGACTAAAACCAGCACATGATGATTCCTATAGGGAAAGGCAAAGTACTTACAATTTTCCACAGGACCGATCATCTGATGGTGTATATTTAGCATTTAATTTGAAATTGTACAGAAAGGCAAAAACCCCAAGAGCCTGAGAGAAGGTAGTTGGCATTGCAAGTAGAAAAAAAAAAAAAAAAAAAAAAAGGAAAGGAAAGGCATGGTGAGAACCAAGAGACTGCTACTGCTAATAACTACCATCAGAATTTGGAAGTGAGAGATCAGTGAAGAAGTTAGGGATATGCAGGATTTAGGCAAAATAGGTAATTGTGAGAGGTCATGATAATTTGTATACTGTTTCTGTTTATATGGGGCTGTATCTTAAGTATTGGGTGTGTTTAGGATAGAATGCAAGACCAGTATCAGGAAGGGGGGGTAAGTGCTTTAAGTATAATACATATGTGACTGAAAGTTAGAAAATAAGATTACGGTCAAGTTGGGGGGTATTTAAAGGACAACCTAAGGAAACAGGGAAAGTTTACTGGGAATTAGGAGCTTTCTAAATAATAAAACACTTTCTATGTTGTGTTAAAAACAAAACAAAAATAAAAACACTATATATATAAAAAATAAATTAAAAATACTATGTATTTTTTTTCATGTTCACTGTCTAATTTTCAGACATTTCCCTAAAGTGTGTCTTGGTGTGGATTTCTTTGGATTTATTCTCTTATAATACTATTAAGCTGTCTGGATTTGCAAGTTTGTCTTCTGCCAAATTTGGGAAATTTTCAGCTAGAATTTACTCAAATATATTTTTTAAAGACTGTCCTTTTCTTTTCCCTCTGGAACTCCAATGACACAAAGCTAAATATTTTGTTATACTCCCTCAAATCTTTGACAATCTGTTCATTGCACTGCTTTGGTTTGTTTCCAGTTATTCCCTCTCTTTTGTTCAGAATGAGTAATTTCTATTGTTTTAACTTCAAGTTCACCAATATTTTCCACTGTCTCCATCATACTGTTGAATCTATCAATTTAGGTTTGTCACTTGTTTCTCTTTTACTTGAATTTTGGTTATTATACTTTTCAGTTACGAAATTTCCATTTGGCTCAACTTTATACCTTCTATTTTTTCGATGACACCTATTCATGTATCCATTTGTTTCAAAATTGTTTATTATTGCTTGTGGGAGCATTTTCATGTTGGCTACTTTACAATCTATGTAAAATAATTCTAACATTTCTGTGATCTTGGTGTTGACATCTCTTTATTGTCTTAATTAAATATGAAATTTTCCTCATTTTTAGTATGATGAAAGATTTTCAATTGAAATCTGGACATTGTAGGTTTTAGGTTATGAGACTCTGGACCATTTCAAGTTTCTATAGTAGCTGGATGCCTTTGATACTAGTCCAACAGGTCAAACGTGCTGCTTCATTATCACCAAGTAAGGTTAGCCATCCATGTTCCCCATTCAGTGTCCCTTGACCAAGGGAGCAGGGCTTTTTGTTAATGCTGGGTAAAGGTTGGGTTCCATCTCCCTACTAGGTTTCTGCTTATGCCACCTAGCTGAGAGAAGCAGGAATGTCCCATCATAGCTCATAACGTGGAATCCACTAACACCTGGGAACAGTGACATTGTTACTGCTAACTTTGGTCAAAATCCTCACTTCCCATCAGTTTTTTTGTTTTGTTTTGACACAACCCAGCAAGCATGGTGAAAGGGTGTCCTGTTACTACTGAGTGGGAATGAAAGTCCAGCTCTCTCTACCTTCTTTGATAACACCCTTGTGTGTATGTGTATGTGTGTGTGTGCAACACATGTGCCTGGTTAGGATGGAAGAGGTTGCACTGCCTTATAACACCCTGGAGAATTTGGAATTCTAGGCTCCTTACACAGCCTTTGCTGGCACTTCTGGTGATGAAATATCAGGTTTTTCTGGATTCTAGCTGAAGTACAGTGATATATTCTCTAAAAGTTTTTATCTTAATAAGCTGTGCCTTTCCTATTCTTTTGGCTAGAGAAAGCAGAACTTTCTTGGCTTTTCTTGTCAGTACTTGGTGTTTATGGATTGTTGGTTTCTTTTATCCTCAAGTCTAGAATATTTAAGGTAAAAATAAATGCAGGGAGCTCACCACACTGTCCTTTCTTGGGTACTGAGATCACTGCATTATCTGCAGTCCTCTCTCTCTCTTTTTTTTTTTCAATATCTTCTTATTGTTCTATGTACAATCCTAACAGTTTTGGTTGTAGTTAGTGGAAATAACAGGGAGAAGTGTGTCTACCCCATCTTCCTTGAAGCAGAAATCCCCATCTTTTTTAAGTATATACTTTACCTTGTTTGATTTCTTTCTTTTTACAATAGAATGCTTTCAATGCTCTGCAACTGAATCTCAATTGTTATAAAGGCTGAGAGCAGGAACAAGGTATTATTTTATTTTTTATTTTTAGTTTTTGTTTTAAAAGAACCATTCTGACTGATATATGGCAAAAATGATATGGCTTGAAAGTGAAAACAAGGAAAACAGCTAGAGTAATTACTGAAGTAGTTCAGGTAAGACAGAAATAGGAGATTTCCCCTAATGGCTCCGCAAGAAATGGGCCATTCATTGTTTGTGACATTTTCTTACTTACTTGCTAAATGTTTCTTGTGGTCATATTAGTGACTAGATATTGAGTATTCAAAGATAAAATGCCATAGTCTCTCTTTACAGAGGACAAAATGGGAGTGGGGATACAGAAAGAATGCATATACAATTTTACCCCCTTTCATCCATCCACCCATCCATCCATCCATCCATCTATATATCCCTCTTTTTTTAAATTTTGTTCTCCCCTCCCTTCTCTCAACCCATCCTTCCATCTCTTTTTTCTGATTCTCTACTAGATAGTTTTTGTGGACAATTCTTCCACTCACAATTTCACCGAAGGAAGTGAAGGGCTATCCTAGCATAAAAATATAAAGGTATTATTCCATCAGAACAATCAATAATAAGAAATATATCTCCTTGCTCTACTATCAACAATTCAAGGATCCAATGAGGGAAGATTTGGTCATTCTTGATCATAATAAGGAAATGGTCACAGCAGCTTTTGAATAAAGGGTAGGCAGGTTCAAAGGCAACAATATTAAAAGGAAATATATATACACTATATCCTGGGGGAAAAATAAGGAAAAATACAGCTTATGAAGAACCCTCAATGGTATTTTGCACATCTTTCTGCAAAGCCTTTCTTTTTCTATTTTTAGAGATAGAATTGACATATAACATTGAATAGGTTTAAGGCATGGTACATAATGATCTGATATATGCATATATTACAAAGTGATCACCACAATATTAGTTAATATCCATCAGTTTCATATTTACATTTTCTCCTTGTTATGAAAACTTTCAGGATGCCCTGACTTAACATCTTTCAAATATGCATTACAGGATCGCTAACTGTTGTCCTCATGTTGCACATGATATCCCCAGAAATTATGTATTTTATAACTGGAAGTTTGTGCCTTTTGACCAGCTTTACCCACTTTGCCCCCGAACCCCCACCTCTGGCCATCACAAACCTGATCTCTGTTCTGTGAGTTTGTTTCTTTTTAGATTCTACAAATAAGTGGGATCATATGATAGCTCTATTTCTCTGCCTGACTTATTTCACAAAGCGTAATCACCTCAAAGGCCATCATGTTGTCAAAAATGGGAGGATTTCCTTCTTTATCATAGTGGAAGTTCTTAAAAGGTGCAAATGTTATGGAACAACAAAGAAAAAATTTTTTTTTGCTTTATATCCTTGATTCTGATTTTTTTGTAATTACTTAAATTGAAATATGTATCAAAACACATATTCAAAAGTCCCCTTAATTTTTCCTATTCTGTTAAATTAAATGCTAAAGCCGGGGTTTACATTAAGTAATGTCATTAAAACATAGGAGCTCAACTATTGAAGCTTTGTTTAGTGTCCTCATGTTTATAACTACTCTAACGCTAACATATGGCATATGAAAGGTGAATGACATTACAACTCTTTACAGAAATATGCTGAATGAAAACAAAACAAAAAAGCCAGGTAACTAGAAATAAAATGGATAAACAAAAAGAAAAAAATCAAGGTCAAACTGTTACAAAAAGTAGGAGGTGAAGAGGCAACCTCTTTACTTTCTTTTAAAGAATCCTAGGAACAGACTTAGAAGAATTAATTTCTCTCTTCCACAGTGACTTTTGCTGAACCCATCTTTGGCCAAAGGTGAAAATTTATGTTTTTGTTCCAATTGTTGGTGTTTTCTAATATTCATTAAAATAATTTCAAATAATAATGCTGGATAGTGCCATTTACCTACGAAGTACAAAAAGCCCTTTTAGGAAAAGATTGTAAAATATTTTTGGTATTTTAATATAGATTCTGAAAATACAATACTAATGGAATAAATGCACTTAACTGTTAATTCACTAGATGATGATGATATGATGATGATGATTATTATTTGCAAATCATTCAAAATTAAGGGGGAAACACAAATGGTTATGTAAATTGCAAAAAGGGAATGCCTTTGAGCGAAGCTAATCTCATTTAAAGAGCTTTAGTTGGCTTACAGGAGGAACTGCTCTTCATAACAAAAAGTCTATGGTTTCTTTACACCCTCTAACATTTTTTCAGGACATGTCTTTCATGGACAACAAATCCAGTTTAGCAGCATCTCACAGGGAAGCAATTATTCAAGGAGGCCACATTCTGACTTTTTTATTGTATTCAGAGGTTTTATTCTTGTACATAAGACTAAAGCTTCATGCTACACAGGAGAGATGGCAGGTTGTATTTGTAAGAGGTATAAGAATGAGACTACTGTATGCAAACCCTCACTGTGACTATTGCCCAAGGCAATGAATGTAAAGAGAATCACCAGCAAAGCAATCATCTGTTTCTTTATATTTCTCTTAGAGCCTATTTACTGATTCGTGCCCCATCCCACCTGCATTCCATCCAACTGTTCTGCTATCTTATTATAGAAATGAAAGGAACAAAAACTATTGATCTATGAATGACCAAAGTCACTACAGGAAAGGCTAAATGTAAGTGGAGATGCATCTATTCATCTGCAGGCATATCTACAGATATCCTTACTTGATAGAGGAATAGGACTTTGGGGGAAAAATCCACAAGATTGATGTAGATATGGTTCATCTCCTTGGATCAGTGCAGTTGGGGAAGAGGGCCAGAGTCAGACTAGGTTTTGGGAGTAAGAGTGTATAGTACAGACCATAAGACCAATTGCTATTATCAATGATTAATATTAGTCGTTGCTTTATGGAGACCTCAGTATAAATATAACAAGTTCCAAATCTGTGGGAGGCTATTGACATTCCCATATATTTTACTTTCGACAAAGATGTCTATACAGTTACTTGTCCCAAACTTATTTTCATTTGCCACTATTCATATGGAATATATTGTTTAACTAACTTTGAATTTGGACATTCATTACATTACCCCAAGTTTTATAAGAAGACATAACAGACTCAATATTTCTGTCCCCAGAAGTGTATCTAGAGCCATGTGAGAAAAAAAAAATTATCAAGAGCAGTTCTTGATAAAAGGAGGAAAAAAGAAAAAAAAATTCTTTTGGATTATAAATAGAGGAATCTTATTTTGAAATGGCATATATAAATAGAAGGCATCCTTTTGTGGAGGTCTCTGCATAACTGACCTTGAACAAATTATAATAGGCCAAGATATTTTAACATCTGACCCTTCCTAGCTTATTTCCTCTGCTGGACATGTAAAGCTTATTTAGGTTTGCATGATTTAGTCCTTTCTTCTCTAATCCTCTGCCTCCGCACACCATCTGCTACCAATTGCTCGGAGGAGTACCAGGGTTCGTTGGATATTTAGATGAGCAGATGCAGAGTCAGGAGGAAAGAGAGAGGGTATTCCTGAAGTAAGCAGGAGAGGACTCACAAAGAACTTTATTTAGGGATTCTGAATAAAGCAGTTGGGGTTTGTATGATGGATAGGAGGAAACAATAGGATTTAAGAAAAACAAAAAGTATTACAGGTGAATATATGTCCATTTCATGGTGTTCAGGGACAATGGTCAATATGAAATTGTATATTGGTTCCTCTGGAGTGTTCTTTAACTGTGATAGGACTACATGTAGGGTTAAAGTTATAATCTCTCTCAAACATATAAAGGCAGATAAAAATATATCTTTTCTGAAGGGGACTCAAAGTGTGCTGTGTTTTGGGAACAAATGACATTCTTTATTACTCGGGGTTGTTTCTATCACTAGAATGTTATATCAGTGATCTCTTTAAATTGTCAATATACATACAATTCTAGAAAATAATAAAATAGTTAAGATACTTTTATAAATATGGAACTGAAAATATAGTTTTCTTTATAACACTAACCACTGATGTGTATACCTGAGATTTACAAGAAATCAACTATCTTTAAAAATAATAATCCAATTAAGTATGTAGTCTCGCAAACTACAAGACTGTAATCTGCCCTACCATCAGACTGCAAATGGAAAAAAAAAAAAAAGAACAGACTAAACAAAAACACACTGACCAAAGATGAAATAGAAATATAGAGTAGCTATAAATTATAAAACTATAAACAGGAATATCTTTTCCATTTCCCTTAGCAACTTAAATAAAATATCTAACTCAGTGTTTCTTTGTGTAACCAACTGATATAGTGAAGAGTCACAGCAGGTGCATTTCTTCTTTCATTCTCTATGGCAGACATTTTGATTTTCTATTATCCTAATAGAAAATAATTATCTATTATGGCATACATTTTGATTATCCATTATACTGTTCATACGTATTAATGAACGATTTTTGCTCATGACATTCACCTGGTTAACAGCACTGATAACCTAGACTTGCTTGCAACTAGTTGAGCCAAAAGGCTCATCTGGTCAATGGGTTCTAAGTAGAACTGCCCTTGGATGTTACGGGTTTGTTTGTTTTTAGTAAAAGAGGTAGGCTCAATTGGCAGCAAGATTTTGCCTTTCTGCTTTTGCCTTTTCTCCTATCTAGAATTCACATGTCATACTCTGGTGCAGAAGCTACCTTGTGAGCCAGGGGAAGAAAGCTACACACCAATGAAGGCAAAGTCAAAAGGGAGGAATTTGGGTTCTCAATGGCAGCCTAATAGTAATTTCTAACAGGACATTTAATAGAACAAGACTTGGGACACCTGGGAGGCTCAGTCCATGAACCCGTCTGCCTAAGGCTCAAGTCATGATCCCAGGGTCCTCAGATCCAGCTCCACACTGGACTCTGCTCAGTGAGGAGTCGGCTTCACCCTCTGCCTCTACTCCTTCTGCTTGTTCTCTCCCTCTCTCAAATAAATAAAACATTAAAAAAAAATAGAACAACACTTGTATTAAGTTGTATATTAAAAAGCTTGATATGAGCAACAGTCAAAATATCTGAGTAGGTATTTTTCACTAAAGAAGACAAATTAATGCTAGTAAATAAATGATTAGAGATACATAATTAAAACTATAAAAAGATATCAAAATATTGCATATAGTCAGGAATTTACTATGAATTCTGTATATTTTATAGTAAAAGGCTTGCAACCAATTGTTAAAGCCACATTTTTATTAATTTTTATATCATGTTTATAATATAAGATGTATAAATATTCTAAGTAATTCATCACTGCCCCCAAAACTACAAATAGGGACGCTTGGGTGGCTCAGCAGTTGGGCAGCCTCCTTCAGCTCAGGTCATGATCCCAGGATCCAGGATCAAGTCTCACATCAGGCTCTCGCGAGGAGCCTGCCTCTCCCTCTGTGTGTGTCTCTGCCTCTCTCTGTGTCTCTCATGAATAAATAAATACATTTTTTTAAAAACAAAACCAAAAACTACAAATAAGCAATTATCCTGAAGGAGCAAGTTTACATATGTAATGCTATTCACTTCTTATAACTACAAGATAATATGCACAGCATTTTAAATGGGAATTTAAAGTCATTCTTCTGAGCTACTTGGAGAAAAAGAAGTCCAGAAAGAAAAAAAAAAAATCAAAGAATCTCTTTTAAAAAGCATCTATTGTGCTCCTTTTACAATTCTGTAGACTCAGTTGTCTCTAATAAGACCTTTTGTTTAAGAAAAATTATGACCAAAAAACACTAGTTTGATAAGAACCAAAAAGTTTGATAAGAACCAAAAAACACTAGTTTGATAAGAAAAAACACTAGTTTGATAAGAATCGTGGACTTATAATCTGCTTCTATATTCACTTAATTATCTATGGAAAAATAATTATCTTAATTAAATTTTATTTTAAAAATATTTTTTCTAAACAGAAAATTCAAATAACAGCTCTAATTACACAACATTCAGAATTCAAGCTCTGTTCCATGATAAATCTGAATCAAGTAAGTCTTCATACACCTTAAATAATATCAAGCATTCTAATTACAGTATCAATTTACTTCAACAAACTATGAGATGATTTAAAATCATGACATTTTTTCTCAGAGTCATAAAACCTACATTTAAAATATATTTGCAAATCATTTTACCAGAGAATCCACAAATAGACTGATTTCCTCCCATGAAATTATTAGCATCATTCTGTCATAGAAATTGAACAAGATAAAAGATGATTTGGAATTTTTCAAATTTGTATTCATGGTAGAAGTCTCTAGACTCAATAGCATGTTAATTTTTTTCTGTGATTTGTTGATGCCTGGAATAGTTTTCAAGCTAATTCTAGTGAGTTCCCAAGGATTAAGACATGAAAACATTCTAAATCAATATTTAATTAAACCTGCACTTGAACATGTATATTCTGAAATAAATAAGACTCCTTAAAGATATTGACTCAATTCATCTCTTCCTGTAATTATGTTAGAAATTAATTTATTCAAAAATATTAGAACAACAATAAAAGGAAATTCTTGCTTTTGCTCGTTTGGGAGAAATTCATAACTCATACTGGACTAGCCTGTTTGCCATAAACAACTATAAAACAAGAAAAAATAAATAAATGACAGCCTTCTGACATGAGACAGGAGGCAGCAATAGCACACACGGTGAACACACAAAAGAGGAACAAGTGAAATGAGCTACGTAATGACCCTAACGCTCTGCGTGGAGGTTCCTTCCAGACTGGGGTACAGGGACAGGGTGCTCAAGCAGAACACAGAGAACAGGAGCTAGGTAAGCTGAGAAGGTAGGAAGTCGAGTTCCAGGCTAGAATCTGCAGGTACAAGGGAGAAGGAAGCTGTGCAAGCAGCAAGTTTGAAAAAGTGCATAGATAGGCATAAACTGGCAGAAAATATTCTTAGCACATCTATGCAGTCCATTCAAATCAGTAATGAAAAAAATATATATATATCAATTAAAAATGGCCAAGGCACTACCTGGCACCTCATTAAGCAATACATGTCAGTGGTCAATAGTCACATGAAAAAGTGGTCAACATTTTTAGTCATCAGAGGGAATGTAAATTAAAACCACAAAGTCTCTGCACTGCCCAGCCATGGGGATGGCTACAATTAAAAAGAGTGATTCAATATATTTGTCAGCAAAGATATGCAGGGAGGTGAACTCTCGTATATTCTTGACAGGAGTGCAAAATGGTACAACCACTTTGTAGATCTGACACTTTCCATAAATTTAAATATATATATGCTTACCTTATGACAAAACAGTAAGAGAAATGGAGAAATTATTGACTATCTAAAGATTTATTCACGAATGTTCGTCAACAATAGTCATCACACTCTCAAGCTGGAAAAAAACAGAATGCCCATGAGCATGAGAATGAGGCATGTTGATACTATGGAAATACTATAGCATTTAGGTAGGTAGGCGTGACCATGGATGCAGGAAGATGAGTGAACCTCAAAGACATGCTGAATGCAGTAATTCAGACTCTAATGAGTGTATACTGCATGTTTCCATTTGAATGTCATTCTACTACAGGCCAAACTCACAACAGCTGCTGTCTGGCAAGAAGAGAGTATTCCAACAGCAATACTCTATATCCTAGTAGTGGCACCAGCGATATGGTAAAGTGGATGATGTGGTGCAACTTACCAAAACTGATCAAATTGTACACTTAAGGCCCGAGTATTGCACAGTACTCAAAATATACATTAAATTTTAAAAGAAATACAAGATTAGCAATAGTATGATCCTGCTGTTAATGGTTAGCTTTGTTATCTATTCATTCTTTTCTTTAGATTTTGACCTTGAACATTTCCCCAAGAAAACAATATATAGCTACAACATTACAAGCTTAAAAATAGATTTTAATTATTTTTTGCAGTTTTAAAAAAGTTCCAATGATGAACATTTTACGTATGATGAGATATGATCTATAAATCCAAGTGAGCTTCATCAATAAAATTATTTTCTAATATTTTGCTAGTTGCAACAGTGATTATAGATGAATAAAAGACTAGATTATAAAAATGTTATTCTTTTTGTGTACTAATATATTTTAAACCATCAGGATAATGAGATAAATAAAATAATAATATTTTATTTTACTTTAAATTTTTTATTAAGTAAACTCTACACCCAATGTGGGACTCAAAATCATGACCCCAAGCACTTGATGGGATAAGCATTGGGTGTTATGTATGCTATATGTTGACAAATTGAACTCCAATAAAAAAAAATTAAAAAAATAAAAAAAAAATTTAAAAATTGTGACCCCAAGGTCAAGAGCCACATGGTCCACCAACTGAGGCAGCCAAGTGCCCAGAGAGAATGGTTTATTTTAAACATATTAGTAATAAATGCTAAACACAAATGAGTCAACAGCTAAAATGAACAACATTTAGAAAAAATAAATTTTGAATAATATTATTATACTTTACAACCTAATAATATCTAAGTTTATAAAAAGCAAAGGCCATTGGTAGCACATGATGCATGTTAAACATATGCTTTTGCTTGTTTATAACAAAATTCTTCTTCCATAGGCTAAGGCACTTAAACAGTTCATTTTTCATTTTAAAAGTAATTTGGATCTCACTTCTCTTAATGTAATACAGCTGTGCCAGGGGTTAATGTTGAAAGACAGGTCACCTACGGAGTAGCTATCCACTGGACGTGACCTTGTTCCCCAGGGAACATCTTGCACTATGTAGAGTCCATTCTGTTTATCCCATTTAGGGGGAGGGTACTGTGCTACAGGCATCTAGTGAGTAGAGCCAGGGATATGGCTAAATAGTCTGAAATATACAAGACACCTTCCCATAACAAAGAATTATCTGGCCAAAGGTATCACTAGTGTCAAGGTTGAGAAACCCTGACCTACTGCTACCATGTGTCTGTATTATTTTACCAATACACTTTACTGATGGGTAGAAAGCTATCCTATTTTATTATGTACTATAGATTATTTGTCAGATTTCGGTATACAGAGATTCCATAAGTTACTATACCAGGTTTTTTTAGGTCAGCAGACCTTCCCCAGAAGAAAGGCCTCTATCTATCAGTAGATAGAGAAATATATAGATGAAAATATTTAACTATACATGTAGTTTATATATATGTGTTTTAAGTATTAAAATATATATTTATAAATATACATTTTTATATATTATACATAATATAATATATATGTATTTTAAGTATTATAAGAAATCTAATTACACTAAAGGTTATTTTCTTGGGACAACTGGGTGGCTCAGTGGTAGAGCATCTGCTTTTGGCCGAGGGCGTGATCCTGGAGTCCAGGGATCGAGTCCCATATCAGGCTCCCTGCATAGAGCCTGCTTCTCCCTCTGCCTGTGTCTCTGCCTCTCTCTTTCTCTGTGTCTCTCATGAATAAATAATTAAAATCTTTTTTAAAAAAGGTTATTTTCTTTAAATCTGTATTAAAATGTGTGTTATTCATTATCAAGAGAATATAGATTTAAATGACTTTATCAATATTTCAAAGGATTTATAGAACAGCTATGGACTGTTCTCTCCAATACTTGAGAAAGTGAAAAGTATAATTATTAATTACAAACAGATATAAAGTCCTAAATTTGGTGACAGCAGTTGAAAGGTGCAACCTGATGAAGGCGGTCAGTTAAATTGCTGGAAGGTAACAAAGTATTGAAGAGCTTTTGGGGCGGGGGGGAGTCAGATTGCCACGTGCCCTTTTCAGACAGAGATGCTTATAAACTGCTTGCATCCACTGGGTGTTCAAATGTTACAATTTATGACTTCTGAGGTTTTTATCTGAAGTACTTTGAAAAAATCCTAATAAAAACATTGTTTTTTTAAATAAATGTATTTTTTTGGTGTTCAATTTGCCAACATATAGAATAACACCCAGTGCTCATCCCATCAAATGCCCCCCTCAGTGCCCATCACCCAGTCACCCTCGCCCCTCGCCCACCTCCCTTTCCACCACCCCTTGTTCGTTTCCCAGTTAGGAGTCTCTCATGTTCTGTCTCCCTTTCTGATATTTCCCATTCAAAAAAACATTGTTTTTTAATAGTGTGTTATGCAACATGTTTTACCATCAATTTAAATTTAAGTAAAAGTAGAATTACCGAGTTAGAAGAAGACATTTAGCAATATAAACAGAAGACATTATATATGTTTGGTGTGTTTACCCTTTTTGAATAAAGTGGTAAGTTGTACCTGTTTGCTTTGCTATCAGTTGAGGACAAATAATCATCTTCCTTAAAAACATTTATTTAGTTTTAAGAGAAAGAGTGAATGAGCAGGAGTGGCAAAGGGAGAGAGATAGAGAGAGAGAGAGAGAGAGAGAGAATCTCCAGCAGACTCTGCACTGAGCACAGAGCCCAATGCAAGGCTTGATGTCATGACCTCAGATCTTGAGCTGAACCCAAATCAAGAATCAGACTCTCAACTGAGCCACCCAGGCGCCCCAAGGACATTCTATTAATTTGACAAACACAAATATCAAAAGGAATAAAATCAAGAATTTTCATGGTATCTAGTCAGAGTAAAATCTTCATATATATGTTATACATAGTTGTACGACAGAGGAAAGACATACAATAAAATAATAATGGATATAAAATTTATCAAGTATACAGACACCATAGGACTTATTTTCCATAATTTTAAATAGCAGCTAATTTCAAAATAAAAATGTTTACTTTAGGGATAAATATGTTGTAGCAAGGAAATGCAAACTGCTAGGGAAATGTTCAGTTTCCAGTTGACGTAGACAGATTTGAGTAAATTTGTATATTTCTCTCCTTTCTTTCCTCTCTCCTCCTCTCTTTCTTGTTTTGTCCAACCTTCCTTTCCACTCCAAGTCTCCGTTCTTCTCCTCCGTATCGTCCTGTCTCTCTTTCATGGATGCTATTCTATCTTGGAGAGATCTCCAAATTCCACTTGCTTTTCCCTTGGTAACCCAGAAGTAGTAATTACTGTTTTCTGACGTATAATTTCCTAAAGGGGAAAAAGTAACTTTTCTTCCCAAGCTCTATCCATGTAATCTTTTGCTCCATTTAATCCTACTTTTTAATTATGTTTAAAAGCTAAAGAAAATAATAGGAAAAAAATTATATTTCTTGCAGATACTGATGAGCTTTTCTACTCCCACTCTTCAACTATTACTACAAATGCTACTTATTATCTCTGTTTTTTTCCACTTCAACACTATCTCCAACAAAATCCTTTACTACATTTTAGGAGAAGAATGAAAAAATACCTTGATGTGAGGTATTAATATTTATGAACAGATTGAGTTTATGTCAAAATGTATGAAGAACATTTATGAACTGACCCAGAAGATAGTAAGTCACAGATGTACTAAAAAAATGAGGTATATAAATCAAATAAATATTAAGCCGCATTGAGAAAAGTGTTAACATTTGTCAGACAAGGTGGACTAGATCCTAAAGGATACACCCAATACTCAAAAGATATATAATCATCATATTAACTCATTTAAATTAATGGAGAACATTTCAATTTACAACCCAGGAAATAGCTGAACTTCTTGGAAGAACCAACCCCATGATTTCATAGTAGCTGGTTAACATCAGTATTAAAATTTAACTTTTCATATCTATAATTAAAAGTAAATTACAGCCCTTAAATGTGTTAAAGTTTCACTACAGAAAATGCATTTCAGCATTTTAGTGAAAATTCCATTTCAGTAAATTGTCTGAAGGGCAGAGAAATAGTAATCCGTCTTAAGACGTCACTTTAGCCTTTATTTTCCTTAAACAAATCTTCAAAAGTCATATCACAGACACAAAACATGAAATGATCTTTATATAGCAGCCTATTCCAACAAGTTTTTATGAAGATATATGCAATGGGCTCTCAGCAAAAATTCCTGAGAAGAAGCTCAAGTGCAGTTAATGTCAGAATCTTAAGAAAAAAAGACTGAATAAATTTTGGAAACTAAATAAGACTAAAATCTAGGGAAACTTGTCTGTTACTATTACATGAATATGAGCTTTATCATAGGATAGTAATGCGGACTTCAATTTAGCTTTTGGTCTTAATTATCTTAGAGAAAAAATAATAGATACAAATATATTTATATTCAGCCAATTTATATGAATTTAAATGAAAAAAAAATTAATGATCACTTAAACGTATTAAAAATGGAGCAGTCTAAGAGTGCCTGGGTGGCTCATCCAGCTAAGCATCAGACTCATTTTTTTTTAAGATTTTATTTATTTATGAGAGACAGAGAGAGAGAGAGAGAGAGAGAGTCAGAGACTCAGGCAGAGGGAGAAGCAGGCTCCACGCAGGGAGTCCGAAGTGGGACTCCATCCCAGGGCCTGGGGTCACGCCCTGAGCCAAAGCCAGACACTCAACCTTTAAACCATCCAGGTGTCCCAAACATCAGACTCAGCTCAGGTCATGATATCAAACCCTGTGTTGGGCTCCATGTTGAGCATGAAGCCAGCTTAAGATTCTCTCCCTCCACCTCTACCCTACCCACCCCCTACCCCCACTTCAGGTGTTCTCACACCGTCTCTCTCTCTTAAAAAAAAAAAAAATGGGGCAGTCCCTCAATGAATACTTCTTAATTGATTGAAAATAAATCATTCATCAACAGGGAAATGCAAATCAAGACCACAATGAGATATCACTTTACACCAATCAGAATGGCTAGAATCAAAAAGATGAGAAAAAATAAGCGTTTGCAAGGGTGTGAAGAAAAAGGAACCTTCATGCACTATTGGTGGGGATGCAAACTGGTACAGCCACTCTGGAAAACAGTATGGAGGTTCCTCAAAATATTAAAATAGAATTACCATAGAATCCAATAATTCCACTATTGGGCATTTACCAAAAGAAAACAAAAACACTAATTTGAAAAGTTATATGCACCCCTGTGTTTACTGTAGCATCTTTTACAATAGTCAAGATATGAGAGTTATCCAATCTTCTATCAACAGATGAAGGACTGAAGATGTGGTATATATACACAATGAAATATCACTGGGCCATTTGTGACATGAATGGATCTAGAGGATATTATGCCAAGAGAAATAAGTCAGAGAAAAATGCCATATGGCTTCACTTACATGTGGAATCTAAAAAAACAAAACAAAACAAAACAAAAGAAATGAATAAGAAAAAAACAAAAACAAAAACAAAAAGCAGAAAGAGACCTATAAGTACAGACAACCGATGAATGCCAAGGGGGTGAAGAGACGAGAAAAGTAGGTGAGGGAGTGTGGGAGATACAGGATTCCAATTATGAGATGGATAAGTCATGGGGACAAAAGTCTTGGTCAATAGTGTTTAATACAGTGAACGGCATGTAAATAGCATCATATGGTGACAGTAGCTACACTCGTGGTGGTGAGCATAGTATAACATATAGAAATGTTGAATCACTGTGTTGTACACCCGAAACTAATGTCTAATGTCACACTGCGTGTCATTTATATTTCAAGTAAAAAAAAAAATTCCATAATAGAAAATGACAAAAAATAAATTTAAAAATGCTAAAAACAATTCTAGCACTTATTCACTATTTTATTTATTTTTAAAGATTTTATTTTTTTATTCATGAGAGAGAAAGGCAGAGACACAGGCAGAGGGAGAAACAGGCTCCCTCCGGGGAGCCCATTGCCGGACTCGAGCCCAGGACCCAGGATCACGACCTGAGTCAAAGGCGGATGGTAAACCACTGAGCCACCCGGACGTCCCCATTTATTCAGTATTTTAATGTGAAAAATTAATGTATCTGTTTTCAGTGAAACACCTTATAATCCTGATTATAGATATGGTATAGGATATCAAAAGGTATACGCTAATAGAAATAACACCGATTCTCAAAATAGGCAACAGAAGCTATAACAGCTATAAAATACAATCATCTTATGAATACTTTTTCATAAGAACAGATATTATTAGGGGGTGAAAAGCCCAACTCCCTCTGTAACAGTTAAAAATCAATATTGAAAGTGACAGAAACAATTCAAATTAGTTTAGGCAAAGTTATGGCTTCATATAATTGAAGATTCCACTTACAAGTTTTCAGATAACTATTTGTCAAGTAGTTTCAAAGTTGTGACCAGAGCAAAGTACCCAGCTCTGCTTTTCTCAGCTCTGCTTCTGTGGTGTTAACATCCTTGGGGACCTCACGGGTTTGCTGAGTTACTTTTACATTCTTCTTCTAGAGTCAAAGCCCCAGAACTGAGACCAGTTGGCTCTCACCAATGTGAAAAGCATCATGTTTTCATTCCTTTTTTTTTTATTATAAATTTATTTTTTATTGGTGTTCAATTTGCCAACATACAGAATAACACCCAGTGCTCATCCCGTCAAGTGCCCCCCTCATTGCCCGTCACCCAGTCACCCCCACCCCCCGCCCTCCTCCCCTTCCACCACCCCTAGTTCGTTTCCCAGAGTTAGGAGTCTCTCATGTTCTGTCTCCCTTTCTGATATCTCCCATTAATTTTTTCTCCTTTCCCCTTTATTCCCTTTCGCTATTTTTTATATTCCCCAAAATGAATGAGACCATATGTTTGCCCTTCTCTGATTGACTTATATCATGTTTTCATTCTTGAATTATGGCCAAGAGGATGCTATGCCCATCTACCCTACACTTACTGGTTAAACTGCCCAGGGCCCCACACATCCCACTGGGAGCATTCTCACCTAAATTATGGGCTAAAAATCTGAGTCTGGTTAGGGCAGACAAGGGCTGGATGCGGGAGCTAGAGAAGCTACAGGTATGTACTAAAAACTACCAATCTTCAGGCATTTACAACAACAAAAAGCATTTTAATGTCAGAAGAGGCTTTGTTACCGGAATATGGTATAAAGACAATTGCACACAAGATAAATGGCCTGCCAAAACAACATTTCTAAAAGCTCTGAGACACTATTAACCTTACCTCTAATTTTTAAGCTGTTTGCTTTTTGGCAATAGCAAAGTGAAGATAAAATTCAGCCATTTAAATTTCAAAACACAGATACAGAGTGCCCCTAATGAAACACGTTGCTCCATATTTTATAGTCACCGTCTATTTGCACAAAAAATATGCCACAGGCAAATGATTCAATTAAATGCACATAATAAAGCTATATAGTTGACATGATATCACAACTGGAGGGGAAAAATTACATAGTCTGTTAACTGGCAGCTTCCATAAATGTGCAATATCAAAAAGACAATATAGAACATAAAAAGGAGAGTGTAATATTTCACTTAAGTGGGATGACTCCTTGACGGAACAGGAATAGAAATAAAACCCCAAATATCTTTTAAAAACATTCACCATCACTAGTATTCAAGTTTTACTAGTAGTTGTCCAGAAAGAAAATAGAAGCACGAATGCAATATTGTTAATGCTTTCCACAGCGGGAATGAAAAGCCAAGAGCCCTCAGTTAGATTTTGAAGCTGATGAATATTAAAATAAGAAAATCAAATGCACCGCATGTGTGAATGGGAACCGAGACTCTTCAGAATCCCAATTTCACATTTGCAGTCAATTTATCTCTTCACCCTCCTGAAGTAGATAAATTGAATATTGCAGTTAATAGTTGGATAGCGCTTTTGAATAAAGCCAAGCATCTGTCTATTCAGCAAAGGTACATATGCCACTGTGTCTTCCATCAGATCCCACCATCTCTTTTTGTAAGTGTAACAGCTCAGAAGAAGAAACAAATGTCAAATTTGCCAATGATTTTTCTTTCTCAGTTGCCTTTTATAGTCGAGAGTAATTTCTATCAGACATAAGATCCAGAGGGATGCACTTAGGTTCTGTCAAAAATCTACATTTACATTCTTACAGATGGTAGATTCTTTTTTTCCTTCAAGTGATGGAACAATGCCATTGGCCAATGTCTTCAAAACATTTGAGTATATATGTATTCTCAAAATTAAAAAGATAGGAAAATTGGGAGAAACAAGTAATCTGTTGGGTAACCTTAAATAAGAAGGTATTTAAAAATTTAGCTTCTTCATTATAACTAATAAATGTGACACAACAGCATACATGAATGTGGGTAACAGTTATTAAGTATTTCTACCTCGGTGAGTTCGATAGCAGTTAATAAACAGACTTGACATCTTGTCAGGCATTCAACAAGATAATACCCCCGTTTTAAATTTATTCTGGAAAAGCCAAAGGTAAAAAAAAAAAAATTAATAGGGCACCAGAGAGCCCTGTCTCAGAAGCCCATGTGGTCAAATATTTGGGGGGAAAGATAAAACTCTCATTCTTGCTGACTAACTTTATTTCCCATAATGTATTTTTTTCAACAAATGCTAATCAACGTGTATGAAGTCCCTGCTGTTTATTAAGATAATGTGCAGAATTATGGTGGTGATATAAAGATAAGAAACCTACTGTGCTAGTTCTCACAGATTTTTGAGATCTACCAGGAATGACTCGTGTGAATAGATACGTACAGGCAGTACCCAGAGTGGGAATAAAGATAGGGTGTGAAAGGATAATCCATCTCAAGAAGGCTGAGGGGTAAGTAGGGAAGAAATAAAGACTGAGTTCGATTTCAGGGAAGGGGGTGTGCAGAGGGTGTAGTGTGGATGGAACCCTTCCAACCACAGACACGGGCACGGAGGTCTGGCTGCATCAAGTATCACAATTGTAAATGCACATCCCATTTCTGAGCCCTGCTAACAGGCAGGTGCCAAAATGCAGATTATTTTTAAAAGTAATTTATTTCATATGCAGATTATATAAAACTCACCAGGGTCTGGAGCTGCATCTCATAACCAAACAATTAACATTTCTACAGTGAAACACAAACATCGTAATAAGTGAGCAAACAGAGTCAAAATGAACCTCACAACAGGTCAGGAGGGGTTTGGCTGCCAGGCATATTACAAAAAATAAATTATGCTCATAATTTATTTTAATTTAAAAATTCTAGGGGCTGGCTTCGTCGGTGAAGCGTCTGCCATTGGCTCAGGTCAGGATTCTAGGGTCCTGGAATTGAGTCCTGCTCCACAGGGAGCCTGCTTTTCCCTCTCCCTTTGCCTCTTCTCCCGCTCAAGCTCTCTCGCTTGCTCACTCTCCCTCAAATAAATAAAATAAAAAGATAAAGTCTAAATAAGGGACTATATACTTGTAATTCTTACATTCATGTTTAATTGGGTATAATTGATAACAGCGAAAAGAGGGAATGAGGTAACATAAGTTGTAGAGCTGGGCAGAGGCTGGAGGTCAATAGAGCTCCTATATGTAGAGCCAAGGTTTGCAGATGAAGGAGATTACTCAGCAGGCCCGTGTTTCCTGCTGGGCAGGGAAGGAGGACCACCTGGGAGCTGGCACATCTCCAGGGCACGACTGCAAACAGTCCCAATGAGAAAGGGGGACAACGTGGACTGTGACAGAGAACTCAGGTGCAAAGAAATAGGAAGACATAAACATCTTGATCAGATTTTTTAATTGAAGAACAATTCACATTTGTCCTAAGAAAGCATTGAGTGGGGCATCTGAGTGGCTCAGGTGGCTGAGCATCAACTCTGGTTTTGACTAGGGTCATGATCTCAGGGTCCTGGGATCCAACCTTGCATGGGGCTCCATGTTCAGTGGAGGTCTGTTTTCTTCTCCCTTTGCCCCTCCCACACTCATTCTTTCTCTCTCATAAATAAATAAATAGGGGATCCCTGGGTGGCGCAGCAGTTTAGCACCTGCCTTTGGCCCAGGGCGTGATCCTGGAGACCCGGGATCGAGTCCCACATCAGGCTCCCGGTGCATGGAGCCTGCTTCTCCCTTGGCCTGTGTCTCTGTCTCTCTCTCTCTCTCTCTCTCTCTGTGACTATCATAAATTTAAAAAATAAATAAATAAATAAAAATAATTAAAAACAAATAAATAAATCTTTAAAAAAACAGAAAGCACTTAGTACTCGACTGGAAAAAATAATTATAATATTTGAACTTGAATTCAAGAACTATAGCATGAAATAAAAAAGTGCACACCCTTTGTGACTGTACGTGTCTTTGTGTGCGTGTAGTGGGCATGTATCTCTGTATACACATATAGGCTTATTATATATAAATTCCACGAACTGTTTTGGGCTCGCGATATATACTTCCCTCTTACCATCAAGCCTTCTTTATTTCAATAGAAATATTGAACCTTATGCTTAGAGAAGAACATACTGATAATGGAAATATTGGTGATCTTTTCAGAATAGAAAATAGGGTTAAAAACTAAAATAATAAACAAAAAATTTTCCTATTTTACTTCGAAAGTATAATTATCCTCATGTTGTATCATATAACTGATCTACTTTATCTGATTACATGTGTGTTATTACCATTTCTGAAAAGTCTCTTATCAGTAAGAACATATTAACCTGCAAAGACAGAGCAAGATTGAGGACGGGACCTAGGGAAGCCTGGGTGGCTCAGTGGTTGAGCATCTGCCTTTGGCTCAGGTTGTGATCCTGGGGCCCTGGGATCGAGTCCCACATTGGGCTCCCCACAGGGAGCCTGCTTTTCCCTCTGCCTATGTCTCTGCCTCTCTCTCTGTCTCTCATGAATAAGAAAGAAAGAAGAAAGAAAAGAAAAGAAAGAAAAGAAAGAAAAGAAAAGAAAAGAAAAGAAGAAAAGAAAAGAAAAGAAAAGAAAAGAAAAGAAAAGAAAAGAAAAAAAAGGAAGAGAAGAGAAGAGAAGAGAAGAGAAGAGAAGAGAAGAGAAGAGAAGAGAAGGGAAGGAAGGAAGGAAGGAAGGAAGGAAGGAAGGAAGGAAGGAAGGAAGGAAGGGAGGATTCTAAAGAAAAAAAAAAGATTGAGGACCTAGATGCACATAGGATCCCGGGCTACCCAAGCTGTATCCTGCCCACCAACATCCTATCAGCTCACCCAGGGGGAGGCTGATGTCCAGCCTGCTCCCTCCCTCCTCAAGGTCTACATCTTGGAAACGGGCTCTGCTGTCAGTCTGGAGTAAGGGCTTGTCTCTCTAAATTGATTTTTTGCATTGACTGAATTTTTGTCATCATTATGGGACAAAGGAGACTCAGTGTCCTCAGAGGAGGGCCACTTATGCACTCTCAAAGGCATCTCTGTGCTTAGCCCGAGCCTCATCTAAACCACCCTTCACTTGCTAATTATCTCCATAGCTGTAACCATATGAAGAACCACTGCTTCATCATGTACCTTCCACATAAGAGCATCATGCAGTGAAAACAGCACGGATACTGCTTCTTGGGGTCAGAGGACATGATCATCTGGGTTCTACATCTCTGGCTTTGTGCTGTATGGACAGCCGTGTGATGGACCCATACTGAAGGTAAGGAACCAGGTTCTGCGGAAACAAGTTACTCAAGGGACCGCTACAACTATGGACTGAAGCAAAAGTCATCATATCCTTACGAAGAGAAACACATTGAAACATTTACAAATTGAGCTAAATTCTGAAAATGACTATAATGGAACTTGTACTCATAGAGTGAGAAACCACAACTTAAAAGTTCATTATATAGGTCACTAACACATAAAATTTCCTTTAATATGGCCCAATTTCTGGTTTCAGTTTGAAGTACATTATTTGTACATATTTTCAGGAAATTTGGGACCACTGTGAGTCAATTTGAAGGATTTTTATTTTTTTTTAAGATTTATTATTTTTTTTGAGAGAGAGAGAGCAAGCAGAGGCAGAGGAAGAGGAAGAGGGAGAAGCAGACTCCCCACTGAGCAGGGAGCCTGATGTGGGGCTCAATTTCAGGACCCTGAGATCATGACCTCTGCCAGAGATAGATACTCCACTGACCGAGCCACCCAGGCACACAAATTTGAAGTTTTAACTGGAAGAAAATTTTCATAATCCTTAAGTATATAAAAAAAAAATGAATTTTGTATTTCAGGATATTAAAAGCCACTTCAAGATTAAAATAGCGTATCTATGAGAAATAAAGACCTTACAGTTCTTCCTTGATTTCATATATAATAGTTATTTTAATAACTATGAACACTTTTCAAGCTTCAGTATTTTAAGCCATGTAGAAATCCTCTGGTGAAAAACAGGTCTACAGGCAGATATTGTACAGGTACTTTAGAGTACAATACTGTCTACAGGTATATTGCACTTTAGAGTGAAAACTCATAGTAGTGAAAAGAAAATCAATCTTAAAAACATTTGTGAACCCCTAAGTGCACTTATATGCACAGACAAAGATTTACATTTATATCAATATGATACATGCATATGAATCGAGTGTCATGAGGTAAATGAAGAATAAAATGTACAAGAAGACTAATGGTTCTTTGAAGACAACAACCACCACTGACAAAAAGCAGGTTCACACCAAAAATATAGATTTTTGATTCATTGAAAATAACTAAAACCCAGTGTAGAAAGAATGCTTTCTAAAATTTGGATTACTGAAGTATAACATGCTTAGTGCTTGGTTCCAAGGAAAGCAGCTAGCATTTAGGTTATGGCTTAGGGTGGGCACGGCAGCAACAGAGGCAATCTGGAATCCCCGCCACTCCTCCTTCAGCCTCAGAAATTTCTGTAGACCACTACAAGGAAAGACTCAGTGGGTCATCAGACAGGGACATAGCAGGAAATACAGAGAGATATTCGCTCCTTGTAAATATAGAAACTGAGGCATGCACATATGAGAATCTCTTGACTGTCACTGACATCTTTCTACTTCAGACCATTTCTTCTCCAGTCAGTGCAAATAAATTGGTGTGAGCCATGGGTGACAGTGCCTGCCTCCTGCACCCATGGGCATCCTTGCCAGGCTGGGTCTCTAGATTCACTACCCCGCCTGAGCTGCTGGTGACAGTGACACTGTCCTGCTGGGGGCCAGCCATTCTGCTTACTTCTTACATCCACTGGAAGAGGGACAGGACTGGTCCAGCAGGAGAGCTCAGGGAGACAGCATGCCAGCACACAGGTATAGATTGACATGCAAGTGAGGACACCATGCTATGCCGAAGAGGATTTGGGGAGGCTGATGGTGACATGGTACATCACACAAACAATAAATAAAATAAGTGAGACATTACAGAATGTAGGCCTAAATATTAACAGTGGTTATTTTTAGTGGATTATGATATAGGTGATAATGTTATCACTTTTCACGTTCTATATTTTACTCATTTTTATCATTAAGAAATGTATTATATTCAACAAAAATTTTAGGAAAAGAGTGACTGCAGATTTAGCTCTCAGTTTTCTGAAAGGGGAAAATATAAAAGTAGTCTTTCTCAGAAAACCAATGCTGGTGGTGTCACAATTCTGGACTTTAAGCTGTACTACAAAGCTGTGATCATCAAGACAGTATGGTGCTGGCACAAAAACAGATTAGAGAACCCAGAAATAGGCCCTCAACTCTATGGCCAACTCATCTTTGACAAAGCAGGAAAGAATATATCCTGGAAAAAGGACAGTCTCTTCAATAAATGATGTTGGGAAAATTGGACATCCATGTGCAGAAGAATGAAACTAGACCATTCTCTTACACAAGAAACAAAGAGAAACTCAAAATGGATGAAAGATCTAAATGTGAGACAAGATTCCATCCAAATCCTAGAGGAGAACACACGCAACACCCTTTTTGAACTTGGCCACAGTAACTTCTTGCAAGATACATCCATGAAGGCGAGAGAAACAAAAGCAAAAATGAACTATTGGGACTTCATCAAGATAAAAAGCTTCTGCAGAGCAAAGAAAACAGTCCACAAAACAAAAAGACAACCTACAGAATGGGAGAAGAGATTTGCAAATGATGTATCAGATAAAGGGCTAGTTTCCAAGATCTATAAAGAACTTCTTAAACTCAACAGCAAAGAAACAAACAATCCAATCATGAAATGGGCAAAAGACATGAACAGAAATCTCACAGAGGAAGACATAGACATGGCCAACATGCACATGAGAAAATGCTCTGCATCACTTGCCATCAGGGAAATACAAATCAAAACCACAATGAGATCCCACCTCACACCAGTGAGAATGGGGAAAATTAACAAGACAGGAAACCACAAATATTGGAGAGGATGCGAAGAAAAGGGAACCCTCTTACACTGTTGGTGGGAATGGGAACTGGTGCAGCCACTCTGGAAAACTGTGTGGAGGTTCCTCAAAGAGTTAAAAATAGACCTGCCCTGCAACTCAGCAATTGCACTGCTGGGGATTGACCCCAAAGATACAGATGCAATGAAACTCCGGGACACCTGCACCCCGATGTTTCTAGCAGCAATGTCCACAATAGCCAAACTGTGGAAGGAGCCTCGGTGTCCATCGAAAGATGATGGATAAAGAAGATGTGGTCTATGTATGCAATGGAATATTCCTCAGCCATTAGAAATGACAAATACCCACCATTTGCTTCAATGTGGATGGAACTGGAGGGTATTATGAGTGAAATAAGTCAGTTGGAGAAGGAAAATCATCATATGGTTTCACTCATACGTGGAATATAAGAAAGAGTGAAAGGGATTATAAGGGAAAGGAGGAGAACTGAGTGGCAAAATTAGAGAGGAGACAAACCATGAGAGACCCCTAACTCTGGGAAATGAAAGGGGAGATGAAGGGTATGGTGGGATGCAAAGGGTTGCAGAAGGGGAGGTAGGCAGGGCGATGAGGTAACTGGGTGATGGGCACTGAGGAGGGCACTTGATGGCATGAGCACTGGGTGTTATATTACATGCTGGCAAATTGAATTTAAATTTAAAAATGCAAAAAAATAAGAATGAAAAAAATAAAAGCAGTCATTTTCAGTTATGTATATTTAATAATAAATCACTGATGAGAAAAACAAAATCTATTTTAGGTCTCACAGAGAAGCAAAGAAGTAGTTTTCAGCAAGGTCCTTATAGATTGTTTTCTAAAAATATTACGTTTTTAACATAAAAATACTGTTCTTCCCTTTGGTAGAAGCAGTGACGTGGCTTTTGGTGCAGTTTCCTTAACGAATTCTGCAGGTAACTAAATCACAGATGGCAGCAAGCCCCTTCGGTTCCCTGCGGGATGGGTTGATGCTCCTGTGCACTTAGTACGTGTACAGAGGTAAAGAGGCAAAACTCCTTAAATAATATTTTGTAAAACCAAGGCCTGATATAGATTTGTTAATAAAAAGTACATGCTATTGATTCCTGACAAGGTTCTAAATACAGATATTTTTCACCACGGCCCTATCCACGTGACTCAGCAGTACACGAAGCCAAAGTTAGGACTGACTCACCTACCGCTGTCCAGAAAGGACGAGGGCCCGGATACCCGCAACAAACCAATCCAGGAAAGCCAGGAAGAGAGTAAACGCTTCCCTAGAAATAAAGGGGTCTGTTTTCATGCATATGAAAGTGGGTAATCAGGGACCTACAGTCCAATGCATGATCACAGCCAGATCATTTGCATCTTGGACATACATTTGAGGATAATTATATGGTAGACCAACCTTGAGCCTTAAATATTCCAACAAAGTATACAATGACTGACTTTAAGAAGTTCCATTCTTGCTAAATTTTTGGAATAAATTAAGAAAATGCATATCTCAGGGAAAATTAATGAGATTCATGCCGCATAGATACAGTAAGGAAGATGGTTAAACACTGGAAGATATTACACGCGCTGATGATTACGATCTTTGGAGTAAGTGAAGTGATCAGAGCCAGTTTTCCAATAAAGCTTCTTGCCATTCGATTAAACCATATGAAGTCACTGTGTTTTTTAATCTTCCGAACCACCAACCCCCGCCCCCCGCCCTTTCAGGTGGCAACGTTAAGCATTTCAAACTAATAGTTCATGACCACAAACTTCTTTCCTATGCTTATGGGAGGACACTTGGATTTATTGCTTATAACAGGCATTAGAATCCAGACACTAAATATGCCTACATGCATGCCTGGTATCGATTCTCTTATTACGGAAGCAGAATGCACTTTACCTACTGCCACCTGGCATCCTTCCTTCTGTTCTCAGGAATCTCTAGATCTGTGATGTGGGCATTCTGACAGCTATTGTACCTACTCTGGATGTGGGGCATGTGACCCAAGTAAATCCAATAATCACTAGCCGCAGGTATTGGCTGGTTCAGAGGCGGGTGTGGGATGAGGATGCGCTGGGTAGAGAAGAATTGGGGCTCTGTTGGAAATGCAAAGGATATAAATCTGGGAGCATGCAGGCCATGGAGAGGGCAGGAGTCATAATGACATCAGGTCTTAAAACGCAGGGCAGGATCACCAAGGCCTTGGATCAACCATTTCCTGAGGAATTCTGGACACTCAGGGTCATAAGCCAATAATGCACTTTATTGTTTATGCTAATGTGAGTTATATTTATGGTTACTCTCACTAGAAGGGGTCTAGCGCATGCGTCAAAGTAGAGAGAGATGTGTGTATAAAAAAATCATTAAAAACATACTACACATAAATATTATGCAGGCTATTGGTAAATTTATCATACTCTATCACTTTAAAATGTATATTTAAAATCATATATAAATATGTGTGTATAAATATTTTATTATTTTCTTTTCTTCTAGGGTGGACACCCAATGAATTAAAAAAAAAAAAAAAACAAGTAGGGGGGATGCGTGCTGGGTTTGGATTTCTGATCCAATCTGTGAATGCTACTTCGTTGAGATTTTCCTGCTGTGATGGGTGTAAACAGTTGTCAGATAAGTTGAGAGGAGCATCACCGACCTTACAACATTTCAAAGATCCATAACTCCTCAGTTCTCTAAGTGATGGAAATCCTCCTTATTCTTAATGACCCAAAAGTCATTCCAGTCACTAATTATAAGACAGAACTGCCTCCACGACGGTTTCTCTAATTTTGATGTAAGAGCTTCACTGTTCAGACAAACAGAGTAACAGCTGATGGTACCTGACAGGCTTTCAGAGGGTCTGGGGTCAGGCTTAAAAGCTTTCGAAGTGAGAAAAGGATGTAATCATTAAAGAAGTAGCAGCTGATAGCGTGATTCAATCTGCTTTAAGTAGAAAAAAAAAAAAACAAACTGAGCGACAGAAGCTGTCAGAGAGGCCCTGGATGCATCTCTAGCAGAGCATCCATCATTTCAGGCGTTGGAGGGGCAGCTTCGTGTGTGCAGGCCCAGCAGAGGGAGACATCAAGAGGTTGGACTTAGAGGATCTCGCTGTTGATGAAGCAATTTGAAAAATCCGACCTCATCCGGGTCTTGCAACAAACCTGCACAGTGTGAAAGGCAATTATTATTATGCTCATTTCGGAAATGATGAAAGGTAGGCTGATGTCCTGTGTTGCTTTAGCGCAGCCAGATTGCTACTCAACAGTGGACGTGGGATCCTAGCTCAGAGCCGGCTGCTGATCCTCAGAAGTTGCACGGGCTTCCGTCTCATGATACGAACCAGGAACCACAAATGTGGTTCACTCAGGAACCACAAATACGCACTAAATCTAAAAAAAACAGATGCTACTATAATTTAAAATGGAAAAAAAATTTTGACTATTTTGCCAAATCTGACTCAAATAGTTTCCAGTTATATCACTTGGATCTGATACAGCTTTGCTCACCTTGTTTCAAAAGACAGGTTTTTTTGTTTGTTTGTTTGTGTTTTGTCTTTTCTCTCATGTCCTTTCGCTCCCTACCTGCAAGGGAGGAACCGCAAACAGATGTGTTTTTTCTTCCCATTTCCCTGGCACGCGGAATGGCCCTCTGACCCATGTCTGGGCCACTGATGGAAGTGAAGAGATCAGATGGTGCTTCTGGTGAGCGTAGCTCCCCTCTAGTGAAGAGGGTTGCCCCCCAGACAGCTGTGCCCTCTTCCGGCTCCAAGTCCAGGGTGCAGGGCTGCAAAGGCAGCAGACACCCTACCACCACCCCAGGTGGGGGAGGAAACCAGCCCCCTGGCCCCGAGCCCCGATGAGTATCCACTGCTGACAACATGCTACAAGCTGCCCAACGCTGGGTTTGTCTTGGGGTGCAGAGGGGGATGCTGTAGGTTTAACTGTTACTGATATCTGCTCAACCCCAAATATCCAGATTATGCTCCTTTGGTCCCTGAAACACTCAAAACCATTTGCAACCTGCTAGGTCGGCCTTATGCTTCAAGTTAGAATGGACACAAGGCATCATCAGGCATCGCCTGACCTGAAGGCAAACGGGTATCCCCTTAACCAAATGGAACATTGTGTGTCCACCTGCTAATACCCTTCAGGGGCTTGGCGTTTCCCTCGGGCGACAAGTACCTTGTTGATACGGATTTTGTCTGCAGCCTCACACCGCGTTTCCTGCCCCCGGCCCTTTGCTGCAGGAGGCACATGCTGCCCCATGGTGGCAGCCCCCACCCCCACCTGCGCCCTCCCATGGGCACCTGTGCTCTCTCCTGACCCACGCTGCTGTGGCACTGCCTGCCGAAGGCCATGCACACACGTGTCAGGTTTCTCTGCACAATCTCTTACACGAAGCCTTGCCTGACACCTGTAACCAAAACCTGCGCATTCTCTAATCTCCTCGGACACAGTCTTAATGCTTATGCAGCAATCACATCACACATTTTATTTAGCACAGAGGTTATATTAATGCCACAGGTGGGCAGCAGGGTCGATAGAATTGATTTCTCTGTAAAAAAAAAAAAAGTGATTCTGTTCATCACGTCCGTCTTTATTGATACGTAGTCATCAGGGATGAGAGTCATCAAAGAGGATGGGTTACATCCTGAAAACTTCCCTTTGCTGTGTATGAATAAAGGTCTTTTCTCAAGAATTCCCAAAGTATCTCTGCATCGTGTCAGCAGGATTTGGCAAACGAGCTCACACAGACCGAATCCCGCCCACGGGCTGTTGCAATAAAGCTTTATCAGAACACAGCCACTCATTTGTTTATGTAAGATCCAAGGCCACTTTTGCCTTACAAAAGCAGAATCCAGTAGTTACCACAGAGATCCACACAGTCCACGAAGCCTCAACTATTTATTATATGGCCCTTTATAGAAGAAAAAAATGCTTAAAACCTTGCTATTCGGTTAAAACAACCACCTAGGGGCGCCTGGGTGGCTCAGTTGGTTCCTGTGGGACACTTGATTTCAGCTCAGGTCACGATCTCAGGTCCCCAGGTTGGGATATGTGCTGGGAGGAGGGAGGGATCTGCTTGAAATTCTCTCCCCCGCTCCCCACACATGTGCATGCTCACTGCTCTCTCCCTCGCTCTCTAAAATGGATAAATAAATCTCAAAAAAAAAAAAAAAGAACTAACTAAGAACTAAGAACTAACTAAGCTAAGAACAACTTAATAATCAAATAAATTAGGGAAACAAAATTGAACAGTTTTTTTTTTTTAACAGCAAACCTTCTCTGAGCGTTGATTCCTATTACACATCATATGGATTTCAGCTATGCAGTGCCAATTTTTATATCATTTCCCTGAGTTCCCAAAATGTTTTTGACATAGGAATTTTTTTTTTTAACAGATTGCACCTCAGGCCCAGTTATCTGAGGATTGCCAGTTTGCAAATGCTGCTTTAGGAACCTGCAAGAAAATGTTTTTTAACTGAATTGCAGTTTTTCCTCTAAAGTATTGCCTTCATCTGATACTATCCAACTCTCTGCAAATTCACTTATTATTCTAGCGATTTTCTCTGATACAATTAAGCCACTTAGCCAACTGCCCTAGCCGATAAAAGGACCACTTAGCTTCCTTGAGGTAGTAGTTACAGCATACCTTGTGTTATAAACAAGTTAGGTGGTAATTATTTGAGTGATGTGGATAATTAACATCAAAACAGCGACAAATGTACTTGAGGAGAGAATCTATGCTGTAGGATTTAAAATTATTTAATTTAATTTAAATGGAGCCAGGAATACCAGGCTTTAGTTACATTACTGTGATTGATCACACAATTATAAACCCCGTTAGATGTAGACACGACCTGCTATATTTTCTTATAGTTCTTAAATTACTGCTTTCCTCGCCCTGCAGGCTTCCCTTAGAAAATGCAACTGGCATCACTTAGACCCCTTTGAACAAACTGTTCTTTCAACTTGAAAAAACACCTTGATGACAGAAAAAGAAGATAAATTACCAAAAAATTAGGGGCTTAGAAGTGTGCACAACTTATTTGGTGATTCCCTTCATTTCATCTCACAAAAATAGTCGTAGCTAAGCGGACACATGTGTGCACCAGAGACTCCATAGGATTAGCTCACAGGGACTCATTCAGCACATAAGATCTGCAGCCTCAGCACATGGAAGTCACGCGAGCTACATGCATACTCTCACCCCAGCCCAGATGCCTTCCAGGATCTGGAGGAGACGTGGCGTGGTGCGGAGTCCAGACCACAGCTTGCCATTTCCCAACCGAAGCTTTCAAGCGAGCCAATTCTCCACAGGCAGAGCCAGCCCAGGTGGGCACACTCAAGGAACAGTGTGCCCCAGTTTGGCAACAGGTTACTGGACGTCCCCTGGTCCACAGCCCCTTCTCTGACAGTGTCTAAAACATCCTCTGTGGTCAATGCTCTTTGTCCTTGCCCTATTAATGCAACCGAGAGCACTATTAATACTATCTATAGAGGTAGATGTTGCTTTGAATGATTCACCTGTTGGATATCTTTAATGTACTTAACAAAAAAAAAATAATTGAAAATTCTTAAATATGCAAAATACTACAAGAAATCAAATAATACATCTGGGCAGAGGGCAGGTAACATCTGAGAAAGCTTAGGTAGTTGAAATCTGTATTGAGAAAGGTTCTGCCAAATCTCTCAAATTCTCAGCTCAACCGTGTCCTCGCTCATCTGTTATATAACAGCACCACCACCAACAGTGTACCTTTCTGTAAATCAGGACCAAAGACTTACCTAAAATGGAAAAAAAAAAAAAAAAACACTAAAAGATGTTCTACTTTTTTTTTTTTAATGATGACCCATTTTAGGTCTAGTGAGAGTTGTGATGGTCTCATCATCATTGGTCCACCCTTGAGCACACTCCTCCCATACAAAGGCACGCAGAGATGTGGAAATACACGCAAAGAATTTGCTCTCAGAGCAGAGGACGGAGAACTATTGTCAAGAGTGTCTATGCTGCAAACTTCGATGCTGGTCTAGGAGTCTGTCTATCTACCACACAGGTACCTAAGCACAGCTGCTAACATACATTTACGTGATTAATAATTCCTCAAGAATAAACAATTTACATGACATGTCTCCGAATGCTCTGAGATATAAAATTCATTGTGAGCTTACCTTCAACTATAAGCAGCAAGAAACTTTAGGACATGGAATTTATCTCTTCAACCATGATTCTCATGCTTCTATGCACTCATCATCAAAACGGAATCATAATTAAAAAGAATTATGTTCCTTTGCATGAAAAATTTATTACCTGAAATATATCATTCCACCGGAATTTAAATAAGCTTATATGAGAAATTAAGCTACTGTGGGGAATATAAAGCCTCACATGCACGGAGACCTACGTAGCACAGACATCTTACATATATACCTATAGCATTTTTACAACTTGAGTTGATTCTTAAAAATTGCAGTCAGAATCGCTGACAAGGGAAAATTATTTCGACTCTTCATTTTTAAAATAGTATAAATATGTCCACAAAACTGTTTGGTGTCACCGGATAGTTACATTATAAAATATAACATTGTAAAAATATTGTTATTTTTAATATTTTAAAATATTGAGGTAGCAAATATTTATGGAGAGCCTACTGTGCCATAGCACTGTGATAGATGCTATAAATATACTAGCAGATGAAAGCAACAGGTTCTTTATCTCTCTGGAGCCTACATTCTTCTAGGAGCAAAAGGAATTTAAAATATAGGAATACATGTACATACACACTAGATATTTTTTCATAAAAATATACACACGCTATATATATTTTCAATAGATATATATACCTACTATATATTTTCATAAAATGCAAATTACAGTTATGTATTTCTCCTTTAAACTTAGTATTTGTTTTTCTGAAATATCATCTTCCACTTTTAACTTCCACGTTTAAATAAAAATTTCATTCAATACTACTTCGATTTAAAAGACATTATTCTGTGCCTATTTCCATATGTTTCTACTTCTATTTCCATGAATTCAAAATATTATTAGACCACTAAAATGCACTTCTCCTTGCTGTCACTGAAGCGATTGTTAGCCAAATTTTATCTTAATTCCTGTTTTGTTACTCCAAAATTCCAAAAGCCATTTCTTCTGCAAAGCACAAGCCTCACTTCAGAAACACATAACAGAAAATTGATTTTCATCCTGAAAATGTCAAACTTCTGCCTATAACACTCAGCTATGGTTTTCTGAAACAGCAAAGTTCAACAAGAGCCATCGACCTAGTGGCCCTTTGACACATGATGATGGATGCAATGTGTCTACTGCTTTACTGCCAGAATGTCCTCCAAGAGAAGGAGAGAATCAATGAAGAATAATACATTTAAACTGGGTAGCAGGTTTGCTTGTTTTAATGTATTAAAAGAGAAAATACTGGCATTTCACTTCTCTGGGGAGAGACTTTATAAACTCTGTGATTAACTCTTTTCTCTCTTTCTGGCTTAGACAAGTCAGACAGACACAGATCTGCTAAAGGAAGGTGAGCACAGTCCAGAAGGTAAACTCTGTACATAGCTAATGAACTTAGGATGAAAGACAGATGGAATATCTTGTTCTTCTTCAAAGAAGAGGAAAACATATAAAAGATATAATGTTAAGGAAAGTACAACCACTACTCACCCTGGTGTCTTGGCCTTCTGTCAACCACAGGTTCTGGCAACTTCAACTGTTTCTAGTAAGTGATGATATTTCCATTTTCCTACAGGATAAAGTTACTGATCAATGTCACATCAAAAACAAAGACTCTCTTCAAGGGCAGAACATAAGAGCAATTCATTGTCTTATGAATTATACTCATATTGGAATGAATTAATGCATATTCCATAGAGTAAGTCTTACAATCATGCATGTAAGTTTTGGAAGAAGCACACCCCCCAGCTTAAAACGTAACTGTATGAATGTATGCCATCACATATGGTCCAGGTTATAGTCTTTACTCGAGAAACAGAAAATCATTTTCACCTGCAAATTTTTATGCCATTTTACCAGAGTCCTAACAAGGAAGCACAGTATAAATTCTCCTTCAATGACACTTTAAAACTATGGTGTTTTAAAATATGATAAATAGATTCAAGACAAATAAGGACAACTCTGTAGATCAAAGGCTACATTTGAGCCTACACCAAACTTAACTTTCAGAATGTTATGCTACATCATCATTAGCTTTGGTTCACAAACTGTGCATCTCCTTTTTCAAAGGAGAAATGGATAATTTTATGATACGGTGATGCACATTTTTAAGACATTTAAGTATTGAGTTATAATCTGCCTCAAAGTTGAAGAGCATGTCTTAATTATTCATCGTCTACAGTTCCACAGGTGATGGTGTGCTGTGTGTGTACATATCAGGATATAGGCACAGAAATAGTTGAAAATAGCTATAGTTTGTTTCAAACACTTAAACATGTTTTCTTGAAACTTCATAGAATATGATGCTAACAGGTGCACTTCATTAATGGAAAAAAAATGTGTTTCGCAGAACCAAACTTTGTGAACTATTGAAAAGTGGAAATGAATACACAAAAAATTTAGATAATACTTCTAAAATGACTTACAATTACTAGTAGCAAGTATAGTGTCACAAGAAAGGTGAGAACTAATAACAATCTAGAACATACCACTGAAATTTGATGACAATGTGTTTTTATGAATATATAGAACAATATCTACACAAATTAAAAATCAAGAAATCCACAAAAGTCGATTTCTACACCTCTTTGACAATTAAGAACTATCTGACTTTAAGGACAAATAAATAGGAGAGTTTTTAAAATTAAAAAAAAAATTAAGCAGCATATTCATCTGTCTTTTCACAATAAAATGTAAGCTCAACATCCATCTATAAAATATATCATTATGGATGGGGTTTGATAGGATCTTCACCACCCTCCACAGCCATTCTGCCTTCTTGTGGCATCTGGGACATTTTTGCACATTTCTAAGGCTCTATAGAACACATTTTGTAAACTTTTGACATAGATTGGTCCCTAACATACTTTATTAAGAACTATAAAGAAGAACATTGCATGGACTGAATAAAATTGAGCTTCTCAGGTGATTTGATCAACAATCACCATAGAAGAGTACAATTATTACAGTAGACTCTTGATTGCACTTGGGCTCTGAGTATTGCTTCCTTTGAGTACTTCCTTTGAACCAGAAATACCTAGATTTTCCCTAGGAGTTTCTTATGTTTCTGAAGAGTTGCTTAACCCTCATTAATCCCATTTTAAACAAACCATTTTATTTTTATTTATTTTTTTAAGGATTTTAATTATTTGAGAGAAAAAGAGAGCATAAGCGGGGGCGGTGAAGGGGCAGAGGGAGAGGAAGAAGCAGATTCTTCACTGAGCAAGGACACCGTGATCATGACCTGAGCCAAAGGCAGATGCTTAATCAACTGAACCACCTGGGCGCCCCAAACAAATTGTTCTATACTGAGCTTTGAGTCTATTTGGTAACAAAGTGGAGTTGCACATCCTGATTTCTGAGTAATAATTACACACATAAAATATAGCAGAAATTGTAGTAGAGTTGTAGTATTTAATGCCTTGAGAGTGAGGAGAGGAGATAGGGGCACCTGGGTGGCTCAATGGTGGAGCATCAGCCTTCAGCTCAGGTCATGATCCCGGGGTCCTGGGATCGAGTCCTGTATCAGGCTCCCTGCATGGAGTCTGCTTTTATACCTAAGTCTCTGCCTCTCTCTGTGTGTCTCTCATGAATAAATAAAGAAAAAATCTTCTCTGTGTGTCTCTCATGAATAAATAAAGAAAAAAATCTTAAAAAAAAGAGTGAGGAGACAGAAAATGAATAAAACAGAAGTTTGCATAATTTCATTTTATGTAAAATGTAATTTATGTACAAATAATTTCATGTGAAAGTGGATATACTTAACCACTATATTTATGAACACCAAAAAGTTACTTAAATTTTTACTTTTTTTATTTTTTATTTATTTTATTTTTTTAAATTTGTACTTTTTTAAACACATATCACTACTCCTACATTTGGGGAGTTATAAATTAGAGCTTAACAGAATGGTCCTGGCACAAAAACAAACACATAGATCAATACACATTATGGAGAACCCAGATATAAACCCTCACCTACATGGTCAATTAATTTGTGACAAAAGAGGCAAAAATATACAATCGAAAAGATTGTCTCTTCAACAAATAGTGTCTGGAAACCTGGACATATATATATGCAAAAGAATGAAACTGAGCCACTTCCTTATACCATTCACAAAAATAAACTCAAAATGGAATAAAGACCCAAATGTGGGACCTGAAACCATAAAACTCCTAGAAGAAAACATAGGCAGTAATTTCTTTGACATCAGCCATAGAAACATATTTCTAGATAGGTTGCCTCAGGCAAAGAAGACAGAAGTAAAAATAAACTATTGGGACTGCATCAGAATAAAAAGCTTCTGCACGGTGAAGGAAACAATCAACAAAATGAAAAGATAAACTACCGAATGGGAGAAGATATTTGTAAATGACATATCTGGTAAACGGTTAGTATCCAAATATGTAAGGAACTTCTACAACTTAAGATGAAATAATAATCTGATTAAAAAATAGGCAGAGAAGCTAAATAGACATTTTTCCCCAAAGACATCCAGATGGCAAACAGAAACATGAAAAAATGCTCATTATCACTCATCATCAGGGAAATGCAAATTAAAACCACCATGAGATATCACCTCACACCTGTCAGAATGGGTGAAATCAACAGCACAAGAAACAACAGGTGTTGGTGAGGATGCAGAGAAAAAGGATCCCTCTTGCAGTGTTGTTGGGAATGCAAAGTAGTGCAGCCACTCTGCAAAACAGTATGGAGGGGCCTCAACATATTAAAAATAGAACCACCCTGGGATCAGTAATTCCACTAGTGGGTATTTACTGAAAGAATACAAAAATATCAACTCAAAAAAAGATACATGAATGCCTATATTTACCATAGCATCATTTACCATCAGTAGCAGAGATACGGAAACAACAACCCAAGTATCCATCGACAGATGAATGGCTAAAGAAGGTGTGAATGTATATACAATGGAATATTATTCAGCCATCAAAAATGAGTTGTTGCCATCTGCAACAACATGGATGGACCCAGAGGATATCGTGCTAAGTTACTTAGAGAAAGACAAATACTATATAATTTCATTTATGTGTGGAATCTAAAACACAAAATAAATAAACAAAAAGCAAAAATAGACCCATAAACACAGAGAACTGATGGTCGCCAGAAGGGAGGGAGGAGGGGGATGGGCAAAATGGGTGAAGTGGGGTGGGAGATTCAGGCTTCCTGCTACAGAAGGAATAGGTCACAGGATAAAAGGTGCAGCAGAGGGAATAGAGTCACTGATACTGTACTAGTGTCGTGTGGGAACAGCAGCTACACTTGTGGAGAACACAACAAAACACAGAGGGAAGTTGAATCACTACGTTGTACCCCTGAGAATGATGTCACATTGTGTGTGTCAACTATACTTCAATTACAATAATAATCGGGCTCCTGGGTGGCTCAGTCAGTTAAGCATCTGACTCTTGGTTTCAGCTCAGATCGTGATCTTAGGGTCAAAAGATCAAGCCCCATGTCTGGCTCCACACTCAGCACCGAGTCCGCTTGAGACTCTCTCTCCCTCTGCCCCTCCCCCTCCCACTCACATACACACACACTCTCTCTCTTAGAAATAAATAAGTGAATCATCATCATCATAATAATAATGTCAGAAGTTATTCCTAGAGAGTAAGATTTCAGTAAATAGTTCATACATTTTCAAAAATTGGGAGGTAGGATAACGGTAACATCTCAGGTTAGTACCATGGCCTCAAGTATTTCATTGACTGTGAATATTAAAACTATTTTCCTAGGTTGATACAATAGCACCTCCTCTAAGGTCTGTATAGTACGAAGATTAAATCTAAGATTTTCTACCTGCTTTGGACTTCCCCAATATTAAGTGGCATAAATAGTAGAACCAGAGATTCTAATTATATACAGATTACAACTCCACACAGCTTTCTGGAAATGTGTTCTCTGACGAATTCAAAAAGGTCTAGAATCAACAGCTAAGAATACTAGTAGTGTTTCACAAAGTCTTAATTATGATGGGACTCCAGGACGTAGTAGTAGAGCCTTTAACCAATAAGATGCATTATTAAATTACATTCAGCTCTTCAGCACTGTCACCAAATATACACTTGCAGACAGATTTATGGTGCGATCTAATTGAACTATAGCGCATATGACAATACTAGAATAATGAAGTGCTTAGGTATTTATTAAGTAAAAGACTGTACGTTTCAAAATAACAAATTTTACTCCTGAAAATATCATTTACAAAAGGGTGATACTTTGAATTTTGAAACTAATGTAAACAGAATGGAAGCATGAATGGACAAAAATATAAAATTATATGGTTTTCTGCTGTACAAGAGTGGATGCGTGTGTGTGTATAACCGACTGCCCATTACCAGGAGTCATCTTTTAATAAAAAAACCACAGCACAGAGTGCCTGGGTGGCTCAGTGGTTAAGCATCTGCCTTTGGTTCAGGTCATGATCCTGTGTCCCAGGATCGAGTCCCACATTGTGCTCCCCACGGGGATCCTGCGTCTCCCTCTGCCTGTGTCTCAGCCTCTCTCTCTGTGTCTCTCATTAATAAATAAATAATATCTTAAAAAAAAAAAAAGAACCAACAACACTCAGGTGTGAAGTGAAAATAGGAGAAAAGCTTACTATAATTAACTGAATAGTAAAAGTACTTAATGGTAAGAAAAAATACTGTGAATTCAATAATACTTAGATTTACTTTGATACTTCAACACTGTCATCAACTGTCAGTAGACAGGAAATTGTACAAAGTCAAATCACACCGTTGCCTAATTGAGCACTGAGATGATGAAGTGATGTTTTACGATGTGACAGGAGGTGTTCAATTTATAACTAGCATGAATGTCTCCCAGAAGGTGGTGGTGAGGCTGGAGAGCAGACCATGCCCACCCTCAGGCTTAACTGCAAGATTAGAGAAAAAGAGGGCAGTGTGTCCCCAGAAACCAGCTGGCATTTCCAGCCACACCCCTACCTGAACACCTGTTCTCCCTTCAAACTCGTCGTGAGCGATGCCAACCTCCCAATTACTGTTCCCCCTCTAGGTCCCTCCTCCCAGCCACCCTCTTGCCCTCTGTGGCCAAGCAAATCCATGATTCCCATAGCCTTGGTGAAGACAACCATCCATTCTATGCACTCTGACCACAAGGTTAAGATTTACTGTCTCTCCATCTACCATTTACCATCTGGCATTCTTCCGTTCAAGATGGCACCTCAAATTTCTACCAGCTCCTATGTGGTCTCCTCTCATTTTCCTCATCAGCACCCCTACAACGTCATTCAGCTTTGCAAATGTGCATATTTTAAGCCATGATGTAGTAAGGCAGGGCGATGGGTGGAGGGGCAGCAGTTTAGTAAAAGCAGAGTGTCAGCCCACTTTGCTACTTGGCCTTGGACGAAGTTCTTGGCCTACCTACCATCTAATTTACGGGCTTATGAAACTGGTATGTTGGGACTGACTGATTCTAAAGTGTTTTGCAGATTTCGTAATCTGTAAACTGGTTTGTTCCAGGACCAGGTAAAAATAAATAAATAATAAAAAAATAAAAATAAAAAAAAAATAAAGTGTTTTGCAGATTTGTGATTCAAGACCATGTGATTTTCTTTCTTTCTTTCTTTCTTTCTTTCTTTCTTTCTTTCTTTCTTTCTTTCTTTCTTTCTTCTTTCTTTCTTTTTTATTTCAAGACTACGTAATTTTAAATCAGAAGTTAGACACTGGCTTCAACTCAAGAATTAATAGCGGTCGATTGGTAGTGGGTTTTGATGTGATTTGAGCATGTGATTGCTGATCTGGGAGAGAATGCAGCATTCAGGATGTGGAACGGCTGAGTAGTGGTGATCTGTGTCACACAATTGTCACATCTACGGAGGATGCAACTGGAAAGGGAATGAAAGAAAGAGATAAAGAACCTTTCAGTGACAGAAAGGACCTTCTTGAATCCAAGTGATAAGAGTCATTTAAATTTGAGAGCTATTTTGAATATTACACTTCAGACCTCTTAGGAATGATAAAGCCTTTGCGGTCGTCAAGGAATGGATTTTGTGATCACTCACCTTCTAAAACGTTGAGAGATTCTTAAACACACACACACACACACACACACACACACACACAAAGGAACAAAAAAAACCTAAAAATATTGCTTTTGTCTCCTTAAAAGCCCTTAGAAAACTGATTTTTAGAGACATAAAGATAAAAAAGCCTATACTGCCAATATATATGCCAATATAGTCAATGAAGTTGACTATAGTTTATATTTATATAGTTTATATTATAATATAGTTTATATTTCAGGAAAAAAAATACCAGTATAAAATGGAGAATTTTATTTTTTTTTATTTTTATTTATTTATTTATTTTTTAAATGGAGAATTTTAAATTGACTAAAATAGTACTGTTATCAGAAGAAATTAAAGCCAGTATAATTACTTATCAGTGTCATTTCTTAAATCTAAGTACTCATATAATCAAAATACTGTTTTTTTTTTCTTTCAAAATAAGAGTATAAATGTGTTCAAGAGAACATGGGTTTTGATTTAATAGTTTTAACTTAGAGAGGCATAATAACCCAGAAACAGCTGCTAGGTGAGCAAGGTTTTGTTTGGGACCAAAGTGATTAATGTATGACTTTGCAAAATGCTTGGAGACTATTTTGCATAACAAGATGCTCAACGAATGGCCACTTCAGAGCATTTGGATATTATAAATCATTATAATACCAGTTTGAAATCTAAAAGGCCTTCTAATACTCAGCATGCTACAATAACTCCATGAAATTATTTTCGGCATAGTTCAAGAGTAGGCCTCCCGTCATTACTTTCTCCTGCTGAGAGAGCTCACACAGAACACATGATTCCGTAAATTACATTTTATAGAATATGTGCGGCATCATTAAAATGTAACAAAAATTTTGAAGGGGCAGAAAGGAGAGATGGAGCCTATGTGCATTAAAATCAAGGCAGGATTCAAATATATGTACTACTGAAAGAACTAACTTCTTTTAGATTGTCTTTGCTTGAGAGAAGCTTTCATCAGAAAAAGGCATTGTTTTCTGCAAGTTAGAAACAGTTCCACAAGTTCCAAAAGCCTTTTTAATACAAAGATTTGCCAAAAAAAAAATTTGTGTTCTGCAGACTGGGGCAAGAGTCTGGGAAATCATATTTCAGAGACCCATAACCAGGGCTTTCATGCAGAATCCAGTTCATGCTTTCTCATACAAACAGTTAAGAGCTGCATTTGACAAATGGTGGTAAAATGTGTGAATTCGGTAGATCATTGATTATGCTTCCTAACCGGTTGATACAGAAGCACCATTGAACTCCTGGCTGCATTTTTAGTGTTTTTCTTGACCTCCAGTAACACTTCGAACCTCTGTATCTATATTGGCCAAGCCCCGAGGAAGACATGATGTTAGTGGGGAGGGTGACAAAACAGGAATGAGTTTGCTTCTGTGTTAGAAAGATCGCATTGGGCAGCCCCGGTGGCCCAGCGGTTGAGCATCTGCCTTCAGCCTAGGGTGTGATCCTGGAGACCTGGGATGGAGTGTCACGTCGGGCTCCCTGCATGGAGCCTGCTTCTCCCTCTGCCTGGGTCTCTGCCTCTCTCTCTCTCTCTCTCTCTGTGTGTCTTTCATGAATACATAAATAAAATCTTAAAAAAAAAGAAAGAAGAAGAAAGAAAGAAAGAAAGAAAGAAAGAAAGAAAGAAAGAAAGAAGAAAGAAAGAAAGAAAAGAAAGAAAGAAAGAAAGAAAGAAAGAAAGAAAGAAAGAAAGAAGAAAGAAAGATAGATCACGTGGATGCAATGGATGCACAGGCGTCCCTAAAGGAATATGCAGGAAGGAGATTGTGCAGGTGGATCCCTTTCCTAAAGGGTCTCGGTACTTTGCACGCCAGCAACCTTCCAAGATTTATCTAGTCTCCTAGAAAACTATGATTGAATGGATTCAACAAGGAGGCTGTTACTTAGACTGAGGCTGAGCTGGTGCTAATGGCAAGGCAGCCCATGGAGTGAACGCCCAACGTAAGCCTGTAAATGCCACAAGGTCACACAATCAAAGTGCTAAGGATGACCAATCACAAAGAGCCAACCAGGCTTTCCCCAATCACCAGTTCATGGAGCCCTGAGTCTGTTTGTGCCTCTTTTCCATAAAAGTCTCTGTTCCAGCTCCTGGAACTGGAGCTGGCGTGCTCCAAACCATTTCAATCCGGTGCTATACGATGCAAATCAATAAATGCTCAAATAAATTCATTCATTGGTTATCTTTTAACGAAAGTCCTATGACACTTTGTATTTTGTATTTTTTAAGATTTTATTTATTTATTCATGAGAGACACAGAGAGAGAGGCAGAGACACAGGCAGAGGGAGAAGCAGGCTCGATTCCAGGACCCCAGGATCACACCCTGAGTCCAAGACAGATGCTCAACCACTGAGCCACCAGGTGCCCTGTATTTTTTAAATTTAAATGTAGTTGAAGGTTTTTGCAAGCTGGACCTTCTTCAAAGTACCAATGTTGTCAAGCTACTCATTGGTTTGATCTGTTATGTAACTTTTAAAAATGCTCACTATATATATATATATATATATATATATATATATATATATATATATGTTTTATTTATCTTTTTTAAATTTGTTTTCTCAAATTTTTGGTATCCTTCAAAGGGTCGCAGAATATGCCACCCAAAAATATGCCACTTTGGCAGAAGGATTATTTTGAGCTAAGGGCACTTAGGAAAACTGCAAATATAAGAAAAACACCCTAACCTTCCTTTCCCTGGAAGCAGGAGATGAAATGCCCATGTGAAAGCTGTCCTCTTTGTTCAATCTGTTCCCATAGCCAGTAGATTTCACCATTTCTTGGGATCTTTAGTTCTTATGGGGGTTACAAGTCATATAAAACATACATAAATGTGTATGATGTTCTCCAGGTAAAATGTTTTATGTCAGTGTGATTCTCAGGCCCAGCTGAAAAGTCCTAAAAAGGTAGATGCAAAAATCTACCTTCCCTACACCTTCCTCTTGTAGCATTTTACGTAGATATTAAATAATTATACGCAGAAAATCTCTCATGTTTCCATTGCATTTATTTCTCTTCCTTTAAATTGAAAACTTATTTTTTGGCATAGACATTTGATGCTTACTTCTATTTATTTCCATATTACAAAAACCTGTACCAAAGTTTTAAATCCATGTGAAATCAATTTTGATGTAATGTGAGTGTTAATGGGTCGAAAATTATTACATTCAAAACTTTCCTATTTCATATTTTGCACTACATTTTGTCAACCCATTCTGGAAACCAAAGCATCCATAGTAAAGGTAAATATTGTGATCTTTGTTACAAAAATAGAATTTTATTCTCAAATCCTTGCTAATGAATGTTACTGTATGATTATTGAGTAACAAGACATAATCTATTTTAAGATTGATAATTGATTATTTTTATTTTTTTAAGGATTTTATTTATTTATTTGAGAGAGAGAAAGTAGGAAAGAGAGAGAGCACCAGCAGAGGTGGGGGCAGAGCCACCAGGTGCCCTGTATTTTTTAAATATAAATGTAGTTGAAGGTTTTCACAAGCTGGACCTTCTTCAAAGTACCAATGTTGTCAAGCTACTCATTGCTTTGATCTGTTATGTAACTTTTAAAAATGCTCACTATATACATACATATATATATGTGTATATGTATGTATATGTATGTATATCCTCGCTGAGCAGGGAGCCTGATGTGGGACTCGATCCCAGCACCCTGAGATCATGACCTGGGCTTACATCAAGTGTCGGATGCTTGGGACACCCGGGTTGCTCAGTGGTTGAGCATCTGTCTTAGGCTCAGGATGTGATCCCAGGGTCCTGGGATCGAGTTCCGCATCCAGCTTCCCCTCAGGGAGCCTCTTCTTCCTCTGCCTATGTCTCTGCCTCTCTCTGTGTGTCTCTAATGAATAAATAAAACCTTAAAAAAAATACATTCAACTAACTGAGCCCCTCAGGCACCTCTGATTATTCTAATTTTTAGAAGATATATTATAGCTTGGAATTTATGCGAGAAACATGCCACCCATTTGGAAATAAGTCCTTTCAGTCAACATCCTTCAAAAATATCCACCTGAGCTAAGATATGTGGAAGGCAGAAAGAACAGTAGACACAAACCCCTGTTCTTGGAGAGTGTACCCATCTGGGAGATCAGCAGGCTCTTGCCCACATAGAGCTATGACTTAAGGCGGAAGGTGCTACAACATCAGTATAATGTGGGAGAGTGAAGAGGACATGCAACAGAGGCGAGGTCTGGAAGAAGTCAGAGCTGGCTTCAGACAGCATCAGAAGGTTGGACAGGACTTCAGCAGATGATGAGATTCACCAAAGAAGGATAAAGTAAGGGAAGAAGATGCCAGAATCATAAGTGCCAATGCCAGGAAAATAGGACAACTGTTTGATACTCTTCAGTGATACAGGCCGTGGAGGGGACAGACCGTGCACCACTCTAATCACCTGGGCTCTGTACCTTTGAGATATTCAGGCAATTGTTTCTAATAAGAGATTCATCACTTTGCACTTCAGGAATATTAAGCTACTGCACAAAGATCCCTTATAGCGAGGGGCAGAGGCACGGTTAAGAGGCAGTTGTGCTCATGCAGCATTTATTCACCTGTCCCTCCAGCTCCTCATGTGCTTGCTGTGAGCCAGGCGGCGTGCTGAGCTCCCCCCCCCCCAACACACACACAGAAAAGAGAAAAGAGCAGAGGGCCCTACGCAGGTGAGACTGACCTGCCACAAGTGGTGCGTGAAGCTGTCTTTCTAAGCTGACACAACACACATGGAGAGCATAAGATAATAGATTGTGGAATTTGGTGCATGTTTTTAAAATTGTGTTCGTGCCAACAGCATCATGGAAGTAAATTAATTCCAGGATGCAAAAAAAAAAATATGTCCCAAGGTTAACTTCCCTATACTACAGAAAAATGAAAAGCTATAAAAAATTAAAATCCTGTAGATAAAGAAGAGTTATTGCATCGAGAACAAGTAGGCTTTTTGTCACGCTGTCTTACAGGATTGAGGGGATGCCCCCTTCAACCCTTTCCAGGTACATTTCTAGGAAGTCTTGTCTACAGGAAACACTCATACAGCAATTATCCTATAACAGGTTTATGTTGGCCCATGGAAAACTTGTTGCTTGGTTGCTAATGGCATATAATTATGTAACTATTCTTGAGTACTTATATTCTAGTGGCAGGGAGGGAAGCACACTCAGGAAAAAAAATATTTATAAAGATTGAAGAAAATTGACTTTTAAGAAATTATGCCAGAGCCCATAATAGAGAACCTGACTGGGAACTGGGACTTATTTCAGATTGTGTGGCAAGGCGGAGTGCTCTACTGACATGACATTTAAACTGAAGCCTACAATGAGGGGCTCCTGGGTGGCTCAGCTGGCTAAGCATCCAGCTCTTGGTTTCAGCTCAGTTCATGATTTCAGGGTTGTGAGATCGAGTCCTGCCTTGTGCTCTGCACAGTACCTGCTTGAGATTCTCTCCCTCTCTCATTGCTCCTCCCTGGATCACGAACATACACACACACTCTCTCTCTAACATAAGTAAGTCTTAAAAAAATAAAGTAAAATACATGAAGATGACAGAAGTTTGAGAGAAAGACCATTTCAGATAGCAAGAATAAGTTAAAGCCATGCTGGGAAGAAAAATAATCTGAAATTCTGTGACTTATGATTCATTGAGTTTGGGTAAACACATTTTTTGTTTTGATTTTCATTTGCAATTCTGAAAGTTCTAAATCATTTAAAAATAATGGTTTCTTTTTCTTTTAATAGGATTTTATTTATTTACGGGAGAGATAGCACAAGTGCATGAGAGCGAGCACAGAGGCTGAGGGAGAAGCAGACGCCCCACTGAGCAGGGAGCATGATGTGGGGCTCCATCCCAGGACCCTGAGATCATGGCCTGAGTCGAAGGCAGACGCCTCACCGACTGAGCCACCCAGGCATGCAACAGTTGGACTTTTATAACAAAGTACGGGGAACTTGTAATCAAACAACTAAAGGAGGTAAACTCAAGAACTAAAACAAATACCAAATCTTTAGATCACGACAATAGCAAAACCTAAGTCTGTATTTTTCTTTTCTAAGTAGAAAAAAAAAAAAATGTGGCCTACAGTATCAAATGCATGGCTGGGATAGCATCGGTCTCTAATGAAGTTTGTTATCATGACATCTGGGAAGACCTCACTTTCTGTTTGTCCTGGAATATCCTAGTTTACTTCTAGTTTTCTATCATCACTTTGCTCTGGCCTTTGTTCCAGACTTCTCATTTTTAACAAAACATTACTATGAATAGATAGACAAACACAAGTCAGGATGATTTGGGTAGACTCTAACTTTTGGGTATATATAAGCTGAAAGGACATCTCTCTCTTCCTGACCCTTTCTTTCCAGAACAAGGTAATTCCAACCAATATAGCACACACAGCACATACGCCCTCCTGTGCTGGAAGGGGTGGTCAGAGGCGTCGTCCTAGGCCTCCCGGTCCACCAGCCAGCTGAGGCAGGGGCTCTCTCTCTCTTCCCCAGATGTAATCACAATTGTGGGGTCAGTTATAGAATGAGGGAGTTCTATAGTGTTGTTGGATGTGAGGTGACTACATGAGCTCTAAGCACGGCATCCCGGATCCAGCTCACAGAGAACAGTCAGAGGCTTTCGCATGGAGCTTGTCATTTACTATTTGCTGTAAATCCACAATGAATGTTCATTTGTTGTTTTAGTATTTTAGTGCCAACTTCATTTTCAGCCATAAACCCTGTTTCTAGGGATGAACAGCCCAGTACCCCAAACTGCACACATGATGATAAATAGGGAATCTATTTCTCAAGAAAGTCAATGTTACTTGCACACAATGTGTGTTGGCTCCCACCATGGGTATCACTGGCCACGTGGAAAGCAGAATCAGCAGAGAAAACCGCCAGAGAAGCGACAGCATGAATTACAGAGGTGAAGAGTTCCTTCAAGGAGACCGTGCCCTGAAGCAAAGACGTGACACAGGGAACTGCGTGGGGTGTCTTACACATCATTCAGAAGCGTGACATTGTTTCACATCAAATTACCCTTCATGATAATACACTTGGGTCTTCTGGATGCCGTGGTTGCTCCACATCCCCAACAAAACTTATGCCACAGATACTGGTTCCATTAATAGATAAGAATCTAAAAATCATTGAAAAATGCCACTTCTATCAGATTTGTCAAAGAGAAAATGAGCCAAATTCATTTTAATAATGGATTATTTTTATACAATTCATAAATCAAAGTGAATGTTTTAGAAGTGTCTTCGGTTGGATTGCAAAAAGCTAACATGATTAATTCAAATAGGGAGCCCAGTAATTCAATATATAAGGTAAAATCATTTGCTATCATGATAGTTTGAATTAAGTTTTTGAAGCAACAAATTAAGAATCAATAAATTATCATTGCACTTAGAATAGAAGGTGTCTAAACCTAAAATATCTGAATATATACACAAAGAGATATTGAACAACATTTTTTTTGAACTATAAATATTTGGGGCAAATGTCCAGGCAGTAGGGAATGCTGTCTTTTAGCAGCTCTACCCTACTAAGATGTTAGAAATGTCTGAGCCTATGGGGAACTACTTTGTAAGATAATAGGTGTCTGAAAACAATATTGTATCTTTCTATAAACTTAGTCCTCTAAAATGTGGTAGCATTTGTTCAAAAAAACAATCTTTATAATCTTTATCACAATCTTCCTGCAAGTATAACACCATAATAAATTAACTTCTGGAGCTTCTTCATGGATTATAGTAATGGAGAATAAAGATTGCAAAGAGGAAAAGTTATATGAATAAGGCCCTAGAAAAGTATGGGCGGGAGGTATAACAAGTTAAAAGAATGATTAGGGAAAGAGTAAGATTTTATTTTGATTTCTATAAATGTTCTTTAGACACCCCCATGGAAAGAATCTTTTGATTTGTTTTTTTTCCAACCATCTAAATTTGCCAAAACATTCATAAGACTCACAAAGAAAGGTAACTCACAAAGAAAGGTAACTTTCTCTGTATTTTGAATTTTGTTACATAAAACTATGTTCATAAAGAAGTCCTCCACATGGAGAAAGAGGACAGTGCCTAGAAAATGACTGGGATGGAGATACTGATGTACTTCGATACTAAAAAACAATCATGTTGGGATTATCCTCCACTTAGTGGAGTTTGGGTGGCGCTTACCTTATAGAATATGTATAGATAGGATTTTCTCCATTACACATTAATAGGCTACAGAGAAAAGTCATCAAAGACCTCAACAATTTCATATTTGTTAGTCATGAAATGCTACTAAAGACTGAAGGTTATTTTAACAAGTAAATTAAAAATTATGAGACAGGATTGAAAAAATATGGTACTTCTATAAATACCATATACAGACTTTAATTCTTCTGTTACATTTTTATTTTTAGATAAAAAAGAGAGGGATTTTTTGCCTTATGTATATGGACATGTTCACTTTTTTATAGAGTTCTATTGTTCAAAAATTCTAAGTCTATTTCATAAGTACAGTATCATGATACAATAAAATCAGTTGGTAAATACATATAAGTGATTTTTTTTTTTTTTTTTTTTTTTTTTACTGTGTTGCCCTCTCATCTCAGCATTGCCCTGGTTCAGACAACTTATATTATGGGATCGTTTTAGCCTAGTCACTTCAGAAATGTACTTTGTGGAACTTTCTATTTTGAAAGAAAATAAAGCCACAGAAAAGAATCATCCCATGCATTTACCCATATATTTTCACCAATAATGAACAATTTTTAACATTTTGTCATTTTTCTTCTCTCTATATACACTTATACATACAGTTCCTTTTTTTCTGAAAAATTTACAATTGAGATGCTGACATCCCAGCAAGTTGCCGCTGGTCATGAGGATTCTTCTGTGCCTCAGAACTTCGTTGTGATGTTTAAATTAATCAAGCCTACATTTTGGTATAGAGTCATTACAATAATGTCAGCATTAAAGTTATAATTAATACATTATAATCACTTTTGACATTAATAGATGGGTACATTTATATTTTTCCTATATTTGATTAATAATTGAGAAGCCATTATGCCACTTTCTCAAGAACAGGAACATGATAGTCAAAGTCCATATGAGCAGAGGACTTATAACTTAGTGAGGTGTTGCAGACACTAAGTTCTGAAGAGCTTTGAAGAAAGAGACGGGGGCAAGGTAACAGGAACCAGGTGCTGTCTCAGGTAGAGTACTGAGATAGGCCCTCTTAGGAGATGCATTTCATACCGACATGAGAGAAGTAGAAGAGCCAGGCATGTGACTACCTGGAGGTGAGATGCCCTGGTCACGGGAAACATCAAGAGCAACGTCCTCACCAAAGTGAAAGTTGGAAGGGTGAGAGGATGATGCAGTTGGAGGACAGAGAGCCATGGGTAACCACACTGCTGATGATGTCAGAGCAGCTGCTAGGCTGGATGGGATGCCACAGGGCCTTTTCACAACTCCCTGCAGATCAGGATTCCAAGGCAAACTGCCCCCTTGGGGCCAATGCTGGCCCACCCATTGCTGTTCCCCACCTAGAAGCCAGCAACTTTTAGTTTGTTTGTTTTACATCTTTAAATGTTTGTTACTAAAACATCAGAAACAAAGAAAAAAAATGTGTAGCAAAGACTGTGCATGGACCACAAAGACTAAAAAGCGTTCTGTCCCTTTCCAGAAAAAGACAGGCATCTTCCATTGAAAGGAATTTTTGATTTGAGATTTTAGAATTAGAATTTGAGGATGGAGGGGTCACATGACATGATGCATGTTTTACTCTGCGGGGTGTGGGAAGCATCTTCTGCAGGTGGGCAAGAACAGAAGCAGGTGCAGGGACCGTGGGCAGCAGGTGGTGATGGTCAGGTGTAGGGGGCTACCCTAGGGGCAGCCGGACGTAGGCTGGATGGAGGACATGAACTGAAGGGGAAGCCATCAGGTTGGCTGATGGATTGGTGGGCAGGAAAGAACATAGGACAAGTTCTGTAACTGTAGGCTGAACTACTATGTGGTGGTTTTTCTGAGAAGGGAAATGCATACCACATACTTTTTGAGAGTGTTCAGGTCATAGATGATATTTTTCCTCCCTCTAGAGCTAAAAAGGAAAAAAAGAAGACAACTACTCTGGAAAATGGATGCAGCAAACATTAATAGTCATAGAAGCAACCATCTTTCTTAATTACGACTCTTTAGTATATTTCCATTTTGATCTTTAGTTTCTTTCTCTGACACCAAATTTGAAAATAAAAATCTTAAGAGTGGTAAAAATATTTTGTTAAACAGACACAAAATCATATTCACTTTAAATATACATTTTCATCCAGAAAACCCTTGCTGCAGCTCTACTGGAGTTAAAAGACTATTTTCGTTAATGTGCTTAAGTAGCCCATAAACATTTTCTCATTTTTGCACAGCTAGTCTCAAATAATCATTTCCCCATTATTTTAGTCACCATAAGACAATTTCCAAAGCTTTATGGTAACTTTTTAGCAAACTCAAAGTTCTTTAATGTGGAATTTTCCAATTTCTTAAAAAATTCAATATAATTTGCTATATACTCTCTTCTTATATTTGCAAAAAAAAAAAAAAAGTTCTCATTATTTCAATATCTCTGTTCCGCCTGTACTATTGTACCATAATGCACTCAACCCTTTGTTTCCTGAAGGACTTTCAATATGACCAGTGCTGTAGAAAGAATTACATGGGATTTATGAAGAACATTTCCTCATAATCAACAATTCAAAGGGAAGAAAAAATCTTAAGAGAAAAATGATTATTCACATAAAAGAAACTTCTTCTCGCATTGTTTCATATATACTTTCTTCTGTCAAGAGATTATTACAATGTGGATATTGATCTGATGCCACTAACAGAACCATTGGAGGGACAACGGTTGATTCCAGCATTAATGGCCACATCAAAGACAGTAGTAAGCAACTCGATGAGCATGGCGGGAATTCCATGGGCCATTCATATGTGTTTCCTGGTTATAAGTTTAAGCACACCTTTTATTATTCACATGTGATTGTTTACCAATAGCCCATTTGTCATCAGAGGGTTATCTACAAATGAGTTGAATATCCCAGACATCTCTACTGGTAGACATGAGTGCGTACATGATGAGCACAGAAGGAAATAGGAGCCTTCCAATCCTGTCCGCTTCACAAGAGATTAAGATTTTGACCAAATTAGCTCATTAGCTATAAAAGAACCTTAACATTACTTTACAAATTTTCTAGTCCTACGCCTAGATTGATTGAGCAAAACAGGCCTTTGTTCTTCATTCTAAAACATGACAACAGGAATCTTCACCTATTTTTGAATTCTTGCAATTTAAAGTTGGAAATGTAATTCTTTAAGATCACCTACACATTAAGATTTTTTTTAGGGATCCCTGGGTGGCGCAGCGGTTTAGCGCCTGTCTTTGGCCCAGGGTGCGATCCTGGAGACCCGGGATCGAGTCCCACATCGGGCTCCCGGTGCATGGAGCCTGCTCCTCCCTCTGCCTGTGTCTCTGCCTCTCTCTCTCTCTCTCTCTCTCTCTCTCTCTGTGTGACTATCATAAATAAATAAATAATAAAAAAATTTAAAAAAAATATTTTTTTAATGTGCTTCCTAACAATTATAAAAAAAAGCTCTTTCCTCTTTCTCACATCATTGACTATTCAAATACCAGAAACTATAACCATTTTTTTTTTTGCTGCAAAGAGATCATGAAATAGTTTAATGTGTTTGCGACTAAAAAGAAGCAAATTAGTACAACTATATTATTGTGTGCTGTATAGAACTGTAGAGATGGCATTTCCGCTTTCCAGAACCTGGCTTTGCTCTGAGGTAGGAGAAGCTCTGTAATTAGTGTTGAAGAGCTTCCTTGTCACATTAACCCATATCCCATCTCAGCTCTCCACCTTATTAGCTCTCTTCATATCTCAGAGCATCAGATTCTTGTTTGGAAAATGAAGATTATAACACTTATTGAAGTAAAATCATGTTTCTCAACTGTCAAAGGTTAAGTGTTGACATGATTGTGGATCAGCTGAAGTCCTGCACATTGAGGACTAGAGTTCCCACTTTTTCAAACACAAACCCTCTGAGGGACCATGGCAGCACCTACTGAAGCTGAATGCATGTCTATCTTATGACCCAGCAATCCCAGTCAACAGTATATGGACACACAAGACGAAGGATGCACAGGGCCAGCCAAACAACGTTCCTAGCAGCTTCATTTATCACATTCCCGACTGGACAGTATCTAAATACTCATCACTAAGAATAAGGGAAACAAATTGTGGTCCGTCCAAATATTTGTGAAGTAACATCTGATATACAAAACATGAACGAATCTCATAGCCTTTAGGGTGAGCAAAAGCAGCTAGATACAAGACAATACATATCGCATGAGTCCATCTGTATGAAATAAAAGAAATGAGAAGACGAATCTACATTGATAGTAGTCAGCGTGGTGTTACATGTTGGTGGGATATTAGCTCAGAGGTTATAAAGAAAACTTCTGGGGTCATAGAAGCTTTGATTTCTTGTCACAAGTAGTGCTTATGGGGGTTAACGCATACAAGACATGTTATCCAGGAGGATATACATGAAAAGTGAAACAAATTGTTGAGGGAAGGTGATCATTTTATCATCTATAAATCATGATTCAATAAAAATTATTTAAAGCAGTTTCCAAAGAACCTGGCAAATAGAGATCCTAAGAGGCCGTAAGCTATAGATCAAGATAAGTGTCACCTAAAGCATTTAGAAATCAATTTCTAATTACATCTAGATAAAAGTGAACGTAAACTAGTCAGAGAAAGACAAATTTTAATAATTTGATAATTGACCAAATGGCTTTTAGCTACATCTCACAAAAGAATGTTCAGGATATCACCTATATACCAATGAAATATTACACAATTGAGGCAGAAGGAAATACTTGCATATTTAGATAAAGGTCAGAAAAATTACGAGAAAGATAATTCATCATCTATCAGCGAGACCAATAAGATGCTGATGAAACTTTTTTTAGTGCCTTAAGCACAAGATTTGATATGGTAGATATAATAGGTATTACTCTTTATAAAAGAGCTGACCTACTTATACAATCAAACTAAATTCTCCCATTATTTTTTGACACTAATAGAAATGAAGAGCAGATGCAATCTGTTGCATTTAATATGGCATTTGATAAACCTATTTTGACAGATGTCTAGAACATTATCCCTCCTCCAGAAAAAAATACAGGTTTTTTTTTTCCTAGCAAAATGGAATAGTATCACTTTCACAGTCTGAGCCAGATTTATAGTAATTAACAAATGAACATAGCAGATATTAATATATTTTGTTGTTGTTTTGATCTAGTCTTGTATTAAACCTCTCAGATTAGAGACTCTAATTTTTTTATTCACTACTGAACACGATGTCTTTATTATAATTTAAGATTAAACATTTATTTTTGACATACCCTGTTCTAGTTCAAAGCACTTTCATATGCACCTTCTCCCTGTTGTCCACTTTTCTATCTGCACCTTTCCAGGGACAGACATAGATACGTATCGTCACGTAGACATCAACGTAGCCCCATGGGTTCATTAGCTACATTGGCATTTCTAATGAATACAAATTTCCAAGTATCTTAACACATTTTTCTTTTTACCTCTTCTAGCATCTCCTTCTCATTTTAGGTGATATCTGCACTTGATTGTCTAAGAAATGTTGTGTTGGGAAACTAAATGACTTGAATAAAGGCTCATCTAGTTTGGTATCAGATCTAGATTCAAACCTCTCCCTTCCCGTTCACCATTAGTATGGCTTACCCATGCTATTTGATCTCGAGTAGGCTTAATTTAATCCCTTTGGAAATGGGAATGATCAGAACAGTACAGGATGTCTGCAACAATAAAGACTGGGTCAGGTGGCTAATGACTGTCACATAATCCCTGAATACTTGGTACCTGCTTTAATGCAGGCTCCTTTCTTATAAATTTTATTTTTTTATTTATTTATGATAGTCACAGAGAGAGAGAGAGAGAGAGAGAGTCAGAGACACAGGCAGAGAGAGAAGCAGGCTCCATGCACCGGGAGCCTGACGTGGGATTCGATCCCAGGTCTCCAGGATCGCGCCCTGGGCCAAAGGCAGGCGCTAAACCGCTGCGCCACCCAGGGATCCCAATGCAGGCTCCTTTCTTACACTGCCTTGACACCCCAGCAAATATAAGAAAAGCACTCTCAAGCCAACGACAAACACCTGCACATTTCATCACAACTTTTTTGAACAATTTTCATGGGACACATACTCTTTCATTTTTTCCCCCTCTTATTCTCAGCTTCTCACAGCATGATACTGTATTTAAACAAACCACTGCAAATCCCAAGTGTTCGGGGGTACTGAAAAAAATAGTTAATAAGAGTACAATAGACTTTATTTTATGTTAGTCTTCCAAAGAGATGTGTGGCTAGCCAACTGTCGTGTGTTAAGAAATAATACCCTTAATAGGATAAAGGGACTGTTTTTCTTTCCTTAATTATCCCGGTCTGTGGGTATTCATTTCAATATCTGAGAGAGGAGAAAAAATGCAGAGCCAGCACCTCACTTCATTAGCTAGTTCACTCGCCACAGCACAGCCAGAGCTAAATCCCTATCCCTTCAAAGAGGGGGCTAGATGTTTGAATCCTCCTGTTGTCTCTTTCATAACCAAAATCCCTGGGGAGTTTCATAGAGGACTTTTTATCAGCTGACCTCCGTTACACTACTATTTATAAGAGAAAGAGATTGACAGGTCGAAGAGTGGATTCACACTGGCCCAGAAGACAAAATATACCACACAGTCACCGAGGAACAAAGCACTGAGTTTGTTCTCTGATTGGATATTAAATGTCTGGGAAGCCGACCTGGAATGTTCCACGGTAGCATGTGCTGTATTCTGGGTCAACGATTTCTTTTAATGCCCTTCCCAACTTTGATCACATTTCCCTCCCAATGCTCTAGCATGGAAATGTGGGAGCTTCAAAGGTGAACCCAAATAAATTAATCTGCAGGCACGTAATTAATCTTGATATCAGGGATTTCCTGACCTGCCTATCAAGGTGTGGCTTGCTCTCTTCTTACTAGTCAATTTTTTCTTGGAAAAAGTGAATAAAATCAGTTCTGCATTTCATACATGAGACCCCTCCCCACATCTCCTTCTCTCTACTCTCTATAACATGTGTTTTCTGTACTCACACACACAGATTACCTGTATTCTACTGTGTAAGGATACAGATGAGAAAACAGGTATACAATACACCTGCACAGATTCACCATCCATCTTCTCAAATTAGTACATTCTTTTGATAACTGCAAGACACTTTTTTAAAAGGTGAAGCAAATACTGTCTTGGAATATTTGGGATGAATTCTTACAGATATATCTGCTGCTTTGTGTGAGGAAAGTTGCTCTCACACTGAGCATAGAGAGCAGGGCTCACTTTTGACCGACAGGTCATACAGGACCTTCTTTCCCTCGCCAGTAGGTCGGAAATCCTAGAGTGCCTCGTGCTAATGTAGGAGATGATCAATATTCACTTACAGTAAGTACTGATGAAAGAACAGAATACGAAATCTAGAAAAACAATTGTTACGTGAAACTATAACGCAATATGCCCGTTTACTTTCACCGTGCTTAGATTTAAAACCAGGTTTTGTATGATCAACATTTGTTTTTTGGAATTGTTGCCAAAATTCATACATCTAGTTATACTTATTCAGAAAATATATACGCAATTATGTGAAAATTAAAGAAGGAAACTCAGATACGATTCCCATTAATAAAACTAATTTTTTGCATCATCATATGATGCATGCATGCGAGGCTCACTGCATGCTCTATTTATGGTAACTGTTTCCATATCTCTCACCATTTCTCTCTCATAGGAGTAAAAACAGAAAGGTAAATGGCTTAATTTAAATTCAAGTTGCTAATCCAAAAATTAAAATTAAATTAAATCCCATATGTAAGCTATATACTTCATCTATGAAGAATGACATTTTTCCACCTATGTGTGTTTCATAATTTTTTTATGCATTCAGTACTTGAGATATTTGTTGTGCAGGCTCATGAAATAATCATTAAATAGCCGTCTCTTTACGTGGATACCCAAGCAGCTCATTTTCATAGTTTTTCCTTCACTCTACTGCATATGTCCTTGAGGCTAACGGGAATACATTGAAAGTAGTGTTGCAACTTGATACACAAGTTTTTTTTTTTTCTAAAGTTTTACTTAAATTCTAGTTAGTTAAGGGGTGCCTGGGTAGCTCAGTAGGCCAAGCATCTAACTTTTGATTTTGGCTTAGGGCATGAGATCAAGCCCCATGTCATGCTCTGTGCTCAGCACAGAAATCTTCTTCCTATGCCCCTTCCCCTGTTCCTGCACTCTCTCTAAGAGAACTAAATCTTAAATAAATTCTAGTCAGCTAAAACACAGTGTAATACAGATTTCAACAGAATTAAGTGATTCCTCACTAATATGTAACACCCAATGCTCATCACAACTGATGCCCCCCCCTTTTTTAAAGATTTTATTTATTCATGAGAGACATAGAGAGAGAGGCAGAGACACAGGCAGAGGGAGAAGCAGGCTCCCTATGGGGAGCCTGACGTGGGACTGGATCCCAGGACCCTAGGATCACATCCTGAGCCTAAGACAGATGCTCTACCACTGAGCCACCCAGGCGTGCCAACAGGTACCCTCCTATTTCCCATCACCCATCTAGCACATCTCCCATCCTCCTCCCTCCATCAACCCTCAGTTTGTTCTCTATAGTTGAGAATCTCTTATGGCTTGCTTCTGTCTCTCCTTTTTCCTCCTTTCCCCTATGGTCATCTGTTCTGTTTCTAAATTCCACATATGAGTGAAATCATATGGTACTTTTTGTTCTTTGACTGAGTTATTTCACTTAGCATAATATCCCATAGTTCCATCTACGTTGTTGCACATGGTAAGATTTCATTCCTTTTGATGGCTGAATAATATTCCATTATATATATCCCCCACACCTTCTTTATCCATGCATCTAACAATGGACATTTGGGCTTTTTTCCATAGTTTGGCTACTGTTTATAATTCTGCTATAAATATTGGGGTGCATGTACCCCTTCAAATCTGTATTTTTGTATCTTCTGGGTAAATATCCAGTAGTGCAATTACTGGATGATATGCTAGTTCTATTTTTAATTTTTTGAGGAACCAAAAAAAATTTTTTTGAGGAACCTCTATACTGTTTTCCAGAGTGGCTGCACCAGTTTGCATTCCCACCAACAATGCACGAGGGTTCCCCTTTCTCCATATCCTCACCAACATCTTCTATTTTCTGTGTTGTTAATTTTAACCATTCTTACAGGTGTCAGGTGATATCTCATTGTGCTTTTGATTTGTATTTCCCTGATGATGAGTGATGTTGAGATTCTTTTCATGTGTCTGCTTACCATCTGGATGTCTTCTTTGGAAAAATATTTACTCATGTCTTCTGCCCATTTCTTAACTGGATTATTTGTTTTTCTGTTTTTTTGTTTTTGTTTTTGTTTTTGTTTTTGTTTTTGTTTTGGTGTTGAGTTTCAGAAGTTCTTTATAGATTTTGGATACTAACCCCTCATCAGACATGTAACATGGTACTAGAATGCTTAGCCTCAGTAATCAGATAACAAAAGGAAATATAAGGCATCCAAATCAGCAAAGAAGGAGTCAAACTTTCACTATTTGTACATGCCATGATACTCTATGTAGGAAAACCAAAAGACTCCACCAAAAAATTACTAGAACTAATACATGAATTCAGCAAAGTCTCAGGATATAAAAATCAATGTCAGAAATCCGTTGCATATAAAGCAATAGAAAGACATTAAGGAACGGATCCCATTTACTACTGCACCAAAAACAATATGAGACCTAGGAATAAACCTAACCAAAGAGACAAAAGATCTCTACTCTGAAAACCGAAGAACACTTATGAAAGAAATTAAAGAGAACACACACACACAAAAAGGGAAAACTCCCTGTTCATGGTTTGGAAGAATAAACATTGTTAAACTGTCTACACTACCAAAGCATTTTATACATTTAATGCAACCTCTATCAAAATACAACCAGCATCTTTCACAGGGCTACGGCAAACAATCCTAAAATTTGTATGGAATCACAAAAGACCCCAAATACCCAAAGCGATCCTAAAGAAGAAAAACAAAACTGGAGGCATCACGACTCTGGACTTCAAGTTACATTACAAAGCTGTGATCATCAAGACAGTATGGTGCTGGCGCAAAAATAGACACATAGACCGATGGAACAGAAAAGATAAAAAGATAAAAAAATCTTCTTCACAGTGAGGGAACAGTTGGCAAAACTAAAAGGCAGCCGACAGAATGGGAGAAGATATTTCCAAATGACTTGATACACAATAAATACCGGGTTCCCTAAATGATGATGAAACCATGATCTGATAATCCCTGTGTTGAAAAATCATGACCTAAATAATGTCAGTCCCTGGGAATGTGTGCTACATATGCGGTGACAGTGTACTGGGCACTGTGCTGAACTAACACACACGTACACGCACCTTTATAAGCTTGGTACTATCATTTTCATCATTGTAGGGCTGAAGAAAATGGGAGTTGAGAGGAGTGAAGAGTCCTGGTATCTCACCTGTGCTGTTATACTGCCTCTTACAATGATTCCCCAACCTATTCTTTACTCTTCAAAAACCATTAAATTACAATATCCCATTGGTTTCAATAACTGATCCTTTCTCTCTCCAGCATTCTTTTCTCTCAAACCGAGAACATTCTAGGTCTGACAGTAAATAGTATCTAGGCGAATCCTACCACGTACCAAGCTGTTGAAAGTAACGCTCTGGAGATGAGCTATTATCGCCAGTTTTTACAACTAAAAAAAGTGAGAATAGGGAGAATAAAGCTGCCCCTAAATCACAAAGCTAGAAGGCGATGGGGTCACAGTATATGAACCCAATTCCTGGCTGCCAGTCACCATTGTGCTTGCTCTCAAGGCAATGACTGTAAGGTCGTCCTTGTTCTCATCTGTGTCACTATCATGACAGAGAAATAAAACACATGCACAAGAAAAATTGCTGGCAACACAAGCCCAACTTGACGAGGAACAGATGACACATAGTATGGATGAGAAGTCCTGCTGGGATTTAGAAAAGGAAAAACTCATCTCTCTCTCTCCATCTCTGCTTCTTCAGAGCTTTTGTCTCACCTTTTTTCACAAATCCATATCCAATTCGACATATGTTAAATAAGCTCTAGCAACTCGTGCTAACTCTGATTAACTCACTTTCATTCCCTCTACTCTGTCTAGCAGTAATTAAGTCTCATGCACAAGGCATCGAGGAAATTTCCTTTAGCTTATTTTGTAAATGTAGGAGGGAGAAATGCATGCATGATGGCTTGAAATGAAACCTACACCCAACAGTGAGGAAACTGTCACAAATAAAAATTACCAAATTTAACATTTCTGTGTTAGAAAATGGGTTCTAGAAATATTCATGACTTTCATAGAATATGATATTTGCTTTCTCCTTATTTTTTTATTATACAATAATAGGTCTGAGTTTCCATTTGAAATAATCCTTGAAATTGCATTTCCTATCTCACATTTCTTCATCAGTCATGCACTTTGAATTTCTGCAGTGCACACGCTGGCTCGACTGCATAGATATGAATTCTTTCTTAATTAAGAGTTATAGCCTATCATACAAAGAAAAGAAAAATCTTATTTATTGAGGTCCATATTTTATCTATAGCCCTGGACATTAATGCCCAGTTGTCAGCAAAATCTCCTTCTTTCCCGGTTTTGATGACTGCACATTTTGAACCTCATCTTGATATCTGATGGCATCTTTTCTTTCTTTCTTCATGTCCCTCACCTCTGCTTTGGTACTCGTTTGTATATTTGCTTCTGACACCCAGTGATTTCTTTGTCCCAGTGATGCATCGTCCACACTCTAGTTATCAGAGTAGGTAACACACTGTTGCCTCAAAATCAACTTGTTTTAGTCCAATTAATCTTTTCCTCTAAACAGACTTTTTCCTGAGGCTTAAAACCGTTCCCTTATCTTTTTAATGGGTCCTTGAACCTGAACTCTCCGTGCCCCGGGGCCAGTATCTTGTGTCAAAATTAAATCTTATTTTCTCTTTCAAAATAGCTCTCACATGATTTCTTCCTTCTTTATGCTTAATGTTTTCAAATTCATTCATTCCCCCCACGAATTCTCTCTCCAATTTTGTTGTTGGTGACAACAGACACAGATTGTAATGACCCTAATGACAGAAAGCCACTAAGTAGAGTATCTCTACTTAGAGATACTCTCTCTCTCATTATAAAATTCAGGGCTAAATATAATTTAATCATATACTATTCAAAGTATTAAAGAAAAGTACTCCATTGAAGGTAATCTCTTGGTGTTTCTATATGCTGTATACATTTGCCAGTTAAGAAAAATAGTGTTTGTCTATTAAAAAAATATTTTGATTTGGATTAGCCAGGAACACACTACCAAAACACATCTTTACCAGCCTTACTATGGAATAATGTATGAAGATACTCTTGTAGAGGTACTGGTGGGGGATGGACAAGAATAGCTGCCCTTCCTTTAAAAAATAAAAATAGTGTCATGCTGACCTCTGAGAAGGAAATAAGAAAATTATCATTCTTATTCAAGTAATTCCAGAATCTAGTGGTCTATATATTTTTTTGTCTATATTTCTATTTGCCAATCCTTTTGCCACCAGAGATTCTTAAAGTAGTTAATCTAGAATGTCCATCTCTTCCTCCACCAAGTGAGCCAATTTGTTAAGTAAAAGGAATAACTACTTCTCAGAGACCAGATTAGACTTTTCTTTTCCAGAAGACATTAAGATACCAGCACTACCAATTAACACCTCTTTCTGATCAGTAAGGTGACAACTGTTTTTCTTAAAAATCAACAGAAAATAATTCTAAGTATAAAGCAATGAGTGATGACTCTAGAAGTCTCATGTCTCTATTTCTTCTATAAACAGCTTCTTTTGCTCTAAATCCCACTTTCTAACACTTGCAAAAGGAAGAGAGGCCAGGAAATGTAGATCTGAATAATTTTGCTATTGATTTCTCTATTCTTCTGTGAGAGTTATGGTTCCTTAATAATTACACTGAAGTTTCACATTAGCTTGAGTTGTTGTGGATGACCTAGGTCTTCAACACAGTTGCCTACATAAGTTTCTTTTTTAAAATTAAATATTTTATTTTGAAATAACTATAGATTCACATGCAGTCATATGATACAGAGGATGCAATACGCTCTTTCCTCAGTTACCCTGATGGTCATTTCGTGCAAAGCTATAGTGCAATACCACACTAAGATAATGACATCATTGGGATACAGAATATTTCTTTTGATCTTTGAATTTTTAAAATATCAATAAAACACATTAAGTTTTTATTCTAGTTTCCTAAGTAAAATTACCATTAAAAGCCTTTTATTTATTGTTGGAGGCTCCAGAATAAAAAAAAAGTAGAAAGGGCAAATATTCCCATCATCCCTTCTAAAACTGAAGGGCCCAATTACCTAATGTTTACTTCTACTAGTTGTTTTATCTTCTTGAAATGCTATATTTGGTTTGTAACTGGCATTCCAGTGAGATAGAATGATAAGGTATCTCTCTTAAGCATCTAACATTTATTTGATTTGATAAGATATCAAACTTATATGTCAAATGCTTCATGATTCCCTAAAATGATAAGTTTTACAGGATAAATAAGTCATCTTAGTGCACTTATTTTTTTTTTTCCAAAGGCTGAATATAACAGAATTCAGGTCCTTCAGCATAAAATTCCTTATGAGATAGCTTATTTTAATATAATGTCTTATTTATCTGTTAGTTGCCAGAGTGGAGCTACAAGTACTATGTTTCATCTATCACCTTGAAATATTTGTTTTAAAAACAAAGCCTTACAAGGTAACTTAATGTGTTATCACAACTCTCCCATACTTAAAATTCTTTGGACAAGTGAAAAAAAAATGGATGATTTTATCTGCTAAAAGACTATCAACTCTATAGTATAATTTAAAACATGACATTTTTCATTTGAGTATTTTTTATTGTGGTAAAATATAACATAAATTTACCATTTTAGACATTTTTAGCATATTGTTTTAAGAGTATTAAATATATTCACATTATCAGGCAACTGTCACCACGTCTATCTCAAGATTGTCTCTCATCTTCCCAAATTGAAACTCTATATACACTGAACAACAATTTTTCATATATATGTAGTATATATATATGGGATATTATTGAGTGTTTTAAAGGAAAGAAATCTACAATGCTATAGTAATCAATAGTGTGATGCTGGCTCAAAAACAGACACACAGACCAATGGAACAGAATGAAGCCCAGAAATAAACCCACGATTATATGGTCAATTAATCTATGACAAAGGAGGCAGAAATATGCAATAGGGAAAGAGAGTCTCTTCAACAAATGGTGCTGAAAAAACTGGACAGCAATATGCAAAATAATGAAACTGGACCACTTTCTCACATCATGCACAAAAATAAACTCAAAATGGAGGTAAGATCTAAATGTGAGACTTGACACCATAAAACTGCTGGAAGACAACATTGGTACTAATCTTTTGGACACGAGCCTGATCAACACTCCTCTGGGTCTGTCACCTCAGGTGAAGGAAACGAAAGCAAAAACAAATTATTGGGAGTATATCCAACTAAAAAGCCTTTGCACAGCTAAAGAAGCCACAGGACAAAAAGGCAACCTATTGAATGGTAGAAAATCTTTGCAAATGATATATCTGATAAGGTGTTAATATTAAAAATATTTAAAGAAGTCATAGCGTCCAACACCCAAATCCCCCAAATAATCCACTTAAAAATGGGCAGAGGACTTGAATAGAAATTTTTTCCAAAGAAGACATACAGATGGTCAACAGACACATGAAAAGATGCTCCATGTCACTCATTATCAGGGAAATGCAAATCAAAAACCACATTGAGATCTCACCTCACCCCTGTTAAAATGGCTAAAATTAAGAATACAGGAAATAACAAGCGCTGACAAGGATACAGAGAAAAAGGAACCCTTGTGCACCACTGGAGAGAATGCAGATTGCTGCAGCCACTGTGGAAAACAGGATGGAGATCCCTCAAAAATTGAAAATAGAAACTTCATGCTATCTAGTAATTCTACTACTGGGTATTGACCCAAAGAAAAGGAAAACACTAATTCAAAAAGATACTTACTGCACCCCTGTGTTAATCACAGCATTATTTACAATAGCCAATTTATGGAAGCATTCATAGATGAATGGATAAAGATGTGGTACATATATACAATGGAGTATTACTCAGCCATAAAAATAATAAAATCCTGCCATTTGTGGTGACATAAATGGACCTACAGGATATTACATCAAATGAAATAAGTCAGGAAAAGAAAGATAAATACCATATGATTTTACTTATATGTGGAATCTAAAAAAAAAAATAATGAAGAAACAAACTGCAACTGAAACAGAGACGAGAGGGTGTAGGGGGCTGGAAAAAATAGGTAAAGAGGATTCTGAGGTACAAACTTCCAGTTAGAAAAGAAATAAGTCATAGGGATGAAAAACACAGCACAAGGAATATAGTCAGTAATATTGCAGTAACTTATGGTAACTACATGTACCATGGTGAGCATTTCATAATATATAGGATTACGGAATCACTAGGTTGTACATCTGGAGCTAAGATAACATCATGTCAGCTATACTTCAATGACACGTGATACCACATGGACAAACCCTTATGACTTTGTGCTAAGTATGATTTGGTTTGCATGTGACTTTTCTAGGTGCGCTGCTCTAACAATTGTCAATGTAGAGGTTCAGTTAGTATGACTATTTGGGGAATTATCTGACAGATAGTGTGGATGTTTGAATGTGATTTATATAAATTTCTTTTTTTTCTGTTGGGCACTTAAATGACTCATTCTGGGTTTTCGGAGCAGCTTTGATGTTAAAGTTCTTTGCCTTGTTTCCACCAATGGACCTAAAGTCATCAGGTGGTACTAGGTCATGATGTTAGCACAGAAAATGCAGCTCCATGGGATCTATGAAAAATTATTTGACCTTCCTAGCAATCTAACTTTGTGTATTCAAGCCAAAGTGCTAGGTTCTTCATTTCAAGACTGAGTGAGCCACATGATTATTAATAAGGAAAAAAAAAAAGGAGGGAAAAACCCTAAAACAAAAGGAAGCCAATGATCAAGTGCTTTGCATTAGGGGTTTAAGAAGAAATGTATGTATAAATATCTGTAATAGTGAGTGGTCCAATATTATGGAGGCCAACACTGTTGATTTAACAGCAAATCATGGGCAAGGGGCAGATTCTTCACCACTGTTGAAGCAGCTGATAACAACATCCCAATGATCATTCATTCAGGAAGCCATTACTCTTGCATGCAAATGGTTCTAAGAAGTGGAATCCATCCTTCAGTCCTGGAGGCTGGCCGATGATCTAGAGGTGGCACCCATGTTTTCCATGTTCTTACACACAGTAACTGGTTAAGTAACAGATATAATCTAAGTCCAACCAATGAGGGTCACCCACAGAAGGAAAGACATCAGGAGAGTAGTACTGCTCCTCCTAGATTATTGTGCTAATAGAATGCAATCCTGTAAAGACCAAGATCCACTTTTGCACATAACATGGAAAGGGCCTCCCTGAAAATCAAGTCACCATTTATTAATCAATCACCATTTTCCAGATAATTAGAACCAATAGAGTGTTTAATGTATAAATACTGTGCATGTGCATACACACACACACACACACACACACACAGAGTTGACCCTCAGAAGTAGAGAGAGCAGGGTTGCTGGGTCCCTGCACAGGCAAGAATCCATGCAGAACTTTTAACTCCCCAAAATCTTAACTACAGACAGCCTACTGTTGACCAGAAGCCTTATAGTTAACATAAATAGTTGATTATTTTGTATATGTATTTTACACTGTATTCTTACAAAAAGTTAAAGGAAATTTTGTCAACAGAATTATAAGGAAGGAAGAGAAAAGCATTTATAGTACTGCAGAAAATCTGCATATAAGCGGACCTGCACAGTTCAAACCTGAGTTGTCCAAGGGTCAAGCATTTAATGAGAGATTATAAGAAAAAAGTACAAGGCATTGAAGGCTGAGAAGTCCCCAGACCTGCAGTCTGCAAGCTGGAGACCCAGCACCAATGGTGGCATAATTTCCATCCCGAACTGGGGCCTGAGAACCAGGAGAGTCAATGTGGTTCCAGGCCAAAGTCCCGCAGGCTTAAGACCCAGGAAGAGCCCACGTTTCAGTTTGAGTTTAAAGGAAGGAAAACATTGAAATCCCAGTTCAAAGGCAGTCAGGAAGAGGAACTCCTCTTGCTCAGGCATTTTTTTTTTCACCCCATTCAGGCAGTTCCAGTGATAGATGAGGCCCATCACATTAGCGAGAGCAGCCTGCTTTACTCAGTCTAGCAACTTAAATACTAAACTCATCCAAAAACATCATCACAGGAGCATCCAAAATAATGTTGGACCAAATGTCTGGGTACCCCTGGGCCTACCGAAGTTGATACATGAAAGCAACCACCACACCCCAGAACTGCACAGAACCTAAAGATGAATACAGAGATCATGTAGAGATGATACAATTTGAACTGTTGCTTTTAGCCATGCCCAAGCCAGCCCCACTGCTGTTTGGCTCTTGTGAGCCAGCGTGAGCTGTGTTTCTGATACTTGCAATTGAAAACAACACAGAAGCCTCAAGTGATAGAGAATTTTGCTAATGAACTAGAAATATTCCTCGTGTTATTATATTAAAAACCCAAAAGCCTTAAGTTACATCATCATCCTTATTTACTTCTCCCCTCAGAGGCTTTCTTGTAGAACAGAGAAGAATGTGGATTTCAAGGTGGTCCAGAAACACTTCCAGAAGAGTGAAACCTGGTGTGTTTTGGCAGAAAAAAAAAAAAAAAAATTAAGGGCTTTTGTTGTAACATAGCTGTTGCCTGGTGCTGGTCCACATACAATTTTTAAAAAGATTACATAGATAGATGATAGATAGATAGATAGATAGATAGATAGATAGATAGATAGATAGATTTATGAGAAAGAGAGAGAGAGGGCAAGAGCACACAAGTAGGGGGGCGTGGGGGAGGGACAGGGAGGAGCAGACTTCCCACTGAGCAGGGATCCCATGGGGCTCACTCCCAGGACCCTAAGAATATCACCTGAGCCGAAGGCAGATGCTCCACTGACTGAGCCCCCCTGGGGGGCCTCAATCCACACAGTATTGATACTCATTGATGGAATTGCAATAGGTGGAAACACGGGAAATTAAAGATGATCAAATGAGTTACTAAGCTAAGTTATTTTCACTTGAAAGAATTGTCCTTCCTTCTTCTGTCATGACTTCCCAACTTTGTTAGTAGAAAAAGGTGTTCTCTTTCAATACAATGACAGTGATAATAGAAAAGTGGGTTTGTGTGCTCTCCTGTGTCCTTTTTTGGAGAAATAAAAAGTTAGTTTTTCTGTGTTGCCCCCTCAGTGCATTAAACGTTCTGTCCTCTCCACTCCCCGGTAGAGAATTCTGAGATCAGCCCCATGGGGTAACTTCCCTGAAAGGTTTGATGATGTAATGGGCGTCACTAGAGAGTTCAGCCAACAATGGGGAGTGGGCTCCTTTGTAAAGATAATGCTGAGGTCACAACAGAGCCCCTTGCTGAATCCCAGGGCCTGAGAAGTTTGCAGGCATGAGAGCTCCCGTCTCTCAGGGCAGATACTCCTAAGTGTTAAAGCACTTTTTCCTGCAGAGGACAATGTCTCTCAATGAGAGTCATCAGCTGGGGTGTGGTGGAAGGTAAGTCACAGGGACACAACATTAATAATAGCCATGGACAACGTTAAGAAGTGGAGGCATCCCTGCTCAAGTATCTGTAGATTCCTCTGTCATCCAGAGTCACCCTTGTGGGCAGAATGACCAAGGGTGACAGAGTCAGGGCCACGATGGTGTCATTGTCATGATCTTCCAACATCTTCCTCAGTGAATAGATGGAGATACACATTTCTCTAAAAAGACCAAGTAGATTGGGCATTTCAGAAACTTTGGAGGGAAAAAAAAAAAAAACAAAAAAAAACAAAAAGATAAAAAAAAAAAAAAAGAAACTTTGGAGGGAAAGGGGATGCCCAGTGCACGATGCCGCCTGAGATGAAGGTGAGACCCACGTCCAATTATCCAAAGAGACAAGTGTTCTCAACTGGGGACATCTGAGTTCTACCCAAAGCTTTTCATTGTTGAAGTCCTCTGCTTTTTGTCATCGTGGCTCTAAAAGTGAGTTGGTGGTTAAAATGCAATATATTTAAATACATAAAAGCTCTTCCTTGAATCTCAGAAAAATTATTAGTTTACAAGTGTTTTATCCTTTTAACTCTTATAAGTGCACTGTTGTCTTCTTCAATTAGTAATTCTGAACGAGACTACCAGTAAGCATTCTATTAACACTTTGCCAGTAGAAAATCTTACTAAGCAAGGATTATCATGGAGAGAGATTGGTTCAAAGTGTCCAAGTCTAAGTTACTGGCTCCAGAAAATACACATTTATGACGGGCTGAAGACATCCTAGCTTCTGAGAGTAAACTGAGTCAGAAATGTATAATCTTGTACAGATTCCAAACTTTATGGCATGAGATCACTGTATATCTTTCAATAGTTTGGTAATTCAACGTGATCATAACTTCAGACTATGGCAGTTATTGCATTAAGCAAGAATCATCTGTATTCTTTATTTTTTATCAAATTATAATTAATGGATTGTGTTCTATTAGTTGAATGTACAATGATTCAACAATTTTGTACATCACTCAGTGCTCCTCATGATAAGGATGCTCTTTGTCATCTTTAATTTTTGTAACTCTATGTGGCAGGTACTATAATATCCAAATCTTACAAAATAAAAACACTAAGGTTTAGAAAAATGAAGCCATTGTTAGATGTCGCAGAGCTGAAGAACAAGCCAGGCAATGAACTCAAATCTAAAACTGTCTGACCCTGACAGGATTCTATTCTTCCTTGCAAATAACTATTCCTGGATTAAATCCTTCTAGTATCTTTTGGAATTACAGCACCCACAGATTTCCTATAGAAATTGGTTTTTCTCCTGTTCTGTAAACCTTTGTCCTCTCTCTGGATAGAGAAATTTGTTGAAGGAACAGACTCCTTAGATATTCTCAGATCTTATTTCCAGGCAAGAAAACCATTCAGAACCAATGCTCAGGAGGAGAATTTTAATAATCAGTATCAGGTATGAAGAGATACTGAAAAGATTTTTTTTAACTATACCAAAAACTTTATTTATAGTAAGAAAGACATATAATGAATTTTGATTCACTCAATGTGAAATACTAGTTTAAAAAGCTTAATTAGGGGATCCCTGGGTGGCTCAGGGGTTTAGCGCCTGCCTTTGGCCCAGGGCACAATGCTGGAGTCCCGGGATCGAGTCCCATGTCAGGCTCCCCGCATGAAGCCTGCTTCTCCCTCTGCCTGTGTTTCTGCCTCTCTCTCTCATTCTGTGTGTCTATCATAAATAAATAAATAAATCTTTAAATAAATAAATCTTTAAATAAATAAATAAATAAATAGCTTAATTAATAAAATGTAACAGAGACCTATAAAGAACCAGGGCTCATTAGAGAGAAACTATTATAGCCACATACCTAGAACATAGGATCATTTGATAATGCATTCTTGTTGAGAAACTAGTAGAAGGTTTATATAGATAGATATTTCAAAATATAAAATTGGTGAATTTTCTGTTGGTAAGCTTATACTAAATATTGCAGTTTTCATGCAATCCAATCATTAATGCAGTGCAAGAGATGAGTAAACTTCTAAACATTTTTCCAGGGCAAGAAGTATGTTCTTGCTTTTACTACTTAGTTCCTATTTCCCGAGTTTGATAAAGCACTGCCCCATATTTCCTACACAGGTACACACCCAGCCTAAGAGTGCTGCATATATGGTGGCGATCTGCCTTCTGAGTTTGAACAGGGCAGTTACAGAACTCTTACCCTTGGGGGAAAGCTTATGTCAAAAATCAAAACAAAACAAAACATCAATGTCACAGATTAAAAGTGGCTCAACTGGTTTTTCTTCCTTCAGATTTCAGCCTCCCAGAAGTTAAAAATATCCACCCAAATATTCCCTTTGTATATTGAGTTATAACGCAGCTTTGCTCCAATAGAGTGATAAATGAAACCTTGTGTTTTTCAAGATTCTCCCCCTCAAATCTCCTTGGGTGCGCCTGTCAGATTCTGAGGCCAACCCGCGTCATCCAGAAGGCTGGTTTCTCACTAAACAGGCCAGTATCTTCTGGTCTTTTCACTTCAGTTTTGGCTCTGCACTAAGATACAAAGGGTTGTGTGGGTCCAAGGTCAGCCTGTATATGAACTATCTGTTCTTTTCCTTCCCACTGAGTATCAAGTGATGTAATGAATATAAGTGCATTTAAGGGTAAGTTCACAACCTTAAATACAAAGTCTGTGTTGCTATTAAGCTGGCAATAACTACCTCTAAATAATTCTTATATTAAATCAGCACATATTCATCGTATCTTAGTTTTTAAAATTGATGTCTTTAAATTTCTGAGTTCATAGATCTGTAACCAAACTCACTCTCTGTGACAGTTAATTTTATGTGTCAACGTGACTTGAGTTCATGGATGCCCAAGTATCTGGGAACATTATCTCCTGTGTGTCTGCGAGTAAATCTGGAGAAGACTAGTGTTTGAATTGATGAACTGAGTAAAGTAGACAGCCCTCCTCAACATGGGTGGGCCCCCTCCAGTCCATCCAGGGCTCTAACAGAACAAGAGGTAGAGCACGGGGGGATCCAGCCTCTCTTGGAACACAATTATGAATCTCCTGCTCTCTTCTGTGGGACCCGAACCATCAAGCCTATGGTTCTCAGACCTTCAGACTCAGGCTGAAGCCAAAGAAGAGAAGCTTTGGGAGGTCATATGTTTCTAAAGCAATTGAGAAAACAAAGAAAATGGTATCTAGGGGAAAAATCTATCCAATTTAGGGGCATGAAGTTAATTAGTAACATAAGTAAAGTTCTTTATGGGAAAAGGACCAATGCCAGAACGTACTGTCACAGGGCTCTTGTCTCAGGGAATCAAAGAATGAATCTTGCAGACGATGAAATGAAGTGAAAAGTTATTAAGTGAAGATGAGAACAGAAAGGAAAGGGAAAGCTCTCTGGAGTCAGAGGGGTCCTCAGTGGGTACCCACTGAGGGCTTTTATGGTCCATCTTTTATATAAAATTGATTAAGGACCTTGGTAAATATCTTGTCTGTAGCATTTAGGCCAAAGGAGGTGGATCTGTAAGTATCAGGTGAATATCTCGTGCATACCACTTCTCCATCTGGGATTCCTGTGAGTCTGGTCATGGCCCTCTACTTATCTCTCCCTACCTGGTCTCACCTGTTCCTTCCTCAGTACTACAGTGAACAAGTGGAGAGGCTACGACTACAAGCTACTTAAAGTCAATAGCAAGAAACAATCTGGAAGGTCAGCTAAGGTCCTTAGGAAATATTTAATCATAGAAAACATATAAAAATGAACAGTAATTTTAAAAATTACTGAAGTATTTGAAGATATTTTACGGAAATGATATTTGAAATGTGATGTGAAGGGTAGGCAAGAATGACCACTACATCATTTTAGACCTAAGAAGAAAATGCTCCACTGGAAGCAGTGGGGATTTGGGGAGGAAAAAAGAATTAAAGGCACAGCTCTCAGGATTCTCAGCAATGACAAGACTGTAGATCCTGGAATCCCTATCACCTCTACCCTTGGAGGGTTTTGGGTTTGTGAGAAGGTCACTAATAAGAACACACAGCTGTTTTTAAGGACACAAGACAACGCACATGGAGGAACCAGAGATTAGTGTCAGCCCTGAACCCTGAGGCCAGGAAGGTGCTAAAAGCAGTGGCCAGGGGAACGAGGCTGAGGGGAGGACGAGCACCTACCAGAGGACATGGAAGTCCTGTGTGGGGAATGGGACAAGGTCACGGTGAGGAGGAGATGGAGCCTGGGGAGTAGGATGCCCCTCCTCCAGCACAGAAACAGAAGTTAGAAAAACGTCTTAGTGAAGACAGTGCAATTGGTCAACTGAATGGTAAAGTGATAACTTTTTTCAACTGGAAATTAAATTCCACTGCAATGTAATCATTTGCATTCCCTGTGATAAAACACACAGGAAGAAGTTGTGAAGTGAATAATTCATTTGGAAATGATGAACATTTGAGGACAAATTTACATAAGGCTACCGATCTAGTGTAAGTGCTTAGCTAAGAGGTCAATCCTGATTACTTTTCTCCTCTCTCTTTCTTACCCAAGCATTGCTTCTGAACGAAGGGCTTTTTAATATATTTGCAAGGGATGATAAATATTTCTAAATAGCAATGAGTGATGCTGGATTCCTCTCAAAGATCAAATATTAACATTTCAAACTTAAAATTGCAAACCACAAAGTCACCAGGGCAGGCAACCACTATGAGTATCCCAGTCAAAGTGGTTTCAGAGGAACAAAGAAGGTTGGTTTCTGCACGTTAACCCAGAAGGAAGACAGATACATGATAGAAAGTGAGCACCAGCATCAGTTCATTTGTGGAAAGAGAGAGTTGCTTATGATCAGGAGTGATATTCTGAATACTTATCAATGGGGCTGGCCCAGGAGAACACATGCACCTGTCAGCCGGGGGGAGGACGGGGGCATCTGAGAACCATCCAGGGATGTCCCATGTCAGGAAGTTAGTTTCAGTTTAATTGGGGAAAGCCATTTAGCAGAAATACACATATATTTGTGCAGGTGCACACGTGCACAGGGAGATACGGGGAGAGGCAGATGAATCAGGGCGGCAGTGACAGTGCAGTGGCTGCCTTTCCGCGGTGATGCACGGGGACTGTGCACGCTTCATCTCCAGGCCTGCCGCTGGGAAGAATGCCCATGTCAACCACACACCAGCTCCTGTCACTTAGGGCTAAGGAGCAGGACATGTGCCACTGGGGACAGGAGGACAGCCACAAGGTGACGTGTCCACGATTGTGACCACCCAGCACAACAGGACCAGGGTAAGGACTGCACGCTGGCTAAACAGACCACTGCCCAGAAAAGCCTCATGGTTGACAGGAGACCAGTGATTTTGGTGATCCCCTAAGTATTCACTGTTCCTTGAGTGTGGAGTTATTTTGGTCTAAATATTCTAAATCACCCATTCTGGTTAGGTAATGTTTACCAAAAAGTTCAAATTTTCTATATAATCTTGAGTTAGTCTTTATAACTTCAATTTTCTGAAATTTTTTTTTTTTACTTTTCAAAATGTGAATTTTTGACATAAATATATCTTCATGGTATTTCAAAATATGTTTAAACCTAATTTCTGTTGGATCTATATATTAAGTTCCCCTTTCCATATCTAATATTGTCTATTTATATCATCCACCGATTTTTGCTCCCTTGGGCAAAAGATCTTTATTGTATATAGTGTTTTTTTAACTTCTATCTTAACTATTATTTTCTTCCTTTTACTTTCTTCCAGTTTGTTTCCTTTATATACTACTGGAGACTAGTTAATTTACAGCATTTTTTTTTTCAATTTAAACATTAAATACTAAATTGACATTGCATACTGCTTTAGAGGGGGCACTGGGGTGGCTCAACAGTTGAGCATCTGCCTTTGGCTCAGGACATGATCCCGGGATCCTTGGATCAAGTCTCACATCGGGCTCCCTGCAAGGAGCCTACTTCTCCCTCTGCCAGTGTCCCTGCCTCTCTCTCTGTGTCTCTCATGAATAAATAAATAAAATCTTAAAAAAAAAATACTGCTTTAGGTACATTGCATGCATTTCAATATGTGAAGTTCTCATTTCAATTTTAAGTATTACCTACTTTCTATTATGAGCTCTTCTTTGACTTAAAAGTTATTTAGAAGTTTAGTCTCAAGTATATGAATTTTTATAAGATATCTTGTTGTCATTGATTTCTAGCTTAATAGCATTGTTTTCAAAGAACATATTCTCTGTGATATAGATTTTTCTGAAATTTGTTGGGACTAGTTTTATGGTTGTATACGTTATAAATTTTTGTAAAAATGTGCTTGAGAAGCAAACATGTATTTTCCACTTGTTAGAGCACTATAAATCAATTGAATAGATAAAGCTTGTAAATTGTCTTATTTAGACTTCTGTTTGTTTATTTTCTGGTCATTTTGATGCACCAACTACTGAGAGAAGTAGGGGAGAAATTTCTGTAATCATGGTATATTTGCCCACTTTTCCTTGCAGTTCTGTTGCTTTTATATATATTAAAGATAATGTATTTAGGTCTGTACAACTTTAGAACTTTTTCATCTTCTTCGTGGGTTTAACGCTTTTATCATCATATGCCCATTGTGCCTCTAGATCTTTCTCTCCATAAACCCAGTGTCATCTGGTATTTATATGGCACTACCGCTTTTGTTTTTATTCCTGTTTCCATGGGCATATATTTTTCACTTATTTACTTGCAAACCGTACAGGTACTTCTGTTTTAAGGATGTATTTTACAAACAGCGTGGCTGGCTTTGCTTTAAATGCACTCGTCATTTCTGTCCTTTCACTGGTGAGTTAATGAGTATGCATGGATTCATTAGTATTTATTGCTACTGTTTTATTTGGAGATTTTAGTTGTCCTATTTCTCCTGTGCTCTCTCGTTTCTTCCTTCTTGCCCACATGGGACTACTGAGCAGCGGAGTTGTCTCCCTCCCTTCTCCCTCCTCTGTTCTTCTCTGCTTTGGAAGCTGAACATGCTTTAACCACTCTGCAGCGAGGACTCCACGGCAAGTTGCTGTAATACTCTATCTCTCAGGTCCCTCACTCCGAGATGTCATAGAGCACCACGCTCTGACCAGTGGGAGTGTGGCTCCCCACCACTGGCAAGTGAGCCATCCCCTCAAGAGCTTTTTCACAGGCCTATTGAGTTCAACGCCCAAGATTTGTTCCTTGCAGCTTTGGGTCATCAACACATCCACTGTGGATTCCCACCTAAGATTTAGGCACCGTCTGGAATTATAAAATGTATGAAAGCTAATTGGCTCCCAGAGGGCTCAACTCCATGATCTTAGGCTCATTAGCTCCGAACATCTAAGCAGGATAAAGAACATCTAACTAGGATAAATATGACAATGAAGCCATTACGAAGCAGGAAAACAGTATTGAGAATTTGAAAATTTTTAATTTGTTGACTTGGAAAATCAAAGAAAGAAAATTAAAACAACTTTCTTGTTAGTACAAAGTTCTTATCCCTAAATTTAAATAATCACTTGATGTTTACTGAGGTGAGATGTAGCCACCAGGAGCAGGTGGTCTTGCAAAGGTGCAACAGGCAGTCCTCTGCCCGGAGCTCGCTCATGTTTGCGGTGACCTCAGCATTACAAAAATGAAAGGCATCTCTTAAATCTCTTATTTTGAGGACATCACCTTCATCCTTGTTCATTCAATTCTGTGCTAAGCAATTCGAACTTACGAGACACAGCAAAGGTTACATGGATAAAATGCAATACTATGTTCGGTGGAGGAGAAAGTGAAATTTAGCATCACACTTTTTTAGACTTTTTAAAAAAATTTTTGTGGTCTGTGTTTTTTTTTTGTTTAATTTATTTATTTATTCATGAGACACACACAGAGAGAGAGAGAGAGAGAGAGAGAGAGAGAGAGAGGCAGAGACACAGGCAGAGGGAGAAGCAGGTTCCATGCAGGGAGCCTGATGTGGGACTGGATCCTGGGACTCCAGTATTACGCCCTGGGCCGGAGGCAGGTGCTAACCCACTGAACCCCTTTTTTTTAGACTTTTTGATGTAAGCTGATAGATGCTGGTCGTCTTGTAATCACCTGGTAACAATCCCCCTTAGCCAGGACTGTGGCGGTAAAGTCACTGTCTCCCTAACTCTATGCACAACTCTACAAACATCTTGTCCTGAGCATCTGTGTAGATCCTCTTCCTCAAATCCCATCCAGCTGTGACCTCAGCTGCACCTCCCCAGAGTTCCACCTGTTTTTCTCGGCCTCAGGGACATCCAGGATTTCTGAAGTCACCACCAAATGTAAGGTAACACCACATGAAGGAGTGTGATGGGGTGCTTGACAGCAGTCTCAGGGAGAGGGGAGGGTGTTGAAGAGAGTGGTTACGTTGGTTCTAATTCCAGATCTGCTACATGGTATCTGCATAATCCGGGGCTAATGACCTGATTTGCAAGGGCTTCTTTTCCTTGTATGTAAAACAAAATAATGTCTATCACCTGTGAAAAAGGAGAAAGGCAGCGCATCTACAAATGTTTAAATATTAGTTCAATCGCACATCTAGTTCTCAGTCTGGCCTCACATCATCCTTTTTAGATCTGGTGACAGTCCCATGTCGTTAACACCAAACTGGATGCACATGGAAAACCCTCTGTTTACCATTTCTGGGCTTTATAAAAATATACAGAAAGAGGCTGTTGTAGCAGGATAAACTTAGCCATAGTCAGGTTAGCCAAGCTTTGCTTACATGGGCAAATAGCAAATGCCCTTCAAGTGGAAAGGCTCTGAGGATATGTAATGTAACTCCTTCTTGCCTTTCCTTTATAGAACACTTTTATTTTTGCGCATATATATTCTCATTCCCCATCATATTACAAGTCTGAGTGAAAAAAACCAAGCAGATATATTTCTCAGACATTGCTATGCAAGACGTAGACACAATCCTGCACCCTGCCATTGTCATAAACTTGATTATGCTTATAAAATTTTATTTGGAAAATTAACTTTTCACAGGGACGCACATAAAGTCACCAATAATATGTGAATTAACAGTGGAAGTTAAAAGTACGGACAGAACAGGAAAGGCAAGGGATTTTTCCTAAGCAATCAGGACAGGTACAGATTTTTCAGATCTCTTCTTCTTTATATAGTCCCTTCACTTGAAGGGTGTAGGTTCATCAATATTTAAAAGCTAAATATTCAGCTTAATACACACTCAAAAATCAGAAGTGAACCTGGGAGACAAATCTGACTGTGTAAATTGCTGCTAAAGCCATGCATTTGGTCATCTTGAGGAATTAGGGCAATAATTTCCCAATGATTATCTCCTTTTTCTCTCACTGAGACAATATCAACATAGAAAAACATGTTTTCAAGATATATTTCAATTTTAAATGAAAAAAGTGAAAAATTGTTTTTTGCTCTTGTAAAAACTCTGAAAATATCTGTCACTGCACACATATTGCTTGGTTGTATCAATGCATACCGCTCTAAAAATGTTCACTTTTTCATGTTCAGAGGGTTTTCTGTTTTTATATTCACACTCAATGCTTTAAAAATGAAAGCTTTAATTATTCTTTACCAAGTGATGCACGTGAAAGAGAAGTCAACGCAAGTATCTGACCTGCTCATCATTCATGTACTTTATAAGTAAATTCTAAAAAAAAACGGTTATGATCGATGAAGGTACATTATATTGAGCAATAGGAACTCATAAGCAATAGAAATAACTGAACATTTTTCAAATTAGACTGCCTGAGAATTCTGGTAAATGACGCACACGCAAAAACACTCATCGCTGTTTCAAACACTGCTATTTCCCTTCTTTATTTATTTTTATTTATTTAAATTCAATTTAGTCAACACACAGTGTATTATTAGTCCCAGAGTAGAGTTCAGTGATTCATCAGTTGTATATAACACCCAGTGCTCATTACATCACGTGCCCTCCTTCATGCTCATCACTCAATTATCCCATCCCCCCACTTTCCTCCCCTCCAGCGACTCTATGTTGTTTCCTATGATTAAGAGTCTTTTATGGTTTGTCTCTTTCTCTGATTTCATCTTGTTTTATTTTTCCTTCCCTTCCCCTATGATCCTCTGCTTTGTTTCTTAAATTCCACATGAGTGAAATTATATAGTATTTGCCTTGCTATTTTCTCTTCTTAAACACAAGTAATCAAATGAGATTATTATGTTTTAATAAAGCTGCTGTAAAAAGAATTAAAAGGGAAGATTTATATTTGGGGTAGAGCTTCTCTTTCTTAACAGGTTTTTTATTTTATTTTATTATTATTTATTTATTTATTTATTTATTTTTTTTACATGAGGGTCTTACTTTGAAGTGTGTCCTGGGGCAAAATATACAGATTTTTAAAAATGTTTTCTGTCATGATCAGTGTGGACCTGAAAAATCCAAAAAGGACCTGAAATCCTTTTTGTTGTTGTTGTTGTTGTTGTTGTTGTTTTTGTTTGTTTCCTGAAATCCTATAAGAAGGAGCACTTCTACCTCTTTAGCATGAGCCTCCTGACACCTTTTTAGCCACTTAGGACAGCAGGCTTCCTTATTTTTATTATACCTAGTCCTCGTAACAACTCTTTAAAACAGCACAACTGTTTCCCTTTTGCAGATGAAAATACGGAGGCACAGAAAGTCATGCAGCTAAGTCAGAGCATCTGTCTCCAGGGCCATCTGGGTGACTCTAGTGGCCAACCCTATTCCCCAGACATTCCCTCTGCTGCAAACCATGGAATCAAGTGCATATTAAATATAGTACCAGGGAGTTCACAGGTGTATACTAGTGGCAACGATACAGAGAATGGGCATATGAATGGGAAAAACAATGGAAATCAAGAGGAGAGAAGATAATGGTAGTAGGCATCAGTATATTTTGCCATGGATTCTATTTCTGGAATGGACCCTGATTCCAGTTTGGTGAACATCCCTCCCTAAAATTGAGGGCCAAACAGCTTTGTGTGAGTCTATTTCCATGCAAGCAGTATGCATAGTCTTGACGCGAGGCTGTGTCATATGTCTCATTTGCTCAAACTTCATGATGGGTGGGCTCATGGAAGCACGGTGAAATGAACCCAGGAAAATTGAGTCTTTGTTGAAATGTTCATTTGCTTTTCCAGACATATTCAGAAAGTATGTTGTGGAAAACTTTGGATGCCTTGCTGACCTCTGAAAACAGAAACAAAAGGAGGGACCAAGAAACGGATCCCTGGGGCCTGACTTCACCTCCATTTTTTCCCACATGCAAATCCTGATCTATTCTTGGGTAATTCAATTGCAGAAATCCTCCACTTTTTGTGAAAGTCATTTTGGATCTTTCCCATGTAAATGACGGCCAAGGCCTACATTTTGTTGACTCCCTCCATTTATAGCTCAGAAACTGGGTCTCGTTCAGGACACTGAGATTCCAGGCAACAATGCTGCCTCATAGTCTATCCCTTGACTTTGTCTTCATCATCATCCTATAATCGCTCTTCACCATCATCCCTACAATCATTCCCCATCCTGGTGGAAATACTGAAGGAGCTTAGATTACAATCCACTTTGGAAGGAAGTCACTCTGACCAACGATGATGTGTTTCACCCGACACATACACCCGACGACACACACACACACACACACACACACACACACAGCTTAGGATTCGCCAACCATGAAGAAGTCATATCTCTTCTATGTCCACTGTGGTTGTGCATCCTGGCTCCGGGCAGTTTCAATCCACACTTACTTTTTTCCTGCAAAATTACTAACAGTGCCTTCTTCCTCTCACAAGATGCTTCCCGGTTTCATAAGAAATTATGTAATCACACTATCACTAATAGTTTTACTGCAACATTAAATCATGACACTATTAATGTAGCCACGCTTTAATTTCGCTCAGATATATGTATCTAAAGTTCATGATATAGCTTCTTCTGATGTGTATTGCATGTTGGCACTCTCAGAATATCCACCATGGCGAAACTTTAGATTAATAAATTCTTTCAATAATGGTCCGCATCACTGGCCATCAGGGAAATACATATCAAAACCACAATGAGATACCACCTCACAGCAGTGAGAATGGGGAAAATTAACAAGGCAGGAAACCACAAATGTTGGAGAGGATGTGGAGAAAGGGGAACCCTCCTGCACTGTTGGTGGGAATGGGAACTGGTGCAGCCACTCTGGAAAACTGTGTGGAGGTTCCTCAAAGAGTTAAAAATAGACCTGCCCTGCGACCCAGCAATTGCACTGTTGGGGATTTACCCCAAAGATTCAGATGCAATGAAACGCCGGGACACCTGCACCCCGATGTTTCTAGCAGCAATGTCCACAATAGCCAAACTGTGGAAGGAGCCTCGGTGTCCATCGAAAGATGATGGATAAAGAAGATGTGGTTTATGTATACAATGGAATATTCCTCAGCCATTAGAAATGACAAATACCCACCATTTGCTTCAACGTGGATGGACCTGGAGGGTATTATGCTGAGTGAAGTAAGTCCATCGGAGGACAAACATCATACGGTCTCATTCATTTGGGGAATATAAAAAATAGCAAAATGGAATAAAGGGGAAAGGAGAAAAAATAAGTGGGAAATATCAGAAAGGGAGACAGAACATGAGAGACTCCTAACTCTGGGAAACAAATTAAGGGTGGTGGAAGGGGAGGTGGGCGGGGAGTGAAGGTGACTTGGTGATGGGCACTGAGGGGGGCACTTGATGGGATGAGCACTGGGTGTTATTCTATATGTTGGCAAATTGAACACCAATAAAAAATAAATTTATAAAAAAATAAATAAATTCTTTCAATATATCAGAAAATTATACCTTAATATAAAATTTCAAATATATTTCAATTTAAATCAGATACAATTTTCTTTATTTTCAAATCTGCTGAAGGGAAACAGCATCACAATTTTTTACAGAATGGTGTACAGCAAGATTTTGAGAAAATTATATTGTTAATTTTTATTTTATAAGATGAATGTTAGTAATCAAATGCCTCAGTTTCCAGGTAACAGATTTTAAACTGCACAGTGAGGAAAAAAAAAAAAAAGGAGTAAAGAACTGTTCTTCAGAATAACATTCCAAATCTCACCCAGAATGTTGGGCCCAGCCATCCTGGTATCTCACACATGTGTACACACCCATGCACACATACACGCGGCTTTCCTAGAATCTTAGAGCTGTGATTACAAGGTGGCTCTTCTGATTCATTAATTGATACTCTTTTTAAACATTCCAATATATTTATAGGATGACGTGCTATGAGACCACATGGGTCCTGTCAGTTTGATCCTGTGCTACACTACGTATCAGAAATAAAATCACAAGTTATTAGTTTTTCACTCTCTTTGTAGCTCCTTAACACGAAGAGCCCAGGGCCTTCTGAAATCTCCCAAGCATACTGATCCCCTCCTGGTGACTTAGAACAATGGTGCCAAACAAGATACTTGCAACCATCTACGGTCTCCCACACCACAGATTTGTGCCCACAAACTCCCCCTGATATGAACCAAAAGAGAGAATGGTATCATTACATGTTTTCTTCTCTTAATTTCAATGCATAAGACTTTCCCCCTCTCCCCTCCACCACGACTCTGTTTTTAAAACATCTTTCATTTATACAAATTTATCTATTTTAAATATTTTATTTATTTATTCATGAGAGACACAGAGAGGGACACACACACACACACACACACACAGGCAGAGGGAGAAGCAGGCTCCATGAAGGGAACCCGACGTGGGACTCGATCCCAGGTCTCCAGGATCAGGCCCTGGGCTGAAGGCAGTTCTAAACCGCTGAGCCACCGAGGCTGCCCTACAATTTATTTTTATAGAATGAGATAGGGGATCCCTGGGTGGCACAGCGGTTTGGCGCCTGCCTTTGGCCCAGGGCGCGATCCTGGAGACCCGGGATCGAATCCCACGTCGGGCTCCCGGTGCATGGAGCCTGCTTCTCCCTCTGCCTGTGTCTCTGCCTCTCTCTCTCTCTCTATCATAAATAAATAAAAAAAAAATTTAAAAAAAAAAAAAAAGAATGAGATAGGGGTCTAGCCTCATCCTCTCACTAAAAAAAAAAAAATAATAATAATAATCAATCAATCAATCAATCAATCAATAAATAAATAAATGAATAAAAATAGTGATGGGGTGCCTGGGTGGCTCAGTCGGCGTGAACCATCTCCCTTTGGCTCAGGTCATGATCTCAGGGTCCTAGGATGGAGCCCCATGTCAGGTCCCTGTTCTGTGTGGAGTCTGCTTCTCTCTCTGCCTCTGCCCCTCCTCCATGCTTGTGCTCTTTCTGTCTCTCTTCTAAATAAATAAAATCTTAAAAACATAAAGGGAATCGTGTGAACGTGTTGATTCCTAATTTGTCCATGTTTACAATTCTTGACGGCATTGAGGAGATTCACATCCAGTGGAAGTACCTACAATGAGTCACAGTACGTCTCTTCTCAACAGCACGTTCAGTAACATCAAAGCGGCAGCGTGACATTAGTGCTGCAGCTGATGAGGTTCTGACTCAGTCAACACATTTTGCACGAGGGTGGAGTAGCTGACAGCCCATCACATATCAGCTTTGGTGACGTTTATTGGGAAAGAACAGATAGAGATGCATCGCTATTTGTCTAATCGTGTCTCAGTCACAGGTCACCAACAGGTACAAGAGTTCAGAAACATCAGCAAAAACAACAGCGAAAGGCTCTATAAAAATTACAATAGCGATCACTCTAGAATCATTACGTGTAAATGTTGCTACAGTTTTTAAATCAGTGAAGTAGTAAGTAAACTTATAGAGATGGGCATGTGTCCCTATTTTGAAAGTTAAACATTTGCCGGCACACCACTGCATAGGTCTCTTTCCTAAATCCCCCGGAGCCTAGAGACAACCAGATTCTGAAAATTCTGAAAATTCTGAATTTATCACCATATATTAAGTTTGCCTTTTCTTGGACATACTGTATGCAGTGTGTGTGTCTGTCTGTCTCTGCCTATGTCTGGTTTCTTTCACTCCATCTTTTAAGAATCCATTCATATGAGTCTTTGGGATTTGTTTCTTTGAGATGTTGATACTCGGAGAAGTATCCCATCTGAATGCATCTCTTGTTGATGGGCAGCTGGCTGGTTTCCAGTTTTTCACTATTATGAATGAGGCTGCTGCAGCTGCTGTGAATATTTTGTACATACCAGATAGAATTTCTTTTCGAATGGATAAATTAATTCTGAATTTCTTTTATACGGATAAATTAATTCTAACTTTGACTTGGAAAACTAAAACCCATTGAGGAATATGTAAAAAAAAATATTTGAAGGAAAAATGTTCATCTGTTGAGATATAAAAATGAGTACCTAACTGAACAATGGCACAAAGTCAAATACATATAAAAAGTTTTCACATCCTCAGGAAATACACGTGATATAGTGAAAGATGTTTGGACAACTGGCTATTTTTTCAAAAGATTTTACTTATTTATGTGAGAGACAGAGAAAGCACAAGCTCAGCGAGAGGCAGAGGGAGAAGCAGACTCCCCACTGGGCAGGGAACTCGACTCAGGGCTTGATCTCAGGACTCTGAGATCATGACCTGAGCTGAAGCTAGATGCTTCACTGATTGAGCCCCCCAGGTGCCCCTTTAAAGTACATAATCACTTACCAGTATATATAATTAATTTTTAACACTAGCCCCATTTAACAACATGTTTGCAAATTCCTGAAATGCCAAGCATTGTCTGGTTCAGCCAGGACCAGCCGACTCCAGCACACCCCTGGCGTGAGGGAACCATATGTACTTACGCGGTCTATCCCATGGTCAAGACCCATTCAAATAAACGCATATAAAAACACACAGCGAGGTTTGTATTGGAATTGAGTTGACCATCTATCATCGGAAGGGTTCAAGGGGAATCAACATCTTTAAATATTGACCATGTAAGGTGGCTGATGGGACTCAGAGACTTATATCTCATTGCATTCAATAGACTTAGATAGCCACACGTGGCCAGTGGCCACTGTCTTGGACACGGTGGGTTTCCGCATCTGTGGGTGCCAGGAGGCTGCTTCTAACCAGTCACCAGTGCTTCGCAGAGAAAGCCTCACCTGCAATGCGCTCACCTTTGCCATCACGGCAGCGTTCTTATGCTCTTGATGCCCAGGATGCAGTCAAGACTTTCCTTTGGGTAGTTTCTCTGGTTTGGACCACCCACTGACCGTGCCAACATTCGAAGACCTAGTTTGCTCAGGAGGCCTGAGGTTTATGACTCCGTAGAAAGAGCTGTCAGAAACATAGTCTCCTTCGCTCCCTCCTGGAAACTGAGCTAACCTGGGCAAAATGACCTACTTTATTTGCAACCTGATGTATGAGAGGACTTCCTCCTCTTTTTAGGGCTGCAGGTTTAGAAACCATCTTTCTCCTAGCATAGCGAAAACTCTGTTCTCTAATTTACACAAGGAAGGTTTCAACGACAAGGCCTGCTCTACAAAACACCATTACAAAGCCATATTTACGAGCACTATAATTTATCGTGGAAATACATGGGCAGTTATCTGGTACGCCCTGGTCTTTAAAAAACAAGGAGATCTCACCAAATACAGATAACTGATTTCTTGCCATTGGAACGTATTCATTCTGGTTAGCCTCCCAGAACTGAAAACCTACACCCTTCCGTTTACCCCATGTGGCATCGGGGCATGCTTCCTACACAATCAGTCAAAAAACGAACAAAACAAAATAAATATGGACTAAGGGATGTGGTCAGAATTTTTATTCCTTCCTGTATCTGTATTGTTGCAAAGTGATTCTGTAAATCATCCCGTGAAGACATGGCATTTATTGCCCTCTGTGTCTGAATCTGGGTGTAGGGGGCAAGGGCAGGGCACCCCCAGGAGGGACACCTGATTTAACACAAACATTATTTTGAGTTAAAGATAGTTGAGATCCTGTGGGCTCAAGAGAAGCTTTTGTCTGTCCTTTAACTACATAGAAGAATCTAGTTGGGGTAGGAGGGAGTCTTTTCCAGAATAAGGGTTATTTGCTGAGATACCTTTTGTGAGTGACCCATCTGTACGGTAGGGCAAACATCTAATTACCAGACATCTGCTCTCATCATTGGTGAAGGGCACCCCTTCCCTCTGAAGTCCCAGACCCCACCCCTGCTCCTCAGCTCAGGATGACATACAGGCTCACCCTGCCTGCCTGTCTTTGGGATTCCCATGTCTGTGTGGATTCCCTATAGGTACATCTATTAAATTGCATTTTCTCCTGTGAATCTGTCTCATGCTCATTTGATTCTGCGTAAGACTAGAAGGACCCTGAGGGACAGGAATTCTTGTTCCCAGATAAGGGCAATGTTGACTAACAGACAGTGGCCAGATGGACATTGTATCAGTTCTGAGCCTTAGCTTTCAAAGCAGCCTGAGTGCCTTTGCTTGTTCTCCTAGAGGTGCAGGCTCTCTTCCTAGCACTTAGGGCCTTGGCTCGCACACAGTAGGAGCTCAGTCAATACGGGCTGTGTGGGTGAGCATCATTCTCTTGCTCAGTCCTTGAACTGAATGTAGAATAAAACCCCAGCCGCACACTGTGGCCTATGGGACCAAGGAATGAGGCCCCCTTCTAGCAGCTCACACCTCTCCTCCTACCATGTTCAGCTTGGTTACCTTTCTCCAGAATGGCAGGCCCAATCTCACTTCTAGTCTCCTTTGCTGCTCGTTTACCCTGCCCCATCACGTGTCAGAGCCTTGGGATCACATCCTCATCGGAAATATCAAAAATGGGGACTCCTGGGTGGTTCAGTGGTTGAATGTCTGCCTATGGCTCAGGGCATGATCCTGGGGTCCTGGGATCAAGTCCCGCATTGAGCTCCCTGCAGGGAGCCTGCTTCTCCCTCTGCCTATGCCTCTGCCTCTCCCTCTATGTCTCTCACGAATAAATAAAGTCTTAAAAAAAAAAAAGAAATATCAAAAATGCCCTTCCCTTGGTATACCCACCATGGCTACTCTTTGGTCACGATCACATTGTCTTTTTCAGCTTTTTTACACTGATCCTCAATTGCAACAGTCTCATTTCTTATTTCCTTTACTTAGCATTTGAATCCCCTTTGAGACTGTAAGCTCAGGAGAAGACCCCAGTTATAAAACCTGCCATTAGCATGGGAGACCTGGAAAAGGACATGTGGTAAAGTACGTGTACTACAGATGGATGAACGAACAGCATCCGGTGTCCCTAACTGAATGAATAAATGGCATCCCAGGTCCTTAATTAAGCATTTTGTGGATTAATTATCACTAGAACTTGTTCTATCAAAGAATGCTCCTGTAACCCAACCTTTTAAACTGACTCTCCATGAATATTTCAGTCAAGAAATGAAAGCGAAATCCTCTTTGGAGCAAGGTAGGACTGGAACAGATGAGGGATGTCAATCTAGTTTTGTATGATCAAAAGTGGATGGCCCGGTGCTAACAGGCTAACAGAACCAAAAATAAATAAATAAATATGAAAAAAGAAAAGAAAAAAAGAATCTGGCTGTTGTGCGGGAAGACAGAAAAAAGGAAACCAATTTGCACTGCAAAATCCCTTAAAAGCTCCGTAATTGTTGATGCCAGATGCCTTCGGAGGAGTGTGTATCCTCAGGTGTGTGTGTGCATGAATGACAGAGAATAAGTGGGAGGCAGAGAATAATGGGGGGATTGAGGGATCGTCAGTTTGAAGCATAAGGGGCAATTAGGTCCCCAGATTTCCTCTTTGGTCTCCTCATTCAGGGATCCTTACCACTTAACTAACGAAGGGAAGGCAGAAAGTTTATTCCTTGCAAGTTGGAACAAAGATGCTCTAGGAAGACAGGCAATAAGAGCAAGGCACACTATCTATTGATTAAAACCACATACTGCAGCCCCGTTCCTCGCGGCCTTCTAGAATGCAGAGTGGGGATTCTATCTCTAAGATGAGAGTGGAGCTGTTTTGGTGAATGTGAGCAGCCCCCAGGAGCAGAACAACAAAGAACTACACAAATGGAGATTTGGAAGTTCCCCCAAGAAACACAGGATTTCTCATCATATCTACATAGGCTGATGCTCAGCAGTTTGTAAGGATGGACAGAGTTGTTGTGTGGGTTTGTTGTTGTTGTTGTTGTTGTTGTTGAAAAGATTGATTTATTTATTCAGTTTAGAGGTAAAGAGAGAGCATGAGTGGCAGGTGGTGAGGGGCAGAGGGAAAGAGAAAATTCAGACTGTACTGAGCATGGAGCCTGATGTAGGCCTGGATCCCAGGACCCTGAGATAGTGAGCTGAGCCCAAACCAGGAGCCGGCCTCTTAACCGACTGAGCCACCCAGGCACGCTTTGCACAGTTTCTTTTGTTTTTTTTTTTTTTTAAGACTTTATTTATTCATGAGAGATAGACAAAGAGAGAGAAGCAGAGACACAGGCAGAGGGAGAAGCAGGCTCCATGCAGGGAGCCCGATGAGGGACTCGATTCCGGGACTCCAGGATCATGCCCTGGGCTGAAGGCAGATGCTCAACCACTGAGCCACCCAGGCTGCCCCCTTTGCAGTTTCTAAACAGCTTTTTAGTGTCTCACACTTAAGTAGGAACTGGCATCCAATAAAAGACATTGGAGAAAAAAAATGTAGAATAGGAGATCAATGAAATAGACAGAAGATGGACCTCAAAGGAACCAGTGATGAAGCAAGGGCACCAGTTTTAAAGTTTATATACTTATTTTCTTCAGATGGATATTGACAGTATAATTACCACAAAAGGATCCATAGAAAGTTATTCTGTATGTTGACAAATTGAACACCAATAAAAAATAAATTTATTTTAAAAAGAATATATTCAGAGAATAGGTAGATTTCATTATAATAAAATAATACAAAGAATAATAATAATAGTTGACAACAGAAATGAAAATGATTTTAAATGCTGGAATATAGAATTGGAGGTTCCCAGAAAGCAGAACAAAAAGAGAAAAGTAAATAAGTAAATGAAAATAAATAAGGATAAGGCAGTGGAGGACCAAGCCAGGCAGCCGCCATCCAGCTTATTGAAGTCACACAATAGGGAAACTGAAAGGGGGAAGGGAGGGTGGGAATTAACCAAAAACTCAGAAAACTTTCCAGTATAAAAAAACGTGAGTTTTCAGATTGAAAAGGTGACCACAATAAATGAAAACTAAGTGAACAAAAATAATCAAATTGTGAAATCAAATTGTTCAAAACAATATAGAAGAGATCCAAAAAAATTCTAAAAATGTAAAAAAAAAAAAAAAAAAAACAAGAATCACAATAGTGTCAGACTGTTCAAGAAAAACACTGAAAAGCTGAAGGAGATGGATAAACACTTTCTAAAACCCAGGATGCATTTCCATGAATACTCACACTGTGAAATAAGCCAATTGGTACATAGTCAGGGGATAAGGAAATGCATCGCCAATGTTTTTTGTTTGTTTGTTTGTTTTTCAGAAAACCACTTAAGGATCCCTTCCAACAAAATGAGGATGTAAATCAATTAAGAGCAAGATATGGAATAGAACAAGGAAAGAATTCTAGCACCAGAGAGGGGCACGTAGGCAATGCTGGAAAAATTGCCAGGATGAACTGCCCTGCAGGAGGCTTAGTGGACAGTCAGCCAGAGGAAGGATGCCTTCTACCAAGTGAACAGACAGCCAGGGGAAGGATGCCTCCTACCTAGGAGACGGAAAGTCAGGGGAAGGTTGCCTCTACCTAGGGGATGGTCAGCCAGAGGAAGGATGCCTCCTACCTAGGGGATGGCCAGCCAGGGGAAGGATGCATCCTAATATGGGTTACCATGTTGAGCCATTACAGAATTTTAATAAAAACATGAGGCTTACCTCTTGAGAGAATTTCTAAAAACTATGAAAATCATGAAAGCAATCAAGTTTTTATTGGCAGAACCCACCAGGATGTGGGTAAGTTAGGATGTGAGTCACAGGACACCACTTTGCTCGGTATCTACCAGTCAACAGATATGTGATGATATAAATACTGGTCACAAGACCTTTGCTACTATGGCATTCAGAGGATGGCTGTGTGTGGGAGGAGGAGGAGCGGTCCACAAAATGCAATCTTCCCCTGATGGGCGTAGACAAAGAGGGGATGTTTATTTGACATTTTACTGACTTTACAGACTTTTGTGCCCCTGATCACCTCCCCTGGGTCACACCCTTGGCCAAAGGCAGATGCTCAACCACTTCCAAGCCTTATTACTACCATGTTCAAAAAGTTCATATGTGATGTTTGATTTCAAAAACATTAAAAATAGCTGTGTAAGAGAATTACTTAAGAAGAAGGCAGTAAAAACAAAGGAAATATTCTATATTAAGAATCAGACTAGGAGTTGAACGGGATGATGTTATTTTTTTTAATAAGCCCAGAAAGGAGTGTTTTTGACTTCCAAAACTATGTATATTACTCTAATTAAATACATTTTAAAAAGCTAAAACCAAAAGATGCATCTCTCTTTACTACATAACAATTCTTCAGTTGTATGTTAAGTGTGGCTCTGTGCTGCTACCTACTGAGAATGAGGAAATATGTATATGTTTGTTTCAATCTGGTATTTTAATTCAGGATATTTTCATACTGTTGAAATTGAGGGAGCCTGCCAAGGCAATTTACCCTAGCCATTATTCATACTTTTGAGACATCAAGTGATAACCTAAGCATTTCTTACATTTGTTATTCTAGAAATTATGGTAAATAAATTCTTATAATTTGTCATAACCAGCACTTTTATCGCCTGTGACCTAATCGCCTCATGTCAACTGTATGTGTCACAGTTTCAAATTTTGCAAAATAGCATTCTATTACTTACCAGGACACCTTAATACATCATTTCTTAGAAGTTTTAATTATTAGCAAAAATCTCAGAAGCTTCAAATTTGAATTACATTATGATGTCCTAAAAGTACATAGAAATGATTCATAATATGACATAAAATGATTTGTAAAAAAAAAAGGAAAGACCTTAAGAGCAGTTGAGCAATACCACATTTTTTCTCCAGTGTGAGTTTATCCTCTCTTTTAGTCTCTTTAGAGTTGAAATAATAAGCTGAACTCTATAAGATAAAAAATCCCTTATTTTTTCCTAGAAAATCCATATAATATTGAATTCTAAAATACTTCAAAAGCACATATGTTATAGTATGTATTAAACATGTGACTCTTTAGAGTGCAGAAGATAATCGAATATGAAATACTACCTGAAAAATAATACGCCTAACAAAGTTTTCCAAACAGAAAACTGAATGATAAGTAACTCCTAAAAGGAAATAATATAGCATTCCAAACTACACTAAGCTAGAGCCTTATAATCCACTGTGAAAAGCAGATTTGCTGATATTTCTATTAATATTTGTGATAAAGCGTATTTAATAAAATCTACTAAAATATTTTCTAATCCTGAGATATTTTTCATGTTGTGAATCCCATATCACTTTGCTTTATTATCATAATAATGGAATAAAAAGCAAATGATACTTCATAATATTATGTGGTAGAAGTTTAGTATATATTTATTATTTTTAATATCACAATTCAATGAAATCCAGGCCTTCCTTTGCCTTTTTTCCTAACTTCATTCTAAGTTAGCAGTTATAAATTAATCTTTTTTTTTTCCTTTTATTTGCCAACTTTAGGCAAAATGGAATTATCTTCCAAACTACCCTTACAAAGCAATGGTTTGCCTCTTAATGATTCTTATTTGGTTACTTTTCTTTTTACTTGTAAGATCTAATAAAAAAATTATATTAATAAAATTCTATCATGGTTTTCTCTTCCTTCCTATTTGGTCTAAGTCCTTGATGGCACCAGCCAATGTCATGCTGGCCTAGAGACGGTGATGAGCAGTGAGAGTCTCACTCTGTTCAGGGACATAACACTTGCTCCATGATTCACTATTAAAGCAAGCTCTAACTACATCAGTAAATGTTTTAAATCTGTGATGAAAAAAAGAAAAAAACAAATCTCTTCTGTCTTCTGACTAGACGTAAATTTAAAATCAAAGTATAGATTACTTCATTCTAAACCTGCTGGGAGCCAAGGGTAATCCAAAGGAAAGAGGCTTGAGAGTCCAGTAGATCCCTTTTGTGTTTTCTTTTCCTCTCTGGATTGGTTTTGCTTTGCTTTTATTTTCATTTCTTTTTGAATTTTCTTTCCCTTCTAATTAGAAAGGTTGGCATAGCATTCAGAAGCAAGTGTTATGGCTGTGGATTTTAATGACGGGGATTTAAATTAAGTTTCTAGCAGACATCCTGACACATATTAGGCACTCAATAAGTGGTAGCCATTAGCACTACTCTGGTTAAATAAGCACTTTCCTGCTTTGACTGCTCTGTAAAATGCCTTTTAAAAATTATTCAATTCAGACAAATTGGAAAGTACATTAGAATGATTATCTATGGACACATTCCTTGGCATATGGCTGAGGGTAAACTGAGTAGAACAAGACACCTTTCTGACAATTCATCCACTTACATTCTTCACGATTATAATACAAGTAGCTTAATTTCTAATTGCTCAGTTAATGAGGTGAGCAACAGAAAGTGCACTTTTAATAAGAAATACTAATTTCCAAGTATTGAGCAATCTGTGCCCTATTAAACATTAATAGAAATATCCATATTACTAATCAAAAGAAATATCATAAAAAGAAATCAAATTCCTTCACAATTATGTTACCACTCTATATTTAAAAGGCAACATTAATTCCATATTTTGAAATAATACTGAACTTTCAAAAAGTGACTTTTTCCTATTAAATGTACTTAATTTTTATATGAAAACCCAGGTTTCACTGAAAATGTTAGCTACAAATGTCATGGATATTAAGGATATTTTATTTGTAGAATCGGTAAGCCATAGCACATCATTACTAATTTTAAAATATATATTGTAGTTGAAACAAATAATACCAAAGCAACTAAGAAAATTAAGTAATTTTAAAAATTATGGAGAAATCAGTAAAAGTGAAAAAAAAGTATAATTATACTCAAAAGTCACATATACACACCTCTGGATCACTTTTTTCATAGTATTATGAAAAATTAGGACTTAAATGTAATATCAAATAGGCTAGTATTTTATACAGTTCATATGATAGTAAAATACAAAACTAGGTTGCTTTCAGAAATTTCATGTGTATTACTTGTACACATGCAGAACAGAACAATTAAAACACTTTTCTTGGTCAGGTTGGAAGATAGTGGCAGAGTAGGAGGACCCTAGGCTCACCTAGTTCTATGAGCACAACTAAATACCTATCAAATCATCCTAAATACCTTAGAAATTGACCCAAAGACTGAAAGAACAAGCTCCCCAGTTAAAGGGAAAGAAGAAGTCAGGGAAGAAGTTAGGAAGTGAAGAGGCGTGGTTTGGGAGAAAAGTGGATCATGGCCACTGTCTTGGAGAGGGAGCCAGGGTTGTGGGGAAGGGTAAGAAACAGACCACCACACAGGGGACCTCACAGGGAGAATGAATCTCCATGGCAATTGGTTTAGAAAGCCAGCAGGGCAAAATTTTATGGGTTCTTGTAAACAGCTGGGCTCAAAGCCTAGAGTTTTAAAGGTCAGTGGGCTTGGCTGAGATAGAGCTCACAGGGCACTGCACTGCTCTGGGAGAGAAGGCAGGCAAGCAACCCACAGACAGACAGTGTTGAACAACAATCTGAGGAGTACCTGGGGCACAGAGTGGGAAAATTATTCATTCATCTTGGACCACATCCCAGGGAGACAGCATTTGTGAAGAGATCCCTCTGGAGACAAAGGCACTAGCAGGTGCCATTCCCTTTCCCTTTCCCCAGCAAAAACACAGAGACAGCTGCAGGAATCTGTGCAGAACCACATCTGCTACCAAACTTGCTTACACCAAGTCTGATGGAACTGCTTACACCAAACTTGCTTACACCACAGTCTGATGGAACTGCCTCAATCCCCAGTCATACCTGCCTCAATCCCAGCATGGCAGCTCCCTATTCTAGAAGACTGTCCCCAACACATGCACACACCATGTTCCCCCACACGGAAGTTTGTCAGAGTCTTGGTTCCAGCAGTAGTGGTGACAGATCTCATTTCACAAACAAACCAGAGCATACCTAATTAAAATGCACCCCATTCAGGCCAGGGACTATACAATGCCCACAACAAACAAAAAGAACCTCTGCAGATGACTGACCTGAAGAATAAAGTAGCAAGGACAAAACAGCAGAGCATACACAGCACACATTGTAGACATCCCTGAAATACCAGGTCCTGGGATACAGGGGACAGTCCACAGAAAAGACACTACAGGATCTCTTCCTATAAGGCCATTACCCTCAAGAACAGGAGACATAGCTGACTCTCCTAACACAAAGAAACATATAAAGAGACTTAGATAAAATAAGGAGACAGAAGATTTCATCCCATATGAAAGAATAGGACAAGCCCACAGAGATCTAAGCAAAACAGACACGTAACACGCCTGATAGAAAATTTAAAGTAATGATCATAAGGATACTCATTGGACTTGAGAAAAGTGTGGAAGACATGAGTGAAACCTTTAAACAGAGATAAAGAATAAAATAGCAGACATAAAGGACTTAGTAAATGAAATGAGAAACACACCTGATGGAATGGACAGCAGGTTGGAAGAAGCCAAGGAATGAATTAATGATCTCAAAGACAGAGTACTGGAAAATAATCAAGCTGAACAAAAGAGAAAAAAAGAATTATGCAAAATGAGAATAGACTTAGGGAACTCAGTGACTCCATCAAATGTAATAACATTCATATTATAGGAGAAAAAAGGAGAAATGAAAAAGGAAGGAAGAAGGAATAAGAGAAGGAGAAGAGAAAGAAAGAGAGAGAGAGAGAGAGAGGCAGAAAATTTATTTGAAGAAATAGTAGCTGAAAATTTCCCTAATCTGGGGCAAGAAACAGACATCCAGATCCAGGAAGCTCAGAGAACTCCCATCAAAATAAACAAAAGCAGGCCAACACCAAGATATATTATAATTAAATTGGCAAAATATAGTGAGAAAGAAAGATATTTAAAAATAACAAGACAAAAGAAGACCATTACTCATAAGCAAAAATGCATAAGGCTAGCTGGAGATTTTTCAGCAGAAATTTTGTAGGCCAGAAGGTGGCATGCATATTCGCTGAAAGGAATAAATCTGCAGTCAAGAATACTCTCTCCAGAAAGGCTATCATTCAGAATAAGGAGAGATAAAGAGTTTCCCAGACAAACAAAAACTAAAGGAGTTCATGTGCACTAAACCAGTCCAGCAATAATATTAAAGAGGACATGTTGAATAGAAAGTAGAGACAAAGAGTGATGGTATAAAGGTAGGAAACACAAAAGCAGTAAAAAATGAATATTTCTGTAAAAAAAATTAGTCAAGGAACTCACAAAATAAAAGGATGTAAAATATGACAACATATCCCTAAAATGTGGGGAGGAGAGGAGTAAAGAATGGGTTCAAACTTAAACAACCATCAACTTAATATAGACTGCTATTTTCAAAAGAGGTTATACACACACCTACTGATAACCATATATCAAAGGCCTCTAATAAACATGCAAAGAATAAAGAGAAAGAAACCCAAATATATCACTAAAGAGAATCAGCAAACCTTGAAAAAGAAAAAAAAGGATCAGAGGAAATCTTCAGAAACAACCACAAAACAAATAATAAAATGACAATAAGTACATATCTATCAATAACTACTTTGAAAGTAAGTGGATTAAATGTTCCAATCAAAAAATGCAGGGTGACAGAATGAATAAAAAAATAAGACCCATTTATATATTGCCTCGAAGAGACTCATTTCAGACCTAAAGACACCTACAGATTGAAAGTGAGGGGCTGGAGAATCATCGATCAAACAAATGGATGTTAAAAGAAAGCTTGAATAGCAACATTTATATCTGACAAAAGAGACTTTAAAACAAAGAGACAAAGACATTTTATCATAATAAAGGGAACAGTCCAACAAGAAGATATAACAATCGCAGATTTATGCACCCAACATAGGAACTGCAAATACATAAAACAGTTAACAACAAACATAAAGGAACTAATAGATAGCAATACAACAATAGTAAGGAACTTTACCACCCGACTTACATCAATGGACAGATCACCTAAACAGAAAATCATCAGGGAAACAATGACTTTGAAAGAAACCCTGGAACAGATGGATTTAGTAGATGCATTCATAACGTTCCATCCTAAAACAGCAGAATACACATTCTTTTCAAATGAACATCACACACTCTCAAGAAAGATCACATATTGGTCCCCAAAAAAAGTCTCAACAAATTCCAGATAATTGAAGTCATACCATTCTTCTTTTCGGACTTAGCCAAAAGACAAAATCTGGAAAGACCACAAATACATGGAGCTTAAGCAACATGCTACTAAACAACGAACAGGTTAACCAGGAAATCAAAGAAGAAACTAAAAAGTACATGGAAACAAATGAAAATGAAAACAACAATGGTCCAAACCTTTGGGATACAGAAAATGTGCTTCCAAGAGGCTATTTTATAGCAATACAGTCTTACTTCAAAAAGAAAAATCTGAAATACACAACCTAACTTTATACACAAAGAAGCTAGAAAAAGAACAAATGATATCCAAAACCAGCAGAAAGAAGGAAATAATAAAAACTTGAGCAGAAATAAATGAGAAATTAAAAGAAAACAAAATAAAAATGATAGAAAACATCAGAGACAAGGAGCTAGTTCTTTGAAAAATATCAATGAAATTTATAAACTTTTAGGGAGACTAATCAAGAAAGAAAGGAGAAAGGACTCATAATCATAAATGAAAGGGAGAAGTAACAACCAACACTACAGAAAGGCCATTATAAGAGAATATTATGAAAAACTGCCAAAAAAATTGGACAACCTAGAAGAAATGGATAAACTAGAAGCATAAAAACTATCAAAATTCAAAAGGAGACATAGAACATTTGAATAGACCAATAACTAGCAAAGAAATTGACCCAGTAATCACACTCCTAACAAAAATTCCAGGACCAGATGCCTTCACAGGCAAATTATACCAATCATTTAAAGAATAGTTAATATCTGTTCTTCTCAAAATATTCAAAAAAATAGAAAAGGATAACTTCCACATTCATTCCATGAGGCCAGCATTACCCTGACGCCATAACCAGATAAAGACACCACTAAAAACAAGAACTACAGGCCAAGATCCCTGAAGAATACAGATACAAAAACCGTCAACAAAATACTAACAAATCAAATCCAACAATATTTTTAAAAAGTCATTCACTGTGATCAGTGGGATTTATTCCTGGGTTGCCAGGGTGGTTCAATACTACAAATCAATCAACATGGTGCATCGCAAAAGAAAGGATAGGAACCATATGATCATTTCAAGAAATGCAGAAAAAGCATTTGACAAAGTACAACATCCATTTTTTTCATTACTGTTATACATCAGTTCCTGATAAAAACCCTCAACAAAGTAGGTTTTGAGAGAATGTTGTTTTCTAATGAACTGCTATTTGCAAAGAACACAGAAAGCTCAGCAATCTGAGACTTTGAGTTATTATTTTAATAAATGTAAAAACTGTTTTGAAACGGTTTGGCCAAGATCACTCATCCTCTTAGGAGGACATCCAGTAAGTTATCTTTATTTTTGTTCTGTGCTATGAAACTCTCAACTTAAACAGATCATTTTAAAATTTGATAATCTATAATTCTCTGTATATTTATAAATAGGACTGCTTACCTAAACATCATATGTAAATGATCACTGCTAGACAAGATTGGGAACCAGACTGCCTAAGGAGACAACTCATGCCCTAATTATTTTCTGTAAAATGTTTATTTCAAACAACAAAGGTAGGAAGAACTTGGAATATTGAATGCACTTGGTGTATGTTCAAGGAATACTATCAATACACTGGAACCTTAACAACAATGAAGCACAATGAAAATTTATATAGGCTATTTAATATCCCAATGATATTCAAGATATATACACAATGGTAAATCAGAAATCTGGACTCTCTCCCTAATTAAAACAAAAATGCTTAATAATTTAGCTTTATGATACCATTTTGAATATGTACAAGATCATAAAAATTCAAGTCTTTTCATGATTTAAAATTAAATATGAAACCCTCAATATACTGATAAATTATATAAAAGATGATCAACTTGACTTGTCCTAAGATTCAACTCACAAATGCTACAAGTCATGACGCATTGACATCTCCTAAAGGACCATATCCAATACTGAGAAAAATTAATGTTAATTTGTTAAGAAAATGAAGTAATTTTCTGAAATAAAAGGTTTAGTTTAATGTTAAAATCACTGACCTTGAAATCAGTGCATGATCCTCTTTAACAAGAACCTGAAAGTCTCATTTATTAAATGAACATTACACTTCTAGATAACTTTGAGTAGGAAAGACTTATTTTTATTTCCATTTTACTTTTGACTTCCTGACTGTTCATTTAGCCGACATCGCCAATTTGTTCTTAGTACATGAAGCGGTACGAAACTTACACACTCATCACTGACTCCAAATATTCTTTGAGTCTTGTCACTTATTTCTATGTATTCAATAACTGTGCACCATCTGCATCAACCAAGTCATTATCCATTAAAAGAAACCCAATTAAGTTAGATCGTATATGCATGTTAGAAGTTAAATTCCATTTTCAACATATTATCTAGAGTCTTGTAACTTGACATTGTGAAATGCCTAAGAATAGAATGTTTAGATACCACTGATCCCACTATCAAGCTTAAGTGATGCTAAGTGATGTAATAATCTATATAATAGTTCTCTAACAATTTTGTTTGTTTTTTTTTTTTAATTTTTATTTATTTATGATAGTCACAGAGAGAGAGAGAGGCAGAGACATAGGCAGAGGGAGAAGCAGGCTCCATGCACCCGGAGCCCGACGTGGGATTCGATCCCGGGTCTCCAGGATCGCGCCCTGGGCCAAAGGCAGGCGCTAAACCGCTGCGCCACCCAGGGATCCCTCTCTAACAATTTTGAAAGGTGTATGAATGCATGCATTTTTATTGTTCTGCAAAATATTTTGTACAATGCTTCTTATGATCTTTCATGAAAACGCTACAGCATGTTGCTTTTTGTAACATTTCCCTCAATTTTCTTTATTACTATTTTTTACAATGTTAAAAATGATTATAAGCTCACAAGCAGTTGTCAAAAAATAGTACAGCTAGTCCATGGTATCTATTATCAAGCTCCCCCCAATTATTGTACCTTCAAAGCTACGGTGCAGTCTTAAAAGCTAGAAATTGGCACAATGTACACACAGAATTAAATTTTCATCCTTCTAAAAGCGCTATAACGTGGCTCTTCATCAAAAAGTATCACTAGTTTAAACATTTCTTACCCTTCCACATGTATGTTTTTCTTATTAACCTATAAATACTGTGTGTTACCATTATAATTAAAGTATCTTAAACCACACTAAGTTTCTCTCTCATTTTAAATGGATTCTACGTTAAATTTCTGAATGTGCTCATACTGTTATTTGGTCCATCATTGCAGTCTTCTGTTTTATTTCCCTTGTCACAACCCAATATCCTTTTGTACTGTGTACTTTTCTATTCTGCACATCAGCAGCAAGAGACTACTACCTACAAGTAACCCTGAAAGTTTACTAGGTCAGAAGAAAACTCAAGTATATTTAGGGCTTCTAAAACGAGTCAACAGTGTTTGCCTGGTGTATGAGAATGTAGTTTTTTTTTTTTTTTTAATCACGTGGCCTATAGTCTCCATTGGTTTACAGAGCAAACAAAATAGTATTTTGTTTGAGCAGATAGTCAGACATTATATGGACAGATACAAGAATAATATATAAACTACATGTGCCAATGAACAGTGGGTGATTATATGGAGTTTCAATCAACCCGATTACTAGAGTGTTATTTGTCCTCATTGTCCAACAAATGGCTCTGCTTCACTTCAACATGTCAATTTATATGGGCAGACCCCAAGCAGAGCTCAGCCTAAGGTGATCTTTCACTCTGTGCTTTCTCCTTCCTATTGCATATGTGCAAAGTTTTTGAAAACAAACCAACTCTAATCATCAGTGTGTAGGTACTATTTAAGTTGAGTATAAATATCTAATGTGACTATAAGTTGCTACAGTTCTGCTTTCAAACTTTGCATCTATCAGATCAGAATTTTGATGTCTCAATAAGAAAACACTCTTCTCCAAAATTATAGGGTATGTGTTTGTTTTCTCTCTTATTTAAGACACTTGAGAACCACTCACTTTCCATTTATTAGCTAGGTATGCATCCAATACTCCATTGGGATGAATTAAATTTCAAAAGTCTTAATTTAAAAAAATCAAAATTAAAAAAAAATTAACGGCTGCTTTAAAATTCTATTCCATCCCCCATTCCTACTAGACTGTTTTAAAAGGTAGATTACTGTCAATGTCTAGAATGCAGAATCAGTTTTAATTCTTTCACTAGTTTAATTGGTTGTTTAACAAACCTCTGTTAATCTCTCAATTCTGCCTGGCACGTAGACTTTTTGTAATCATCAGAGAATCACAGTTCCCTGATTTGTAAGAGTTAAGTACCAAGAATCTGTGCAAAATGAGATGCTATCATTATCCCCCAATGGCAAGGAAACATCTGGAGTAATTGTTCATAATTAGAGCATGCAGACATCTACGAAAGATGTTCATCTCCTGCTGGGCAGGAGCAAGAAAGGACTTTGTGATCAGTGGATACTATGGACTGAATGGTTATGTCCTCCCCAGATGTAGGTGTTGAAATCCTAACCCCCCATGTGATGGTATTAAGAGTCAAGGCCTTTGGAGGTAGTATGTCTTTGAGTGTGGAGCCCTGGTAGATGAGATTAGTGCTCTTGTAACAGACGCATGTGATCTTGTTCTCTCCCTCCCTGGCCCCCACACCTCTCCTTGTCCACACTAGAATATAATGAGAAGATAGCCATTTGCAAGCCAGAAAGATGACTTTCACCCAGAACCCAGCCCTGCTGGCACCCTGATCTCAGACTCTCAGCCTCCAGAACTGTGGGAAATAAATGTTTGTTGTCTAAGCGCCTCAGTCCACGGTTATTTGTTGTGGCTTGAACCAAGATGGCAGGTGGCACTGGACTCCACAGATGCTTATCCAAGCTGTCAGATGGCTCTCACCTACAGATTTTCGATTTTAACACTAAGCCCACTGCTTAGCTCAAGAACACAAAGTTCCAAATTACCTTGAATTTCCTTTGTCCATTTCAAGTCACAAAGAGTCACAGTTGCTAGAAAAAGGCTTCAAGCCATAACATAACCATCCCCATTCTCTAGTTGTAAAAATCCAACTGAAAACAGGTATAGGCCACATATGACAAGTTGCTCCTACTTTAGAATATATCGACAGTAATTAGATAAATGTGATAGTGCAAAATATACTCCCAGCTCTTAGATATTTATGAAAGCTGTTTCATTAATTTACTTTTACATATACTATTCTTGTTTAGCTATCTAGCACTAAATTCTCTTGAGTTCTTCCCCTGAGTAATTCCTTCTCCTACTCAAGCTTGAAAAATATGGTAAATTCTTCTTAGAGTTTCAATGCAGTTAACTCAACTCTCAGTGGGACAAATCATAGTGCACAGATATGAAAAAATAGAAAATAATTAAATATACTTAATGGGACATTTCTAAAAATCAAATAAGTTTGGTGAGCGTAAATACATAGAACAGTTCTATTGTGGTTTATTTCTACTTAAATGATCTCTAAATAAACATCAAAAAGATAGCTCTTAATGAACAAATCTACAAATTATTTAGCAGACTGTGAAAGATTCACTTACACGACTATAAAATATCCTTTTAGAGAGAAATTACAGTGATAAATCAAGAGTATCTACCTGACATGGGTAAAAACATAGGTCCCTTTGCCCTTTATGTATTCCTAATTAAATATATCACCATGACACATCATTTGCCTCATGAGCACTCATGCTACCTCAAATGCAGATGTTTCCTTCATATAGTTGGACTGGGCAATTCTTTTTTTTTTTTTTTTTTTGCATAAAACAAGTTTAATTTCCAACCAGGGTCACAGTCCTCGTGTATCCCACATTTTGAGCAAGGAGAAAGAAGGTGAGTTATTAAAAATGTACAGTCTACATTCCAGAGGAGAACAAAAAGAAGAGAAAAACCAGTTCATAACTGCAGTTACCACTGTAACACCACAAAACAAACTCTGGAGGGGAGGAGGGTAGAGGGGAATCTCAGTGGGGGGGTGGGGAAGGGCTGTAACAAAGGAGAGGGTGAAATTAAATCTACCAGAGGAAAGTGTGGGAGGGAGCAGGCAAAAATGGAATGAGACACCCAATCCAAAAAGAGCTTTTAGGTGAATGGGAATGTAGAAAGGACCACCCCTGCCAGGCTCAGTCTCTCCCTAAATGACCATGCCTGCACATATAGCACATCCCAGTCGGTGATTAATTCATAGGTGAGGAATGGGGATTCTAAGAATCTGTGTATCAGAATCTAATTATCTATTCAAAAAGACAGAAGCAGAGAAAATAATGAAGCAGATGAAAAGATAACACTAAAATGCTTTTTAATGATGCCATCTGTGTATCTTAAATATGCTTTGGGTTTTTCTGGATATTTTATTCAGAAATTAAGGAAACATCTATATGCGATGCCCTGGTTTCTCTAACTTGCTTATGAATGGGGGAATGCTCAAATGCCGAGTCTAAGAATGACAAAGGTGTTCTGTACATACAAATACTCAGATATATTTTAATATAGACTCTTCAATGTAAAAGACAAATATAAAATACTTTTACATAGTAGACAACATATATAAAATACACAATAAAAAACAGACTCAAACTACTAGCATCCAGGAGTGATGAAATGAGCAAAGTGATGGAATATTGCTTTTCCTTGTCCTTGGGGACAAAGATTTTCTCACAGAATGACAGGAGATAGTTTCTCTAATGTCACCTGTTTGGTATGGGAGTGCTCACAAGTTCCTGGGGTAACTAAGAGTGAGGACTGTGCCAGACACTGTGCTCTGTATTCAGCCCAAATACTGAATTTGATCCTATTAGCTAGGTGTGATCCGTGTGTGTGCAAACTCAGCTGAGGCCAAGACAAAGTAGATATTGCACTCAGGTTACGTAGCTAAGAAAGACGGGCAGAGGTTAGAACCCAGGACTCTATCACTTCTAGATCCAACTGCCTAAACCCTCAGCAGTGCTGTCTCATGACAGCTTTGACAATTTTAAGGTTTAACTTTTTTAATTTTACTTTTTTAGAGAGAGTGCGTGCACGAGCAGGTGGGAGAGGGGAGAGGGAGAATCTGAAGCAGACTTCACGCCCAGCACAGAGCCTATGTGGGGCTTGACCTCATGACCCTGAGATCCTCGTGACCTGAGCTGAGATCAGGAGTCAAGATGTCTAACCAACTGAGCCACCCAGGAACCCCCAAGGTTTTGTTTTTTAATTGAAAAGTTAGAGAAGATGCTAGAAGAGAGGAAGTCTTCTGGAGAAGGGGGACTCTAGGATACATATATCATAGTCCCAGGCATTGAAAACATCCTTAGAAAATACAGCATTAGGCAAAAGTCCTGGTTGGACTTAAAAGACTGGAGTCATTGTCACACGTAAAGCAGAAGAGGCCTTATACACATTCGGAGTGTTGAAGGTCTAGTGGAATGTCACATAGGAGACAAAATTACAGACGGTTAGCATGAAGTAATGATGAGTTCTCAACTTAGGATAAGTAGAAGGAGTTAAACACCAGTAGGAGGACATTGGGCAGGGGGGGTCATATGGAACTAGGATGGGAGAGTGTCCACAATTTTAGCAGATATTTTTCAGGGGAAATAGAATGGAGATATTACAAGAAAGTTTGCTTATAGATCTTTTTCTTCTTTAAAAAAATTTATTTATTTAGTATATTGTTTTATTGGAGTTCAATTTGCCAACATATAGCATAACACCCACTGCTCATCCCATCAAGTGCCCCCCTCAGTGCCCACCACCCAGTCACCCCAACCCTCAGCCCACCTTCCCTTCCACCACCCCTTGTTCATTTCCCAGAGTTAGAAGTCTCTCATGTTCTGTCTCCCTTTCCAATATTTCCCACTTATTTCCCCTCCTTTCCCCTATAATCACTTTCCCTATTTTTTATACTCCCCATATGACTGAAACCATATAATGATTGTCCTTCTCTGACTGACTTACTTCACTCAGCATAATACCCTCCAGTTCCATGCACGTCGAAGCAAATTGTGGGTGCTTATAGACTTTTTTCGAAACAACTTGCATTCATGGTGGAAAACAAAACAAGTATGAGTTGGTGAAAGAAAACAGAAGAACGTTGCCTGAAAGGGAAGTTTATTTCCCTGGATGGTCTACCAGTAAGCGGCTATGTTCATGAGTATAATACTGTGTATTTTCATATTCTATTGAACTCTGCACAGCTTCCCCCAAACACACAACAAATGAACAAGAGCAGAACTCCAGGATTTTATTTAATTCAATATTGCATAAATATTAAATGCAGGCAGGGAATTGTAAATGGCAAAAGGAGACTCTGCTGAATCTAAATTGTGATGAAGATACCGGGGGGAGATTGTGGTCCCAGTTTGCAACTTAGGAAGATAATTTATGTGAATAACAATACCAGGCTCTCCAAGAACCTCTACTTAATGGTTATTTACCAGGTTTTGTTGTTACAGCGGTTTGCTGTTCAATCTCTTTACCTTTCTCAGGACGGTTCATGTAGGTATAGCGCTTGACATAAGCCTTATCTGATCCCAAACTGAAAACTATACATCCACTCAGTAGGAACCAGTGCTTTCAAAGCCATAGTCTGTCCTGTGGCTACCACAATGGTGGCACTCGATAAATGTGAAAACGGATAATTAACCGACAATAATAATCAAAATTATGGCTCTAAGAGGCTGCCTCAAACACAGGCTCTGTCTAAAGTGAGTTCTGAGTGTCTCATTTATTTCCAAATTCAAAACGGCTTTCATTCACATCACTGAACACTGGGCTCGAAGTATGTTCTAGAATGGATTCCTTTGTTTGAAAGAAATCACCCATACCTTACTGCCTCTCTGAATGCTAAATGTCCATATTTCTTCTCATTTCACCTGTCCTTTAACTCTATAAAATAGTTTAAATTCAGGTTAAACGTGTTGCTTAAAAACCTGTGTAGTCTTGGATACTTGTATGGACTTTAAATACGTCAATTAAATGTCTACAGAATGGAATACTCAGATGGCTCATCCTTAATTCTCTTTAGAGATGGTTGAGCCACATGGCTGTGGACCAAAATGCAGTGGGCTGCAGGAGACCACAGAGCCAGCCCCACACGAAGCAGCATGCTACCTTCCAGAGGGCCTTCTGTAGGGTCCACCTTTCTTCACTGTGATAGTTCTCTTTATTACTCGCCACGGGACCTCTTTCACTTATGCTCATCCTTTGACACCATTTGGTAGAATGAATGATATGCCACCCTCTTCAGCATTAAGAAAATTCAGCTTCTGCACATTAACAGGCATGGACCTGTACAAATAGTAAACAGAAGGAAACCACTCCCATTCCTCCTTGGACAGTGCTTTTCTACACCATGGGGATACTGATAAACGTGATGATTGTTAGATCCCACCTCAGGCTTATGGAAGCAGGATCTCTGGGAGATGACCAAGAAAATAGGCAAGTTTCCAAAGTGTCTGGGTTATTCTTTGTGCAACAATTGGGGAAAAAAATGAAATTTGCCTTCAACTACCTGGGTTTTCTGTCTTTTCACATCCTGATATTCTTAGAAACAAGTGAGATCCATGTGTTGAAATGTAATCTTGATCTTCCAGTGGATTCACTGCCCTGAGAAACAATGTCAGAAACAAGGGAACCCGTTAATTTTTAATGGGGAAAAAATGATTTCCCAGAATCTAGAATGTGCAGAAATGTGGGTGCTGATAGAAGTCAGGCATCCAACACAATGGGAAACTCTAAAAGAAATACGATCATTTTAGAAGGTATGGTAAATCAAATCTGTGCTCTGGACCACAGTCCCTCCTCACAGTGACATTATTTTTTCCCTATTATTGTTTTCTTAAATAAATGATACAAATTTTCTTTGTGCCTCCTACTGTGCAGGCTCCCCTTGCTCTGAAGTGTTGAAATTGGACCAGTTTTAGCAAGTCACTCATGCAAGAGATGAAAATCGAAGTAGTTTTGCATGAGTTTAAAGCACAAAGCTGGCTGTCAAAAAATCAATCACTCTTTAGAGTGTAGCATAATGTGTAAAACATAAAGGTAGAAGTTATTGCTTTAGTTCTCTAGGAGAAGAAAATAAGAGTTTAAAGATAAATTCTACTCACTCGTCCCTATCTAGAAACATACAGTGTCATGTTGTCGAACTTGAGATCCTCAAAATAACACAATAGGAAACTACTCATCTGGATTTGGAAGTTATGAAAACCACAAAGCAAAAATAAATTAAAAATGACTGAAAAGCAGCTAAAACCTCAACGCATCTGTATTGCTGCACTATTTTATACTTGAACTATTCAGATCCCATTTGAAGGTCGTATCCATATTTCCAGAGGTTGATTCTCGTCTCAAACTACAGAAATTTAGAGCCTTCTTCAACCAGATTGAAATTCAAAATACCAGGTATTCTATTCACTTTGGGCTACTGTGACAAAATATCATCGGTTGGTGGTTTCAACAACAAATATTTCTTTCTCACAGTTCTGGAGGCTAAGAAGCCCAAGACTGAGGTGTCGGCAAATCCCAGGTCTGAGTAGAGCCTCCCTCCTGGTTCGCCAATGGCTACATGCTCACTGTATCCACTGCACAGGGCAGAGGGCAAGCCCTCTGGTCTCTTCCTTCAAGGACATGGATCTCTTCCATGAAGGTCCCACCCTCATGACTTAGTCACCTCCTAAAGGACCCTCCTATCAACGCCATCACAGCAGGAGCTAGGATTTCAACATACCAATTTTGGAGAACACAAACATTTAGTCCAGGATACTAGGTGATTCATAGACCATAATTCCTTCTATTTGTGTTTAAAAATCTGTTTTAAAACCCTTTCAGTGTTGCAATGTTGCTCAAAGAGAAAGGCAGGCTCTGGGAATAAATTCATAAATCTGAGTGTTCAAAACATCGTCTTATATCTCAGGATAAATTTCAAATGAGATGGCACTCCAGCAATACGATCAATACCATGAGAGCCAATGCCTGACCTGGCTGTTCTACTTTTCTCCGCTATCCCATGATGGATACCGTAAAAGGAATTTATGGAAACCAGTTTCCACTTCTCGAAAATACTTTTTTTCTTAAATCGGAGCAGGCAGCAAATGTCTACTGAAGCCTCAAAAAACCCAAACCAGAAAATATTCTATGCTGGCAACCATGCTTAGAAGGTCACCCTGGGGCAGATGTGCAGTTGGCAATCAGTGCTCTGCAACGTCAGTTCCTGGCACCATGATAATGCCAATATCCTACACAGAGCAGCATCTGGAACATCAAGAAGGAGATCCAAAGTTTGCATCAATGGCCCAGAAGTAAATGTTTTACTGTTCCAGTGTCTTACTGTTCCAGCAGGAAGCTGTCCATGGAGCTTTTCTCAATTATGAGTCAAGATGAGGGAACATTTTAGAAGTTTCACTGTGGATATCTGCGTGTGGATAAATATCGCAGTACCTGAAACTTTATCTGCAGGTTATTTCCCTCACGCATCTGAATTCTAGACATGCTTTCGCAGCCTCCTAATGATATCCAATCAGACATGCAGGGACATATTAAAAATTGCTACTCTGGGAATAAAGACAATACGGAAATAAATATGAGTCATCTGCATTGAGCAACATGTATGAGAGGGAGTCTGAATGATTATAATTTTCTCAGCTAATTTTCCAGTACCCAACTGAAGAAGACAGGCTCCAATTACAGAAGAATAATGTGTAACAAGAAAGCACTCAAATTCAAATTAAAAGGCTCTCAGTTATAAGAATTCTTGGATTTATTACCTAAATAGAAATATAGTCCAGTTTAGGAAACTTTAGTTTCTAATCTGCTTTCGGTGAGAGAAGTAAATATTATTGGATCAAAGCAGGGAATTAGGGAAGCCACGGGCTCTAATCAGATGTCTGTGCTCCTGGAGATCAGAAGTTACGATGGTTATATATCATTTTCAATAATAACTTATTACAGATGAGCTTGCCGAAGAGTCCAATAAATTACAGTGTTAGGAAGACTTAGCAGTTGTTTGTTTTTTAACCTAATATTATATTTCTCTTGAAAAACATTAACCACAAATAGGAACACAGTGAGAAATATACAACCTTCCCTTTTGTCAGCACTCCCGACTTTATTTTTCTCCCAAGAGTAGCTCATCTATTGCGTGTTTGGTGTGTAGTCTCTGGTCCTGTTTCTATTCATTGATTTAACACACACCAGTGAAAGCTCAGGCCCAGATACACATACACTTACGTTTCCAAACAGATTTGCAGGTGCCACACAGGTGAGTATGCCACACAGTTTCACACAAACAAGGTCCTATTTTCAAGCTGGTATTCTCTGTATCTTTCATCAACTGATAGTGTATTTGGAGTTTGTTCACGGCAGTTAAGGAGAGTCTATCTCAATCTTTCAGATCACTACGAGGCAATCTTTAGTGCAGACTGGCAACACTTTATTTAAACACCCACACTGGGGATCCCTGGGTGGCTCAGTGGTTTAGCACCTGCCTTCAGCCCAGGCATGAACCTGGAGGCCCCAGGATCGAGTCCCATGTTGGGCTCGCTGCGTGGAGCCTGCTTCTCCCTCTGTCTGTGTCTCTGCCTCTCTCTCTATGTCTCTCATGAATGAATAAATAAAAAATCTTTAAAAAAAATAAACACCCACGTTTGTCAGCCTATTAGAAAGTTCATATTTTCGTTATAGTGAAATAACACTGGTGGTAGAAATCCAGCATTCATATAGTCATCCAAAACCAAAAATATTTCTTCAAAGTGAATTCAGAAAAGAACATGGCCTGGTGAAAGGGGACATGTTCATCTTCAACCTGAAAGACAGTAAAATTCATTTCTCCAAAGCTCTGCCAGTTTGTACTCTTCAAAGAGCATACGAGAGGCTAACCAGCATATTATTTAAGGATTTTTTTTTTTTCATTTTTGTCAAACCGGAAAGTAGGAGCAGCGTAGTTCTGTATTTGTTTATGGCCATTATAATTCTACTTAAGTTTTTTTTGCATTTGTAAGTTTTATTCTTTTCTTATTAAACTGGAATCTTGGGATCCCTGGGTGGCGCAGCGTTTTGGCGCCTGCCTTTGGCCCAGGGCGCGATCCTGGAGACCCGGGATGGAATCCCACATCGGGCTCCCGGTGCATGGAGCCTGCTTCTCCCTCTGCCTGTGTCTCTGCACCTCTTTCTCTCTGTGACTATCATAAATAAATAAAAATAAAAAAAAATTTAAAAAAATAAACTGGAATCTTGACTTTTTTTCTAATTTTTATTATAGCCTTTCCTTATACTCAGTAGTTGTGTATTTATTTACATTTATATGAAAATGTGTATATTCATATTCACATGCATTATATTTATATATACAAATATTCCTATATATGCAATAGTTTGTTTCAATGTGTCATCTGCATTTATATGTACTCTTATTTTAGAGGTTTATTTTTTATTTTGTTTTAATGTATAGGAAATGTACTTCCTTTATTCTCTAATTGCACTGCATCTCCTTCCTTCCTTCCTTCCTTCCTTCCTTCCTTCCTTCCTTCCTTCCTCCCTCCCTCCCTTTCTTTTTCTTTCTTTCTTTCTCTTTCTTCTTTCTTTTTCTTTCTTTCTTTCTTTCTTTCTTTCTTTCTTTCTTTCTTTCTTCTTTCTTTCTTCTTTTTTTCTTAATCTTTCTTTCTTTCTTCTTTCTTTCTTTCTTTCTTTCTTTCTTTCTTTCTTTCTTCCTTTCTTTCTTTCTTTCTTTCTTTCTTTCTTTCTTTCTTTCTTTCTTTCTCTCCCTCTCTCTCTTTCTCTCTCTCTCTCTCTCTAGAAGGCTCTACACCTGGTGTGGAGTCCAACACGGAACTTCAATTCACAGCCCCTGAGATCAAGACCTGAGGTGAGGTCAAGTGTCAGATGCTTAACCAACTGAGCCAGCCAGGCATCCCTATTTTTTTTTTATTTTTTTAATGTTTTAATCAAATTTGTCAATTTTTTAAAAAGCTTTTGTGTTTTGTGTCTATCTCAGAAGTATACCCTCAATTCAAATATTTTAAACATATCTGCTTATGTTTTCTGCTGAAACTTGTTTTTCATTTACCTATTTAATCCATTTGTAATGTGTTTTGAAGCATGGTGTGAAATAAAGGCTAACATGCATGAGATTATAAATGGAAAACTAATAAACATGGATAGGAAGACTTAGTATTATAAAAAATGTCAATTCTTAGGATGCTGGGATGGCTCAGTTGGTTGTCTGACTCTTAATTCAGCTTGGGTCATGATCTCAAGGTCATGGGATCAAGCCCTATATGGGGATCCATGCTGGGTGTGAAGCCTGCTTTGGATTCTCTCTCCCTGCCACTCTCCCAACCCCTTTCATGCCTTCTTTTTTTAAAGATTTTATTTATTTATTCATGAGAGACACACAGAGAAGGCAGAGACATAGGCAGAGGGAGAAGCAGGCTCCTCACAGGGAGCCTGATGAGGCTGCTCAATCCTGGAACCCTGGGATCACACCCTGAGCTGAAGGCAGACATTCAACCACTGAGTCACCCAGGTGCCCCTCATGCCCTCTCTCTAAAAATAAATAAGTCCCAATTCTTTCCAAAGTAGTCTTTATATTTACTATAGTCCCAATCAAAAAGCCAACAGGACTATGCAAAAGCATAAAATTGGACTACTTTCTTAAACCATACACAAAAAATAAATTCAAATTGGATGAAAGACCTAAATGTGAGACCTGAAACCATAAAACTCCTAGAAAAGAGCACAGGCAGTAATTTATTTGCCATTGGCAGTGGAAATATATTGTTTTTTTCTGGATATGCCTCCTGAGGCAAGGGAAACAAAAGCAAAAATAAACTATTGGGACTACATCAAAATAAAAAAGCTTTTGTAGCAAAGGAAACAATGAAACTAAAAGGCAACCTACTGAATAGGAGAATGTATTTGCAAATGATATATCTGATAGGGGGTAATTACTGGAAATATATGTAGAATTTCTCCAACTGAACACCCAGAAAATAAGTAATCAAATTAAAAATGGAAAGAGAACCTGAATAGACTTTTTCCAAAAACGACATACAGATGGCCAAAAGACACATGAAAAGATCTTCCATGTCACTGGGCATCAAGGAAATACAAGTCAAAACCACCATGACATACCACCTCACACCTGTCAGAATGGCTAAAACCAATACCACAAGAAACAACAAATGCTGCTGAGGATGCAGAGAAAGAACCCTCTGGCACTGCTGGTGGGGATGCAAGCTGGTGTAGCCATTCCGGAAAACTGTGTGGAGGTTCCTCAAAAAGTTAAAAATCAAATTGCCATATGATCCAGTAATCCCACTATACATTTAAGGAAACAAAATCTTAAGAAAGGAAAAGACACTACAAACTGAGAAGAGGTATCTGCAATACAGAAGCCAACAAATAATGAGTGTGAAACTCAAATTGATAAGGAAAAGACTTGGGATCCCTGGGTGGCACAGCGGTTTGGAGCCTGCCTTTGGCCCAGGGCACGATCCTGGAGACCCGGGATGGAATCCCACATCGGGCTCCCGGTGCATGGAGCCTGCTTCTCCCTCTGCCTGTGTCTCTGCCTCTCTCTCTCGCTCTGTGACTATCATAAATAAACAAAAATTAAAAAAAAAAAAAAAAAGGAAAAGACTTGACCATTCCAGGGTTGGGAGAGTATCATGACCATAATATTCATGGACACCTGGATGGTAACAGTACAAACAAGTGAGTACAATCAACCTCCAGTAGACAGGAGAATGTAAAAGTGAAGAAGGTATAGGTTTGTTCTTCAACTACATACCCTAGTGAGAAGAATGAACTGTACTTATAGGTGGTACAGTATAATTTTAAAATGTTTTCCTGACAAGATGAAAATATCAAAAAGATAAAATATAGGACAATATCCCTTTTGCAGAGTTAAGAGTCAGGCAAAACCAAGCCAGATTTTGTGTCCCCCTATATATATATATATATATATATATATATATATATATATATATATGATTTTTTTTTTAAAAGAAAGCATAGTAGTTACCTTTGGGAGTGGTAGGAGAATAATACAGTGCAAAAATACATAGGGAAGTGTAACTTTTAGGTGATGCTCCAGTTCTTGGGATGGGCAGTGATTTCATGGTATTTACTGCATTATTGTACATTATTAAATAAAAATGAAATAAATGAAATAGAAGCAGCCCATGTATGATCAATGGTAATAGTGCTCAATATGTCAAATATTATGATTAATCTTATTCTGCTCCTCTGAAGTTCTAAAAATAATCTATTTATATGGTTATTTTTCTAAAAGAAAAAAAGAAAGTACTGTCAAACAATATTTACTGAATATTCCATCTATAATAATTTTCATGTAAGTGCAGCATTCTGATTGTTACATTATTGATGTGCCGCTCACAACTTTCTGACACAGTAGTAATACTGTGTCTTTATTTCCATGTTAAATTTAAATAGAACATATTTTGTCTTTGAGGGAACTCATGGAGATATTATGCTATAGTTGTAGATGTAATATATTATATATATATATGCCAATTAAACACCTAATAGACATCATGTTCTTAATATATGTATTTTTTCTTATTTAATTATGATTTTCTAAAAATGTTGATTTTAGACAGAAGGAAATTCTGGCTTATATTTGCTTTTTTATTTACATGAAACAAGATTCTGCACATGATCCTAACAAGTCTTTTTCTGCCTTTTTTTATTAACCCGAAGAATCCACTGGTGCAAGGGTATGTGGATAGATTATGACATCTCTAGAATCTTAAAAAAAAAGAATGTGGATTTTAAAGAAGTTATTTTTCTTATTCTCCTTAGATCAAACACACTAATCTTTTTAAAGAGTTCAGATACTTGTAAAGAAATAAACGTAAATATCTAAAGGATCTGAGAAATTTAAGCAAATTCTTACAGACAATATTCTGTCACATGATCTGCTTTTATGCACACCAGAAATATCATTAAATTACCAACATTACAAGCATATGTTGCTCACTATGCAAGATTTATAATTTGTACATTTGACGTAATCTTATGTTTTATTATCATAAATTTTACTGAGGTAATTGAATAATCACACGCAGTTGTAAGAAATAATACAGACATAGCCTGTGTAGTTTCCTCCAATGATAGAAACTTGCAAAATTATAATAAATATCACAACCAGGATACTGACATCACCATAATCCACAGATCTTGTTCAGAGTTCACCAATTTTATTTGGAAAATTAACGTAATTAAGAATTACAGGTAAAGGAAAATGTCTATCTTCCAAGACTTCTTTGCTAAAGTAGGGCAAAGTCTGCCATTGGTTCTTAAATCTCCTATAGAGGAACTGGAGTGCCAAGGGGCTTAGTCAGTTAGGCATCGGACTCTTGTTCAGCTCAGGTCGTGATCTCAGGGTCATGAGATTGAGCCCCACATTAAGCACCTCATCAGGCTCAGCGCTCAGCACAGACTCTGCTTCAGATTCTCTCTCCTCTCTCTGTTCCTCCCACTTGGACTTGCTTGCTTGCTCTCAAATAAATAGATCCCCAAACACCACAACTTAAAACAAAGTCAGTCGGAGAAGGACAAACATTATATGTTCTCATTCATTTGGGGAATATAAATAATAGTGAAAGGGAATATAAGGGAAGGGAGAAGAAATGTGTGGGAAATATCAGAAAGGGAGACAGAACGTAAAGACTGCTAACTCTGGGAAACGAACTAGGGGTGGTAGAAGGGGAGGAGGGCGGGGGGTGGGAGTGAATGGGTGACGGGCACTGGGTGTTATTCTGTATGTTAGTAAATTGAACACCAATAAAAAAAAAAAATAAAAATAAAAAAAAAAAAACAAAAACAAAAACAAAAACAAAAACAAAACACCACAACTTCTCCCAGAAAAGAACTTGATGCATTTCTGGTAACATACCTTGAGGAAAACAACAAAAAGGGGATGAGGAAGTTCTCAAAACAATATTTTTCATAACAAGTCTCATTAACGAGCAACTGGACTTCTATTTGTTGTATTTTTCACTATGTTTCTGTAATCACCCAAATAATACTTGTTGCACAAAGAAAGTATAACTACTTGGTAACATTTCCTCTCCTGGGATTCCGGAGACTGTTACAGAGAGTTATCAGTGAAACTCCCAACAGAGCAAGATATCAGCAAAGGTACATTCTGCAGGGCAAGCATGTTACGTCCTACACAAAAAGGAGTGCAAATAGAAAGAATTTGTACATCTGGATATTCTTTGGTTCAATAAATCAACAAGTGCTACATCTCTTTGGCCTGGGTTTACTTCTACCTTTGGGGAAAAAAAAAAGTGGTTGGTAAAAACAGGAATATTCACCTATTTCCTTCTTTTAAAATGTTTACTTCTAATTTACATTAATTTTCTAAAGTTATGTAATATTGGAGCTAATAGTAGAACTTCTATACTCTCCAGCTTTAGTTCTTCCATTAGGAAGCCAATCAAAAATATTTCTGTGGCAAAAGCAATTTAAAAAAAGCTAATAGTAATAAAAATAATAAAAAAAATAAAAATAAAGAAAAGATAATAATTCAGAAAAGGGGACATTAATTAACTATTAAAAGTAACACGGAGGATTCTAAACTATCACTGGAGTGACAATAAAACCCAAAACCAAGGGATATAGAGCTATAAGAATCTGTGGCAAATTAGCCTTAAAATTTGAGGAGAGAATTTTCACTATATCTTCAGAAAAAGTAAAAGTCATCAAAAAAGAATAATAATCTAGAATCAAAGGAACACACACAGATACACACAACTATAGAAATGAGAAGACTAATGAAGTTCAGTCACTAAAAAAAAAAAAAAAAAAATCTGTAAAATATTGTTAAAACTAGTTAAGGGATCCCTGGGTGGCGCAGCGGTTTGGCGCCTGCCTTTGGCCCAGGGCGCGATCCTGGAGACCAGGGATCGAATCCCACGTCGGGCTCCCGGTGCATGGAGCCTGCTTCTCCCTCTGCCTATGTCTCTGCCTCTCTCTCTCTCTCTGTGTGACTATCATAAATAAAAAAAAAAAAAAAAAAGAAAAACTAGTTAAAACGAATCTATTGAGGAATCAAAATTTTCTACAGACCAAAGTCAGGAGAGCTACTAATAGTTCATAATTATTTTCAATGGGTTATTTTTCACAATTTTCAATTACCTTCATGATTTTCAGGAAGTACATAATTTCTACCAACATTCAGTGACATAGGGAAGAAATTTATTAGAACACAAATGGATGTTTAGCAATTCATGTTTGCGTAGAACAAAAAGTGTAAGAGAGGTGTGGGGACATTTTTATTTAATAAGGCAAAAAAAATGTAAGTATAAATATTAGGGACCACGATAGCTGTTTGATTTTCAACTATCATGAGGTTGCAATTACTTGTAGACTCATCTAACCTGTGGGCTGCATCTAAATGCGTTATAAGGAATTCATTCGAAGGGAGAGACAGAGACAGAGTGGAGGGAAAGAGAGAGAGGGGTTGGGGTTTAAGTTCAGTCACTAAACATACCTTGAGGAAATAATACTTGATAAAATTATACTTGCAAAATTATACTTGAGGGAACTCATGGAGATATTATGCTATAGTATCTGAGAATTTACCCAAAATCAATTATTTGGTAAAAATAATTTCTTTTCCAAACAGCTGAACTGGGTAACACTTATTCCCTCTTGTCATTTCATTAACTACTTATTTTGACTCGCATGTCTCTTAAAATGTCACTACCTAAGCCATGAATTCATTTATGCCTATAATTTCATTTGCATCGAATTGCTAATTGTTACAGGAATTGAGTTACATGGAGAAGGCAGCTTTTTTTTTTTTTTTTAGAAGGCAGCTTTACCAGTAAAGTCTGAGATCACAATCAGGCAATGTGCACTGCCAGTGAACCACTAAGGTATTTCTTTTGGCTAGGAGAGTTTGCAGCTAAATCCCAGAAACATATAAAGCTGTTCTTGTAAAGTATATGGCTCATTCAGCAATGCACATTAAACTGCACTACTCAAGTATGCTGATTGATCAATAAAGTTTGTGGCTCCATTTGTAAAATGTGCAAAAATTAAACCACTTCACTATTTGGTTCACTGAGTTAAGTACATAATGGTTCAAACAATATATTGTGCATTTGAAGTCAAGCACATTGCACATCGCAATGTAGTCAACCATGCAAATATGCCATTTCAGTGATTAGCTAAGAATATTAAATTTGAAATAAATTTGTAATTTGGACAGAAAATTACACAAAATGCTAATTAGTCTGAATTTCTTTTATCTGTCTTTTTTTAAAAAAACTTTTCATATCTAAGCATCGATTTAATACCCAAAACTGCTTTGAAAGCAACATGCTTGTTACTGAGCGCGTGCACAAAAATGTATTCATTACAATTTAAAAATGTATGTGAAAGGAATGCATCAATTCAATAAATAGGAATGCTTCACTAACTGAAATTAAGCTTTAAAAATCTATTTATAGGTGGTCCAGGAACAATAGTTATTTCCCATATCAAGAAATGATGCCTCCCAGGCTAGGTTTTTCCAGGAAGGATCAACTCTTGCCCCTGACTTTATATGTGGTAATGGTAACAAAAAAAAAAAAAAAAAGGTTGCTTTTAAGTGAGGGTTTTGGAAGATGCTATTTTCTAGGGACTGTGGTTCAGAGAGGTCAGGGCTCCAATTACAGCAGCATCTGGAAGCCTGGATCCATAGCACCATTTGGAAACATTTGTAATAGGGGCAAGGTGTCCTGTCTAGTAGTGAGCTGTCAGTGGAAGGGTGAGTTACAGATTTAAGGCAAAGAAGATCAGTTCAACTAAACAGAGGTTTATAATCCTCTACTACTTGGACAACACGAGGCATACAAAGTATAAAAGAAGACTTCTTTTCTCAAAGGATCTTTTTAACATACAGAAACAAACAGTATGAGGAAAAGTTATATGTTGGAATACACGATAAAGACAACCCGTTCTGTGACTTTTGATAAACAGGAAAAGTTTTGTGACATTTATGGGACTCGAACTATTGAAAGGCTTGTGCAAAAGATGATATTTGTAGATCTTAACCTTGCTGGATCAAGAACATTGTGAATAATTAAAAGTTCAAATTCAAGATGTGTTAGAAACAGTGCAGCCCACCCCATACCTCACGCCATGGGCACTGACCAGCGTAGTCCAGCTAGGCAGGCTTGAAGCATCCTGATTCATCGTGTTGTCTGCAATATGCTGCAGAAAGTTGGCGGTTACGTTTGGAGAGGTAAACTATAACTGGATTTTGAGATAAGTTGAGGATAGAACGACTTGGATTTAATCTGTTTGTAGTCAGAATTTGCTATAGGTTTTTAGGAAGAAGAGGGATAGGATAATTGCAGTATTTTAGAAAATTGGATTTGCTTCTAAACAGAGTTTGAGGAAGAAAGAGGTTATGGAGTGGAGTTTATGAGCTTAAGGAAAACTAGAAGTAGATTAGTATTGGTAGAGGGAAGACAGCGGAGTCTCAGTGTAAACCCACCACCGATGGGACCAGATGGCAAATGAAGGACAGAAGAGGGGAGAGATTCTAATATGATTCTCAATACACAATTCTGGAAGATTCAATTTTTGAGACGTGTGCAGGCAGTAAAGAAACGTTCTAGGAAGTGCAGGGGTGGGGTATGAGGAAACAGCAGGACATGGTGCAGGGGAGTCGTACCTGCAAGGAGGGAGTACACACATGTGCCTTGGTCCTGGAGGAAGAGCAGGGGCTGAGGCCTGAGACCTTATCAGCCCTCACCAGCCTACTGAGGCCAGTCTGGGGAGGTGCACAGGAAGGGGCCAGGGACAGAACTTAAAACTTAAAGATGCCAGGCACAAATGAAACAGAGCCAGGAGGATGCAACAGCATGTGCACCGAGAAAAAATCATCTTTGAAATAATTTTGAAATTCACCATGAAACCAAGAGTAGAAGAATTGGAAAGAAATTAGGCCATAGAGCTTTGTGGGAAAAAAACATTGTCACTTTGTAACTTCATCTCAGTAGAATTTTTTTTTTTAAGATTTTATTTATTTTTGAAAGAGAAGGAGAGAGAGAGCAAGAGAGCGAGAGAGAGAGCACCCAAGCATGGGAAAAGCAGGTTCCCCGCTGGGCAGGGAGCCCAATGCAGGACTTGATCCCGGGGCCTGAGATCATGACCTGAGCCCAAGGCAGACGCTTAACACTGAGCCCCCCAGGTACCACCACATTAGTAGAATCTAAAGATTTTATATTCTCTACCCTTAAAAATCTCCCTGCATACAAATGCATGTGTGTGTGTACATGTGTGTGTTGTATATACACGTGTGTGTTGTGTGTGGGGTTGTTTGTACACACATGTGTGTAGAGGCATGTGTGTCTTGTGTGTAGGTCATGTATGTGTCCATTTGAACATGTGTGTGCATGTGTGTAAGAGAACCAGGAGGGCTGTAAGATAAAGCAAAGGAGACAGCCAGTATGACTGAGCCCTAATGTTTGCCATAAAAAAGAATGTGAGGGTGAGACTGACTCCATGAGGCCCCACTGAGAATCCTGTGTAATGACCGGGAAACCTGGTCACGTTCTGAAATGAGGGCAAAGGTCCATTAATAAAATCACATGACGCATAGAGCCTAAATGCCACTTGGGTGTTGTGACTGATGCTGGGGGCTGGAAATCTAAGCTGCTGTGTACAACACAAACAACGGTACGCAGTGGTCCCGGTTAAGGCTCCACAGTTTAGGAGAGGAAAAATGGAAAAATGTACAATGGCTAGATTCAGGGCATGTTCTAGAAGTAGATCCAACATGGGACTAGGAGATGAATAGGATGCTGGGACCAAGGCCCACAGAAGAATTAACAATGACTTCCACATCTGAGATAAACCATCAGGTGACTAATGCAGTTATGAGGTTGGAAAGACTTGGTGAGGCGAGGCTTGGCGTGGGCAGGAAGGGGAAAGGTAGTCTAGCCCCCTGACGTAAGTTTGGTATAATTATTGAATATTCGAGAGGATAGGTCGACCAAGAAGTTCAACATATGATGTGAACCTCAGGAGACCAGTCCGTATTTGCAGATGCAGAAATAATACGTATGTCGAAGCCGTTTGATGCCTAGGACAACATGTATCCTCGCAAGTAATGCTGAATAGAAAAGAGAAAGGTCAAGAATCGAACCCTGTGCTCAGAAGGAGCAAAAGAAAAGAAGACTGCAAAGGTGTTTCGGGAGGTAAGAAGGTATCTCAGGGGACCTGGCGTGGTCACCTGTGCTTGCCCGTGGCCAGGCCTCAGTAGAAGGCGATGACCCAGGAGCAGTCACTGGATTTGACAGATCGGGGGTGTACATCACCTTAATTCCACGGAGTGGGGGAAGACTGGCTGGAGTAAATCAGGGATAGAAGAGGAAGACCTGAGGACATGGAGACATGCCCTACACATCTCTTTCCTAAGTGGCCAGGAAGAAGAAAAGAGAAGTCTAAGAGCCCCAGAGAGGGATGTAGTCAACTTTTGAAAGACAGTCAATAGTACAACTTGCTTTTAGGCCAACACAAATAATCCAGTAGAAGCTGAAAGGTGGATAGTGCCAGGACGCTAAGGGACAGTGGCAGGTGAGCACTTCCTGAGCAGAGGCAGGGTGGGATCCAGTGCACACCTGGAACGATGCTCGCCCAGGCAGCAGAGCACTGGCCGCACCTCCACTGCATCTGAAGAACAGCACAGGTATCGGGGAGCCCCTGTTCCCATAACGTGTTCCAACATGATCATTTCCATTTGCTCAGTACACTATATGTGCAAAGGTGACAGAGAAGAAAAGGGACGGGTGGAAGACAGAGGCTAGAAAGGGGAGACGGAGATGCTCAGAAGCAAAGGACGGCTTGCCTAGTGAACAAAGAAATGGTCTCCAAGTTATTTGGGAGAAGAAATAAAATTGGGAAGAAAATTATTATTGGCTTTTTAAGTTGCTTGGGGTTGGGGCCGGGGGGACAGGGGACAGCTCCCGGAGAAAGGAGGTGGCCCTCAGTGTCGTCCTGCACAGACTGGCCCCTGTCCCACAGAGCCCACGTGGTGGGGGCGCAGAGTGGGGCCTGCTGACCGTCTGCTCTTCTGGCCAGGTGATTTTCTGTCAATTTTTATGGAATGCAAAAGGAGTTTTTTGTTTTATTTTGTTTTTTTGTAAAGCTTAAAAAAAGAAAATCTACATCTTATACTTGAGCTTCCATACTTAAAAAAAGAAAAAAAGAACAAAAAAATAAATAAACAAACTGGGATGCAGTTAAAAAAAAAGGAAAAAAATGAACGAGGTCAACGTCTTTTGACTAAAAGAAACAGAATTTTAATGCATTCATGGAGTGGTCAGACAAGTAACATTTTCCTTTCCTTTTTTTTTTTTTTTTTAAAATCAATGTTTCCATAGAGTTTAATGCATTAAGCCAATTTATACAGTCTCCTAAGATTAGTCTTTGGTTGTAGCTGACTTCATTAAAAGAGTCTTCATACCCAATTGGAAGGCAAACCTCTAGGTAATATTGTAGGATGTTAAAGTCATTTAAATACAAATGACATATGCCATATTTGCATTTAACAAGTTAACTCAGGATCCATCCTACCTGTAAGGCTTTTAAAATGTTACACAAAGGACAGACAAGCAAACTCTTTTTTAAGCACTGGGCTTCCAGTCGCAAAATGCAACGTGTCACGTGGAAAGACAAATGGAAAGACGAAAGACTTTGATCTCTGTAGGAAGTTTGGGCTCAGATTCACATTGCAAGTGATCTGTGAACTGGGTCTTGTCTAATGAACAGATTCACAGTAAAATCCTCTGGGCTTGTTAGCTCTTCTCCTATTGAACAGGGATACCTCTGGGTAAACTTGACTGGCTCCACGCGCGCTGTCGCTAAAGACGAAATCTGTAGATGCTTAGGAAACAAGACCCAGCACGGTACACCTGCCTGTGCCATTCCTGCCCTGCAACTAATCACAATTCCTCAGGCTTTAATTAAGTGGCATGAGGCAGCCCAATTAATTCAACATATGCCCTGATAAGGCCTTGCCAAACGCGTGGTTATGACACATGAAATGCAATTGCTGGGACTCGGAAGGCCCTGTCTCCTTGCAGCGTTCCATCATAAACCTCCTGCTCTAAGGCTAACCTTTCCTCACAGTGGCATCCCAGCGCTGAAGGTGAAGTTGCGTGCGCGGAGATAGGTGGGCATAACAAGTCTGGGCACGGGATGCACGTATGACCATCCTTACACTGTTGCTCATGGGTGGTAAAAAGCCCATTTACTGTGCAAACGTCCAGGGTCCCCCTTGGATCGCCGCTACTGCTGCCCCCCAGAATCACCATGTTGCACCCACGCTTTTGCACGCATTTGCTCACTGCACCTGCAGGAAGTCAACGTTAAGATGTTAGTGTGTTCATCAGCACACGATCGCACACTACACCCGCCGGTACTTAGCTAAGTTTGGAGGGAACAAGACAGCAAGGATCCTGATCCCTATAGACAATTATTCCTACAAGTATCCCAAAATGCCTTATAATACTTATAATTTCAAAAGTTTTAATGAGCTTAGAAACCTCTGTCCCCGAAACTTCAAACCTGAGATGATTAGAAGTTTTTTTTTTGTAAATTATATTAAAAAATAAGTAAATTCTAAACTCATATCCAAAAAGTATGTGTATGTTATCTCTCTACTTTAAAAATTCCATTAAAAAATCTGCTTTTTGCTCCTTTTCCTGTCTCTATTCTTGCTAGGACCCACACTCCCACGTTACACCTGCCCCATAGTACAAGTGAGGTATATCCTCTTTGTAAGGGACAAGGAGTTGGTAATTTCTTCAGTCTTCCAGCACAACAGATAACCTCTAAGGAGTGACCAAGCGGGATCATCACTACTGACGCTAGACACATCGGCACCAAGAGCCCCTGGCTCCACGGAATAAGTGACGTATGGAAGATACCTGGACACCTGTCCTTGTTCCGACCGGTTCCAGGATGCCTGAGAGGACACGCACACCACATCACAATCCTCAATAGAGTCCCCAGACCCTGCAAAAAGATGAGACTCTCCTTTCTGAGTCTCCCAGACACAATGTCTGTACTACTGTCTCACTATACCCTCAACAAACTCTGTTCTCACTCCCGCCTGGCTCGCATTTGATTTCCATCCTGTGTACAGCCAGGGGCCCTCTTGTCTGGTCCTGTGGGAGCCCCCCTGGGTCCTCAGACCCAGCCTGCCTGCATCAATGCTTGAAATCTCCAATAAAAGGTCATTCTTCATTGCATTAGCAAAAAAAGAAAATGTGATCTACAGAAAGTCAAAGCCAAATACAGACTACTTCTGATTTCTTTCTTTTTTTTTTTTAAGATTTTATTTATTTATTCATGAGAGACACAGAGAGAGAGAGAGGCAGAGACACAGGCAGAGGGAGAAGCAGTCCCCAACGTGGGACTCGATCCCAGGTCTCCAGAATCACGCTCTGGGCCGAAGGCAGGCGCTAAACCACTGAGCCACCCAGGGATCCCCTACTTCTGATTTCTGCACATTTTTTTCCTACAAATTTAATTTTGCTGTTGGGAAATACATATATTTGATATATATAATCTCTGAAGATAAATCCTCAGATGTTGTCATTAAAATAATTTAAGTACTCGGAGAGATGACAAACAAGGTTTATGTAAAAATTCAAATTTTAAAAGAAAATTCTTTAGGATTGTCAATATAGAAAGAAGAAATCTTTGTGATTTAGTTATAATACTTTGAAAAATTTTTAGTTCTCACCCTGATAAACCCAACTATGAATCATCTTATGCTATTCCTGGCTACACAAGTCACTCTTTAAATATTTCATCTCATCTAGGCCTGATACACCAAACCCAAGCTACGTAAAGGAGAAAATATCCAGAACAACTAATTAACTTTCCACTGCAAATTCCATAAACACACACCTATGTCTTTTTTTGTTCCTATTTCTAGCAAGTACCACAGTGTTATCACTTGCCATCTTTGTTATACAATAGTTCTTGAATGAATTCATGTTGAACTTAATCCTCACAACAAAATTTTTCTCAGGAACAGAATGACAATTTCCCATTTATATCACTATAGAAACATCGGTTCAGAGAAGGTGAAGCCATAACAAAGTCCTACGATTAGGACCGAGGCTCACTTCTGATCCCAAGTCCTGTGTTCTCTACGTCACATCACAGCTGCCTGTGACTCATGGGTGATGGTGACTGAGACCTCAGTCTGCTCCAAGAACTCTTCTAAGGAATTTCAACGTGCCCATTCATGTACTTATTATTAAAACCTACACGTTGACATTATTCTTACACTACTTGACCGATGGTCAGACTGAACCACAGAGCAAATACATTACTTGAAGAGGAAAAAAGGTCATTTCTCTGGGATTTAGACCTAGGCAGTATGTGATATGTCACGGCCCTTGGAAGCACCAAATTATATATCTACATGTCTAATCCACATACCGATTCATTAAATCCTCATTGAGTCAGACAGAAGGGAATCAGAAGTGAAACACATTGTACCTACTCTCAAAAATCTGACAGAGAAGCTCTTTATGGTTTGGCCAACCAGGTAGACAGTCGATAAAGCACTTAACAGACATGTTTCTATTTATCTAGAAAGCTATTTCCACCAGAGGCAGGATTTTATTTTTCTACACTGCCCTAAAACCAGCAGCTACATGTGTGCCTGGTTTGCTGGGAGCACTTGAAGATTGATTAATGAACTAATCTATTACTTCAAATCTTCTGACCAATTTCAGAAGGTATTCGCCAGATGGCTAAGTGGAAACAGGTACATACAAAGGAAGAGGACACACCTGCTATACTTTGGAATCAGAGACATAATTTAAAATAAAAGTCTCTCTCTTCTTAGTCCCTTGGACTTGGGATGGGTTTCTTCTCTGTGAATTAGGGCAACCAACAATTATAAGTCAAGGTAAAATGACACTCAAATGGGAGAATGCAAGTAAAGCTTAAACCAGTGACTGGCATGCAGTGACCTCATGGATAACTAAATTAATGAGAATAAGGATGGAGAAATATGTCCTAAAATGAAGTGTTGTTTTTTTTTCCATAGATATATTTAACAGTATTACCAGCCACTCAAAATAACTAAATTCATTGGTGCAGCCACTATGGGAAACAATATAAAGGTTCGTCAAGAAATTGAAAATAGATGGGCTCCCAGGTGGCTCAGTGTGTTAAGCAACTGACTCTTGGTTTTGGCTCAGGTCGTGATCTGAGGGTCATGAGATCAAGCCCCATGTCAGGCTCTGCTTTCAGCATGTAGTCTGCTTGAGATTCCTTTCTCCCTCTCCCCCTGCACCCCCTGCCTGTGACTCTCCTAAATAAATAAATAAATAAATAAATAAATAAATAAATAAATAATAAATTCTTTCTAAATATTAAATATAGAATTACATATAATCTAATAATTCCACTTCTAAGTACTTCTCCAAAGAAAATGAAAACACTAATTCAAAAGGGCACACATACCACTCTGTTCATTGTACCATTATTGAAAATCGCCAAGATATGGAACCAACCTGAATGTTCACTGATGAATGAATGGATAAAGAAGATGTGATGTGTGTGTGTGTGTGTGTGTGTGTGTGGACACACACAATGGAATATTTCTCAGCCATAAAAAGGATGAAATCTTGCCATTTGTGTTGATGTGGATGGAGCTACAGGGTATTATGCTAAGTGAAATAAGTCGGAGAAAGACAAATACCATATAACTTCACTTATGTGTGGAATCTAAAAAATAACTAACAAAACAGAAATAGACTCAAAGTTATAGAGAACTAAGTGATGGTTGCAGAGGGGAAGTGGGTAGGGGGATGGATTGAAATAGGTGAGTGGGATTAAGAGGTACAAACTTCCAGTTAAAACATAGATGAGGCATGGGGATGGAACGTACACCATAGGGAACAGAATCAACAACACAGTTTTGTATAGTGACAGATGGTAACTGGACTTACTGCGGTGACCATTTTGTAATGTATACAAATATCAAATCACTCAGTTGTACACCTGAAATTAATGCAATTTTGCATGCCAATTATTCTTCAATTAAAGAAAAGAAGGAAGAAGCAGCACTGTAAAGATGTTTAGAATGATTTTGCCATTTTGCTGGCAGGTGCTTTCATATTTAATTAGAAGGCAGCCTCAGGATGCACACAATTTATGCTTTATAGGTCTCAGCACATTCAAGCAGATTTGGGGATAGCTGGGGAGAAGGACGGTTGACTGTTAGGACCCAGCAGGTTGAAACAGCGATCCCCCATGTTCGCAGAGGCATATGCACTTCCCCACGTCCCTTCACATGGCAGAGCCAGGGCTCTGTGCTTCTGCTCCTCTCCCTAACCTCTTCAACCACACAGGTGCGTGTGAAGCACAGACTTTTGTCTCTATGCAGATTCCTAAGACTCATCTCCCTGCATCCCACAAAACATCCATTCCACAAGGGATGCAGCTTTGCATTCACTAGTTTTGTACATGTGAACTAAGTATTTTATATTAAAAAAAAAACCTACGAGAAAACAATAAAAACCCATTATTTCCACAAGGGCGGTTTTGACGGGAGTGGTACGTGGAATTGATTCCACTTTATGTAACTCATGAAATCTTGTTGGCAGTACCATTATCAGGGCTGCATCTCGCCCTGTTATGAGGTAATGACACCCACTGTCTGGGAACAGACACCAGCTATGAGTGCGGGTAAATGACTATGCTGTTTCGGGATCATTCCTTTCATAAAAGTAGCATAGAAGAGAAATGAACAATTATTCTGAAGCTTATGCCAGTGAGAAGACCAATTAAATGTTTTGTTTTGTTCTTTAATCTTTCAATCTGTCAGCAAGGAAAAGAACACCAATGGGTGAAAACAAAACCACTCAGGGATAATTTTCTATAATAAGTTGAAATAGACATCTTAACAATTCTTATGCAACCTTCCTTTTTTTTTAATAAATTCTATTTATTTATTCATGAGAGACACAGAGAGACAGGCAGAGGGAGAAGCAGGCTCCATGCAAGGAGCCCGATCTGGGACTCCATCCCAGGACCCCAGGATCACATCCTGGGCCAAAGGCCGATTCTTAACCACTGAGCCACCCAGAAGTCCCGCCTTCCATGTTTTTCAAACAAGAATTTTTCCCCATGTTTTTCAAACAAGAGTTCAAAATCAGCATCAGAAGGTGGGATGAGGTTGGGCAGATAAGAGCACTGATAGAAAAAGGAAGTTTTATACTCTCACCTCTCCCCTTGGATGGACCATTCTTCCTCACCGCAGTCGCTAACACTCTAGGTCACTAACACTTCTCAAGATTTAGTTCCCTTTGTCCAATTTCTAAGATCCTCCAAATATGTCTTTATCATGGTACTTAACAAAACCCTACTGAACGGTCCATTGCAGGTCCTACTGGATTAGAAAGCTGTGGACACTGAGAGAAATCTCGTTGTTCATTTACAAAGTCCTAAATGGAATACTGCACTGGGCCCGGTGACACTGTTTCTGATGTTCAATGGAAGACTATAAAATAACGTTCAGATATTTTGCGCATAACACATTTTGTAAGTTCACTTCAATCTAGAGTTCAGTAGTATTTAACATTCATTTTCCAATTAGGAAAATTATGCTAAAATTAATAAATTTATTTCTGTTTTCATAGCTGGTAAGCAGTTGATCAAAGATTCAAATCCTGGGCTATATCATCCTCCCCCCTAAAAAAAAAAAAAAAAAAAGGTGCCATTACTATTACAACACTACACCCACTGCTAAGAAGGAAAGATGAATAAATAACCACCTCTGAGATAAACTGCATTCAGGCAGCAGTCATTTATTATTAATACTGGCTCCACTTGATTTGACAAGTGTCTTCATATAGGAGGTAATTAGGACTTAATGAAGATGCTTCGTCAACCCATCTATAAAGGCAACTGGTAGATTCATGACGAAGTCCACAAACAAGAAAGTGTGTGTGTAACAAGACAAATGACTTTACACCCACTAAGTTATCATCATTGCCTGGCAAAGGGGAACGTGTTTAACTGTAGGCTCCCAGCTAGAACCATCCTGCATCCTCACTACCCAATCATCATCTACACAGAGAGGTGAAGTTAACCATCCGATGTTGACTTCCCTGAAGAGAAGTGTGTAATCTCACGTAGGAGAAAAGAAGGAATGGGAAGAGAATGTTTGTAGTGAGCATAAAACCCATTATACATATTTTTTTTTAAATTCACATACCCTTTGAAGCAGGGATGTGGAAAGTGTAGGAATCTAGGCTTGATAATGAATAAGCTCACTGCAAGAGTTAACACATCCCCACGCATATACAGACACACACACGATGCGCGATGTACGATGAGCGCATAGGCAGACAGTCCGAATTATGTGGAATTACCCAGAAACTTCCTTTTTTTGTGAGACAACTTCCAGGAACATCTACTCAGCATGTCTACTGAGCCATAACTTGAGTTTGTAACCAACCATGACAGGTGCTGAAATCCCAACGCGCCTCGCACTTCTGAAATAGGTCCCTCAGTAATGGTGATATAAAAGACCCCAATAGGATCCAAGAATATACACTGCAGATGTTTGTGATGCATGAAATTGGCAGGAAACCTGACAATACTGCCTAAAGAGTGGGCTTTCTGTCACTAAAACTAAGTAGGAAGAAAACCTGCTCTATGTACATTCCCCACACATTTGACTCAAGAGGAAATAGATTTTCTCACTCTCACGCTGGCCTCTAGTTTGTCTAAATATCCTTCATGGTGGGAACTGAGCTCACTGGGAAGTGTTGGCAGTCCCATTCTCCTAGAGTCCCATTATGGTCCTATGACTCCAAGATCTTACTGATGCACCCACCCGCGGGAAGCCAGGTTACCTCATTCACCAATGAGGCCACATGCGTGCCAAGTGCTTCTTTCTAACCTAAAAATACAGTTTTTCTTCTGTTTCTTCTCTCTCTCTCTCTTTTAGAATATTTCTCTAGAATTATTGGTGCTTGTGAAGTTAATCCTTAGCCATCCTACTATATTCTGGATCCATCCATGAAGTTCCTGATAATGTATCCCTGTCCAATTTTTCTAATTGGTTAGCAATATTCATCAAACTGATTAATGCATAACATTTATATATTCTGAATGTGACTCTCAAATACCTTCTCCTTGCTCACAACTTATGTTGTCACTTTCATTTTAGGTTCTCTTGACAATTAGACGGGATTAGGTGCGTTCAGGGTGGTATGGCGTAGACTCTCTTGACAATTAGAAGTTCTCAGAGTCAACACTATTGAATTGGCCCCTTATACCATCATGTATGGTTTGTGCTCTCTTTGAGTTAAGACACCTCTTCCAATATCATGTTATAAATATGTTAATATATTCTTCTATAGTATATTCTAGATGTGCTTTGGGAATATTCTTTAAGCTTAATTTGTTTTTAGTAATCTCTACACTCAGCACGGGGCTCGAACTCATGACTCCAAGACCGAGAGCCACATGTTCTACCAACTGAGCAGCCAAGCACCCCTACAGATGTGCTGTAGTTTGTTTCCATTAGTATCACTAATCCACATAAAAGTGATTTTCTTTCATCCCAGCACTATCCTTACCCTCTAATCTCTATCCAAGCTCTATTTATCAATTTTCAGGAGAATTTGTTTCTGTGCATTACATTCTTTCTACTGAATTTTTTATTTACATATACGATTCTATTTAGCATAATTGTTTCTTTACAATAAATCTTTATAACTTATAGTATAGCATATAATTTATAATTATTTATTTCTACCCCATAATTAGGCATATGATGATAAATACTTGTGTCTTCAGCTGTTCAAAGGAGGTTTGTAATTTTTCATAAATAATATTTATTCTAAGGCACATCATAGTATTTTTGTTATGTCACACAGTACCTATTTAAATATAGATTCTAACTGTAGCTGGTAAAACAAAACAAAAACAAAAACAAATTTTCTGTAAATTGATTTTGCATCCAGAGGCCTACCAAAACACATTAATTCTAAACCTCTGCCTATGGATTCTTCTGGGCTTTCTGCATAACATACAAGTAATGAAAGTGTAATTTCTTGCTTTACAAAATTTACATTTTTTTTTTCTTACAAACTCGTAAAATTTTCAATTACAGTGTAAAGTAGAAGCACTCAGAGTGGGCGTCCTTGATTTGTTCTGGACTGTGAAGGAATGTTTTCAACACGTCACCGTTAAATGTGGTACCATTAAAAGGATTTTGTGATTGGAAATACATGACCTTTACAATATTTTTAATTTACTGATACGGTTTAGGTCATTAATGGGTATTAAAATTAATCAAAAGCATTTAAAAATTTGCTGTGTCTATCTTGTTTTCCTCTCCTTTTTTTAATGCAGTGTATTACCTCAATCGCTTTTCTAATACTACACCAACCTTACATTCTGGGAATAAAGACAAGTACACATCTTTATAACTTCCGGATTCAATATGTTCGTATTCTCATTAGAAATTTTACTACTAGGCCTGTAGTTTTAGTTTCTTGCACTATATATACTTGATAGCTTACCAAGTTTATGTTTGTCTCATAAAGTATGTCAGAAAAAATCATTATTTTATTATTCTCAGGGTTATTAGATGTATCATTGGACTATTTCTTTATATATATATATATAATTTGTCTGCAAAAGTTTCTAGTCCTGACACTGTCTTACAGGATGACTTAACTACTGTCCTTAGTTGTTGAAGAAGAATCACTATATTTTACACCTGAATCTAATAAAACACGGTATGTTAACTTCACCAGAATTCAACAAAAAAACCAACACAGGTTTCTTTTGCTTCTTTTGTTAGGAAAATTGTATTTTTCTAGTAATCTATATTTGCCAACATATTGATATTTTTTATGATAATCACTCCTTTAATTTTTTTTAGTTTTTTTTTTTTTTTAGCATCTTTGGCTACAGTCTCATATTCATTCCTACTATAATTTATTTGTGCTTTCTCTCTTTGGTACAATTCATACTTCTAGATTTTTCCCAATTTTTTAATCACTTGGAATAATCTCCTTCAACATCTTCACTAATCACTTTCACTACAGCTTTAATATTTATTTCATTAATTTGTTTTTATAGGTATTACTTATGCATTTATATTTTGAGAGTTACTCAGCTGTTCTAAGTTGTCTTTTTAAAAGATTTCATTTACTTATTTTATAGAGAGAGAGCACAAGTTAGAGGAGGGATGGAGAGGGAGAGAACCTCAAGCAGATTCCCCACTGAGCACCGAGCCAAATGCAGGGTTCCATCCTAGGACCCCCGAGATCGTGTTCTGGGCCAAAAACCACCAGTTGGATGCTTTACCCCTGTGCCACACAGGTATCTCCTGCTGCTCTAAGTTTTAAAATTAGATGCTCATCAAGTTTTAGATTTTGTGGTCACTTTTAGTCAAAGCCTTTAGGATTATAAAATACCCATTGGTTCTACCTCAAAGTCACATTGTATACTAGATATGTTGTTATTTTTTGGTTCTACACATACACTATTTTTGCCCTATGACTTCTGACCATGTATTATTTAGAGGTACATAATTAACCAAAATTTTGATACATGCATTTTATTTTTTTAATGTAACTCAGTGTGGTCAGGGTGTGAAGCCAGTATGATACCATTCTTTGGGTATGAGTTGAATCCACCTTTATAACAGTCCTGGGGTAAATTTCCTAAATGTCACATAATTACTCAACCTTTAAAAAAGGGATATATGATAAAATCACCCTCAAATTCTTCTTGTTCTTTGGAAATTCTTGCTTTATATTTTTGAGATTATGTTAATAATTTATTACATTGAGACAAATGCAACACTGTTATATAAATTTTATGAATCTGCTGGGCAAACCTGAATATATGTCTTTCAACTTTTCAACTATTCAGGGAAAACTATTCGATATTTTTATATTGCCTCTTCCCCATTTTCTGCTTCTTAAAATAAAACAAATTTCTCTTTAAACATGACTTTTTGATCTCTCTTCCATAATTCTTACATGGTGACATTTTATATTCTCCATTAATGATAAAGCAGATTAAAAATAAAACACACATTCCAACCAGTTTCTGGCTCTGCATCTTTCAGCCTAATTTCCTGCTGACTGTGTCCCCTGACTTTTTTATTATTATTTTTGTAATTTGAAGGATGTGTTTAATTTGCTTTATCATTATACTGTCATGTCCTCTACTAATGTGAGAGGACTAGTTCCAAACTAACTTTGGTAGATCTTCTTTCATATTTATGTCATTGTTACTTTGTTTCCTGGGCTTTGTATCAGCATTTTCTAATGTATTGAACCTGTGGGTCTTTTTTTTGTTATAACTATTATTTCATTCAGAGCGCTTCATTTTGTTAATTTTGTACTGTTTCACTATAAACTGTTCAGTGCCAACTGCAGTTTTTCTACGGAAATTTTAATCCTGGGTTAAAGTTGAATTCATCCATAGATAACTTTAGTTTGCTTCTATCAGACAAATGAGGACATCACCAGCCAGCGTACATGTGAAATTATATACATGCCTGATTTTTTTTTTTTTCCAGAATACAGAGTATCATGACTGGGAATCTGCTTGTGGGCTACCTTCTGATTCCGAATTTTCAAGGTAAAATTACACTTCTTCCCTCAAGCCTCATTGTGAAAACCAGCATTTCACTCTCTATTTCCATAGAGAGGGATGCATTTCTTCTTTCACCCTTCCTCTTCTAAATCACTTTGGTTCCCTAATTGTATTTATGCGCCTCCTTATTAACTAGGACTGACTGGGAAGACCTAGGCTCGGTCTTCCTTCTAACATCCCCAGGGCTCTCGAAGCAGAAGTGTAAGACCTGAAGGCTTAGAAGAATCCTGCAATAAGAGGGTTTGCTTTAAAGCTCTCATTTCTGATTCTACATTCTTTAGAAGATTTGCAGAATCTTTCATTTTATTTATTAGCTCACAGATTTGTTCTTAAAATATGTTTTTAAAATATTTTATCTAGATATGTTTTTTTTCCAGTCTGGAGAATCAGAGTATCTCATTTACCGTACTGTCCCTTATCTACATTTTTTTTTTCTGATTTTCTTGGTATTTTCCAGTTTGACATGGTCTTGATTTTAGGTTGGCCATCAAAGAGCGAGAGATCTAAAAACTCCAATATAAGTGCCCTGGCAACCCAATTTGTCTTTATTTAGGTAGCTTATAATCTGTTAGTATAAGATACCAGCTGCATTAGAAAAAGTCCTTTGTAAAATAGCCCTATGATGTGTTATATTTTGAAAAAGAGAAATTGTTCCAACATGTGGATTTCTATCTACTCATGTTTTTCAGTTTGGGCAAGTTAGGCATCTTATATACTAAACACACCTATGTACTTGTAAATATCATATTTCTTTCTTTCTGGATATCCATTCATTCTGAAATATCTCACAGAGGGGATCTGATAACCTGTACACTCCTGTGATAATCTGACCTGCTTTGTTGGAAACTAAAAAGCCAGTATAATGACAGACTGCTAAAAACAGCGAATGATCCAAGCTTATTTTTCAAGATGTGCTTCAATGTGGAGCTTGTCACAGGGTATTTCTGAGATGATTTTTTTTTTTCACTCTACTCAAGAACCAGAGTAATTATCTCCTGACTTTGCTTGTGCCTATAAGCACCATCTCCATTATGCTGCCACCATTAACAGAGTAATTAGGAAGGCTATCATGGTCTCAAAGTCTGCTAAGTGATGAGACTCCACCTCATAAAATGTTCATTAGAGGACAAATTACCATTTTTTAAATAGAGAATGCATCTTCTCAAAATATATCTCTTCTGATCTTCTTTGCCAACATCTTGGGCCTGTTTACTATCGCTATTCATTATTACAGACATTACAACTAGGTTCATCTGGAAGTAACTGTGATCTAAATAGGACTTTAGCATTAACTCAATTTTAGGAATACCTTTGTGGTATTTACATAGTAAAGAAACAGTATGTCATAAATAAATGCCAAACCATCAATAGACAGAAGTAGATCAGTTAATATATTGTTGAGATTGCTCCTAACAAGCATTGTAACTGATCTGTGTGTGTAGCTTTTATACGTCACTGGAAGAGATCATTGTCTTGTCCTTGCTGCGGATGGATATGCATTTTTTCATGAAAATTTAAAGCAAAAAAAAAAAAAAAGAAAGAAAATTTAAAGCATATAAACACCTCCCCCCCCCCAAAAAAAAGAGTTAAAAACCTAAAGAAAGTTGTGGCTAGTTGTGGCTGATATATAAACATATATCAAAACTTTAACCAATCACTACCCTATTCATGATTTTATTGTCTTTCAGATCTGATTGTTATTTGCACATTTTGAACGAGCCTCATGTGTTAAGACAATGATCATTCTCACCCGTATCAACAAGACTGCCTTCCATAAAGAGCTGCCTATCAAGTAAGAAAATTAGTTTAGACAGAATCAAAGGGAATTTCTAATATAGATGTTTCCGTTTGAATAAGTATATTTGGAAACTTCTAAAGCATCTTCATTAATAAACTGATAAGATAAAGTAAAAAGTATGTTCGAATCAGAGGGCCAGGATGTGGGATGCTTGAGTGGCTCAGTGGTTTAGCACCTGCCTTGAGCCCAGGGTGTGATCCTGGAGTCCCAAGATCGAGTCCCACATGGGGCTCCCTGGGGGGAGCCTGCTTTTCCCTCTGCCTGTGTCTCTGTCTCTGTCTCTCTTTCATGAATAAATAAAATATTAAAAACAAAACAAAACAAACAAACAAAAAAAAACAGAGGGCCAGGATGTGATGAGGGTTTTAAATCCTTGCCGTCTCTTTCACTTTAAGACTTCTCAGGCAGGAGTCTGCAATTTCTGTCCACCTGAGAAGAACCCAGAGTCTGAGCTCTTCTGATAGCGGCTCAGAGCCCGAGGCAAGCCCACACTCCAAAACAGGCTCGCTGCAATTTTATACTCCATTTAACACTTCATTTCAATGCTCAAACTTCATTTTAGTCTGCAGTGTTAAACTCCCAGCATCTACCTGATTTGGGCCACAGGTTTCAATAAAACACTCATGAAAAGACAGTTTGGGCAAACCGAGGTTTTGAAGCCCCAAAGGGGTAAGAGCCCTTGTGTATATAACTGTGAAACTCACATTTGATTTTTTTTTTTCTAGACTAAAGGCCATAAAACCACACAAAGGGAGCCTTCCTTCAAAAGGGGCTACACAATATATTCTGAAAACAGTGAGTTTCATGAGCAGGTGGTCCAAGATCGTCTGATTGATGCACAATGCCAAGAAGAACCTTTGGCGGGGTTGGGGGGGGGTGTATGTATGTAGTAGATGTGCATGGAAATTATATAGATGTTTAAGTTCAGAAAATTACTGCAAGGATAAGAACGGTGAACTTCTTTTGGAGGGGACTATGTGTTGTAAGAGATACACACAGAACCTCTGTATTTGATTTCCCCTGGAATGGACTTTTAGATCCTGGCTTAGATTTCTCAGGACTGTTCAGATGTCTCATTACCAGGCTGATTTCACTGGCAAACTGTGCAGCTGCCCAGCCTCCACACTTAGAAGGGTACCACGCTTGGTTTAATCCTCTGCTGTTGCTGCCTTGAAATTCTTCAGAATCTTTGAAGAAGAGGTCCCAAACTGTCATTTTGTACAGGGTCCCAAAGATCATGTAACAAGTCTTGCTTCTCCCATAATAGAAATGGGGTTAAATGGGGGAAAGAAGCAATTTACAAAACATCTGTTGAATGTTTTCCTAAATTGCAGATTGATAGCCATGGGGAGGGAATAAGAACAGCGCCTAAGAACAACCATGCCCAATTCTCAAGGCCTTTTGGATTTCCTAAAACAAAATGGCGTGCAGGTACTTCTCTTGCTATTTAACACCACGGTTTTGAATTTCTTACAATAAACCCACAGCTTAGTTAGGAAGAGATGGCATTATTTGGTAGGTGCCTTTCAAGTTCTGTTTTCTAAAAAATATCAACCACAGTAAATCTACAGCCGTCTGATACGATTCTACATAAAATAAGGTAGTTTACTGGTAGACATTTATCTTCTCAGAACAAAGACAACCAATAGAATTTATTTGCTACACGGATAAGCAACGTGAATGGAACTAACAGAAGTAGCCCATTTGTTATGTTGAAATTTCATATGATAGGGATAAAGTCAATCAACCCCCGCCTTGGAAAGAAATGAGGATTCAAGAGTATATCTCAGCATCTGTCAATTGTTTACAAAGATAGAGGCTAGAGTTTGTGCCAGAAAGATAGGGTGTTGCTGATTCTCCATAAGCCACATCGGTTGAACAACATTAAATGGAGAGATGTTGATTATTTCTGCATCATAGTAATAAAGATGTTCTGCTTTTAATTGAATATGCTTTATAAGTAGACAGAGTCTAGTAAGCTACATTCAGCTAGAAGAACTAAAACTAAGATTTATTTTATCAGTCCCTGGTTAAATTCACATGTATAAATTGTCCTTTTCACGACCACCTCAGGGTTCTGCTTCAATTCAATATTAAACCATGTACCATCAAATATTAATGAGAAAAGTCAGATCCATTTATATTTTATGCTGAAATGTAGCCAATTCTTCCATAGTGATAATACAATTACGGAACTAATTTTGAAGCGCATAATGGATTTTTGCAAGTTAACTTATCCATAATAGGCTGCAGCCAGATGTTAAAGAAGATACTGAGTGGGGGGAAAAAAAAGATCCTAAAACTGTAGCATATTAAAAATCTAGTGTAGGAACACCTGAGTTGGTATGATGCTATCGGACTACTAAATGCATACTAAATATTAGTTATTTTCTCCAACATTTTTCTTTTCTCCACCTCCAGAAGAGTCTCCTTTTTGATCCCAAGTACTCACAAATGCAGAAGCCATGTTTAGCAAGAGACATGAAGCACGCAATCACAGTATCGGGGGGGAGGATTCCATGTGCCTGCCTTTTCCTCCTCACCTTCCCCCTGCCCTAACTACACAACCTGCTTCCTCCCCCCAATAATTCCATCAAAGCAATGCTTCCTAAGCTCTTTAATGACATCCACACTACCCTATGTAATGCTCTGTGGGTTTTCCCCATCCTATCAGTCCTCAGCACTGCATTTCTGATAACACACTTGCTTTCCTGTGAAACTCTTACCTTTTCAGACACGATAATTGTTTTCCTTCCTGTGTCCCTGATCCCTGCTATTCATTTTCCTAGGCAGTCTCATCCTATCCTTTTATTCAATGAAATATTTTTAAAAATATTTATGCATTTACTTGAGAGAGAGAGAGAGAGAGCGCAACACAAAAGAGAGCATGAGAAAGGGTAGGGGCAGAGGCAGAGGGAGAAGCAGGTTCCCCACTGAGCAGGGAACCAGACGTGGGGCTCCATCCCAGGACCCTGAGATCATGACCTGAGATGAAGCCAGATGCTTAACTGACTAAGCCACCCAGGTGCCCTATTAAATGAAATCTTATTCCCAGTCCTTTAAGTATGTCACAGGAAGTCTCACCCATACCCGGTACTACAACCAAGCCCATGAGTGTCTCCACATCAGTTCTCATCTCTGTGGATCAAATTCATACATTTGAAACCTGGAACTTAGATTTTTCTAAGTCTGTAAAATCATACATGAAATAAAACTCATAATCATTGCTTCACTCCCTATTCTATGAAACAATGACAAAAAAAAAAAAAAAAAGGATCCTGCTCCAGAATATTCCCTTTCAAGCAATGCTATATGTTCAGTTATATAGGATTGAGATCTCAGATTCATTTCTAATATTTTCCTCCCCTGTATTTCCCATTTCTATAACTTTACCAATATGGTTTTGCTCCTCAGATATTTATAAATATTATTCACTTTTTTCCATCTCATCAACAAGTATGCTCCATCCATGCAGACAACATTTCTCACCTGAACTGATGAAGTGGCTTTACAAAGATCATGTCCACGTTGACTAGTATGGAACCTGTTTTCCAGTCTTCAGGAAGAACAATAATTAAAAATTCAAACCCAGGGATGCCTGGGTGACTCAGCACCTAAGCAGTTGCCTTTGGCTTGGGACATGATCCTGCAGTCCTGGGATCGAGTCCCACATCAGGCTTCCTGAATGGAGCCTGCATCTCCCTCTGCCTGTGTCTCTGCCTCTCTCTCTGTGTCTCTCATGAATAAATAAAAATGAAATCTTTAAAAAAAATTTCAAATTCAATAGTTTAATTCCCCTATTTAAACTATCAACAGCTACCCCTCATTCCTATGGCCTAGACCAAGATCCGTAACATGACTACCTATTAGGCCCCTCACTTCCCGATCTTGGGCCACAGTCCTTGATTTCCGTCTCATTTAAATACTGGGCTCACTACATACCCAAAGCCACTGTACATGGGGTCTCTTCTTCCTACAGTGCATGCCCTCCCTTCCCCTCTGTTGCTCACTCAATTCCAACTTTGCCTCCAGATCTCAGCTCAAGTATCACTCCTTCATAAAGACTTCCCTTCCTCATGCACCTTACTCCAGACTAGAGCAAGCCCAGGCATTCTGCACTGTCGCACACTATGTCGAGTCTGTAACCCTGTTTTATTGTTTTATTATTTATTAATTGTTGGAATTCTGCACCGACTCTCAAGGATTTTGTGCTACCTATCTACATATCTATCTACGCATCTTAATAGAGCAAGCTGCCCGAGTCTTCTCTATGAAGACTTTATTAAACAATTATTGAATAAATCAATAATTTTTTGCAAGAACAAATGAACTGATAGTATATGAAAGCCAATTTACACAAACTATTCAGAAACATTTCAATAAGATAAACCAAGGCCTTTAGAGGGTTTCAAGAATGGATATGGTTTATTTCCTTACCATTTTCTTTACTCTTCTTCCTTCCTTTCTGCTTTCTTTCCCCACTCAAACTTAGCACAGAGCTTTGTGTACCTTAGATGTTCAATAAACTATGCTGAATGAATTAGTAAATAAGAGTATCCAATTCTGTTTTTAAAACTTTCTAGGTGTATAATTCTCAGCTAGTGGCTTGTCAAACAAGATAAGAAATGGAATAATCTATTGAGAAGACTGTTTTAAAAACTGGAAAAACAATTCATAGAACTACTTTGTAAACTTGAAAGTTGACTCAAAAATATTTGTCATTATCATTCTTTTTGAATGTCTATCACTCTAATTTGTTTTATAAAATGTACAAATCAAAACAAAGTCCTACATGGGCTATGCATTGCAATTCTTATCAAAATACCTCTAGCATTGTTCAAAGAATAAGCACTACTAAAATTTGTATGGAACTCCAAAAGACCCCAAATAGCCAAACCAATCTTGAGAAAGGAGAACAAAGCTGGAGACATCATAATCTCAAGTTTCAAGATAACACTAGAGAGCTGTAGTCATCAAAACAGTATGACACTGGCACAAAAACAGACACAGAGATCAGTGGTGCAGGATAAAGGGCCCAGAAACAAACCCACACCTACATGGTCAATTTTCAACAAAGGAGGCAAGAATATCCAAAGGGGGAAAAAAAAGACAGTCTCTTCAACAAAAGTGCTGGGAAAACTAGACAGCCATATGCAAAAGAAGGAAACTGGACCTCTTTCTTACACCATACACAAAGATAAACTCAATATGACTTAAAGAGACCTGAATGTGACACCCAACACCATAAAATTCGCAGAAAGGAGCACAGGCATTAATCTCTCTGACATTGGTTGTAACAACAGTTTTCTAGATATGTGTCCAGAGGGAAGAGAAAAGCAAAAACAAACTATTGGGACCACATCAAAATAAAACGGTTTTTCACAGTACAGAAACATCTCAACAAAACAAAAAGACAACCTATTGAATGGGAAAAGATATTTGCGAATGATATATCTTTTAAAGGGTTAGTATCCAAAATACATAAAGAACTCCTATGACTCAACAATAACAAAAAAATCCCATTAAAAATGGGCAGAAGACATGAATAGACATTTTTGTAAAGAAGACATACAGTGATCACCAGACACATGGAAAGATGCTTGGCATCATTCATCATCAGGGAAATACAAATCAAAACCACAATGAGGGGCACCAGGGTGGCTCAGTGGTTGAACATCTGCCTTTGGCTCAGGGGGTGATCCCAGGGTCCTGGGATCGAGTCCCACACCGGGCTCCCTGCAGGGAGCCTGCTTCTCCCTCTGCCTGTGTCTCTGCCTCTCTCTCTGTGTGCCTCTCATGAATAAATAAAATCTTAAAAAAAAAAAACACACACAATGAGATATCACTTTAAACCTAATAGAATGGCTAGTATCAAAAAGACAAGAAACAACAGTTATTGGCAAGGGATGTGCAGAAAGGGGAACAGTGTTGGTAGGAATCCAAGCTGCTGCAGCCACTGTGGAATACGGTGTGAAGGTTTCTCAAAAAATTAAAACTAGAGATACCATATCATCCGATAATTCCACCACTGGATATTTACCCAAAGAAAACAAAAATGCTATTTAGAAAATATATATGCACCCCTCTTTTTACTGCAGCACTATTTATAACAGCAGCCAAGACAAGGAAGCAACCTGTGTCCACGGACAGTTAAATAGATAAAGAAGATGTGGTTATATACCTAGAACAGAATATTACTCAGCCATAAAGAAAATGAGATCTTGCCATTTGTGACAACATGGATGGAAGGATGTTTTCCTAATTGAAATGAGTTGGGCAAATACTGTATGATTTCATTTGTATGTGAAATCTAAACAATAAAACAAAAAGCAGCAACAGACCAATAAGTATAGAGAATAGTGGGGGGGGGGGGGGCAGAAGGGCGTGAAAGGGCACAGAAGGTACAGACTTCCAGTTATGGGATTCATAAGTCCAAGGGCAAATGGTGCAACCAAGGGAATAGTCAACGATGCCATAACAGTGTCGTATGACGACAGACGGCAGCTGCGCTGGTGCTGAGCCCAGCATCACACGGGCAGATGTGGAATCACTATGGTGCACACCTGAAATGGATGTCGTGTCGTGTGTCAGCTCCACTTCAATGAGGAAAGAGAATAAAGTTAGATGTTAAAAAGCCCCGTATAAAAAAAAATGACTTTGACCATCATAATGTTTTAGATTTAAACTGAATTCTAACGTTTAAGCCCCTTCCGAGAGTTCAGATCTGAAGCCCTGAGCAATCAAGTGAACGCTCCAGAGAAGTCTACAAAGATCTCACACGAGATAGAACATTGTCTACAGTTTCCTGATCAAAACATGGGGCTCTTTCAGGCGTTGGGTGTACTTTACAAAGACGCTCAGAGCCATGTTTCTGAGGTTAACGGTCTTGAGGTTGCTCTCAACCCTTTTTAGGGGGAGTTACCCAAGGCAGCCGCCCCAGTAAATTAGGGCCGGCTGGAGACCAGCAGTAAACTCCACTTCCCTTTGCTCTCAATAACCCTGAAGGGAAATTGAGAGAAGTTTCATGATGAGAAGACGTTCCCTTAAAGGGATTAAAAATAGAGTATATCACTCAGAATACTCAGAATTAGGGCTGTTTTCTTCAAAAGAGTGAGTTAGGGTCATAAAGGTGGAGTTTACACAGAGACTCTCACAGTCCATGATCCTACAACTCTGACCCTATACTTGTCTCCTACTTTTTTTTTTTCCCTATTTCTCACTGGTATATCCTAATAATTGATTCTGACCTGTCACCCAACCTGCTTTCATCCTGGCAAAAATTTTCAGGTTTCTCTCTTGAACTCTCCCAGCATTTAATTCCCAGCTTGGATGTGTTGGACCTCAATCCTTCCATAGGACTGCCCATGCTCCCGTATTCCTGCCATTTGGGCAGGAAAGGCAGAGACACAATTATCTTGGCGGGGGTGGGGGGGGCGGGGGGGGGCAGTAGATTACAACTGCATCGAGACAAATGCCAAATGTCTAGTGCATTTTTTTAGAAACAGCAGGCAGCGTGTAATGCTAATTTTTGGCTTCTCCTAAATATCCATTGGAAATCAGAGTTCAGACAAAGAGAAATGACCAACAGGTGGTGTAAACAACAGGAAGATCCTAAATCTGGAGAAACAAAGAAGGAAAAGCGTGAAGCCCTCAAATCCTAATACAGAACAAATTGATCGTTAACTAGAGATCAATAGTTTTCTCAATAGCTCCAAATATATGGGGCTTCCAGGGTATATTTCTACAATCCTCTTGTATCCTAAATAAAGATACACAGTGGGTTATATGTTCTCTCCAGACAGGCAACGAATTAAAAAACAATAATAAGTTCTCTCATAACACCAACCAGAGATTTTATTTTATTTTTTTTCAACCAGAGATTTTTAAAAAAAGTTAATACCATGTGCATATTTTATATTAATATTACTTCATAACATCATTTTCAAGGCACAGAGGATTGTGCCTGAAATGTATCTTTTAGATTTACCCCTTTTTGTTAAAATTGTAGGATGTTCAGATTCTTTTTTTGTTCTTGTTTCTTGCCCTGCCTTCTTCATATTATGTAGACTCCTTGGATCAAATCTTTGTTTTCGTTCAGTATTGTTTCTTTTGGATAAATTCCTATCGCTAACAAGCCTAGGTAAAGTAAAGTGAGGTAAAGTGAGGTGGAAGTAAATACCAAATGGATATTTGTAGATGTCAGTAAATACTGAATGGATAGTTTTAAGGGAACAAATGTGTGATCAAGAGCGCTGGCCTGTCCCTGAGCATCCTCCTTTCCCGAAAGAATTGAAGGTAATTTGCAGCAGACAGTGTGATCATTCCAGAACGGCAGCCCGCTGTTACACAACTGAAACACCTAGACGTGGCAAGCAACTCCCTTTATGAACACTGCCGTAGTGAAGTGTATATGAGAATTGAACTCAAAGTTAAGTACAGTTGCACTTGGGAAGGAAGATGTTCTTTTATTTTCTTTTTGACACATTATTCAAAGAGCTGAACAATAACACCAGTGAAGAAAAATTCTGAAATGCTATAAAAGTGAAATTTTATATTTTTAAGATGCACACGGCAATAACCTAGCAATGAACTCTAACATCTACTGATGCTTTTTTATTTTTCCATTAAAAATACCCAAACCGTAAAGGAAAATCTGCCTTTTGAAAACCCCACTTGGGAGCTAATACCGTGCGGCAGTAAGCTTCTGCATTTAGGCGCTACTAGGCAATAGCTAGTTTCCAGAACAGCACTCTCTGTAGCTTACTTTACCTGAGTGATGTCATACAAGTGTTCTTGTCAGCTCTCCCACTACGTATTTGGATGAGACCATTGAGTGTTGTTATGTATGTATATAAATTTGTGATGCAGAAGATAACTTTATAAAAGAAAACCATCAGATCTGGTTACACCTGTAGTTGGAGTTTGCGAATATGGATGTTTTATTTAATTCATTCACAAATATGCACTGAATATTACACAGGCAGGTGCTGCTCCATGCAGTAAGGATGCAACATTGAATAAAGCAGACAGCAGAGCAAACTTGGTTACAGAGCTCTACTTCAAAACTGGCCCTGCATGGAGCCTGCTTCTCCCTCTGCCTGGGTCTCTGCCTCTCTCTCTAGCTCTATCATAAAATAAATAAATGAATCTTAAAAAAAAAAAAAAAAAAAAACTGGCCCTCAACTGAGACCTCAAGGAGCCTCCTATCTGCCCCCACTGGATTATATCCATCTCATTGCAGTCTGCCTCTATTTTGCATAATCTTTTTTTTTTTTTTTCCAATTGAGCAGTGAGACACAGCCTATTTCCAATGCTCATGATGAAGGATATTTCTCTTTATATCCTCACACTTCCAAGTTTTATTACATATTTCTTTCCATGCATTAGTATGAACCAAGTACTGACTTAATGGACTTGCTATTTTAGGATCCATTTGTTAAAGCTTCAATTTTCTTTTAAAGTCTCAAATCAGTTCCATGATTTAAAGCTAGCCTATTATTACTCACTTATTTTTGCCTAAAATAAGGCCCTATTTTATATTTAGAACTGAAAAGTGTTCTTCGTTGATACAGACACATGGTACTAATACATAAAAGCTATTGATTACAGTATGTTCACACTCGCCATTAGAGGAAGGAACAGCAATCTGGAGTCGTCACGGGATGAAAGAAAAGAGGATATTGTACTGAGAATGTTCTACTCAAGTCTGCTCCACGTTTAAAGTTTGATGAGGCTATTGTTGTTTCGCCTAAAAGTCAAATTAAAGTGCATGTGCAAATTTTGTAATGGATTGTGTTCTATCCATTTGTACAGCCCTTGCTCTGATTATAGTGCCTAACATTTAATAAATGTTAAATTTTGACTAAGGGGTGACTAAATGGATGAGTAACTGGAATAAACCGACAATGGTTGGTGACTTCCCCAACACTATCATGTAATGATGCAAATCACTGATTTCAACGTTTTTCTGGAAAAACTACTTCAGTAAAGCCACACTTTTCTGCTTAATTATTACCAAAAAAATTTTTTTAAGTAATTTTGGCACCAGGTGGACTCCAGCCCAGCCCTCAGTGGCCTTCAGCATGAGCACGTGGGCAGAGATGGTGAGTGGCAGCCCTGTGCTAGAAGCTGCTCCAGGACCAGGTCCAAAAGCTAGCTGCTCTGACTGCATGAGCCAGGGTCAGTTGCTGTGTAGGTACTGGAGTCTTTGCTTTTTGCCCTAGATGCGTAGATGAGAGGAAACAATTAGAAGGGAACATGCATTATAAAAAATTATTCATCTTTAAGCTATGCAAGAGAACTACTGAGAGGTGAACTTTCCAGAGACCACACATCTTGCTTCCCCCACTCCTATTTCTGCCACACTAAATGATCATGAATCTTTAAGCAATCTCATTAAAAACAGTCTGGCATCTCGTTCAGCAGCACAGAAACTAAAACAAGACCCAGTTTTGTTCATTACTATTGAGGTGCTGAGGGAAGAAACTTAATTGTACCACAATATCCACAACTGTAAACTGGGGATGATGATGACGGCAAATCCTCTACAGGAGGGTACTAAAGCTTCACTAAATTTGTATTTGAAAGGCTCTGAAACCAGTACCTGGAGCATAAGTCCCACGTATATGCACTTAAATTTATAATTGGATGACTGAATAATTAAATACGTATATGAATAACATGTTTTCCCCTGTTTAGTAATATTCTTCTATTTCTCACACTGTAAAGTGTTACCGCCTTTTGTGCTTTTATATCCCAGGGTGTAGAGTATTGGGCACATATAGTTTGATTGGAAAAAAAAAAAAGTTGGGGCCAAAAATAATGCTTGAAGGCATAAATTTGCCCCAAATCAAGAGGAAATGTTTATGCTCAAAACGGATAGTATCATAGAAAATAAGCCATTTCGTTTTGACTACAGAATGATCTCAACCAAGCAAGGTAAATCAAATAAATCCATCTACAAAGCCCATCAGAATAAGAACTAAGACATTCAGAAAGGTATAAAGGTACCCAAATGGAGGAGACATAGGGCACCTGGGTAGCTCAGTGGTTGAGTGTCTGCCTTTGGCTCAGGGCATGATCCCGGATCCGGGGATCGAGTCCCACATCAGGCTCCCCATGAGGAGCCCACTTCTCCCTCTGTCTCTCTCATGAATCAATAAATAAAACCTTAAAAAAAATGGGGGAGACACATCACCTACAGAGGCAACCATTACCACAGGGCTTCTCCGCTCAACATCTTACGAACCCCTAACAGAATGTGCATATGTGAGTCTGTGGGTTTCCTAAAATGATATCTATACAAACAACATCAATTAATCAATCTGTCCATGTAAGTGTCTATCAATGTGGTAAAACATATACACGAATTTTATACGAGCCATATGTTCTTGTACACACACAAGTGTCTGCTGATGGATGAATGCATAAAGAAAACACGTGTGTTTGTACACCTAGGCACTCACAGCATGAAATATTCAGCCATAAAAAAGAAGGAAAAGTTGTTATTTTCAACCACACAGAGGAGTGGAAGACATTGTACTCAATGAAATAACCCAGACACAAAAAGGACAAAAAAAAAAAAAAAGCATGATCTCGATGGCATGGGAACTCAGAAGGGGCTGGATGGGCCTGGATGATGAGGTGATCACTATGGAAAACATTTCTTGTTCCTGAATCAGTAATACTTTCATTTCATAACTGTAATGCTTGATTCCTGTATGTTTTGTCATGAAGCCTTGTTTACAGAAATCTGTTACCAAATCTCATTGACGCTGCTTTGTTTAGGACTTCAGTGGGTTCTGAATTACAATAAGCCCATGAAAACACTGAAGTCAGTTACACTGACGCAGGACCAGCCGACCCTAAGGTATTATGTGTATTCTGAACCACGGTTGATCCACCTATTAAGAGCAAAGCCTATTTCTGAAAGTTTTCTAAAATAAAAATAGCTTACAGCTCTCAGAAGACAAAAAAAAAAAAAATCAAGATTCCTTTTCTTCTGTATTACACAGAATGTCTTTCTGATCTTGTTATAAGTAAAATGGTACTTTTTCTGAACTATTTTTGTTAAAATAATTAGTAGGAAATGTTTCACGTTTTAAAAAATAATGCTTCTTCTAAAAAAAAAACAATTTGTACACCAGCTATTTCAAAGGATGAAGCTTTTTCTGGACCCTTTTCTCTGGTAACATCATCAGAAAAAATGTGAGAATGACTTTGTGTCAACATCTATAGAAAGAAAAAAATCATGTCTGATTTCTAATGTATAAGCCCTTTATACAGAGTCTCAATTTTACTTTCTCTTTAAGTTTCTATTTACTGCTTCCTTTCTATCTCTACAACTATTCCGAGCTTACAAGTATATTAAAAGCAAGGATGGCCTGAAACTCTAGTTCCGGCATTAATGTCTTTTCCCGGGTTATCAGGATGGCTCATGTCACAAGCCCCTGTATGTGAAGTCAGACTCAGGCAAGGGTTCCTTTCAATTTGTGGAGAGACACCACCAATGTGATTAGAAAAAATTATTTACAAAGTATAGCAAAGCAACACATCCAGAAATACTTTTATGAATTTCCAGTGTTCTCACCTCCTTTGTAGAGAAAGGAGAAAGATCAGGTTTACCAGGTTTACCTAACATGGCCTTAGATGCACATTCCCTCTCCCATCCTGGGACTATGGGCATATGTGCTTCACATTTTTTTTTTTTTAGTATATTTCCAAAGAATATTATTTAAAGCATTTATACCTTGATTCTCATACTTTTTTGTGAATACGGACCTGATTTTTAACTTATTTTCAAAAGTTGACAGTAAGATTTTTGGTGTACAGTTCTAGGACTTTTGACACATAATCATATAATGATCATCTCAATCAAGGTTTGGAATAATCTCATCACTCCCCACCACCCCCTACCAAAAAATTACCTTTTGCTCTCCTTTATAACTCTTTAAATTATAAACACAAGTGTTTTTTCAGGCCAATTTCATTGTTTCTATTTTATAATTGTTTTGCATGATGTATCTTACTCTTTAAAAAATTTCTAGAAATAATTCATTTATTTTTTTCAACAAAGATTAGTAACTGCTACTATCAGGCACTAGAGCGGGCACTGGGCACATGAATAAATAGGAAGTATCTCCACCTTGTGCAGGGTACATACTCAATGAGGTTGAGTAGGGGATCAAGTGGTAAATGATAAACACAATAAATAAAAACATTATATGTTACATTAGAAAAAAATGTCCTACAGCAGGAGTATGGAAGCAGAGATTTGCAGAGGGATGACTGAAAATTTAAATAAGCTGACCACTGAGCAACTCATGCCATAAAGATTTTTAAATGCTAAATCCTTATGTGACAGGGATGCCTGGGTCGTTCAGTGGTTGAGCATCTGCCTTCTGCTCAGGTCATGATCCCAGGGTCCCAGGATTGAGTCCCACATCAGGCTCCCTGGATGGGGCCTGCTTCTCCCTCTGCCTGTGTCTCTGCCTCTCTCTGTGTGTCTCTCATGAATAAATAAAATCTTTAAAAAAAATGTGTTGAATTTAACGTCCGAAGTATATCACACCTTTGTATATCCTATCTTTGATTCTGCTTCTCTATCTTGCATTGTTTTTATTTCTAATTAAATTCATCTCTTCTACATATTTGAAAATTGCATAGTCAGGAAATGTCTTGATATAAATTTGTAGGGCTGAAGTTATTTTAAGTTGGAAATGTGTTGAATAGTGTTTTAACATGTATAATTATAACCCCATCCTCTCAACATCCAATTCGCATAACTTTAGGTGATCAAGAAGCTTATTAATGTACAAGTATGAGTGATGCCAACTCACAAAGTGGGATTAATATATACTAAGGTGAAGCCCAAGTGAAACCCAAACCACCAGTCTGAGCTCCAAGACCGTATATGGAGAATGACAAGATCCCATAAAATAAAAATAGGCGTCTGAAACAGAAAACCAGAAAATCACAAAGAGTACAACACACACATACACACATTCATACACAAATACCTGTGTGCACACTTCTGCAGCCCTTTTGTACTGCGGAAACGTAAAGCAGTTTGGGACTTGGGCATATGAGGAATAGACAGGGATGTCCTTGAGTAGGGGATAGAGAGTGACTATAAACAGATGTAAACATATGAAGCAAATAGAATGGAATTTAATTATGAGACCATCTAACTTCCATAGGGGACCCGTCATCCACTGCACCTGTAGGGCAGGTGCATCTCCCAGCAGGAGACTGACCACAGGGTTGTCTCTTGGGAGCAGACCGGTCAGGTGTACAGACTTCCGTTCTCGGTTCCCAAGGACAGACAAGGTCACTCTTGAGGCTCTACGTGAAACCTTCCAGGCAACAAGCTCTGCTGGCCCAGAGGGTGCTTCCCAGCAGACTTCAAGTTTTCTCTCTTAAGTGTGAAATAACGGCCAGGAACCAGAAGTGAGGAAGGCCTCCACGTATGAAAGAATCCAGAGCATACACATAAAGGAAAGGAGAAAGTAGGACAAAGTAGAATGAAATTTTTAGATTTGTTAAGGATTTTTTTTTAAAAGAAAGTTTTCTGTTTTATTCCCAGAAATTTGGCATTAAGCTTAATATATAATATTTACCCAGTAAATTTTTATGGAAAATTATAAAATATTTGAGTATACACTTTAAATATATACATGTGTACATCTTATATATATGTGTGTGTATATATATATATATACACCAATATATAAAATATCGTATACTAATATAAAAATCCATATTTGTAGTATGCATTTTATATAATTTAAATTGGAATAAAAATGTGTTTTAAGAAAAATGTACTTTTATGCTTAACAAGAAATAATAGTTAATAATTATTGATGTTCACAAAATGCTGGACACAGTTCTATATTATTTACATAAATTCAATGAAATAATCACCATACCAAATAATTTTAAATTGAGGTCAAGTGATTTATCCACATAGAGAGAATAGGAAATTACAGAGACAGGATTTAAATCCAAGTTTTCTAACAAAGCGTAAAGAATCTTCAAGAACAAAGTAAGAAGAAAACATATTCTGATCATAACATGGGATCATAAAGATTATAAATTCAGAGTCATTTAATCCCATGTAGTTCATAGGATCTTCATGATGTGGTTTGGAGTGTTGTCGGGGTCCGGAGCCCACAGCCAATAAATAATTCTTGCGAAGTGTTTGGTGCAAAGATGATTTTATTAAGGCACAGGGACAGGAGGACCTGTGTGCCCCAGGGTTGTGAGGGGACTGATTGTACACTTGGGACTTGGGGGAGGTAAGGACACAGGGAGGTTTCTAAAGGGCTTTCATATGTTAAAGAAAACTCTGGGATCCTGGAGACCTAACTATTGTGAAGCTGAGATTGTTTTTCCTTCTTGTAAGGCATCAAGGAGTAGACAGTTGGGAGTTTCCTGGAAACACAATATACTCTGCTCAGCTCCAATATTTGTCAATGGGCTACAGGTTATAAGGACATTTAGTTTTACTTACACTCCCTTCTGCCTCAGTTTCCCACATCACTCATGGAGGGGAGGGTGGAGTTAGGGCTCCAGGAAATTGAGTCTATGGATCTCTGGAAGTCAGGGTGTTGATAAGAATGTTTTTTCCTTATAAATCACCGAGACACTGGAAAAGTGGAGCCTCCTGTCCTGCAGTTAACCATGTGTTTTCCCTTCCTTTAGCTTTAGGGGACCCAGGAGAGCCTCTGGAATGTCACACACATCCCATGGCAGGAAGGGTGTGGGGTGTCAACTCCTGCTTGGTCCTCAGCCTGCCTTCTGCTCCATCACCATCCAGGTGTAAAATACTCTTCGACCAAGAAGAGACAAACTGAAGGTTTTCCTTAGGTAAATCCTGAAGCATCACAGATTCTGGGCACGCAGCTGAATAGGTGTGAGTTAAAGACTACTGAATTCTGAAAAGGTGGAAAACAAACCTTTTGATTTGGGTACAATTAATGGGAGAGGAGAAAATAGCATTCACGTACTTTATTGCAGGATCCCGATGTCCCGAGTAGCTTCTGTAATCTTCTCATAAGTATTAGATTAAACACCATGTATCTACAAGGTCCTTCCCACAGATTTCTCTGTGCCAGAAATGAGATGGCCATTTGGGAGATATTTTGCTAACAGCTGATTTTGTTCAACATTCTTACTTCACTATACATTGGAGCTAACATCCTACTTCCATATAACCTATGTTCAGTCCTCAGTTGGTCCCCTTTCATGATTAGCTCCTGACTCTGCAAAAGAGAGCTCCTCCTCCCTGGTAGCCCAGTCCTGAAGAGGGAACAGAGGACTAGCTGAGGACAAAGCACAAGCCTGGGGCAGCACATCAAGTCCTTGAAACAGGCAGAGGGGCATTCCTCTAGGGACTCAACTGCCTCAATGTTCTTATGTTGTTAAGGGCAAAAGGATCCTATAAGTCTACTTTAATGTATAAATTTTTTTTTTTTTTTTTTTTTTTTAGAAATTTCCTTTGTCTCTAAACCCCCCCAAGATACATGTTGGCCATCATCCCCCAAGCACATGGCCCATCAATACACGTCTGAAGGGTCTCATAACTCAGGTTTTATTAGACAGTAATAAGTGACGTTTTCCCAACAATTGCCAGTCATCTCAAGGTCCTGGACCCCTTGCTGCCCAAATTCCTTAGAGTAAAGCTAACCCCAAACCCCTCCCAACCCCCAGGTGTATAATCAGCCACCCCTCCCAGGCCTGGGGTAACTACTCTTCCTGCCCATGGGTCCTGTCCCTGGGCTTTAAAAAAAAAAAAAAAAAGCACCATTTTGCACCAAAGACTTCTCAAGAATTCTTTCTGAATGGTTGGCTCCCGGGGACCTCATCTATATTCCAAAACTTCAGACCTATGGTGGCCTCGATCTGAGGGAGCAGTGGAAATAGCAAGAAAGCCCTAAATCCTCTCCACTTGGATCTCAGCAAATTCAACGTGGTGTGGCTTGTATTTAAAGATAAACAACTCTATGTCATTCCTCCCCTGGCCAAATATGGGACAATTCAGGTTCCACCTGAGAAAAGATGATAAAGAAACTGCCTTACAAGGGAGTCAAGAAGCCCTGACCTGATTCACACTTGGGGCACTTGCTGCAGCTGCTGCAGGACCAGCAGAAACCAGGAAAGATTATCCTAACCAGGAATAATGCTTTTCATGTAGGAGGTTCCTCTCCTGCTTTTAAGGAAAAGAAGAGTCCTCCCTGCCCTGCAAAGGCACACTAGCCACTGCTCGCAGCCAACACTATTGCCACAGGCCTGAAGTCTCCTTCTTCTGCGATGAACTTCTATTTAACTCTCCAAAACTAACAAAAGCTGCCCTTGCTGTTGTCTCTTGAGACTTGACTTTGGGTTGAGTAGTTTGCTCGTCCCCTACGGCCCTTCCTCTGCCACTCCCAGTTCCCAAATCACCTTGTTTTGCTGGTCAAATAACTATTTTGAGGTCAACAGACCTTATGAGCTTTTTTCCACACCTTATTGATGTGGGAAACAAAGGCAGAAGAGAAATTATGAAATGTCCTTACTCCCTACAACCCACAGGCATGTCCTTGAACCAGGCAGAGGGATCCTCCTCTGGGGGTTCAGCGGCCTCGGTGTGGACACTTTGATGAGGGCAACAGGCAATCCTAGCCCGACCCCCAGGAGCCTGGGAGTCTGCTTTCACAAGTAAAAATTCCTTTAGAAACTAGTTTTATCTCTAACTCCCCACCCATACAAGTTTGCGATCATCCCCCAAGCATATGACCCCAAACATATATCTGAAGGTTCTCATGATCCAGGTTTTATTAGATGGTAACAAATGACCTTCTCCCAACAATAGCCAGGCCCCTCAAGGTCCTGGAAACCTTGCTTCCCAAATTCCTTAGAGATCAAAGCTCTCCCTAACCAACCCCCCCTAAGTTAGAAGTATCTAATGGGCCATTCCTCATGACCCCAGGGCAGCTCTCTCTGCCCAGGGGTCCTGTACCCCTGCTTTAATAAAACCACCATTTTGCAGCAAAGATGTCTCAAGAATTCTTTCTCAGCCTTCAGCTTTGAACCCTAATGTCTTTCCCACATCACTTATGACCCTAATTCTATAAATTAGATATATCACAAAATGATATCCTTCTAACTGCACGGCGAAGTGTTGAACATTTAATCAGGAAAGCATCTGAAATCAAGAGGAATCCTTTTGCCAGACTCAGGCAAAATTTTTATTTGGCTTTAATTGACTGGTCTTTCATTAGCAAATTCATACTTTTTACAGTTAAATGTCTTTGATCACAAGCTCAACAGTCAGGAGCCTTGGTTCCTTGAGCCTGAGGCCAGTCTTCCATTATGGCTAAACCAGATGGCACCTGGTGAGGGTCCTTTGGCCTTCTGAAGGCCAGAAAGCCATGGGTCCCATTGCTTATATACCAGTGAATTTGGGTTTACACTGAAGAGATGCACGCAGCTTGTCCCTTGAAGAATACAGAATTACGTAACTTAGAAACGTCTAAATGCATCCCTGATCTATTAAGGTCACACTAGTAAATATGATAACATGAAACGCCAGCAAATTTCTATTAGACAACTGTACAAGTCTCAACACCACCCTTTAACAATATTTCTTATGGTCTCTTTCTGTAAGAGACCTGAGATGATACTTTTACCACTTCCACTTGGAAGCCAGAGATTAATCTCCATTAGCCCCTGAAAAAAAAAATCTTCTTGCTGGCCACTGAAAATGCAACCCAAATTTAACCCACATCCATCACTGACATTTTTCTTTGAGGCCACTGCTGAAGAGGAAGTGGTTCTTTCCAGCAGATACAAGCACCAGCGAAACAGCCTGCTAAGTAATTTTAGCCTTCACCGGAGAGTGACATGTTGACGCGCACTGTGGCAGAGATGCATTAAGCAGGATGCACCCACCAAAGAGGTGCAGTCGGAGGCGCAGTGAAATCCAAGACACAGGAGCAGAGGGATTCCGAAAATCCTGTGTCATGTCTTCTCTCAGGCAACGTATCTCTTGGGATGTCACATTGACAAGTGGGGCTCATGAAAGCACATTCCCTCAAACAGACACAAAAATACATGGATTTTTTTTTAATGGAACCGTGCTCAATATTTAAATCACGACTTGCATATTTTTTTATCTAAATAGGGATTCCCCTTGGTATCCTTTAAAAATTGAGCTCACGTATTTCACTTAAATTTGATTCAATTTAGGTAAAATATTGTTTATAAGAAGTTTCAGTTTTCATTATCACATGGGGTAACACTAGGGATTGGAGCCAACTTCATTTTTTTTTTAATGGGTTACGTTGTATTTTTAATTAAAATTTTGAGATAACTGTAGCTCTACGTGTTGTCTTAAAAAAACAACACAGGTGGGTCCTGCCCCTTTTTCCCGTCACCGCCAATGGTAACATCTCGGAAAAATCATGTGACAATATCGCAACCTGGATATTGATCTTAACACTGTTAGGATTCAGACTGTTTTAAACCACCACAAAGGTCCTTCACTCTGACTTCTAGTCACATCCACCACGTGCCTCCTCCCCTTGCCCAAATTTTCTTCCTAGGTCTAGAGGACACTTTTAGGCAAATAGTCTTGATCAATGCAACTTAGAAAGGGTCACAGTGGCCCAGCTTAGAGGACCCACAGGCCCTCACTGACCAATGGGCTCCTTACAATGAGGCACAGTTCCCTAAGAGGGAACCTCGTCATCTTCCCCCTATACCAACAGCACCCACCCACTGCCTCCTTGCTGACATCCACTCCCCTGTGGTCCTGCCCCATCTCCCTTGCCTTGTATTCTAGAACTTTCATCTCCTTTGTTCTGCATCAGGTGAACTGTCACCTCCTGCACCACTCGCTCCCACCACCCCATCCTTGACCCACATTTGGGGGCCCCTATCCAATCAGGAAACACACCCTTCTTAGACACCACAGTGGCCACCACTCATCTGTTTTCCGTTTTCATAGTTTTGCCATTTTAAGAATGTTATATCAGTGGAATTGTAGGTAGGGTACGTCGCTGTTGGGTTTGGCTCCTTCCCACTCGTTTTTCTCTAGAGACTCATCCAGGCTGCTGCGTGCGTCAACACTCCCTTCCCTTTTCTTGCTGGGTAGTATTTCACAACCTCAATGTACCATCTGTTTGTTTAATCCTTCGGATGCCTGGAGGCTTTCCAGGGTGGGGCTACTCTCCAGAAAGCTGACAGGAAGGTCTGAAAACAGGTTTTTGTGTGAATGTCTCATTTTTTCTAGGATAAGGGCTAGGAGGGCAATTGGGTGTCATACTGTAGAGGTTTACTTAGTTTTGCAAGACACTGCCAAATGTTTTCTAGAGTAGTTGTACCATTTTACATTCCTACCAGCAACTCATGGTCATGGTGTCTCTACCTCCCCACCAGGATTTGGTGTGGTAACAGTTACTCACATTAGCCACCCTAACAGGGGTGCACACATACCTGACTATGGTTTTAACTTGCATTTCCTTAATGGCTATGATGTTAAACATCTCTTCATGAGCTTCTTCTAGAGGTTTTGTAAAATACCTCTTCCTGTCTTTTGTTCATTTTCTACTTGATTTGTTTTTATTGTTGCGTACTGAGAGTTCTTGTATATTCTCGATGCTAGTCTTTATTAGTTTGCAAATTAGTTCAGTTTGCAATTTGTTTTTTTCCCAATCTGAAGCATCCCTTCCCATCTCCTTAACAGGATCTTCTGTAGAGCAAAAGTTTTCATTTTGATGAAGCCCAACTTCCCGTCTGCCTTTAATGAATCATACTTTCTGAAGCCACATCAAAGAACTCTGTTTCACTCTAGATCCGAACGATTCTTCCTAAGTTACTACCTTAGCAGGTTTATAATTTTATCTTTCGTAGTTTAGTCCATAATCCAGTTGATTTTTCTGTGAAGCCCGAGACTCCTGTCAAGATTCATTCTTTTGTATGTGGATGTTCAATTGCTGCAGCACAGATTGTTGAAAAGTTCATCTTTATTAAACTTGCCGTCGAGCAAGCTCCTCCACTGTTGTGATTCTTGACACATGGGGGTGACCCAAACCTTCATTCCTATAGGGTCTGGGCCATCCCCAACCGTAGTGCTGCCTGAATGAGGCTGTGGTAGTGTTCTTTTGACTTTACTCCCAGGGCCTCACGCTACTAAGAGATCTCTTATATTGCCAACATGCTGGTCTTGCATCCACCCACCGGGGCACACCCATCTGCTTATCCCTCGGTACTCAGGTCCAAGAACGAAGGAGCACACTGACTCCCTTCACTGCCTGTTGATTCTGAGCTGTGAGTCCAAAGTGGTCCAACAGCAGTCTTAAATCCCAGTGCAATACCTTTATGGGTTATGGGGCCATTCAGAGGATCCATTTCCCATCAGGTAAATTCTAGTATTCATTGCTTTCAGGAAAATTGGTGCATTCCATGTAAGTTGTCGAAGTTGGGTCACAGAATTGTTGGTGGCATTCCCTTATCCTCTGGGTATCTGCAGAGTCTAATGAGATATTCCTGACTTGCATCCCTCTCTTTTTGTCCACTTGCCAAGAGGCTTGCCAATTTTATCAATCTTTTAAAATAAAACACTTCATTGATTTCCTATGCCTTGTGGATTTCCCTTTGTTCTCAATTTCATTGACTTCTGATCCTATCTTTATTATTTTCTCCTTTCTCCTTGTTCTGAATTTATTTTGATCTTCATTTCTACATTCTTGAGGAGGGAACTTGCATAATTGATTTGGATTTTCTTCTTCTAATGTGTGTGTTTCGCTATATATTTACCTCTGACCACTGCTTTATTGCTGTGCTTCTAATGGTGGTATGTTTGGGGCACAGTGTTACAAATATGGCAAGGAGGTTTCCCCTTTGCTGCCCTGGGTAGGAGGGGCCCCAGGTTTTTCTTTGGTGTTTGCCTACAAGTTTTCTATCTTGGTACACTGCCTCCATCTTGGTATTTGGGATAGAAAGAGCAGACTTTCAAGGGAGGTTTTTTTTTTTTTTTTTTTTTTTATCTGAACCCATTAGGTGTTTCCATGTTGTCATCTTCTCTAGCATACACTTTGGGATACGTGAAGCACAGAAAAAAAAAAAAAAACAAAAAACAGGGGCACCATGACAGTGACTTTCTCCACATTCCAAAATCCCTAGCCAAGGTGCCTTATTTTCTCTTTCAGAGGCCTGTGTGTCTGTCTATCATCTATCTATCTATCTATCTATCTATCTATCTATCTATCTATCTATCATCTATCTATCATCTATCATCATCAGCTATGAATCTACGTGTCTGTCTATCTATCATCTATCTATCATCTCCTATAAGGAACATAGGGAAAATATCATACATGTAAGAAAAAATACACAAAAAAGAAAAATATGTCTATTCCATCTTCCAACCTGTTTTTGATGGACTCCAAACTGCTTTCACAAAGCTTCCACACAGGAGAAAAGAAAGTATTGCTTTCAACCCTACATAAGATTGTAATGACATAAAAATTCTAAAATAATCGACAAAAGAGCAAAGTGCTCATCTGCACTCAGCTACTTGATTGTTTCCACTAGCCTCCATCATTTTGTGGGTCCCGGCTTCAGTGTTTACTTGTAATACAAGGTTAATTATAAGTTACCTGCTGTAGCCCACAGGACCAACTGGCCTGGCAATATCTAAAAACTCTTCGTACTTGTACATTGTAAGGCTCCTTTATATCTTACTTGATGATTATGGAACAGAGATATCAAATTCTAATATACAATATAATAGTTTAATGGATTGTACTATTTCTCTCAAACAGATAAAATCTTAAAAAAAATACAATTTATTAGAGAGAGAGAATGAGCTTGTGCACAGCTGCAGGAGGGGCAGAAGGAGGGGGGAGAAGCAGACTCCCTTGCTGAGCATCGACTCCATGCAGGGCTCCACCCCAGGACCCTGAGATCATGACCTAAATTCAGGGAAGAGACTTAAATGACTGAGCCCCAAGGAGCCCCAACAGTATTTTCGTAGTACCTCAAACACAGATGGTTCTGAAGACTCATAAAACCAAAGGGCTTCTGCCTATGATTTTCCAGAAGAAAGTAAAACTGTCTGTGAAAAAGGTAGCTATACCAGGCACTGCTTCCATATTCCTTCCAGAACAAAAAGTGTCACATTGGCTCATTTCTCAAGTGGCTAGTGCCATTGCACAAAAGGCATCATCTCAGGCACTGCCAGCAATGGAAGAATGAACCAAAGCCTATACCTAGAGGTCTAGCTCATGACCCAGTGGTTGAATCATGTCTGTCTGGCTTCATAATTTAATTTTCATTGCAACCTTTGGCTCAAACAAAGCATATGAGTTGAGGGAGATACCACTCAGAAGCAGAGATGAAATGTTTTCGATTCTCTAACCACCAGCTGACATATTCCTGCCAGGCAAGAACATCTGTTGCAGCAGAGGCTGGGAGGGGCAGTGTCTCCCTGTCCTGATACCGGAGTGGAGACCCACAACAGCAGCTGGGCCTCCTGGCACTATATCCCCTCATGGCATAGAGCTGCCCAGCCATTATAGGAGAGGGAGACACAACGGAGAGAAAATTAAAGGAGTACATGTCATTTATTTCTGCATCCTCTGAACTATCATCATGTCTGGTGCAAACAGGAACTGCATACTTTTCAACAGGAAAGAACCAACCTGAATGCAAATCTCTTCTCTTGCTGTCCAACACAGGGGAAGGCAAGAGCATCAAGAGAAACATCAATTTTCATCTTTGTAAAATAGGCATGGAAATCACACTTGCAAAATCTTTAAAAGGACAAAATTTGACAGTGCTTATATATATACTTTGTGAACTTTAAAGTGCTATGACAACATGAGGGGGATGAAATGTATCGACTACATCTACAATCTCCTCTGACAATCAGATAAGAACACCAGTGACAAGAAATATAGTATCCATTATTCTATTTAATTCCTAGTTTAACTTTCAGTAAGCCCATGAGATATAGTAAAATAATATATTTAATTTTAGAAAACTATTTTAATTTACAATTGATTTTTCTACCACTAAATTTGCAAAAAGTATTTTAAAAATTGCAAGCCTATATAACTTAAAACAGTGATTTGCAGATCTACCCGCATTATCAGTAAAATCATGAAGATACTGATAATCTGTCAATTAAATCAATCTCTCAAAATAGAAAATCTACCAATTTTCCATAAATCAAGCAATTGAAACTGGATCAAAATTATCAACCCTAGACTCTTCCATCACCACTGAAAATTTAGAGAAAGCTTTTGATTCAAGGTTTTGTTTTGTTTTTTTTTTCCTTCCAACTTTCTAAAATAGGAATATAAGTTTTGAGCCAACCAAAATACGTTATTGCACTAGCGGATTTTAAGGTCAAATATTTTCTCCTACACAGTCCCTATGAGCACTTCAGTTTCTATATTTATTCTGAATCTAGAACTTCTAGGAAACAGGGTACATTTGGTAAGAACACAAATCATGGCCTGTTCTCTTCTTGGAGAGTACAGTCCTTGGGAAAGAAGTTTTGAAATAGAGCAGTGGCAGCAAAAACAGATTCTAGAGCATCCTCCAGATGGCAGAGTTTTGCATATTCCACAAATCCAAAGTGTCAAGAAAGCCTGGAAGTAATGGTTAAGAGAAGCTGACATTTAATTTAATAGAGGCATCACCGATTTAATAAAATCTCAAGATATTAAGTATTGGAACTCATATAGAAGATCATATTGATTGCCACAGTGCACAAGTCAAATTTCACACCATGCACACTGGAAATCTTGGAACGGAAGGTTCAGATAAATTCTAATGTGAACAAGTCGATATTCACGCTTATGTTCAAAGATGACAGTACTGAAGAAAAGAAATGGCAAATGCCCAGTGGCAAAAAATAATGTGGTAAAATGACGCAAACAAACCTCCTTGAAGATGCCAAAAAAAAAAAATGCATATTATTAAATACCAGCCAGAGAAACTTTCCATTAACACGAAAAGCATTTGTTCCAACTATGGTTAGAAATATATATATATGAATTATAGTCTCAAAACTTCCTAAAGGAACATTTATAAACAAGGCACAATTGTGCCTCAGTTTAGTACAGTGAGTACCTTTTATTCCTATTTAAAAAACACTATCGTTATATAATTTTTTAAAAGATTTTATTTATTTGAGAGAGAGCATAAATTGGGGAGGGACGGAGGGGGAGTGAGGAGCAGACTCCCAGTTGAGCAAGGAGCCCGATGCAGGACTTGAGCCCAGGACCCTGAGATCATGACCTGAGCTGAAGGCAGATACTTAACCTACTGAGCCACCCAGGTGCCCCTATCATTATACAATTAATGCAGTTGACCTTTGAACAATGTGAAGACTGGGGGCACTAACCCCGTCATGCAGTCAAAAATCGATGGGTAACTTCTGACACCTCCAAAATTTAACTACTAATCATCTATTGTTGACTGAAAGCCCTACTGATAACAGTCGACTAATACACATTTTGTATGTTACACGTACCATATTCTATATTCTTATCATTAATAAGCTAGAAAAAAATGTTAAAACCATATGAAAGAGAAAATACATTTACCAGTACTATACTGTATTTATTTTTAAAAATTTGCATATACATGGACCCATCCATTTCAAACCTATGTTGTTCAAGGGTCAGCTGTATATAAAATATGCATAATATGTATAAGTAAAATATATATAACACATTTTAAAATCTTTTTTGTGGTATGCAATATGTATTTTTTTTTAATTTTTATTTATTTATGATAGTCACACAGAGAGAGAGAGAGAGAGGCAGAGACACAGGCAGAGGGAGAAGCAGGCTCCATGCACCGGGAGCCCGACGTGGGATTCGATCCCGGGTCTCCAGGATCACGCCCCGGGCCAAAGGCAGGCCCCAAACCGCTGCGCCACCCGGGGATCCCTGCAATATGTATTTTGTATATGGTTTTTGCATTTCTCTCTGATCATCTTGGAAAGATCAGTTTCTTTTTAAATTACATAAGAGGTGTTTTATGATATTTCAAATCCCTTGCTCCTTTTTAGACATTCATATGTTCATCTATGAAATCAAAGTTAATCTTAAACCAATCTTATAAAATGGTACATTTCATATTTTTTCTTTCCTTCCCTCTCTTTTTTGTTTTATAAAGATTTTATTTATTTGAGAGAGAGAGAGAGAGAACAAGCAGTGGAGAGAGACAGAGGGCGAAGCAGACTCCCCACTGAGCAGGGAGCCCAACTGGGGCTGGATCCCAGGACCCTGGGATCATGACCTGAGCAGAAGGCAGATGATTCACACACTGAGCCACCTGGGTGCTCCTCCCCACTGTCTTTCAGTTGTTTCCTATTTTTATGTAACTAAGAGCCTTTTGGCATCTACTACCCATCTTATATTTCTCTTGATCCAACTTGCCCTCTGCAATTATAATAATTTATACATTTTTATCAGACATTATAGAAACCACACTTCCTGATAATAATTCTTAGATGTCTATCTGACTGATCATTTTAGTCTATGAACATGAAAAGTATAGACAACTATAGAAAACAACACTGTAAGTGTAATGTTTAAAACTATTTATTTGAAATAATAAAGCTTATCTGTGTAATTGACTCATGTGGGATAAAAGTATAATTTTTAATAAAAACTTTGGAAATTTTATATTCAATGATTATATGACCCTGAGGGAGACGGAGATTAATGAGTCACACTAAATCTATTTCTATTTGCTAAGTCACAATTACCATTAAAAATAATTTAAGTACTAAGATTATTTTAAAGGCTCAGCATGAACAGTATAGAATATGTTTTGATATATCAAACATGTTTCACTAAATAAGATAAATAGCTGTGCAGATTATAATGAGACCTAATCAACCTGATTGAATTTAAAAAAGAAATAAGCAATAAGATTCTCTCCTGGGCCTTTGGTTGTGATATGTGTGTCCCTGATACTTGATCAATTACTCAGCCTTCCTCTCTCAGACAAGATTCAGGAGTTGAAAAAACAAGTTAAATACAGGAAAGATGAATATACTCTGATAGGCACCAAACCGTGTTCTCCCCAAATTACCATATGATCCACTAATTTCACTATGGGGTATTTACCCAAAGAATATGAAAACAATAATTTAAAAATATTTATGCACTCCTATGTTAATTACAGCATTACTTACAATAACCAAGATACAGAAGCAACTCAACTGTCCATCCATAAATGAATGGATAAAGAAGATGTGGCGTATATACAGCGAAATGGTACTCGGCCATTAAAAAGAAGGAAATCTTGCCATATGCAACAACATGGATGGACCATATAATGCCACATGAAATAAGCCACTCAGAAAAAGTCAAATACCATATGATTTCACTTATATGTAGAATTTGTTTTTTCAAACAAAGAAAAAAAGAGACAAACTAAAAAAAGACTTTTAACTCTAGAGAACAACCTGAGGGGTAGTGAGTAGGGGGTGGGTGAAATAGGCGAAGGGGATTGAGTACACTTATCCTGAGGACCACTGAGCGATGTATGGAACTGCTGAATAATTATATTATATACCTGAAACTAATGCATTGCTGTATATTAACTACATTGAATCTTAAAAAAAATTAATTTAAAAAAATCAACTCTTACCACTTCCCTCAGTGATAATAGGGAGCAACTATTCCCAGAAGACTAAGAGCTACACTTATATCTCATTTTCTGCTAAATAGCAAAATTCTCCAATTCAGAGTTTTAGCAAAGCCAAGCCACGTTGCTAGAGTTTCATGGCTATTTATATAGGATAATAATACAGTTACAAAGGTAAGCAAAATATAAAAATATCAGTCCTAGCTCTTTTGAACTTGTAGTCATGCTTTATTTGCAAGTCATTTTAAGTGGAAAGCAATATATTTACTTTTTTTTTTAATATCAGCATCTTGAATGTGAGTCACAAAGCAATACAGATGGGACCATAAAAAATAGTCTAAGACAAAAACTGCTTAGCTTGAAGAAATAAGCTAAAAGACCCAATATATTTTAATGTTATAAGAATACTACAACTCAGGCATATTTCATTTTTCTGGGTAAAATCCAATAGTCATAACTTAAACATCTCTTAAAATGGCTCGTCTTTTAGCTATTTTCTTTCTTTTTTTTTTTCAAACCTCATTTTTAAAACATGCAGGTTATATACTATTCTCATCTATGATGATACACGAATTTTAAAGACACGTCCTTTTGACACGGTGCTTGTACTAATCCTCCTATTTTTTAAGAGCCAGAAAAGTCACTGAATTGGGATAAAGATACAGTATATCACTCACAGGAAAATTATTACAGGAAAATCAACGTTCCTTATCAAACATGTAGCAGAAAGTCTGTAGAGGAAAAACTCAGATCATGACAACAGCTTCCCAAGAAAGGTTGCACTCTTTCCCCTCCAGTCCATATTCTTCACTAGAGTATCCTACAAAGGGGTCCACTGGGCCATGTCTCACCTTGGCTTCAAATTCTGTAACCACTCCCCTTACATGAGACAGTCCTGACTCACTACCACGGCTGGAGGGGCTTTGGTTGGTCTTTGCATTGCCTGTTTTTTCAGCCCATTTGTGACTTTCTGGCTCTTTCCTTTTCAAGGTAAATTTTGATGAAGTAAGGTTTATATTGTTGAGGGCTTGATTTTGCATATTTCTAGAATGTTGATTTTGTTCTAGTATGAAGATCAGTGGCTTGGGATATATCTAATCTTTTCATCACTTGTTTCTAAGCTTTGTTAGGGTGAGTCCACAGTAATCTTTATTTTAGGCTTTTGCCGATGAGTAACTTTGCTTCCCTGGTTCCTTTCCTACCTCAAGATTTTGCTCACACTTCTTCCCATGCTCGAAATCTCACTCTTCTCTGTGGGTGCATACATTTACTCTCTCGGAACTTAGTTTAAATACTTTCTAAGAGATTTTTAAACCTCAATAAAATATATCTCTCATTATTACTTTAAAATCCTTGTTTTATTATCACATTAACAATCTATAATTAAGTCATTTCTTTATTTCTTGTAAATCAGTCTCCCCCATCAGCATATAAATATCTCAAAAGCAAGAGACATAACTATCTCCTTCACTGCTATGTCCCCGGCATATGGCTGGCACATCATAAGTTACTAAAAATTTTCGTAATTGTTCCATTCATTTAGGAGTATTTTTGAAAAAAGATTATATACGTAGTTGAAGTGAACTGGAATGAATTTGATCACCCAGAAAACTACCATAACCCTTTATTTTCACTATAAAATGACAATGTTAAATTTAAACTATTTGTAATCCAACCCAGATTAGTTTATATTTAGAGATTTTGATTATGAGCTGGTTAGGCTACTAACAAAGTCAGGTTTTACTGTCCTTTGAAGAAAGGAATTAAAAAAACCTACATGCACAGCCATATCTATGCACACACAATTTTATGACACCCATTCTTCATAGCATGTATCACAAAGTTGGAAATTAACCAGTGCTTCTGAGATGGATAAATAATGTCAATAATGCCAGAGATTTGTGATCTGTGCAATTCAAATGCAATATAATATTGTAAAGTATTACATTATGGTGTGTAATAAAAGTTGCCTTCCGGAGAAGGTGGCTTTAGTTCATTCATTCATACACCATCTACTAAAAAAATCAGTTAAGTTTCGTAATACGTTCCCTAGTATCAGAAAATCTGGTCATCATGCTGAAGTCTATTTTGCTTTCAAGATATTCTGATTGGGCAGCTTCTCTAGATTTCTTTCTATCCTAAGAATGGAAGGGCATCAAAGTGAGTTAATAAGTTTGAATCCATGAGCTTGGTAATTAGGAATCAAAGGAAGCTATTAACTTTGCTTTGCCAGCTCATGCAACCTAGGGTTTTTCTGTCGTAAAGGTAAGGAATGCCAGATGAAGCCAGTGTTAAGGGGTATCAGTCGTTAGAGTAAGCAAAAAACATTTTACCAGCAAGAAAGAAAGAGGGAGAGAAGGAGGGAAAGAGAGTGGGAGAAAAAGGAAGAAAAAGAGAGATGGATAAAGAGAAATGAAACAAACAAAAAGAGAGAAAAAAGAGAAATGAGGGAGGGAGGGAGGGAGGGCGGGAGGTAAAGAGAAAAAAGAAAGGGCACTGCCTAGGCCATCTTGAAACCTTAGGAACTGACAGCAGGCAGATCCACCTGTAAGGATGAAGGTCATAAGGGCTCATGGCACAGATGGCAACACCACACATGTGCTGAGAGGTGAGAACTACTGCGCCCTTGAGTTTTTAAAAACAGATAAAACATGAGTTCCCCAATCATGGACTCTGAGTGTTCTAAGGAACATAGAATAAAAATGTTTTATGGGTTCACGATGAGCCCCTTCTGTTGTATTTAACACAGAACTGCAGGCCAGCATTCTCGGAACTAGATTTCTTACCTTCATGAGCACTATTTTTAGCATGAAATGAAAGAATAACAGAAGGAAGGAAGTATACCCAGCTTAATTAAAAAAAAAAAAAAAGGACACTTAAAAATCCACAAAAATAATAGTAATAAAATAATTCCACAGGTATGTCCTGGATCACAACCAGCAGCAAGGTCTGTGCGGGAGAACAAGAGAACTCCCCGCCTTTATAGAACTTAACCCCAAGGCATGAAGCATCATTAATTCCCAACACCACGAAAACAGCCCTTCAGCCAGAGACTCCCTTCTTCCTGGCAGAGGTTTGGCAAGTGGGGAATTCACAAAAAGTATGGTTCTTGTCCTTTATTACTTTTTTTCTAGAAATTCAATATTCCAATAAAATCTCTGCCTACAAAATTATTTTAAAATGAAACTATGGAAAACAAGCCATGGAGAGCTGATATCTTAATAGATGGCTTTGTCAAAAGGTTTCCCCATTGGGTAGCAGAACAAATGTTTTAAACCTAGAAAAGTCAAAATAACAAGCTTCTGGTTTTCTTTTCAAAGTTTTGAAGTTGACCGCACTGCTGTCCATCATGTTCAGCAATTAATCTTTGAATTAATAGGCAGACATCAACTTCCAAATGGTTTTTGAATAAGTCGTAAGTGGGTTTCTCTTCACATCTCTCTTTAGGTTATCCACGATGTGTTGATTTATTACATCGTACAGGCTGGCATAAAACATTATATTGTGAGGCCTCTGTGTTATATGGGAAAGTGAAATGGAATCATTGACAATGGCTAATTAAATTTTAGGAACCCGAATAAAATTACTGAAACCAATTATGTTGAAAAATATAACACATAACTGAATTAGAGTAAAATAAAATACACATCCCCATAAAACACAAGCCATCTGTACTATGTATGGGAAAATGACTTCCTATATGGGATGGAGATGGTTTGGAGGGCAGGGGGGATGGGAGGTCAGAGTCACCTGTGGACATTTCTCACCATTTACCTGTACAGTTGGTAACCACCCTTCCCCTTGCCTGAGTATCTGGTTTCCAACCAGAAGCGATGAAACGCTCTGTTCAGTATTCTGCTGAGGACACGGCACATCGTTATTTCATGTTGTCCTTAAAACATTCTCATAAATGTGGAACACCATCTTCCCATTAGAGTAGAAAAATCAGGGCTTACTACACTAAAATTATTGAATGAGTGATGCACAACGAGTTCATGATGGATAGAGATCTGTACTCAGGTTTATTCCGTCTCCAAATTCTCTCTTCTTAAGCGCCTCCCTGTACGTAGGAGTATTTCGATATTACAACAGATGGCATATCACTGTCCGTGTTTTCTGGAGTATTTTAGCTGCCTTTCCTCTTACACTGTTCTCACAGAGACTCAATGCAGTGTTTATTATGGGAGAGAGGACACCAAACCTGCGGAGAAGGAGATAGAAGCAGAGATCTCCAGAAATTCTGGCCCATGAGACAATGTCGGAAAATCCCAGGTCACTAATTCTTGGGTTAACCAAAGTTTGTAAGTATTTCTTCTCACCCCTCATGCCCTGGCTTTGCCACTCTGACTCTCATCATGACTTCATATATCCCAGGGTTCTCTGAGGAGGGAGAAAATCCCAACTATCTTAACTTCCTACATTTCTCATCTGCATAGGCAGCCACTACCAATGGCTTAAAAACTCAGTGTTGCATTTTTTTTTTTAAGATTTTATTTATTTGAGAGCGAGAGAGCAAGCATGAGCAGGAGGAGGGTCAGAGGGAGAAGGAGAAGCAGACTCCCCGCTGAGCAGGGAGCCTGACACAGGGCTCCAGCCCAGGACCCTGAGATCATGACCTGAGCCGAAGGCAGACGCTTCACTGACTGAGCCCCCCAGGTACCCCCAAGTGTTGCACTTCTTAAAAATTAAACAAAATGATGTGCAGTAAATACAACGTAATTGTCCCCTCATATATTCTCCTAAATAGCTCAGTTATGTTACTCATACTCAAGTTTGAGTTTCCTTGTAGATAATTTGCAAATTACCTGCACAAAATATGGAAGAGACATTACTATCATTTTTAAAAACATACTTTAAAATATTTTGCTCATGATGATATTCAGAATAAAATTACTGTACTGCTAAATGTTGTTTTCTCAATGAATTAAAATAATTTGGGTATTATATCAAGAATTATGCAAACCTCCACGATTAATACCTGGTGATTCATGATATACATATTTATAAAACCGATGTACCTTATATTTTGTCCATTTATATGAAAGGCAGATATGATTTGCCTTCTACTTAGAGTCTAGAAAGAAAATACTAGATGGTCTAACTCAGACTAATAATCCATCTTGTGAACATACACACGTGCATAGTTATTTGTCATATACATATTTTCTCCCAATAATAGTAGATAATGTCTGATAATATATAAAGTTATACCTGAATTTCTTTTTTTAAAAGATTTTATTTATTTATTCATGAGAGATACACAGAGAGAAAGAGAGACAGAGACACAGGCAGAGGGAGAAGCAGGCTCCATGCAGAGAGCCCAATGTGGGACTCGATCCCAGGTCTCCAGGATCACGCCCCAGGCTGAAGGCAGCGCTAAACCGCTGAGCCACCCAGGGATCCTATACCTGAATTTCTAAAGATAATCTAGCCACAACTAGGAATTTGCTATTTTTTCTTCGACTATATTATGGAATTAATTTTTTTGGAGCATTGCAAGAGTTTTGTAAATTTTTTTTTTTTTCCAAATACGGATGCATACAATGAAAACAATCAGGAGAAAAGATGAAATTCATAACATAGGATTTAAAATGAAGTAGCTACAGAAGAGAAAGACTTATGGAAAAATATTTTCAAAGATGTAAGTGACAGGCCAAGGTCATCTAGTTGCTAAGTGGTCACACCTCTGTTCCTCCAGTTAGCCCTCCTGCCTCCTGGCCACAGCCATGCAGGTTGCTCCTGGATGTCTGCATTTTGTCTACTCTGTCCCCACCAGTCTTCACAGAGAACCGGCCTGTAGTCTTGCTTGTAATTACACAGCTCTGTATAAAGGCTAGATTTGCACACACAGCACTTCTCGGCAGTTAAGAACTCTGCAATAGTTCTGCCGAAACACCACATGATTCTAATCAACAGGAATCTCACAGAAGTTAGGTCTAAAGACACTCTCTATGAAGTGCATATGCTCCAAAGATTTTTCTGTTTTCTGTGTATTTGTAATTACCTCAGAATAAGTAGAGCACATCCAGACATGAACATGCGACGATAAATTGTAACACTGGTTCAGGTGATTAACACAACTTCAAAGCTAAATACCAATTAGTGTCTCCGTCCTCAAACCCATCGGGATTACTTGGCTCAGGAAAACTTATATCTTGGCATGATTAAGAAAGAAATGATAACTTTCATATATTATTTTAAATCTAGTATTAAGCAGAAGTGATTTTCAGACCCCCTTAATGACACAATCCTTAACATTTATCAATAAAACCTCTAGAATTGCCAGATTTCAGTTAACATTTTCTGAGAGGGCATTGCTGAATTTTAATATCAACTGCAGAATATTAAGAACATTGATCAAAATTCTTATTGCTTCCTGTAAACCCTTAACAAAAATCTATCACTTACAAACTTTCTACAAGTCAGACACCCAAGATGCTAATCCTTGTTTCTAATTTTTTGTGCTGTGTTTTTTTGTTTTGTTTTGTTTTGTTTTTCAGCAAATTACTTTTAAAAGTCTTACTTTCTTTGGTCTCTTTGGTTTTCATAATGTTATTTTTAAACTGAAAATGAGGAGATATTGCATTACATTTCTGACCAGATTGTCTTCAAGGTAGCTCATATTTGATAAATTGGTGGCTAATATTGTTCTGATTATTCATATAATTCTTACACTGAACTTTTCTCCAAGTCCTAAATTTGAGCTTATAAATTCCACTAGTTCCTAAGTCTCAATGTTTCTAAAATAGGATTGATCCTCTTCACTCAAAAAGAGCTCTTCCTCAAAACTACCCTAGATTATCTCCTGACACAAATACCTACACACAGTCACACTCTTCAAGATCTCATGTATTGGCTCCACTACCCACTGGCTGGGAACCTGAGCAGGCGGCTTCTGAAAGGGAGCAACAGTGTGAAGATTTGCTTCATGGAGTTGTGATTAAATGTGTTAATATATGCAAAATATTTACCCTTTCTAGCCACAAAACAATAGCTCAAGAATGTTAACAAATACTGTTACATTATTACATTGTTACTATCTTTTTATAATCTTTCTTCCTCTTCCCCCTTCAATTCTCCAAGTCCACTGTGTTCTCCTTCAGGCTCTCCTGTTCTACAAATTCATGCTATCTTCAAACCAAATCCAATGGAAATATAGATTTTTTAAAAATATGTTTTATTTATTCATGAGACACAGAGAGAGAGAGAGAGAGGCAGAGGCACAGACAGAGGGAGAAGTCCACTGATGTGGGACTTGATCCCAGAACTCCAGGATCACACCCTGGGCCGAAGGCAGACACTCTATCACTGAGCCACCCATTAGATATTCTGATATCAGAATATCTAATTTTCAAATAAGTCTTTGGAATAGTAATTTATCATAGTAACTCTGCATTTTAGCTCAGCTAGTTTTTTTTTTTTTTCTTTTTCCTCCCCTTTAATAAACCACAAAGACATTTCCTAGATCAAAGAAATTAAGAGGTCTTGTATGGTCTTAAGAGCACTTTTTTTTTTTTCCATACAGGAACAGTTTTATTTTCTTAGATATATTAAAATCTTACCCTATTATTTTAACAATTCTAGGATATGGAAGAGAGACTCAAAAGTGTTTTTTTCTGATTTTCCTAGGATTATGTATTATCAATGGAGTTTTAATCAATAATGCATTTTTTAAAAGTTTTAAATATTTCAGCTTGTAGCTCTTCAAAATTTATGTTGGTGGGCTCTAACACAGAAAGTTGGGCAAACTCCATGGACAGACCATGTGTCCTACTATAGTTACCCAGAAATGGTTCTTAAAATACAGCAATAAAAGGGATCCTGGGAGGCTCAGTCAGTTAAGTGTCTGACTCTTGATCTCAGGGTCTAGAGTTCAAGACCCACATTGAGCTCCATGCTAGGTAAGGAGTCTCCTTAAAAAAAAAAAAAAGTATAGCAATAAAAATGTTTTTATATGCAAAGTACAGCTTCAAAGGGAAAAAAAAAAGGTAAAGAACAGAAAATCTTTAGGTGATAAAAGTAGAAAATGATCAAAGACACATGAGGAGGATAAGGAAATCCTTATGTTTGGGTGAATGCCCAAGAGGCGGTTCCCAGCACCCATGAGGAAAACAGAGATATGCTTTCTGGATTATAAAAAACAAAAGCCGATAGAATTAGGCTTGAGACTTCTAAAAACATCACTTAAAATAAGAAAGGGTGGGGATTTGACTCACTAGCTGTGGGGGATAGTAGGAAATAACTGTCATGTATATGAAGTCTTGAGTGAAGAACCAGAAGCATTGACCTGTAGCATGTATAGATATAGGGTAGTTACAGGAGTTTCAAATTGAGAACATAAAATAACAATTGGACAAGGACAATTGAATTCCCTTGGCACTGATGGAGCAAAATAAGAACCATTCTGTTGAAACATTTTTATAATGCAGTCATTCATCTGCCACAGGAAAAAAAAATGCCCCTTGAAGAAAGGCAAGTTGACAATTAAAACACATATGGGGAGGGTAGAGTATATGAAGGAATATCAATGAGCTCAGATTGTAGAAGAAATAACATTTTAGTAAGTGGAAATAATAAACTAATCTGAATGAGACAATACAGTCAACATTTAAAAATAGGTAAATAAAACAAGGCATAAAAGGCTTAATATAGCTCATTTTGGAACTAAAAAATCAGATTTACAGAAAAAAAAAGGGATGCTTAGAAATCTGGAAGCAGTGGTAGAAATTGCATCTCAATGTCAATGAGCAGATTAGACAAAACTGAAGAAAACTGGAGATACAAATAAGGCAATCGCCCAGGATCCATTGCAGAAAGTATGGAAAATATGAAAAAAAGAGATACAGAAAAGGCAAAATTAGGAGACTCAAATTATATTAATAAAAAGTCCTAAAACAGAAAACAGAATGAGGAGGGGAAAATACTTGAAAGTATAATATCTGACCAAGATGCTCAAATAAACACATGAGTTTCCAGACTGGAGACACTGAGTCCTGGTGAAAAGCAATAAAAGCAAAATCTGCAAGTAGATACATTTTGATGAAGCTAAGAAAACTTAACAATATCTGCCTTCCACAACCGGGTCCAACTAAGAAAAGAAAAAAAGATTTCCCCTGAGAAACTCCAACTGCATGCTGACCGTCACACAGGTGTCAGGGTGGATTTTGTATTTTCAGTGTGGTCTGAAAATTTGTAGGAAGAGAATCTAATTAGCAGTAGTTAGGAGTCATTCTGCCCACATGTACCTTGCAACAAAGAGTTACCACTGCTCTCTGGAGTGTTAGTTTCCATGCTGGCATCAAAGCCTTACCAATGTGAAGTCCAAAGGAAAACAATCAAGTTGGGGTAAACAGTCTCAAAGGACCCAAGGGACCAGAGGTACTACAGTAAGCACCAGAATAAAAACATAACAAAATCAGACCTCAATAGATTTCAGACACTAGAATTATAAAACATACAATTTTTTAAAGTTTCAGATATCTATAGATATATTTATAAACACATACATGTGTAGACATACACATATATACATACATATAAAATCTCAATAACATGAACAAAAAGTGATTGTCATTTGAAAAGTAAACAAAACTCAATGGGGAAAAAACTGATACATCTAAATTTGATACATAGTTTAAATGACAGATTTTAATTAAGTGAATACTTAAAGTTAATAAATCTGAAAATATTATTTGGTATGCAACAGAAAAGATAAAAAATGTGACAGATTAAAGACACTGCCAATAAAATGAGAAAATCTAACATATTCCTAATGGAGACCCAAAGAGAGTAAAAAAAATGGAAAGATGAATTATATTTAATGGTACTTGAAAAGGTAATGGAAAATCAATTTTGGAAGGTTTGAAAGATACACATATGTAGATCCAGACAACTCAACAAAATTCAATCATGATAAGTTAAAGGACATTTTTTCAACAAATGGCGGTGGAATAGCTGTACATCTACGGTTTAAAACAAACAAACAAACAAAAAACCTGTATCTAGACACAGACCTCACACCATTGGCAAAAATTAACTTGAAAGGATCATAGTCCTCAATGCAAAATGCAAAACAAAAAGGATAAAGAAGGAAGAAAGAAAATTCTGAGAACTTTATTATAAATTTATTACATTAAATAATTTATGAGGAAGTTTGCCAATGAATTTAAAATCTTAAATGAAAAAGACAACTGCCTAGAAATGTAAATCCAATTCGACAAAAGAAAAATATTTGAATAGTCATATAACTACCACTGAAAAATTGAAAGAGTAATTAGAAATCCTGTCCCTCAAAGTAGCTTGAAGTCCATTTATTAATATGGGTGCAGTATAGCAAACATTAATGAAAATAATTATACTTATCTCACACAATTTTTTTCAGCAAACAATAAAAAGGAGCACTCCCAGCTTTATTAGGACAGTGTAACCTTGGTATCAAATGCCAATGAGGAAATCAGGTGATTTCCATCCAATCTTTCTCATGAATACTGATGTAAAAATCATAAACAAACCAGTTCCAATTATAGCAAATCAGTTTCACTCAGGTGTTTTTAGAATGCATAATATTTGTTAACCAAGTTGGATATATTCAGGAGTGCAAGTTTGATGTAGTAATTTAAGATCAATTGACATTTTCACCATAATGATAATAATGGGACATAGGACCAATGAATTGATTCAGAAAAAAATAAATTATACGATTCATCACTTGTTAACTAATTTAAATTTTAAAATCTTATGAACTAGATAGTGCACGACTCATCTGTTTTGTTGTCGTGTTTTTTTCTAAGTTTTTATTTAAGTTAGTTAACATATTGTAGTATTGATTTCAAGAGTAGAAATTAGTGATTCATCACCTACATCCACCCAGTGCTCATCAGAAGTGCCCTCCCTACAGCAACCCTCAGTTTATTTCCTTAACCATAAAGTTACTTATGGTTTGCCTCTGTTTTTATCTTATTTTACTTCTTTTTTCTTTCCCCTATGTTCATCTGTTTTGATTCTTACATGGAAATACATATATATATATATATATATATATTTATATTTATATAATATATATATATTTTATTTATGATAGTCACAGAGAGAGAGAGAGAGAGAGAGAGAGAGAGAGGCAGAGACATAGGCAGAGGGAGAAGCAGGCTCCATGCACTGAGAGCCCGACATGGGATTCGATCCGGGGTCTCCAGGATCACGCCCTGGGCCAAAGGCAGGCGCTAAACCGCTGTGCCACCCAGGGATCCTGGAAATATTTTTAATCATAGGAAAATACTGGATATTTTTCCTTTCAGTTAAGGAATGAGAAAAGTCCATTATCATTGCTTTTATTCAACATTGATTGGGGGGGTCCTAGTCTGTGCAGGAAGAAAGGAAAATAATTTAAGAATGTAAGATTGGTAAAGAAAAAATAAAATTATTATTTGTTTTTTTAATGTTTTTAAAAAAATTTAATAGATTTTATTTATTTATTCATGAGAAACAGAGAGAGAGAGAGGAAGAGACACAGGCAAGGGAGAAGCAGGCTCCATGCAGGGAAGAAGCCTGATGTAGGACTCGATTCCACACCCTGAGCCAAAGGCAGATCCTCAACCCCTGAGCCACCCAGGCGTTCCCCAAATTATTATTTGTATGTAGTCTGCTGGTACATGTAAAAAATAAAAAATAAGCTATTGAAAATTCAATGAATTTAGCAAGTTTGTTGTAGCAATAAGTAATTATTTACAGTTTTATATACAAGGCATAATTATTAGAAAGCTAAATATACAAAATGCTTTATTATACAATAATAAATATCAAATGTATAAGAACAGTTCCAAGAAAGATGATAATTGTCCATGATCCAGTTTTCTATTAGGAAAACTGAGAACCCTTAAGAAAAAACTAAAGAAGACCTAAAATAAATAAATAAATAAATAAATAAATAAATAAATAAATAAACAAAAGCCAAATTAAAATTAATCATGCTCATGGATTTGAAACATGCAATATTATGATATCATATATAATAATACCCATAGTCAAAAAAACCCTCCAGCCCTCCACATAATTACTTGTGGAAATAGACAAGCTGATACTAAAATTTACAGGAAAATTCAATGAGATGAATCTAATCAAGGAACTCTACTTTTTAAATTTTTTTTTTGCTTTTTAAAATTTAAATTCAATTAATTAACATAGTGTATTAGTTTCAGAGGTAGAGTTCAGTGATTCATCAGATGCTTATCTCATCACGTGCCCTCCTTCATGCCCATCACCCAGTGACCCCATTCCCCCCACCCACCTGCCCTCCAGAGACCCTCAGTTTGTTTCCTAGAGTTAAGAGTCTCATGGTTTGTCTCCCTCTCTGATTAAGAAACTCTTTAAAACGAAAAACAGTGGAGGACTTGTTTTATCAGGTATATAAGTAATATGCATGTATATATTAGATTTATAATACTTGTACAAATACCTCAAATATATACAAATATAATATTGTGATAAGATGAATAGAATCAGAGCCACTCACGCATGAGCATTTGATATAAGGCAAGGTTTGTCCTACAAACAAGTGAAGGGATTAAAATTTTTGAAAAATTAATGCTTGGTTAATTATATATATATATTGCAATTATATATATGGTTCTATATACATATATAAGGTTTTATCTATCTATATATATGATAGAATACGCTAAAACTAACCACATAAATCAACTGCAGATAAACTGTAGATCTGAATGTGAAATAAAAAAGCAACAAAGCTTCTAGAAGTTATACTAAGAGAATTTTTTTTTTAAGAGTTTATTTATTTATTCATAGAGACACAGCTAGAGAGAGAGAGGCAGAGACACAGGCAGAGGGAGAAGCAGGCTCCATGCAGGGAGCCCGACGTGGGACTTGATCCTGGGTCTCCAGGATCACGCCCTGGGCTGCAGGCGGTGCTAAACCGCTGCGCCACCGGGGCTTCCCATAAGAGAAATATTTTTGACTTCAGGGCAGGGAAAGAATTTTTAAACAGTTCAAGAAAAAGTACTGACCATGAAGTATTACAGTAAACTTAAGAATCCCATTCTTCAAAAGATACAGTTAAGAGAGTTGAAAAGAAAGCCACCAAGATATAAAATAAGATCTGTAATACATGTAACCAGCACATACCTTATTTCAAGTGTATGCTTAAAATTCTTAAAATCAATAAGAAAAAGATAATAGAAAATAGGCAAGCTAATTGAAAGAGCACATCACAGCTATTAATAGTTGAGGGGTCAATAAATACATTAAAAATTCTCTAACCGTAATAACCAAGGAAATAAAACCATAAATAAATAAAACCATAATAAATAAATAATAAATAAAACCATAATTAAATAAAACCATAATTAAATAAAACCATAAATAAATAAAGCCATAATTAAATAATAAAAATAATAAATAAAACCATAATTAAACATCACTACGCACAAACATCGGAAGATCTAAAATTGATTTGTTAATATCAAAGGTGACAATTGTATGGAGCAAAAAAAGTCTCATCTGGGGCCTCTGGATGTTTTAAGTCATTACAACCACTTGAGAAGAGTCATTATTCAGGGAAGTTATATATGCATTGTCCATGATCCAGTTCTACTCCAAAGTGTGTGTGTGTTTGTGAGTGTGTGCGCACGCACTCACACACGCACACATGTGCTCAGGTCCATCAGGAAAATTATACAAGAACGGTCATGACAGTTTAATTCATAATAACTGCAAAGTGAAACGGCCTGTTGATCAAAAGTAGAATGGATAAATTGTGATGTATTCATATAATTGAAAGATGTAGCAATACACCCTAAAAAACTCAATTATTTACAACAAGGATAAATATCACGAATATACGGGCACAAAAGAAATATATCCTATGTATTCATGGAAAGTCGAAAAAAGAACTAAGCTATGCTCTTTACGAAGGCCTACTCTGTCTGTCATGGAAAAAAAACAGACTCAAGGGATTTCCACAGAGTTCAGGAAAGTCCTTTGTTGTGTGGGAAAGAGGAAGACAACGACTAAGAGGCAGGCAACTGGGTCCTTGCTGGTCAGCTCTGTGAGGTTATGGAGCTGTTCTCTCAGTGATGAAGCACCGACTTGGAAATATTGGGTCTGTTATTTACATATATTTACATATATGCTATATATTAAAAAGAGGAAATGGATAAAAATAAGATGCTGCTATTATTCAATGTAGCAAGCAATGTTATAATTTTAGGTACATTTAATGGTACCCAGTAAACGAAAACAGGATTTTGAGTGTCAACTTTTCTCTCTTCAATGGCTTTACTCCATAATAATTCTAGGGACTGCTTAAAAAAAAAAAAAAAAAAAAAAAAAAAACCTAAATAAAATGATGATTGCACTTGTATTTGATACTTGGCCTCAAGACAGAAACAAAGTAATGACTGGTAAATATCTCTTAAGAGGGAACATTGCTATCTTACTAAAATTCTGCCTTTTGTTTTATGCTCAGAGGTCATGTTGATATGGGATTAGACAGCACATGTTGAAATCTCACAGATCAACTGTTTTTTTTTTTTTAATATTTCTTCAAGACAGTGTCTGGGAATAGATTATGTGGAAGGATGAACTGAGGAGCAGGGTGAGAGAAGAAGTGGTAATAACGTGTGGATTGATGTAGAGGAGAAGAGCTTCCTGTCCTTATGGTCTTGGTAAAGGCCAGTGTCTATAGGACATGCTCCATGAAGAGCCAGTGGAAGGAGGGCTGTAGTCAAAGCCTCATTAGTAAAACCATGCTCCCCAAGCAATGTGGAGAGCCACCAGTGATCCTGCACACAGAGGGTCTCTTCCTGCTGAGACATCTGTAATCAGGGATCCCTAGAGCTACTTGAGATGGAGGCATAACTTTAAGTTCCACAGGTACCAAAAAAAGTAAATTTCCTCATGAGGAAATTTAGCTAAATATGTAATGTGGAATGATTTCCTGATACACTAATAAGGACAATACATTTATTCATCCAACATTGACCAAGAGTTTACCATGAGTCAACTATGTCAGTAGGTTCTGGAAACAAAGTTAAATAATACATGCTCCACGGAAAGCAGCACCACTGAGCAGAGGAGGCATGTGAAACCATCAGGGCAGAAAACAGTTCCTAAAATGTGGTTTACAGTAATAAAAGACCATTTTATGGGACTGGAGACCCCAACTCAAGTCCACATACTCTCAGTGCATTGTCTGCCATCTTCAGTGTCCATTTCTCGTGAGCACCATGGAGTGGTCCAGAGGCTGCATGTACAGCACCGACATCATTGCCCTGGTGTCCAGTAGAATGTGCATTTGTGTGTTCTTGTGTCCAAAATGGCTTTTCAGTACTGAGGCTCTGTGGGATTCCCAAGAGTTTTAGGAGTGTAAAGGGGCCCTGCAACCAAAAAAAAAAAAAAAAAAAAAAAAAAAAAAGGTTGCAAACCACCTGTATACACAGAGTTTGTTAACTCTATCAAGAAATGACAAAGTGCTTGGGGAAATAAGGAAAAAAAAATCTGAGATTAAGTGAGATCAAGATGAGGGACTTCTGATTAGACCAGGGTTATCCCTGAAAGTTTACTCTGAATTATTCAACCTTATCATCACCCAATGACACAGAATCCTACAGAGAAGGCAAAGGTCTCAAAAGAAGGGAGGAATTTGTAGGCAATGATGGGAGACCATCATAACCCAGTTTTTTTTTAAAGAGAATTAAATGGTAAATATGGGCTAATCATAGAGTTTTCACTACAACAAGGCCACCAAAGAATTCAAAAGGCAGAGACATGGTGACCTTACTACCCTCCCAAGACCCATTATGGTAGCAAGTGTCTGTTCTATTAGAGCAACGTGGACGCCAACGTGATACCTCCCAACGCAACCACCATATCGTAACAAACTACTATTGTCCTCATTCCCATTGCTTCATTACAAATGAGACACCTCAAATATCCTGGAGTATGACAAAACCCTTGATAAAAAAACATCAAATTTCCTTACAAGTTTATATGTTAACTACTTCCATGATTATACTCCTTTCAATACTTGAATCAAAACATATAATTTAACGTTTAGTATCTAGTTATTTGAGGCTCTCATACATGATTCTGGGTTCTTCAGATTGGTAAAGGTCTAAAAACAAGGTTTGCTGCCAGAGAAAGAAATATTTGCTCTAGATTTGACATTATTATAAAAAATGGTGATGAAACCACACATGCATATAAAACACAACTGAATAAATGAAAGGAACATTGTTGGGGGAAAAAAAAAAGCATCATGAAGTATTATATTATGTATTATATAAAGTATCTCAGATTCAGTGGCAGTGCTGATTCTTTTTTTCTTTTCCTAAAGAAGAAAATGTTCTTTTTTAATTGCCTTCTATGGTTTTAACATGTGTTTCTGTTAGAGAGTATAAATACACAGGGTTGTCAAGTCCTCATGCATTATTTGCAAATTATAGCTGTTATTTTAAACACAAATTAAGCAATCCCATGTATTTTACATGACAAGTTTGCAATTGTTCACTGAGAATAATCATATAGGCCCTTTAAAAAAATTGCCCATGTGTGACTCATCATATTATTACAGTATTCATGTAAAATGAACATCAGAAAAGCTTAGCTTTTAGTTCCTGATGCCAAAGGATTCTACATTATGAATGAAAATAAGTGAAGCTGGTTGAGTCTCCTTTTTTTAATTTACAAGTGACCCACAGCGTTATACTAGTAGGTGCACAAAATAGTGATTCAACGACTCTCTATGTCCTGCTGCGCCCACCACACGTGTCGCTCCCATCCGTCCCCATGCGATGCTATTCCAGCATCATTGATGATATTTCCTGTACTGTGTCTTTCACCTCAGAGACCTATTCATCCCATAGGTGGAAGCCTGTGTCTCCCATTGCCCCTCCCCCCGTTTTGCCCTTTCCCCACCCACCTCCCTTCTGGAGACCATCAGTTTGTTATAGGTCTAGTTCTGTTTTGATTCTTCACTAGTTGTTTAGAGTCCACGGATGAGTGAAATCACATGGTATTTGTCTTTTTTATTCTGAATTACTCCACTTAGTGTAGCTTCTAGGTCCACCTATATTGTCATAAATGGTAAGATTTCATTTATTTTTTTCCATTTAAGGAATGCTTCATTGTGTACACAAATACACACTCATGTCTTCTGTAACCATTCATCCACCAACGGATGCTCGAGCTGCTTCTATGTCTTGGGAAACATGTACATTTTCAAATTAATGGTGTTTTCTTTTGGTAAATACTCAGCAGTGGAATTACCAGATCATGTAGTAATTTTATTTTTATTTTTTTGATAAACTCCCATACTGTTTTCCATCGTAGCTGTACACTCTAGTCTAGCTGAAGTGTTAAGTTTGCACTCTCAAAAAATGCTATGTGGACTTCAAGAAGTCTTGAAAGAATGAGGCATCTCCACCGTCCTACATGATGTTATTTACTGCAGTTAGTCCTGGCATTTTGCCCACCATTTAGGAAGAAATTTCTCTTTAGAGGAAATTCTAGGGGAGAGAAATTTCTTCTCTAAAGGAAAATGATGCTAACAATCAGAAGTCATTTCTCTTTCTTTTCTCCTCACAGGTATTTCTAGAACTTCTCTTTCTAGAAACAAAGCACAATCACGGTCAACATTTGAATAGCATGAATTCTGCGAAATTAGATTACACAATTCAGAACTGTTAAAAACCATGGGTCATACTATAGGTGATGTGTGCCATGGACCATTTCACTAACCATAATCTTTAAATGTACTGTAGATAATGTTTATCCTCTCAGAATTGTTATTAATGTTAATGTTTCAGAGGTTGCTATATTATTTTTTTTTTTAGTTTGGGAATAATAACTTTTTAGAAGATTTATTTATTTGTTTTATGAGAGAGGATGCAGGGGGCGTGCAGACAAGAGACAGAAGGAGAGAAACTCAGGCAGACACACTGCTGAGCATGGAACCCAGTGTGGGGCTCGATCCCATGAGCAACCCTGAGATCATGACCTGAGCTGAAATCAAGAGCTGGCTGATTAATTTACTGAGCCACCCTGGCGCCCTGACAATTTTTTTTTTTTTTTTAAGGAAGGAATGTTATATGTATTTATTCCAAGAAATTAAGGCTTCCTATGAGAGTCTCTTTTTTTTTTTTTTTTTTTTCTATGAGAGTCTCTTAAAAACCTAAAGCAAGGAGCCCTAATTAGGAAACCAGGGAGTTGATACAGTATTTGGAGGAAAGAGTCCATGAAAATATATGGTTCAGTGCACAAGGACAAGGACACACTTTGCTATAAAATAGAGCCATGCAGCTCTTACTGTGGAAACCAGCAGGACAGGTCTCTAGAAAGAAATGGGGGCTGTATCATTACCACTCTTCCACTATTTGCATAAGGTCTGAAAGATGACTGCTTTCAAGGGCAAGGCAGCCTCTTAACAAACATTCTGAAACTCCTGATTGGAAAGTTTGACAGACAGTGAGACTTAAGAGACGGTAAAACACACTCCATACAGTCACTAGGACTTAACACAGTGTAATTTGCACAGTGAACACCACAGCATTCCATGACAATGGAGGGAAAGCCAAAAAGCAAAAAGGGATGGTGGCAAGTAAAATATACAGCTAACAGCATTTATGACATGTGGGGTTGACCTCAAAACTGGCTTCTGCTTAAAGTCACTCTGAGGGAATGTGTACAAGTTTGATATGCAAGTACAGAACCAAGTGACAGGATAGGTCTCTCTGCATGTGACTGTCAATTAATCAATTATTTGTGAATAATGATATACATTATAGGTTATTTGGGAGACTGGATTCATTTACTGTCACTAAGGTATTTGGAGACATGTAACTTTTATTTCAAAATTAAATAGGATCCTGTTGCAATTCATTTAAAAATGTTTTCTAGGTCTCACATATTAGGCAGATAATGGTTAGTTGATACTATTGAAGATTTGAGCCAAAAGCTAGATACCAATGTAAACTGAGTCAAGAGGCCCCCACTGGCCAAGGATAAGGCAATGTGTGGATCACAATATGGCTGCAACAGATTCAAGCAGATGAAGTCATCACTTTAAGTTGACACTTAAAAACTCAGCTTAATAGTCACATTAAGGATGGTCCAGGATACTAGAAAGCCAAATCACAAAAATAATACAGGTAAAGCATAAAACATCCTGTTTTGCCTTGAGATGGAATGTATCTTGAGATAAAAATTGATGAGAGAAAATCATTTCTTGAAAAAAAAAATGCATTCTTGCTAATAACCAAGGGGTAAGACAATTAGAATATCAACAAATTTAATCAATAATGAAATAAAACAGTAAGAAACATAATGCAAAAAATGTGGAACTTCATAATAAATCATGTTGCTAGGCACTGAACACATTTATAATATTAAAATCTCAGTAAGACAACCCAGAATTTATGTGACTCCCAACCCAAGTTACCAATCCCACAGAAGACAGATTCCTGGAAACAAACAAAAAAAAAAAAAAAAGAAGAAGAACTTCTCTGAATCAGAACAATACTTCACTAATTGAGAGGAAATGCAGGGGAGTGAATGTACAATCAGCAAAACTCAGCATTCAGAAACTCTACAGGACAAATCACTCAACTGCCCCCACCCACCCAAATAAATCCCAAGTAGTTGAATTGCTAGATGTGTGCCTTTGAGAAATGCATTCACTCTTCCATTTCCCTGATGTGCGAAACTAAGGTTCTGAATCTTTGTGAGTCTTCTGTCTGCATGATATTTCACTGTTTCCTTTTCTGTAAGCAGCAGTGACCCTCCGCTTGGGGTTCCGAGTGCCCAATTTTCCCCGAAATGTATGAAAAACCTGGTATTTGAATACCGCAAAGAAGCTAAATTATTTCTTTTGTAATAATTTTAATGTGGTGTGAAAACATTTTTAAAACATGATTCTATGGAGAAGATAACATTATTAGAGCTAAAATTGTAGAAGGTACTTTATGTGCTTCTAGAATGCTGAATACATTGAAACGTAAATATGTAAGATCACACGTCATCATATGTACTCGTATCATAATACTACCAGCATTTGTTACAAATTTTTTTTAAGATTTTATTTATTCATGAAAGACACAGAGAGAGAGAGAGAGAAAGAGAGAGAGAGAGAGAGAGGCAGAGAAGCAGGCTCCCTGCAGGGAGCCCTATGTGGGACCTGATCCCAGGACTCCAGGATCACACCCTAGGCCAAAGGCCAATGCTCAACTGCTGAGGATCCCCTGTTACAAATTCTATCATTAATAAACACCTGCAGTAAAGCTAATTTCTCTCTAGGCCATCTTAACCTGTAAGACATGGACTCCCATCTGCTACCAGTTCCCTGAGTCTGGGGCTCTTGTTGCCAAGAACCCAGAGTCCTTTTTTGGCCATTTGCTCTGATTCCCAAGAAAGAGGACAAAACTCAGAAGTACTGCTTGCTCCTTTTCAACTGACAGACATTACAGTCAATGATCTCCCCTTGGGTCAGCTTCCAGGTGAGGTCTGGGATTGGTGCCATCATCTTACGAAAAGCTGGAAAAGACCCTGTCAAGTGTGTGCATAAGGGAGGGCCACAGATCCAAGAGCAAAGTGACTTTAAAGTAAACAGAACGTCACCCTTAGTTTTGTTTGCTGATTGAGAGATTAGGAGGGGATAGGAACGGAAGAAAATTGTGTGCTATCCCAAAATCCATGAAAGATTTCCTCCTTCCTGGTGATTCACATGCTGATGGCTATTAGAGGTTGGCACTGCGTAGTGATAATTGATAGTAATTTGCTTGTGGTGATCAAGCAATTTTAAAGAGATATTTATAGATAAGAGCAAAGCATTAATATTAGTTTTGAAAAACTGGAGAGATTGGAGACAAACAGGAAATAAGTGGTTTGTTATTATAGTTATCTGGGCCAATTACCAAAAGAAATTATGAAGTATAAACATATTTTTCTCTAAATCTGAGAAAAAAAAATCAGAACATGAATTATGCTCTAAACACAGCCTTTCCCATGCTGAGAAAGAGGGAAACTGATAGCATCTGATAGTATAGCCTTAAATCTGCAGAATAGTTAAGAATCAGTACAGAAATATGTTTAAAAAAAAACAAAAACAAATGTCAGGTCTCCATGCCCACCCTAATTTTATGATTCAGTGACGACTGGGTGGGGTTCAAGTTCACTGATCTGTGCACCAAAATTTTAGAAATACATTTATATTCTCTACAACAGGGTTTCTTAACCCAGTATTGATATTTCCATCCAGATAATTGTCTGCTGCAGGCAGGCAGCCTGTGTACCATTGTACATTTTACAGTCACCATCACCAGCTTCTACCCACTAGATGCTCGTAGCCAGCCCCACTCTCATGTTTTGTAAAAGCTCAACACCTATCCACACATTGCCCGATATCCCCCAGGGTGGAATTCTTACAACTGAGAACCTCAATAAATGCATGTATGCATAAATGAATGAATAGAAAGAAAAGATAAAGAAAAGTTTTAAGACAAAATGTGTCATAGAAAAGCAAAATAAGGAACACATAGTTTCAAAGATTAAAAAAATTAAAAATCTCAGAAGATAAAATGGAAAACAGAAAAGCAGGGTGGGTTGAAGGAAGAAAACTATGGCCCCATTAGAACCTGATGGTCTCTCCTTCTCTACACCATTCCCTCACCAACCTCCTAAGTGGAAAAGAAAGAAAAAGAAAACCCCTCACCTATGGTTGAAACTGTAAAATATAAAATTAACAAGTGGCCATGGCAGGCACTCATGTTTCTCACAGGGAAGAACACCATTCTCTAGTGCATGAGAAAGAAAGCCCACATGAACGTGTAAGAAACCAATATGGAATTTGGAAAGGTAGAGAGTTGGTGTATCACGAGGTCCTGGAACCTCTTGATTAAGGGGTGGAGCTACAAAAGGAAAAACAAAAACACAAAGGCCCAAGCTATATCCCTATTCATTCTGGAATTTTGGTCTTCAACACCACCTTATAGTCTATGATCCAAATTGCCCATTTATTCCAACCTAGTTCAGCATATGATGATACCAACATGAGATGAAACACATCTCTGAAGACAAATGACAAATACTATAGAATGTACATGTTTTGAGAGTGGAGGTCATTGCTTATTGAAGAGGAAAACAAAGCATAAAATAGAATCTGGTACTTACACAGGGAAATAGTGACTCGTTTAGTGATGCAAAAGCATCGGTATGGAGATGACCTCTTGAGTACAGAACTGAAGAACACTATAGTACTTACAACCCGTTCATTCTTCCGATTTGCAATTGCAATGTAAAGAAAGATGATCTAAGAGGACTGGATGTTAATTACAGTAACAGAACGACGGGTCTTCGGCAAAAGATACGCAAATACGTCTTATATGAGCCCATCTCATCTGGTAACACAAACCTTAAACAGGGTAAAAAACACACCCAAAGATATTTAATTAATAATTAGACAGCCCAGGGGTAGGTAACTAATTATATGGTAGATGGCTTGTAGGACTTGATCCCTTACACATTCATCAGTGACATTTTTAAAAATATATATTTTATATATTTATTCATGAGAAACACAGAGAGAGACATAGGCAGATGGAGAAGCAGGGTCCACGTAGGGAGCCTGATGTGGGACTCGATCCAAGCACTCTGGGATCATGCCCTGAGCCAAAGGCAGACACTCAACTGCTGAGCCACCCAGGCATCCTCATCGGTGACTTTGATAAAGATGTAGAAGGTTCATTAATCATATTTTCAAGGTACATGAAGTTGAAGAGATAGTGATAGCAGAATAAAAATACCCTACGAACATAAAAGAAAGAAGGTAATTAATGTAATGAGGATTTGGTATGTCCTACATATGAGTCAAGGGGCCATCCACACGACTGCTGGATGCTGAACTGTGGTTCTACACATTGGAACATGTACAAACGAGACCTAAGCTTTCATTAGCTTGAAACACTGTGTTTCAGCAGCGTAATGGGAACACAAAAATGTTAATGCGATTTTAGTTGCCTTTATGTATAAATAAAGAAGGTGAAAGTTCTTTCTGCATTAATCAGATCACATCAAGGGTGTTATAATAGTTCCGGGTCACGTATAAAAATAACATTGGTAAACTAGAACTCACCCAGAACCCTATAAACAAAACCACAAACCGTTTTTGAAGCCATTTAATATAAGGAATGGTTGACAAACTGAACTAAAAAATAGAAATTTGGGACTTGTCAGCTTCTAGTTTATGAAGTGATTTTTTACTCGTATTGATTTTACCCAGAGGTGATGATAGAAACTTGAGTACAATGAGAAACCCATGAAGAGGAATCCGTATTAAGCCAAGAACCGTATAACTACCCCCCCACCCACCTAGTTTGGCTATGGAGAGAGCTATTTCTACCAATGAAACGTAACCCAGAAAACATAAGCAAGGAAACAAAGATCTTCTGGGGTAGCTCCTGGGTGGCTCAGTCAGTTAAGCGTCCGCCTTCGGCTCAGGTCATGGTCTGAGGGTCCTGGGATCGAGCCCCGAGTTGGGCTCTCTGCTCAGTGGAGAGTCTACTTCTCTCTCAGCTGCTGCCCCACCCAATTGTGCTCTCTTTTTCTATCTCAAATAATTTTTTTAAATACAGATCTATTTTTGTAACAGGTAAAGATAAGAGGACTGTCCCCATTCACACAATAGAGCATGGTACAAAAGCAACTCACAACTTGAATTATATTTCTTCTTCCATTTAGTATTAAGAAACACATCTAAGTAGCAAAAAAAAAAAAAAAAAAAGGCATAAAGTGCGCATGTATACAGTGCATATACATATATATGTATATTTATACCATATAATATGTATTTATAATTCTGTATGTATAATATACAGATTATATATATTTCATATATTTTATATATTTTATAGATAGCATTTTTTAAAAGATTTTATTTATTTATTCATGATAGAGACAGAGACAGAGAGAGAGGCAGAGACACAGGCAGGGGGAGAAGCAGGCTCCACGCAGGGAGCCCGACGTGGGACTCGATCTTTGGTCTCCAGGATCTGGCCCTGGGCTAGGGGGGCGCTAAACTGCTGAGCCACCCGGGCTGCCCTAGATAGCATTTTTACACCTATTGGCAGAATGGCCACAAGACACGTAAACTGCTTTAGTTGGGACAATATAGGTTCATACTTGTGGCACTGGTGCAATTGTTTTCATGTCTCCTACACTCTCAAAATTACCCTGGTTTAGAAGATAAAGTATATTAGTCACCTTAGGATGGGAAGCTAATCATTTCATACTTGTCTCTTTTCGATTGGTATTTGTTACATTTCAGGGTATATGCCTGAAAATGAAATAAAACTTCACAGTTTTCGCACAAAACCTCATCTGCATGGCACAAACAAGGTAATTGTAATAAGACGTGAACATCAATAGAATACATCGGTATATAACAAATCTCACGTCCATTATTTTTCTTTCCAAGAAACAAGAATATTATCAATACATAGCTAATTTAACCAGTCATAATATCAATAGGAAAATAAAAATGGACAGATTTTACATATTTTATGGACAATTATATGAAATGTGATGATGAGTCTATAGAATTTTGTTGCGGGCAAATGTTGATAAACATTTGTGTTAAGAATTTTTTTTTTCTGTACCTAATAATTTTTCTGTGCCTGATTTGATAAGTCCAATGAATCAGTGATTTTCAAATACATTTTACAATTCATGCATGCTACTTTTTAAAAATACTCCACTGTTTCAAAATGTATGCAATTTGCAATCTCCTTTTCTTCTGCTTTTTCTATGATAGGGCTTTATTGGCCTTATACTCATCTTTAACTCCTTTTATCAGATCAAGGCTTTTAATAAGTCTAACTAGCCAAATAGTGAAGATTTATTGCTTTAATAATACACGTTGGGATATCATACCCTTGATACAGAATCAAGTTATGTTTATTTTTAAGGCCTTCTTATCTTTCATGCGTAAAGGCTACCATAGGCCTCTCCTGCCTTGTGATCAATAGTGTCTATACATCTATCTAATGTACTGACCCGTGTGAAAATAATTAAAATACCATGCTGTCCCTGAAAACACTGGCCGCACCTACAACATTTAGAAAGTTAGTCACTGTCTTACTCGACGAGAGATTGGAATGATAGGAAATGAAGATTTTAATATGTTTGTCAAACTAATAATCATAATAAAAGCATTTATTGAATATTTTCCATTTTAATAAATAACTATTCTAAGTGCCTTGCATGTATCAACTGGTATAATTTTCACAATCTTTTCAAGGTTAGTACTATTATTATTTACATTTTATAGATAAGCAACTAGTTTTCTTTGGACTAAAGTAATGTGTATTAGCAATTGGATTTGAATAGGATTGGAAGACTAATAGCATAGATACTAACACCAGCAAAGTGAGAAAATAAATATGTCAGAAAAATCAAACTTGCGTTTTATATATCTTCTTAATGTCAGAGGCAAACTATTTTCTGGGTCGATTTTATTCATACTTATTTTCAATGACTTGTTTCCACTCCTCTTGCTTTGTGAGTGACCTACAAGACAAACTCCATTTTTTTTTTCAAATGTGTTTATGGTTCTTTGTAGAATTAATAAAATTGATGATTATATAAAGCATCTGAATCGACTATATATTATGTAACAGCGCATAAAAATATGGAATTTTTAGTTTAAAAAACAATGTGTCTTTTGCTTTATGTTTTTTTTTTCCAAAATTGAAAGAATTGGAGAAATTGTGTAAGACCACAGAATTTACTGAAAACACCTATATGACAAAGCGTATAGACTCCCTACGTCAGACTCATTCGCACAGCAAGATTAATTTTGGTGTGTTGTGAACAGATAGCCAGGCTTCGCGATTTCATGCCACAGTGATTTTGGCAGGACAGCAAGCAGAAGCAGCCTTCCTCTGGCTCTTGCTATATGATGGACCCAATGATGAGATTACGCCAGGGAACCACAGATGCTCCTTTAGGGATGTGAGAAGAGCCTCCGAGAAGCAATAATCCAGAGACGACAAATCTGCGGCATTTGGAAAGAGGAAAGGTGTCTTCCTGTCCCAGAAGCAGTGAGGACTTGGGACTCTGCCTCGCATCCAGGGAGGCAGCAGGACCTCAGAGCTGCAGGTGGCTTCTAGGAAGCGGAGTCCTGTCTCACGCTGGGTCTCATGCTCCAATTTCCTGAGCTCCAAATGTGGATTGGGAAGGCCAAACGCACAGCAGTGCCAAGGCCCCAGTGGCTGCAACAAAATGTGTGTGGGGGGGAGGCCCTGGTCCCAGCACGCAGAGATGGGGGGCACCAGCGAGAACCATATCTAAACCACCGTAGGCAGCCAGCTTGCAAGGAGAAAGCCTGGGGGCAGATCGAGGTAACTCAGGACAGGAAGGAATGGAGAGGTCCTCAGCTCAGCCAGGCTGCAAGGCGGGCCCTCTGTGACTGTGAGGAGGATTCAGATCCATGCATCCAGAACACAAATTCTACCCCAATGTTACTGGAGGATAGAAACTGGAGTTGAAGTGGCAACCTCTTTAGAGACCATGTTCATCTCCCTCTCCTTCCTCCGTCCACCCTGTTGTCTTTCCCCTGACAATTATCTTCTTTACTGGAGGCTTCTTTATCCCTCTGACACGTTCTCTCTTCCCATAGCACCTCTTCTGGTCCTCTTTAGGTAATGGCCTTCATGGCTTTGTTCCCAAATATAACTGGCAAGATTCTTGTAGGTCCCCAGTTTAAAATGCTGAGAGAAAGGTCTATATGGTTCTGCTCATCCTCAGAGAAATCAGGTGCCTCTGAGTTTTTGGTCACCCTACGGTATGGGGATTGGCTGGGGCCACGGCAGGTGCATGACCCTCCAGGGTTTGCATGGGTGGGAGAGAAAAGTAAAGGACTGACATGGTTCAAGCATGTCTCCATCCATTCAAGAAAGCAAAATATTACAACCCAGTCACGTTCTATGCACACTGACTAAAACAGTGAAACCAGATAAAACTCCCTACCCTCACGAAGTTTACATCCTAAACAAAAATAACCACATATGAGGAGTTAAGTGAATGTCATATGGTTGAGATTACAGAGAAAAATGAAGCACTGGCAGGCGATCAAAAAGAGGTGGTAAGTTCTGACCAAGGCAGATGGGGAGATGTGTGACCTGAGTAAATATGGAACAGAAGTGAGGCAGATAAAGCTTTTCAGGAAGAGGGAGAGTTAAGTGTATGAGGGTTCAGAGGAACGATGTCTGGAAGAGCTGAAGGAGTAGCAAGAAAGCCATAGAGTCTGAAGGAGGTGAGCCCCACAGAGATGGCCGAGGACCAGGACTCTAGAGACCATCGTGATTACCCGGGTTTTTATCCAGAGTGACAGAGAGATAGACCCTGGAGGGTTTCCACACAAAGGGGTGACATGCTTTTCCTATTGTTTTACCAAATTTCCACCCTCTACACTGGGTTGTGGATAAAATGCAGGAGTTTTGGGGAAAGCAGACATGAATTAGGAGCTGGTTGAAAGGATTTCCATGGGAGCTGAGGAGGAGTAGGGCCAGGCCGAGAGGATGGGGCCAAACATACTTCGGAGGGAGAATCAGTAAGATCTGCTGATGGGCCTGTGCACCATCTGTGGCGGAGGGAAGGTGGTCAGGATCCCCCAGGTAGGTGGTGGCTGTGCCACGGGGAGGACAGAGTTGCTACACACTGGGCAGGAAGACCCAAGGGGCAACTGGAAAGAGAGAACCATGGGAAGCTCAGTCTTGATGAGACTTTGAGATCAGGGGCAGAGACGTCTCTAGGCAACTGGGTGTAAACTTGCAGGAATGAGTCTGTGCTGAAAAAAGAAGTTTGGGAGGATGATGGTACAGACCGGGCTGGAGGGGGGTAATGTTCTCAGACTGGGAGAGGCCATCAGGGGACACGTGCACAGCACAGAGAAGCCGTCCACACCGCACATGGGGTCGCGGGGGCAGAGGGCAGCTCAGCTTGGAAGGAGGAGGCGGGGACAGGCATGACAGGGTGGCGTTCTGATAAACCTGGCTTCCTCCCCTGGAAGGACTTCAAATAAATGCTCTCTGGATTGTAATTTACCTTAAGCAAAATTCTGGGAATAGAAACAATTAAGAATTCTTTGAATATATCACCCTGTCTCTTATTCAGGTGATTTGCAGCATTTCATCATGTTTCACCCGGACGCCTCCTCCCCAGCAATCATGTATCCCACAGCCTCCGTCCCCGGCAGTTCCCATCTTCCTGAGAAGGGAGTAGAAAGTACATCCTACAGCTTCCATCCCCAGTAGGTTCATCTTTACTAACATGTCCTTTCCAACGACCACCCAGCTGCTTCATAAGCAGGGCTTGCTGATGTGCCCCGACCTTCAGAGCTGGTAGCCCTTCAGGACTGCTTCTCCTCAACCTTCTGTCCACTGCCCTGTTTTCCCATGTTTCATCCTGATTTGTCTTATTATTATTATTTTTTAAAGATTTACTTATTTTAAGAGAGAACACGAGTGAGTGAGATCACGCACTTGGAGGGGGCAGAGGGAGAAGGAGAAGTAGGCGCCATACCCAGCGCAGAGCCCAACACGGGACCCCAGGATCATGATCTGACCCGAAACCAGGAGCCGGCTGCTCAATGGACTGAGCCATCCAGGTGTCCCAGGGCTTCCTATTTTTAATCAAATAATCTCTTTGCTATTTTGTGCCACAGCAAGCACGGTAATGCTATATTGATAGATTAGCTATGCCCACGGCCTGATAAAACATCCCAAAGCCTGGTTGACTCATCTATGGTGCCCAGAAGTGGACTCCTACTTTCCAGGGAGCATCCCTCACTGTTTGGGGCTGCCGCCAACCACTTGGAGGCTCCCAGAGTGCCATTCATCATCACACTCTATAAAACGAAGGGCGAACCATTTTACTGTGAGAATAACTGTATAACACCACTTCAAAGCCCGGAGCCAGAGTTGAACTATGGCAATTCCTACACCTTCTTGTCAGTCCTGCACTCTATAAATCACACTTATATCATTGCCGAGAACATCCAGCTATAATTTACACTACCTTCAAAACTCATAGGTGGAAAATCGAATTTTTTTTGCGACTCCTACTTTACTTGCGATGGTAAACTGTGATACTCCGGTTTTCTTGTCCCATGATGTGCTTTATCCCCCCTTTTGTTGAAAATCCTAATGATTTCTATAATAGTTTAGTTTGCCTTTATTCACCAGACTATATGAGAAAAGAGTAAAATCTCTTATAAACATCTGAAATTTAGAAAAAATGTTTCTTTTAAGATTATACATAAATCCAGGCCAAAATGATTGTATTTTGTTACATTGTGTTTTGTTATATTAATATAAAAATAGTTTATAGTAGTGCTTGTTCTGTCTCCTGTGGATGACATCAATAGGCATTAGAGGACATGTCATGATTAATGTATAAAGAGATGTGGGGTACTATAAAACCAGACCAAAGACTATTTCAAAAAACAATCCCTACAGGGAAAAAAAAATAAAAAATAAACATATCAAAACCCCAAAAGGCAAAAATGGCTATGATGCCAGATTAACAAACCTTGACTAAAATAACAAATAACCTGCTATTGTTGGACACTTAACGCTACACCACAGCTCATTTGTCATCTAACCCACACAAAGGAAACATATAAATAATGGCTGTGATCAAAGATCTAAACAGTTGTGGACAGGAAAAAGCATCAGAGACAAATGAGCAGGTCAGGTGATTCCAAAGAGAGAAGCGCTATATTTTTATTCATTAGGATGAAGAGTCAATGCTCATTTGCCAACAGCTTGTGTCGGAAGCATCCTCTCCCAGTGCGGGGGGTGGGGTGGGGTGTCTGTGGCAGTCAGCAATGGAGGATGTAGAAATTCAGTTCTTCAGTTCTGTAGTTGACTGTGCTTTCTTCCTAGGGTCAACCTGTCCGTTCATCCTCTCTCACAATTTTAATTTGAGGTACACGTGGATCCAGGAAGGCTTACCCCAGTCCTTACTGCAAAGTGAAGGCAGGTTCCATGGATGCAACCACTTGCATCCCTCTGAATAATTCAGTGTTGAACACGTGGTCAGGCTGAAAGCTTCGAATCTCAGGACCTTTCCAGGGAGGACAGGGGGCGGGGGAAGATCCACTTCTGAACCATCTTGGCATGCATCCCCTGCGCTGTGCATTTCCTCTTTTTTAACTCTGGGATCAGTAAGTTTATATTGCAGTGTAAGCCAGGATACGTAGTTCGTTGCCTTTTTTTGCAAACAAGAATGCCCTAAACCGAGGTAGGTCTACCCTGGCTGTTAGTTGTCCTCTGAGCCAACGGTGTAGGTGACAAAGGAGGCAGACCCCAGAGCACGCTGGTAAACGAGAGAGACTGACGGCTTATTAGAACCTGCAAGGAGGAATGAAAGGACTACAGTGGAAATTCTTTTTAGGTAAGCTGAAGGACGTTTACCTAAGAAAATGCAAAGCTATACAGTATGTGCAGGTATCCTTAAAAGTAGGCCAAGGACTAGTGAACTGTTAGTTTTTACCTCAGAGATAATTAACCTCAGCCAGGGTAGTTACTGCAATTATAGTCTCCTGAATGGATAAATAAAAAGTAACCACTGATGGCTCAAGCAAGTCTAAATTATGCACATTAATACAAACACACGGTAGGTTATATGTTAGATTCTTGAGGACAAAATTAGGGGGTAAGTCCCACAGGTTTGCTTCAACGACAGGATGTGCTGCATTTCCAGTTCACATAAATCATCATCCTGGGGTTGTAAGGATGACCTCATGTCCCACTGTTATAAATAGCAGCTTCAATGGAATTTCATGTATACCATTTAACGTGTATCTGGTTATTTCACCGGCAAACCTGCATACGTGGAATTAAGCGTACACATTGTTTAAGGTTACATAAGTCCATTCAAACATCTGCCAACAATAGGAATAATAAATGTTTTGAAAATTTGGAAGATCAAAATGTATCTCCTATCTGTATTTTAATCTGTGAAAAATAAATTTTTAGGATATTACATAATTGAACTATAAGCCTAAATCAAACAGATCTTTGGAGTCAAAATTTATTTTTTTTTAATTTTATTTATTTATTCATGAGAGACACACACACACACACAGAGAGAGGTAGAGACACAGGCAGAGGGAGAAGCAGGCTCTAGGCAGGGAGCCCAACGTGGGACTCGATCCCTGGTCTCCAGGATCATGCCCTGGGCTGAAGGCGGTGCTAAACCTCTGAGCCACCCAAGCTGCCAAAATTGAAAAATTTTGATCACATATAACAAACACTAGGGCACTCATCAAAAATTCCAATGGGAATTTTTAAAAATTTTAATTGCACAAAGAATATTCGGGTCTATATGCTATGGGCAGGGCTAGCAATTTCCTGTGTTGGCTGCTGTCCTGTGCTGTCCAATAGAAATGTGGCTCTTCACATGAAAATGCAATTCCTCAGTTGGACCAGCCATATTTCAGGTGCTTAATAGACTCATTTTTTTTTCTAATGGCTACTCACTCTATGAAGCAGCACAAATATAGAAAATTTCCATACATATGGTAAGCTATACTGGACAGTGTGATCCAGTTGTGTCTGAAAAGCATTTAGCTAACCATTCTTCTCTTTCTCCAATTCTTTTATTTGTTCAAGAAAAACAGATCAAGGCCCCAGTGCCTTCTGGACACTAGAATTTGGTCATGCACAAAACCACCCCCTGCACTCACACCGCCTGCATCAAATGGGTAAGCAACTAAATACACATGTAATGTTTCGAGCGATACGTGCTTTGCAGGAGCAGGTAGATAGTAAGTGGCATGGGAGACAGAGAGTATCATCCTGGGTGGGTGGAGATCTGAACGCAGAGGGGGGAGTCTCTGAAGAGTGGGTAGACAGAGAAGCCTCCATGGGGAGGGAATAGGAGGTAACCGCAATGGTGTGAGGCAGGATACTCCCAACCGTGGGTCAAGGAAGAGCAATACACCCCGTGCGACCAAAGGGATAGAGTGACACAGGGGCAAGATCACGTCCGTGTTTGTCTTTGAAGTCTTGGTCAGGACTCCAGATTACACATGAAGACATAACAGAAAGTCCCTGGAAGGTTCTGAGCATGGGGTTAAGCGCCATAATAGGATAGACTTTTTGACAGCATTACTCTGTTGTGTGGAGAACAGGGTGAGGTGGGTGTAGGCAGGAATGGGCAGAGAAACAAGAGAGCCTTCTGGACAGGTGGCTAGGTGACCGGCGGTGCTACCTGCACCAATATGGGAGCACCAGAAGTCCAGAGAGGAAAAGACTTAAGAATAATGTGTATTTTTCTCTCTTGATCGTATCTTCTTTGCGTCTGCTCTAGTTTTGGGCCACGGATGCAGAGTCTGAGGCTTGCAGTACTCATGATGATTGTGTCCCCTGAGCTGCAGTCCCAGGGCTGTCTCTTCTGACTTATGGCCAGTAGGGGAAGAGCTTGCCAGCTCTCAGAGGCACCGGGCTACACCAGAGTCATTTCAAAACCCATGTTTGCAACTTTCAAAACTTACGTTTGCAGCTTCCCTATTCATCAATAGGTTCAAGAAAACAACTGTCTTCGTGTCTTTCCTCATGAGAATAATTTCCTAGTAACATTGATACAGACCTCTCCACATTGTTTATCTCAATGATCATTTTTTCTTCTGCCAATTATAAAGTGACTGTTTCCTGGGGGTCTTCTTTTTCAAGGTCAGGGTCATCACAGATGCTGTTTTCTATGCCCGTTTTCTTCTTTTCATAGCACGTCACATATTGCGTGGTAACAACGAATCCAGTAAGAAGTCAAATAATCAAGGAAGACGCTATGAAATCGTTCATTCACAGAATGTTTGAGCGAATATGCAAATGTAAATGCTCAAAGAATCTTAATTTTTTTGTTGGTAATACTGGAAATTGACCTAACTCACCAGCCAGCTATTTATTAATTCTTTAAATACAGACCATGATATATCTAATTTAATCCATTCTTGAAGTATGTGGTCCTTATGGTAGTTTATTTTCTACCATGTATCAGACAAATTTAAGTCTACCTAGATGGTGGTTTTTTGCTGATTTCCCTCCTAATGGTGTTTTGTATGTTCCAAACTGTCCCTACATTTTTTTTTTTAAATTTTTATTTATTTATGATAGTCACAGAGAGAGAAAGAGAGAGAGGCAGAGACATAGGGAGAGGGAGAAGCAGGCTCCATGCACCGGGAGCCCGACGTGGGATTTGATCCTGGGTCTCCAGGATCGCGCCCTGGGCCAAAGGCAGGTGCCAAACCGCTGCGCCACCCAGGGATCCCTGTCCCTACATTTGAAACAGCTTCTTTTTTCTTTCATAACCCTCCCTTTTTTTTTTTATAACTCCCATATGCATTCTTTTCAATGAAAATTATCTGTTTGATATCTGCCTCAGAATATGAGAAAAAAAAATAAGTGGCCTATTCCTCATACTTGTACTCAGTATAAAATCCCTGCCTTTAATCGATGGATCCCATCCCTACTCATCTTGTGAGGAGGACATAAACCGTGTTTTATACCATGCCCATTACGTCCTCATCGCTCAAGTAATCCAGAACATAAGACAACAATAAATAAGCCCTCTCTATGGATTCAACACTAATCCTCTTTATTCTCTATTCTATTGAAATTTCGTCACTAAAATCCCTCTTTTGTCTCAAATTCAAACCCTGCCACTTCAAGTCTTTTTTATTGACATCACTTTTTTTTATCTCTGTTGACCACAAACTGTTTATCTTTTTGAGAAACTTTTAATGTCCTCTTGCTTTCCATCAGTTATTTTTACACAGACCATCCTGTCATATTCTTTTCCCAAATCTGTGCTACTTATGTCTGCACAAGAAATAAACATTTCAAGGAATAAACATTTTCAAACAACATAGACGCTGTGCTCTTCTTTGGTTTAATCTCCCCTATCAAGTCCTCACTGCTCAAGTATCTCTGCATGTTCCTGGGTGCAGAGTCTCATGCTCCGACTTCAAGACGTGCATTTTATAAATACTGTCCTAACTAAAAGTAAAATAACAGATATAAATGTTGAGAGGCCTTTATGTGCCAGACATGGTACTAATATTAACTCTGCTCCTTTCCCCCCAGAATCTTTGATTCCTCTCCGTATTGTCCAAAAGAGTAGGCTGGACATAAAAATTATAATTGCTCAAGCTTAGAGAGCTACAGACCTGCTCTCTAATGAAGCAACTCTACCCCTACATATATAACATTAAAAAAAATAAGAAAAATATACCTGTACGAAAGGCCTTTCCAAGAATAAGAAAACTGTCTTTGTAATAGTCAAACCATAGCAATAATGTAAATGTCAACTGGAGAACAAGAAAATGAACCATGGTATGCTCAGAAAATATTCTTCAGCAATATGGATGAGTGTATTAATGATACACACAAAAGTATGGATGAATTTCACAAACTCCATGTTGAGTAAAAGAAGTAAGAAACAAAGAGCGTAAATTTTAATGTTGGATTTTATAGTTTCTTTTTTTTAAATTTAATTTAATTTAAGGATGCCTGGGTGGCTCAGCGGTTGAGCGTCTGCCTTCTGCCCAGGGCGTGATCCTCAAGTCTCGGGACTGAGTCCCACATTGGGCTCCTTGCAGGGAGCCTGCTTCTCCCTCTGCCTATGTCTCTGCCTCTCTGTGTCTCTCATGAATAAATAAAATATTTTTTAAAAATTAATTTAAATTCAACTAACATATAATGTATCATTGGTTTCAGAGGTAGAGCTATGATTCATCAGTCTTATCCAACACCCAATGCTCAACTCATCACATGCCCTCCTTCATGCCCATCACCCAGTTATGCCATCCCCCCATCCTCTCCCCTCCCCTCCAGCAATCCTCAGTTTGTTTCCCTATGATTAAGAGACTCTTATGGTTTGTCTTTCTGATTTCATCTTGTTTGATCTTTCCTTCTCTTCCCCTATGATCCTCTGTTTCTTAAATTCTATATATGAGTGGGATCATGTGATAACTGTCACTCTCTAGTGGACTTATTTCACTTAGCATAATACCCTCTAGTTCCATCCATGTTGTTGCAAATGGCAGATTTCAGTTTTTGATGGCTGAGTGATATTCCATTGCCATTTTATATGAGTTTCAATAAAAGGCTAACCTACTGTGATAGAGAAAATCCATTACTGACTGCTAGGTAGGGATCACCAGAAAAAAAAATGATGAATAGGTTATATATCTGAATTGTTATGGTAGTAACATGCGTATATTAATTAATGTAACTGTATTAATTGGGCATTTAAAATCTGTATTTCACAGTGTTTTAATTCTACTTAATAAAAGTATCACAAGTATTTTTTACTTAAAATGCAATAGAACTCTATTACTTAGGATTGATCTTACAATTAATTATAGGTAGACAATAATAAGAATTAGGATAAATAAGCAAATGCTGAACATATTAAAAAAATTTTTTTTTAATTTTTATTTATTTATGATAGTCACAGAGAGAGAGAGAGAGAGGCAGAGACAGAGACACAGGCAGAGGGAGAAGCAGGCTCCATGCACCGGGAGCCCAACGTGGGATTCGATCCCGGGTCTCCAGGATCGCGCCCTGGGCCAAAGGCAGGCGCCAAACCGCTGCACCACCCAGGGTTCCCATATTAAAGATCATAAAAGACTCCTACCCAAAACTGAATATTCTTCAACTTGAAAAAAAAAGGAAGTAAGAATCAAAATATATTCTTTAATCTCTGCATTTTAATGAAATATTTTTATAATGGCTTTTCTTACTTGTGGGTTTCTGTTTATCTTTATTTACCATAAAATAATAAACTCCCAAAAAGCTGCAGAAACCCAGTTTGAGATTCCAAAGATCATCTTGCTATCAATTTATTTTTGCAACATCAGTGGTCAATTTTACTAGGTGAAGAAAAATCTTTTCATTAAAAATGAACATTTCTTCCAAAGTTCCATTCTAATTAGATGGAAGCATCTGATTCTACTTTCAAAAGATCCTTTAAGCAAAAGCTTCAGTGTATAAAAATTGAAGAAATTTGAATTAAGTTCTGGTAGTACAGAGCTTTATAAACTTAAGTTTTTTTTATAATCTATAAGTAATTTTGCAATCTTTATATGTGACTATTTAACAGATGTGAATATAGCCAATAAATGCAATTGCATTTATTTTTAAAGTTCAAATGTAATAGGCAAACACATAGAGGGTTTAATGTTTCAACAGTATGACAGTCCCAGCCTAATTCTTAAAATATTTAAAGAAGTCCTACAAAGATTAGAAAAAAATTTGAATGCAAATGTCTCTATTTAAAATAATGGAATTGGGGTGCCTGGGTGGCTCAGTGGGTTAAGTGTCAACTCTTGGTTGTGGTTCAGGTTCTGATCTCAGGGTCATGGGATATTGCCCCGTGTTAGGCTCCGTGCTCAGCAGGGAGTCTGCTTACAGCTCTCTCTCCCTCTCCCTCCATCAGTCCCTCTCTCCTCTGTGTCTCTCTCTCAAATCTTTAAAGAAATATATAGACAATGAAATCAATTCAAATTTCTGCTTCCTTCATGAATACTCCCATTTTTTAGATTTCAACCAAATGACTTTTACAGAAGATTCTATAGTTTGAAGCACAAGGAATTTGGAATTTGGGGCACTAATAACTTTTAAATGCAGAGTGCACATTTTGAGGGAATGATAAGGTAACCCAAATGCCATTTTCTTCTTGATCTGTATATCTGGCCGAAGATAATTATAGGCCCAATATCTATTTTCAACCAAATAGATTGTAATCTCAGTCTCTATATAGGAAGCCAAATAATTGCTCAGAGCGTTATTCATATCTACCTCTCTTTCTATAACACTTGATGCAAAGACAGTGCCATGTTTGAGTCAGGAAAGATCGATGGATGCTGATGTTCTTGTTTCCTCCTCTTTAGCAAACAGTTACATGGAATTATGCAAACCAAGATGTGAATAAAGTTTAATCCCAAGTCTAGCAATTTTTTTAAAGATTTTATTTATTTATTCGAGAGCGACAGGGAGAGAAAATACACATGAGCAATGAGAAGGAGAAGAAGCAGACTTTCTGCTGAGCAGGGAGCCCAACATGGGACTTGATCCCAGGACCTTGGATCATGACCTGAGCTGAAGGCAGACACTTCACCAACTAAGCCACCCAGGTGCCCCTGGAATTTTATTTCTTATCTCTTCAGTAATCTTATCTTTAAGCTAAAAGATAAATATTAGAAAATTGCTTCTCCAATGTACAGTACTCAGCTTTTAAATATAAAAGCCCAACATAATAATACAGTATGTGTGGCAACAAACAAAATATCCCCATTAGTATGCCATAACTTGAGGAAAAGCCCATAAAAGCAATAAGCCTTCTGGAACCTCAGAATCAACTCTCTATTTAAGTTCGCAATAAAGTAAACTTTTGAGTCTCAAGTTTATATAGAGAAATGGACTTCAGATTAAAAAATCATGTGACCAGGGGATCCCTGGGTGGCTCAGTGGTTTAGTGCCTGCCTTCAGCCCAGGGTGTGATCCTGGAGTCCCAGGATTGAGTCCCACAACAAGCTCCCTGCATGGAGCCTGCTTATTCCTCTGCCTGTGTCCCTGCCTTTTTAGTTGTTTGGTTTTGCTTTTTTTTTTTTTCTCTTGAGGTGAGTATACAGTAGACCTATATTTATTCTTTTATTAAGAACAGATTTAGGGCAGCCCTGGTGGCTCAGCAGTTTAGCGCCTGCCTTCAGCCCAGGGCGTGATCCTGGAGACCTGGGATCAAGTCCCACGTCGGGCTCCCTGCATGGAGCCTGCTTCTACCCCTGCCTGTGTCTCTGCCTCTCTCTCTCTCTGTGTCTCATGAATAAATAAATAAAATCTTAAAAAAAAAAAAATCATGTGACTAAAAACTAGTAAAAAAAATCCAATTTTCTTTAGAGATTCCAATTTTCTCATTATTTAGGTTCCCATCTTTCAGAAGTTTTGTTTTTTTCATATTATTTGATTATTTTTAATTCATGTTACTCATCGAGTAGCTTTTCAATTGAATTAAATACGTGTATCTTTGTAATGTTTGTAGCAGAAACTCCACTAAAATGTGGAAAGGTCTGTAATGAAATAAAATTCTAGTAGTTGATACTAGTCAGTAGATGAATCCAGCTCTTCTCCTGTGTTCAAACACTAACAGGCTCAGAATTGTGGATTGGTAACCCTTGATTTGAATAGATGTATCTTATTTAAAGACTCGCATTTTTATCTATATAAATAATACTATTGGTACTGTTACCTCCTTTACAGATTTGTTGAGTTCCTATTACCACAATTCTGCAGCCCATGGAATTTCTAGGATTTAGTAAAATGATGATCAGGTTCACATATTCTACACCATAATCACTTTCACTTGATGAACACTGGCTTCTCTCCAAAACTTTCAATATTAAGCCTCATGGTATCTGACTTTATGGGCTTTTTTGTTTTCCCTATCCAAATGACATATGAAAACAACCTTTTAACAATTTAAAAAAATAAAGATACATTTAATGATGATTGAAAGTCTCCTTTCTGTACAACCATCTGAGTAGTTTACTGTACAGTTTTCCAGACTTTGTGTTTTTCCTATTTACATGGATACATGCTATCCTGAGATCTTCTTTTCCACATAAATTGAATCTAATTACATGTATCTTTATGATGTTCCTCAATCATTTTTTATTGGTCACACAAACTTCCATAAATGTATATGAATGGACTTATTCAACTGATATATAGTTAAGTTTTAGGTCTTTGCTTTAGGGGGAAAAAACTGCAATTCTGTATGGGCTAATCTTTGTGCAAACGTAAGCAGTTCTGGAGGAGAGATTTTTAGAAGTGTTATTATTCAATTAACGCCTGAATTTGTGTCTGAAATTCTTCCAAGCAGACGAGTGCTTTGACTTTTAGTTTTGATCATCAAATCACTGCAAATGTTACATGAATAATTTAAATAAATCGCAGTTTAAAAACAAAAATCATCCTATAGTTAAAACTGACAAAATACCAGAAATGCTTACCCTCCTGACCTCTCTTTTTTCCTGTCCCTCTTCTATCACTCCTAATTTATTTCCAGCCAATTGTATTAACTTACAAGATCATTTTTTAATGAAAACTATAGATAATTCTTAAAATATGACTTAGCAAATATCAATCAACTTAATAATATATTGAATCAGATGTTCTAAAAATCCATCATCATGACGTCAGTTAAACATCCATTTATAACTTACTGGAAAACATATAATAATACAGTTATGTCTTAAGAACAGGCCATGTAGGAGGATCCTGGGAAAATGGGGTAGGAAGCACTGGGAATGTTTCCTTCTCTATACAAGCATTGCATGTGCAGAATGAATGTGATGCAAGAATGCTGGAATTCTGGAATCTACAGAAGGCTTGGACCATCCCAGGGAAATGTACTTGGACAGTACACTGAGTTAATGTCAATTATTTCAGCTCTTAGCCTACTGGCAGCCACTCACCCCCACCCCTCACCCTCACCCCTCAACCCATGTCAGGCAGCTTGTGTGTGTTCTCCTGGAGCACCTTTTACACAGCTAGTGACAGTCCAGGTGAGTAAACAAGGATCCTGGCCTCTGAACATCAGGGATCTTGTGAGGACTGCTGCTTCTGAGCTCAGAGCTGCAAAGATGGATGGATGGATGGCTACTGTCATTGCACATCCCTCTACGCCTTGTCCAAAGTGCCTTCCAGAGGACTTAAAGAGCCAACTTCCTTTCTTCCTGTATATTTTTTTCTGTCCTGTCTTGGGAGCCAGACATCAAAGACTAAGACATTCATAAGCAAATGCATATACAGGGGAAATCAGAAAGTCACTGCAAGCCCAGGACAAGGTGCACACTTAGAAGAGACTACAGCTGACCCCACAGACTGATCTGCACAGAGAGCCCGCAACCAACAAACAAACAAATTAATAAAACAGCAAAACTTGGAAAAGGACAAAAATGTGACTTCCATATTCACATTATTAGATTCAAATGTCAGTTTTTCAGCAACAACAGAAACCAAAAAGTATACAAAAGAAGAAGAAACTATGGCACATTGAAAGAAAAAACATCAACAAATCTGTCCCTGAAAAAGATCTGTCCCTGAAAAGGATCAGCTACACAGAGACTTTAAAACAACAGTCTTAGTTAAGGGGGGTGAGGAGCTGAAGGAAGATATGGAGAAAGGCAAGCAAATGTTGTGTGGACAAAATGGAAATATAAGAAGACAGAAAGCCTGATATGCAACCTTTATTAGAAGGATTCAAAGGCAGATTTGAGCATGCAAAAGAAAGAATCCATCAACTTGAAGTTAAAACAATGGAAATCACCAAGGCTGAGGAACAACAAGGGAAAAGATTGAGGAAAATATAAAAGGGAACAGAACCGAAGGGATCTGGAGACCATCAAGTAGCACAACGGGTGCATTGTGGGGGCCCCAGAAGGAGGGCAAAGGGCAGAAGGGATATTTGAGGAAATAATGACTGAAATAATGTATTTTATGAAACGTATGAATATAAATAAGAAGCTCATGAATCTCGAAGTAAAATGAACTCAGAGACTCAGAGAATCACACTGACATGCATTATATTCATTTTCTTTCTTTCTTTCTTTTTTTTTTTTTTGAGAGAGAGAGAGAGAGAGAGAGAAAGAGAGTAGGGAGGTGAGGAGAGGCCAAGGGAAAGAGAATTTTAAACAGGCTCTATCCTCAGTGTGGAGCCCAGTGGGCTCGATCTCATGACCCTGAGCCTAGATCAAGAGTCTGATGCTTAACTGACTGAGCCACCCAGGAACCCCTCATTATACTCACTTTTAAAAACCAAGGGAAAAAAAGACAGAATTTTGAAAGAAACAAGAGAAGCGATTACATACAAAATATCCTCAATACAATCATCAATAGATTTCTTATCACAAAGTTGAGAGACCAGAAGGTCATAGACTAGTATAATCAAAATACTAAAATAGATAGGCAGATAAAATTGTCAACAAAGAATCCTCTTTCTGGAAAAATTGTCTTTCAAAGGTGAGGAAGGAATGAAGATATTCCAGGATAAAGGATAGCTTAGGGAAAGTATTACCACTGGATCTGCCTCATATGAAAGGGAGTCCTACAGGTCAAAATGAAAAGACACTGAATGATAACTCAAAGTTATATAAACAAATGAAGATCACAGTAAAGGTGAAGACACAGGTAAATACAAAAGCCAGTGTTATTTTAAGTTTTGACTCCTTTTCTGTTTGTTTTACATGATTTAAGAGACTGACACATTTAAAAAAAAACATAGTAAAAATATTACTGTAACATTGGTTTGTAATCTCCATAAATTCAGAGACTAACACAATTAACGTAATTCTTTGTGTTTTGAGACACACAATGCATAAAGACTTTTGTGACAGCAATATCAAAAGAGCTATAAAGGAGTAGAGCTTCATATGTTATCAAAGTTAAGCTGGTATAAATCTGAATGCTATAATTTTAGGATATTAAATATAATTGCCATGAAACCATAAAAGATACAGCTATAGAATTTACACAAAGGACATTTGAAAGGAGTTCAAGTATTTATTGACAAAGAAATAAGCTAAATACAAAAAACTGATGATATTCCAAGAAATAAATGACCAAAGGGGGTTGGTAAAAGCAATAAGGCACACAGTAAACAAATAACAAATGATAGAAGTGGCTCCTTATCAGTGATTATGCTAGATGTAAATTGATTAACTCTGATCAAAAATCAGAGGTAAATAAACAAAGATTAAAACAAAATATGATAACCTACCTAGTGCTATGAGACACTCGAATTAGATCTAATGACACAGATTAAAAATAAAAAGGACAGAAATAAAATAAAATAAATAAGATATTTTACATTAATAGTAACAAAAAGGGAGCAGGGGTAGCCATACTAATATTAATCAAAATAGATTTTAAGTCAAAAAGTAAGAGATAATTATATGTAATATATATGTAACAATTATAAACATTTACTCACCTAATAACAAACCTCGTGTGTGTGTGTGTGGGGGGGGGGGGTATGTGAGAAAATTGATGGAATTGAGATGAGAAGTCAATATTTCCACAATAGTAGTTGGAGACTTCAATATCCCACTCTCAATAATGGACAGGCCAGAAAAAAAGGAGGAAAAAAAAGACATGAATAATACAATAAACTAACTAGATTTAAGATATATACAGACCACTGTGTGCCAAAACAACAGACTACAAGTTAGTCTAATACATTTGGAAAATTTTCCAGGTTAGGTCATACATTGGGCCAAAAAGAAGTCACAATAGAGTAAATAGAAATATGAAATATCAGGAAAATTCACAAATTGATGGAGTGGAAAGTAAACAATACTTCCTGTATTATTGTGTTATTCAATTCCTTTATTTCCTTATTTCTCTTTTTATCTGGTTGTTCTATCCATTATTAAGAGTGTTTTTTTTTCTAAGATTTTATTTATTTATTCATGAGAGACAGAAAGAGGCAGAGACACAGGCAGAGCGAGAATCAGGCTTCCTGTGGGGAGTCTGATACAGGACTCAATCCTAGGACCCCGGGATCATGCCCTGAGCCAAAGGCAGATGCTCAATCACTGAGCCACCCAGGTGTACCAAAAGTTAGATACTGAACCAGTGGATCAAAGAATAAATCAAAAGGGAAATTAGAAATCACTTTAAAAAAAAAAACAGTAATACAGTATACTGGAACTATAGGACACAGAAAAAAATGATGCTAAGGGAGAAACACATAGCTTAAAAAAGCTTACATTAAATAAACAAGAATGATCAGGGCACCTGGGTGGCTCAGTTAGTTAAGTATCTGGCTCTTAATTTCAGCTCAGTTCATGGCCTCAGGATTGAGATATGAAGCCCCACATTGGGCTCCCTACTCAGCACAGTTTGCTTGAGATTCTCTCTCTCCCTCTGCACCTCCCCCTGCTCGCTCTCTCTCTCTCTCTCGAATAAATAAGTCTTAAAAAAAAAACAAGAATGATCTCAAAACAATATAACATAGCTTAAACTAGATAAAGAGCAAATTAAATTCAAAGTTAACAGAAGGAAGTAATAGATTAGAGCAGAGATAAAGCAAATGGAGAACAGAAAGAGACAGAAAAATCAGCAAAACCAACACTGATTCTTTGAAAAGATTAATAAAGCATTTTTTTTTTTAAGATTTTGTTTATTTGAGAGAGGGAAAGACATACGACAAACTAGGGGCAGGGGCGAGGGAGAAAGAGAAGCAGACTCCCCACTGAGTAGGGAACCCAATGTGGGGCTCTTTCCAAGACCCTAGTATCATGACCTTAGCCATAAGCAGATGTTTGAGCCACTCAGGCGTCACAAAAATTAATAAATCCTTAGCAAAGTTGACTGAAAAGAGGATTCAAAGTACTGAAATCAGAAAGGAAATTAGGACATTAAAACTGATATTACAGAAATGAAGAGGATTATAAGTGCATACTCTAATTGTATGCCAATAAATCATACAATCTGGATGAAATAAACACATTTCTAGAAACACAAAACTAACCAAAAATAAATCACAAGGAAATAGAAAAATCTGAATAGACCTGTAGCTAATAAGGACAATTAATCATAATCAAAACTTCTAGCAGTGGAAAGTCCTAGACCTGATAGCTTTACTGGTAGACTCTACCAAACATGTAGGAGAGAATTAACTCCAGTTTTAATTCTCATATTTTTAAAATAAATACTAACAATAACAACAATAATAGAAAGGAAGGACTATTTCCTAATTCATTCTTTAAGGCCAATATTAATTATTCTGATATAGAAACCAAACTAAAACACTATAAGAACAAAATACAGACAAACATGAACACTGATCCAAAAATCCTCAGCATAATACTAGCAAACAATAATAACCAGAATATTAAAGGGATTATACAGCATGAGCAAATTAAATTTATTTGTGGAATGCAAGGATATTTCAAATAAAAATAGATCAATGTAATACACATCAAGAGAATGAAAGACAGAAATCAAAGGATTATCTTAATTGATGCAGAAAAAGCATTTGACAAAGTTCAATGTTCTTTTATGATAAAAAGTATTCAACAAACTAGGTACAGAAGGAAACTACCTCAACATATTAAAAGCCATATATGAAAATCCGCAGTGATCATCATGCTCAATGCTGAAAGATTTAAAGTACTGCCTCTAAGGTCAGGGACAAGACAAGAAGGCTTGCTTTCACCACTTCTATTCACTATGGCATTAGAAGTTCTAGCTATGATAATTCAGGAAGAAGAAGAAACAAAAGGCATCTAATAATAAGGAAAGAAATAAAAGTGTATCTGTTTACAGGTAATTTATATATAGAAGAATCTATTCAACAAAAAATATGAGGCCAAAGTCAACCACCAAAAATAAGTTGCATTTATATACACTAACAATGAACAATCTGTAAAGAACTTATACAATGAAAAGTATAAAAAAAACTGCTGAAAGAGATTAAAGAAGACATAAATAAATAGAAAGACATCTCATGTTCATGGATTGGAATACTTAGTCTTATTGACATGTCAATACTACCCAAAGTGATGTACAGATTTAGTGCAATCCCTGTACAAATCCCAATGATATATTTTTTACAGAAACAGAAAAATTTAGAAGATTTCTTCACAAAAATATAATTAAGAACATGCATGCAAATTTTTGCATGTAAACATCCAGGGTGTCTTGTATCTCTAAGAGTTAGGGGACCTGAGACTAAGAATCATTGCATGAAACCAATTAAATGGCAGTTTTACAAGAATGTTGCTTTTTCTCAGAAACCATATTCGCTCTTTTGATAATGTCCTGATGATGATATAATAATATTATATCAATATATATTGATATATATCAATATATAATATACTCAATATAACTAATAATATATCAATATATATTGAGATATATCAATATCTCAATATTATTATATAATATCCATCATGATGATCACAAGGGCATCATGGGTATCTGGCAAGCGAGAGAAGTTCTGGGCCGGGGTGGCTGTAACTTAGGGTAGTTTACTCCTGAACTGAGATTAACGTCAGTAACATAGGTCCTCACCTAAACCATCCAGGTCTTCTCACCTATAAGCGAAGTGGTTTCATTCATCTCGAGGCCGTATTTCTGAGCAATACTTGCCTGTGGTGCTATCATGACATTTACAACTCTAACCAGATTACCCACAGAGCACTGCAGGTAATTTATGACTCGTGTGTCTCCAGAACCATCCATGTGCTGGGGAAAGAGGGTGAGGGTCCCATACATTATCCCTCACCCTCTCTACACTCACACTACCCACTTTGGAGTCCTATTGTGACGATCCCAGAAACACCTGAACACACTATTAAAGCTCAAAACACTATTTAATGATAATGAATAATATTACCACTTGCATATTGTGTAGTGTCTTCCACAGCCCCGACTGTGGTTTGCAGATTTTTTTTCCCCATCTAACCTTGAGAAATGCCTTATGAGCTAGTGTGGAAATCTCCATTTTACAAAGTTATGAGCCCCAGATTGCTGAGGTGCCCTGTTGATGAATTACAGACATGGGACGTGAGCTAATACCAATATCCTTTCACTATTCACTCTAAGATATTATTGGCACTATCCTATAAAGAAATACAGAAAATTAGATTCTATTTTTAAAAGTAGAATCAAATCCAGTGCCTTCAAGATATTGCCTCTACATTATAATATTTGTGATTTTGAGCCACAATTAGCAAATGGGATACGGTGAGGAAGAGTTTCTTTCCTATCAACTTGAACATACCATTTGAAAACTTTCTTAAACTAATTAAAGTTCTTTCAACAAGATGATTTGTGACTTTAAACCCTGCTCAAGGTTTTTTGAATAGCTCATTAGTTAAGTTCTTTCTAAACTGCCTCTAAATGGTATCTCACAGAAGAGGTTTACGGAGTCAGGTGTTTGGTTTTGTGCCACAGCTCAAGGCACAAAATTCTCACTCTCAGCCAACATCACTCGTGTACACCCCCTTCCATAGTGCGGAGTCAAGGCTAGAGAACATTCCTCCCCTTTGTGAGAACATCTCAAGCAGAGGTGACCACTGAATGCACACACCCAAGGACCTGCTGCCCGAGGAAAAGTTAAGTTTCTACTCCGCTGAGACACTCAAGTCTCGGTGTTCACTGCAGCGGGGTATGCGAGTTACCAAATACAGCTGTTCAATTCTTAAAATTATCTCCTAATTATAAAAATATATATATTTATATTCACAATGTTCAACAGCAAAATCTGCCTTTGCAATCGCATTTCTGGATAGTAACGTGGCCCACTCTCCACACTTAAAAAGAAGTCCTCAAAGAATAAATATGTGTCAATGTTTTTTTGTTTTGTTTTGTTTTTTTTAATTACAGCATTTAAGCCCAGGCAGTCCAGCCAAAGACAGACTGAAAAATGGAACAAGACAGAAAATGCAGAAACTCACATGTATTAACAACAATGCAGTTGAAAAATACGTGGTTTTCTGCCCCAATTAATTGCATTAGATCTTTCTGCTATCTCTATGAAAATGTTTTATTTTATTTTTAAAGATTTTATTTATTTATGAGAGACACAGAGAGAGAGGCAGAGACACAGGCAGAGGGAGAAGCAGGCTCCCTCTGGGGAGCCTGATGTGGGACTTGATCCCAGGACCCCAGGATCATGGCCTGAGCTGGAGGCAGACACTCAACCACTGAGCCACCCAGGCATCCCTGGTGCCCAATTTGATTAATTGTCATAAGAAGGCTGATTAAAACCATAACAGGGTATCTCTAAGGCCTCACCACAGAGGCTTGAAGGAAGCCGCAGGGATATCCAAGGACTGGATCTCTTTCCGAGAATGTAGAGCTTGGTCATGTCACCCTGGGTACCATCTTCATGGTCGACCTAAGCAGCACACACACATTGCCTGGGACCCAGCAGGTCCCCCCCTTGCATATACTACACACAGGTGCAAAGAGAAGATCACAGAAACAGAGGCATAAGGATGTTCATAGAAACACTCATTAAAATATCTCAAACCAGAAAAAACCCAAGTGGGCGGCAACAGTAAAAAGATGAAGGAATGTGGAATTCAGACAATACTACTACCCAGTGATAAAATGAATGTTCTTCAACGATAGTCCAAATCATGGAGGAATCCTAAAACCATGTGGAGTAAAATAAGCCATTCACAAAATAGGACATTCTGTGATTTCATAAAGTTCAGAAATAGATGCTGCTATTCTAGGGTGTTGGAAGTCTGAAGAGCGGCTACCCTTGGTGTGGTAAACTGAGGCAAGGTAAGGTTGAAGGGTGCTTCCTGGTGACAGTGTTTCTTTTATCTGCCGCTGCTGGTTACCGACGTTCACCTTATAAATTTTCATCGTCATGGACCTTTGTGTTCTTGTATTAAACAGAAAGTAAAAATAGTCAAATGCTACAAAAAAAAAAAAAAAAATCAGCCAGCCATGATTCTGTTGTGTGGTTTCATCCGAATTTGTAATCTGTGACATTCATATTCTAAGCACAAAGTTCAGAAATTTGATAAGCCTCTTCTAACGGTATTTTTCATTACATACAACCTTAGTGTTTACTGTGCTATGATTTGATTTTAAAAGTCTCCAAATAACCTAAGATAAAGGGATATTTGATAGGTGCCAACCATCGAAAATAGTTTCAAATGTATGAGCAATAATGTTTCTGCAAATGAGATAATAAAAGATAAAACGATGTAGGGAATATGTGCACCTCATCAACAGAACATTAGCTAAACTATCGAAGGCACAGGAGACATTTATTTATTTTTTAAACCATCAAGCCTTAGTATAGGACCGATGGGAGCCAGAGGAAGTGATATTTTATCACAGATGAAAAGACCCAGAGACAGTAACAGAGAAATAGGCTTATTGGGGAAACTGAGGTACAGGATGACATGACCTGAGCCAAAATCAGGAATTGGATGCTCAACTGATGGAGCCCCCAGGCGCCCCAGTAATGGCATCTTAAAGTCAAGTTCTAATAAGAGTGCTGGGCACTCACTCACTCTCCCTTCCCCCTGCTTGCATCATTCCCTCTGAAGGAACCCACAGCCATGTCATGAGCCGCTCTATGGAAGGCCCACGCGGTGAGGACCTGCGGCCTCCTGCCAACAGTTCTGTGGGTGGGCGTGGAAGTGGAACCCCTAAGCCAGGTCAGGCCTTCAGATGATTGCAGCGTTGGCTGACTGTTTAACTGCAAACTGGTGAGAGGCTATTCTATCCCGTAGGGGCTCCCTTCCTACCCCCTGATCAGCCAAAAGTAGGCCGAAGTATGCTTTTCCTATCTTCACTGGAAATGCATGCAACATTTATTTTTATTTTTTTTTAAGATTTTATTTATTCATGAGAGACACAGAGAGAGGCAGAGACGCAGGCAGAGGGAGAAGCAGGCTCCATGTAGGGAGCCTAATACGGGACTCGATCCCAGGACCCCAGGATTACGCCCTGGGCCGAAGGCAGGTGCTAAACCGCTGAGCCACCCAGGCTTCCCCAACATTTTTTTAATTATGTTTTTAAAAATGGGGTAACAGTTACAATAATCGATCCACAAAATAAAACATAAGTAATCCTAATACTACTGACTCGCTTTTACCTTTATTTGTGGGCTAATCATAAGCATTAGAGACAATTGCTTTAAAACTACATGAAGTGTTGATGAAGCCATTCACATCCCTCTCCCTGATAATAAAGTGCTTCCTTTCTAGACAGGAGATAAGGCACGACGCGTATATGGTCATCAGACATCTCACGCAGACCTAAGAGATTTCTCTTAGCAAACTTCCATAAGCTGTCACACTCTTGCAAGCTGACTATAATAAGCTGAGAATATTTCAAAACAGGAGCTAATCAATCCTTTCTCATGGTGCATAAGCATCGCTAACCCGGTTGTTTATTAGATTCCGACATCATGATCCTTAATAACAACAGTGATCTCAGAAGTTGCGTATTGCCATCTTTTGAGTCCTGTAGCTCAGATGCCAACCCTAGTCTCTAGCACCTGGCACCTCTGCAGCTGGCACAGCAGTAGAGACCTCAATGCAGAATTTGACACTTAAAAAAAAAATCCGAGGATACACCCATCCTCTTCAAAGTGTTTTCCTATGGTTTTTGCTGTGTGTTGCTGTATCTCTCATTTGATTCTATAAAAATTTCATAGGGGAGTTCGTGGGGGGGGGGTTACTTTCGACATTGTGCATTTCTGCGTGTCTCTCTCCTGTCTGGAATCAGGAGGACCTTGGAAAAGGCAACTGTCTGTGTCCCTCTGTCCCAGGCCACCGGCTTTCTTATCTCCTCTCCACCTCCCTTCCTCCACACTCATATAGAGTTGGTCACTGGAGCTTTAATATTCTTAACCTTCTAAGAAAAGTTTAATAGTGTTCACTATTTCTTCCAAATACAGGGTTTCCTAAATAGTGATTCAAGCATAAAACTCTTGATAAGTAAAGATTAAATCTATGTGGGGCGCCTGGCTCAGTTGGTTAGGTGTCTGCCTTTGGCTCAGGTCATGATCTCAGGGTCCTGGGATCGAGTCCTGTGTTGGGCTCCCTGCTCCTCTCTCTCCCTCTGCCTCTCCCTCTGCTCATGCTCATTCTCTCTCTTTCCCAAATAAATTTAAAATAAAAACAAAAGATTAAGTCTCCTTAATGTCTTTGTTTTCTGTTAGTTATGACTTACAGTTGAATATTCCAGATGTTTATTCGATACAGGGCAAAACACCTCAGAAATCGTATCATGAGCAAAAAATACAAAACATTCCTTTTCTCTTCTGAATAGATCTCATTTTTGTCAATAGCTCCATATAAATAAGAGCAAGGAATAAATTTTAAAAGTTCAAATCATATCATTTTATGCTAAATTAAAAAAAAAATGTCAACAGTATTGTCCTGACATACGCATGCGTGCACACACACGTAAGTTACAAACACACACAACCTCCTCCAATTTGGCATATTTACAAATTAAAAATGACTACCTTTAAGAAGTTCTGCAGTCGATTTCCTTAGAAATTACCTTAACTCACCCTGGAAGCCTAAGAAACTCTAAAACTCTGTGTGATCTTAAAATATGTCCGCGTTTAGTATTGATTGTTCTATCTGCAGAACAGATAGCTCTCAGAATCACTCAGAAAGGCCCGTGTCTGCTGGAGTATACAGTCTGAATTCTAAAAGGTATTTGCCATTATTTATAATTTGTGGAATGGATAGCTAATAATATCTGTAATCTTGGTAGTTCTGAGAATAATACTATAGTCTACACAGTAAGACTTAATCAGTATTGGCTGAAAGCCCTGTAAGTACGTATAATGTGCCCTTTCCACTGCTATGAATAACTCTAAGAAAATGTCACTATTTCACATTTGGATCAGGTGTAGTGCTCACTGAATGCTTTACTGAGACCGTACGAATGTGATACTTCTACGTAGGCAACGACAGGATGCTTAAGGATGATGTGTGTTGAGATCATTAATTAGGAAGCAGACAGATGTTGGTATCCTGGGGAGTTTACATAAAACTCCCATGTATTACTTGTGATACAGCTTGGACGGGTCCTCAACTCACTTTTGAGAGGAAGGAACCACCAGAGGAACATCACAGACATGCCTGTGGTCGGAAGGTCACACACCCTTCCCTTCGTCCCAGGGTCATTTTCAAGACCTGTTATGTCACAAGACCTGTTATGTCATCAGATTCGCGTGTATCCACAGTGTTGTTAGATAATTAGTGATGGAACCTCATCAATGAAATCGAGTAGGAGTTATTGACACAGAAACTTCTCAACGCTTGGCATACTCCCCAGGAGGAAACCCAGCTCTTCAACTAATATGTAAAATTGTTCATAATGCAGGTACCATGGCTCTCCACTCACTTGTAGGGGCAATTTCCCTTCTATCAAGCAGCTGGCTCTCTACATCAACTGGTTCCAATAAAATTAAAAGATGCCCTAGGTCTCTGTAAGTAACAGAGCCACCTAACACATGGAAATTGATAAGGTGTATATGGAATATCTAGAGTAGGCAGACCAGATGGTATTAGTACAATGCAAAAAAAAAAAAAAAAAAAAAGTGGTGACGCTGAGAAGAGCATTTCTTGGGCAGGACAGTGGAGCATATGAAATAGTGTTTCGCTTTGCACGGCGTCAAATCTCTGACAACAGACCAGACTACACACGAACTAGAAGCATAACATAGAATATACCAGAAGATGCTATAATTTATCCTTTTTTCCAAGTAGATTCATTCCCAAATCTTTAATTTTTGATTCCTATAAATTTAAAAGTCAACAGCCCCGTTCCACTCAGACCTCTTCCACTGCAGCGTGAAATCATTTCATCTCTTACTGTACTGATTGCACGGTTATGCCCTGTATCTAGAATGACCACAGCAATGGGCATCCGGTTGTGTACAATTTGCAGAGTTAAAGGAGGAATATCAATAATTACATCAGAACAACAGGTGTAAACAGGGCCTGTCCTGGGACTGAGACATATGGCTATCCCAATGAACCAGGTTTCTCTTTGGATAGGAATCAAAATGCTCAAATACTGCCAACAGTTTGAGAAATATCAGGGACCAGCCATCAAATGATACGGGCACAACGGGGTGTGATCAGAGGAAAAACTTAGATATTCTAAATGTTTGCTGTGTTGTAGGCCGTGATACCCACTTGTGGGGAAAGTTTGCAAATAACCAAAGAACCTCAGAAATGAATGCTTTTCCTTAAATCTCATGCAAATGAAGCTTCCCTTTGTCCTTTTAAAGTAAACAAGGGGACACAGAGGCCGTCACATAATCACTAAATTACAAAGAACAGATGTGAGCCATTTGCGGGTAAATGTGCATGCTGGCAGAGAGGAAACAAGATAAAACAGCACGCGCTGAACCAACCAGATTGGCTTTTGAATGACTCATACATGTGTGATTACTAAAGACAGCAACAAAAATAAAACTGTTCACTTGACTAAGGCTAATATACTTTAGTTACTTTAAATTAACTGCTAATTATGCCATCTTCTGTGCCATACATCCCTTTTTTGACAGCCAAATAGAAATGCACCTTTTCAGAAATTATAGGAGCAAAGACCACCACTGGTTCCCTTGGGGTAGGTCATTACTGGTTTTGTGACCAACTGTTCTTATGGATCAATGCGTGCTTTCCTAAATCATAATTTTTTTTGTATTCAGAATCACTTCTATAGCTCATACTCATAATTAATGGTATATTTAGTGATCTTTACAAATCTCTTAGTTTGATGTATTTTATTATTATTATTATTATTTTGGAAATAAAGCAGGGAAGGATATTATCTTTGAAGTAAGTACAACTTAAAGGCAGAATTGCTGACCAACCTCCGTTCCCCATCCTTATTCCCACACCCACTGCATTCCAGTTCACACCGCCTCCAACCTGCAGCCCATCAACAGGCTCGTTCACCTGAGGTTGCTTCTCAGCACGCCAAATAGAAAACATGGGCCTTGGTCTTAAATTATGTCATCACTTTATGAGTGTAAACATGTATATGTTACAAGAGATAATAGTTAAGTCTGTATTTATTACAGAGACTACACGCTATGTGATTTTGGGGCAGAGAGAGGGCTTTCCAAAGTTTCATTTGAATTTCAGCAGTGGAGCAAAATCAGGGTTCAGCCAAAATGATAACAAGGGCTCACTTGGCAAAACCCCCTAACTTTTCCCACTGCTTCTCTCCAACCACCAGGGCCTTGTGAAGATGCCCCATCTGACACACCATCCCAGAAGCTCAGTCTTCTCCAAACAACTGTGAGTACTGCACAGGAAATGGATTTAAGCAAAATTGAGAAGAGATGCTAATGGGGGTTATATACCCTCCAAGGGAAACCATGAAGTATTTTTTATGTAAGCACCTTGCTAGATGAGTGTTCCCTAAAACACACCTTAAAAGTACTGCTCCAGGGGCACCTGGGTGGCTCGCATGGTGGAGCATCTGCCTTCAGGTCAGGTCATGACCCCAGGGTCCTGGGATCGAGTCCCGCATTGGGCTCCCTGCTCAGTGGTGAGTCTCCTTCTCCCTCTCTGCTCCTCCCCAACCCTCTCCATCTCTCAAATTAATAAAATCTTTAAAAAAAAAAGCACTGATCTATAGTTTCTCCAAATCAGAAAGGCTCTCTCCTGTTCATGTCTAGAGGACATCAGGGGAAAGAAAATTTAAGTTAGTGCATGGTAGTGAGACTACACCATGATAAGTATGTTTTAGTAGCTTTTCTGAGCCTAGTCCTGAGCTAGACAGTAAGATTCAAAACACAATACAGGGTGACTGACCTCAAGAAATTCTTAGTTCAGTGAGGTTACTGTGTTTCTCCTCTAAGCCAATAAAACTAGGTCTTTTTTAAAGAGATATTTTGAAAGCAATGTCATTCATAAAAGGGAATTTGACAGATGAAATACGGTAATATTTAGTTTGGACACACGAGAACGTATTTGATTCTTTTTAAAAAAAAATATTTTATTTATTTGAGACAGCAGGCCTGCCAGCAAGCACGGGGTAGAGAGGGAGAGGGAGAGGATCTCAAGCTGACTCCCTGCTGAGCAGGGAGCACCATGTGGGGATCAATCCCATGACCCTGAGATCATGACCTGAGCCAAAACCAAGAGGAGGATGCTCAACCAACTGAGCCACCCAGATGCTCCTTCATTCTTTTCTGTTTTTCTGACCTTCAAGATCTAAAGTCCTCACGGGAACTAGGAGAGACATTGGTGTTTCTCAAATTGCCTCATAAGCATCCAATTCCACTCACATTTGTATCAAGAAATATTTGTAATTGCAAATAAACCAAATTGAAAACAATCAGAAAAATAAACCTTTATTAGAGCAAATGTGCATGGTAAATAAAGCTAGTCTTATTACTTTTCCATTTGTGATGCCTATAAACAGAGAAATGACAGAACACTAGAACTGTAATATCTGGTAAAAATCTTTTATGAAAGGAGTACTATCCCTCAAGTAAGACTTTTCCTTACTTTTGGCACCGGACAAACTCCCAGACTAAAGTCAAATCAAAGTCAGGATTTAGACTGACCTTCCCATAGTGACGAATCTAAAGTTCTCTCATGCATGATGCCTATAAAATTAAGTTTCTGGACATTTAATTTAAATTAAATTTAGCAAGCAAGCAGTTTTTGAGCACATTTCATATGCAAAGCATGATGATGTCAAGCATTGCCAGAAAAATAGAGATAAAAATTCTGTTGAGGTGTGAGTCTTAAAAAAAATACCATATAAAATACACGTTAAAATATCAAAGCCATATTGATAAAAATGCTATTTTTCCATACAAAGGGTTTTGTTCATTGCAGTAGCACAAAAGATTATTTACTTATTTTAAAGGCAATCTAGTATAGCTGAAAGAAGTGGTATTGGTTATACAATCTTCATCTCATATAAAATAATGTGATTTTTGTGGTTTCCTTTTTAATGTTTCTTGACTCGTTTTCCTATTCGCAGAAATTGAGCAGCACATTCAGCTCACCAGAATTACCAAGTTAAGCTTTCAACAAATACTTATCTACTAAAGTCAGAAAGACATACAAGACTATCTGTGTCCATTAATTGCTCCATTCCTCTGCAAAGTTTAAGGAAATATGGGAGGGCACTGTGTTACATAGCATGATGCAAGGGTAAGACAATCTTATCTTTATTGATCTTATCGGAGTTGAAAAAATAAACATGTGCCACATTAAAATGTGAATAAATACTATACAGGAAGTTCTGGTTTTTATGGGATGGTAATCATCTCACCCAGGATTCTGTGTTTTATGGGGACTTAGCAATAAAAACTGCATCTACCTTGGGACTAAGAAATTAGCCAAGTGAAGATGTAGGAGATGGTCAAGGAAGCAGATCCTCAGTACTGAGCAGGGTGATTCTTTTTGCTATGCACCCCAGTCCCTGACCCCCTGAGTTCAAAACTGGCCTCATTTACATTAACGATCAAAAAGAAAAAAAAAAAAAAAGTAAAACAACAATCATGGAGCACTGGGGTGGCTCAGTAGGCTAAGCCTCCGAGTCTCGATTTTGGCTCAGGTCTTGATCTCAGGGTCTTGAGATCAAGCTCCATAGCTGGCTCTGCATTCAGTGGGGGGTTTGCTTGAGATTCCCTCTCCCTGCTCCCTCTGCCCCTCCCCACCCCTGCACTTGCATGTGCAAGCTCTAAAATAAATCTTTAAGGGCAGCCGGGGTGGCTCAGCGGTTTGGTGCCACCTTCAGCCCAGAGTGTGACCCTGGAGTCCCGGGATGGAGTCCCACATCGGGCTCCCTGCATGGAGCCTGCTTCTCCCTCTGCCTGGGTCTCTGCCTCTCTCTGTCTCTCTCTCTCTGTGTCTCTCATGAATAAATAAATAAAATCTTTAAAAATAAATAAATAAATATTTAAGAATAAATAAATAAAAATAAACATAAATCTCCCTGCCCCACTTGCAAATTTTCCTAGAGGGGATAAACCACACCAGAGTAACCAACAGTTGCAAATGCCCAGAGGTATGAATGCAGCACGCCTGGGAAACAGCAAGCAATCTGTACACAACACGCATCGCCTCAGTGATCATCAGAATCTCCTGGAAACACTACAATGTTACATTACACTACTGTTGTTGTAGGACTCTGTCTTCATAATGTAAAAAAAAAAAAAAAAAAAAAAAAAAAAAAAAACTGGATAGATTTCCTCCAGGACAGAACACTCTACTCACATTCATCTCATCTACATTCACTCCCAAGACTTAATAAACACTAGGAACACACAATACTCCTTGTGAGAGCTTTGAAACGTTACCCGGATATAAGGAAACACATTTTGGAGAAGAGTTTATCACCTACATGATATCAGTTTTGATAGACAGTACTTATCAACAGCATTTACAAAGGTGATTGCAAGTTGGGAAAGCTTGAGAGGAGGCTCTACCTGTAAAAAGGAAGGGTTTCTGTGAATTTGCAAAATGGGAGGGTCTCCAGGGGCTTATCAATGTTCTAGCAAGAACCAGTAACTTGGAGATCGCAGCAACCCTCCCAGGCAGGTAGGCAGAGAGTCAAATACGTGTCTTGGGGATTCATCAGAGGAAGGAATAATTTTGTGCTGTCAGGAGCAAAAGCTCCATCCTTGAGGGGTGATGTGTTGGACCTTCAACAATTTGGATAGACGACCATTCCAGATGGGAGTAACATTTGCCACAGAAGGCCCAGGATTTCTTTAGTCACAATGAAGTCAACTGGTTAGCTGGAACAGGTCTTTCTATTGGGGGAAAATCTAGTGGTAGATTGAGAACAGGATTCCTCCTATAAATGGGAAATGGAAGTTGGGACATGCACTAAACACGGAAGCATAGACTTTCATGGTGGTTACATAAACACTGAGCGTGAGTGTGGCCAGAATGTACTAAAACAGGGAAGGCCAGAACAGGTAGGGATCGAGGACAGAGGGTCACCCATGGTTATCTATGTTTCTGAGGAGAGGACCAGAGAGGACCTCAGGTAATCTTGTGGATTAACTGCAGCTGATGACAAGCAGCATCTACTCGAGAGGGGCCAACCCCAGACAAGGAAACCACTTACAGGTCCATATGGATTTCATCTCAAATTCATAAATAAAGAAAAGATGTACCTGTATATGCAAGAAAACAAGATTCTGCTCAGTCACTACCATAAATACCAAAAGGGATGAGGGGGCTGTAATATTTTAATCATTAACTTATTTTCGAAATGCCGGAGTGCCACGCTCGTTGAAGAAATGGAGGGAGAGGAAGGATGGCCGGTACATGGCACCTAACTGGCATGCCACAACTTTGTAGAAGCTTAATTAACAAAAAAAAAAAAAAAAAAAAAAAGAATAAATGAACTGAGAATTCATCTGACCCATAATATAAAGATACCATAGAAGGGAAGCTCTATGAAGTGTACTCCTAGTTAATCACTACGATGAACCATGTTAACATCTGCACAAAGGCTGGACTCCGAGTACCAGCTAACAATCTTCTGTCGTCCCATCCGTGGCCTGTAAGGCCGTTTTCCCATCCTCATCGCCATATATAAGTTGGGTTGCTTACGCACAGGTTATTTATTTATTTATTTATTTATTTATTTATTTATTTATTTTTTTTACGCACAGGTTATTTAAAGCAGGCAAATGACTTCTTTTGATATTGACTTTGGTGTCAAAGCCAGTTTTGGGGTGTTGCACAGAAAGGGCTAAGGCATAATGGTTTTGGTTTTCCTCCACCAAAAAGCATGGACTATGTGGCCGCTTTTCCAGTGCGTGTGCTCGAAAGGTGCCAAATCTCATTAAGGAAGAATAAAACATAGATGATCCGGGATTGATGTTTAAGAAGAGTTCTAAGTGAAGAATTCTATGATTAAAATTAGTCAAAACTAGTGATACCTACAATATAGGATGCTGTTATAATGAATTGTGACTTCCTGAGACAGTCACATCATCACCATTGGTCTTTACTTTCTTTCTTTAAAAAATATATTTATTTATTCATGAGAGACACAAAGAGAGAGAGAGAGAGAGGCAGAGACACAGGCAGAGGGAGAAGCAGGCTCCCTATAGGGAGCCCAATGTGGACTCGATCCCAGGACCCCGAAGTCACACCCTGAGTCAAAGACAGACAGTCGACCACTGAACCGCCCAGGTGCCCTGATCTTTACTTTCCTTCCTTCTTTTTTTTTTTAAATTGGAGTTCAATTTGCCAAAATATAGCATAACACCCAGTGGTCTTTACTTTCAACCATGTTTCCCATAACCCTCGTGTACCCAAGTTTTTCTAAAATTCCCATGTTAAATTTTGTCTGCATCATCACTATTTCTACATAGAAAACTCCTGTCACAACATCTAACATCTTGTTCTTTTAATCTCTAAATGCAGAGGGGAGGTTTTTTTTTTTTTTTTCCTCTCCACCTAATTAACATATTCGACATTAACATTTGCCCTTGAAAATGACACCCAAAGTAATGGAAAGAAAATTTAATGAACACCAGTAAAATAGGAATAGAAGCTTTTGATTTTTTTTTTAAAACTACAGTCCTTTACGTGAAACTTAGAAAAGTAAGTAACATTCAAAAGTAACATGGAAATAATTATAATAGTTTTTAAAAGTGTAGCTTGAAGTAGAAGGCTTTAGCTCTAAAGAAGCAATATCACATTTTAAGTCTATATTTATCAAATTGAGATCATGGCTGTTACACACTTGCATTCCTTAGGCAGTTATTAAAAACGGTAACAGTTTACAGATAATTATTTCCTAAGATTTGAAGTTTTCATCTTTGCTGCCCTTTATCTAGAAGTCTTACTCAAAATGACATCTGATAGTGTATGGAACTCTGCAGACAACCAAGTACCATGTAGAAAAATAAAATCAATCTTTAATTCTCTACTTCTTATAAGAAAATTCACTATTTAATTAGATAAATGATAAGTATGTTACCCACCGGACTTGCAGGATTTTGAGCCATGCTACTATGAGAAAATTGGACATAAAAAGAGCTCTTGCCCTTGGCTTCTCAGGTGCCACCGTGTACGGAAGGTGATTCTTTTTGGCTTCTATTTTTTTTTTTTTTTTTTTAAATTTTTATTTATTTATGATAGTCACACAGAGAGAGCGAGAGAGGCAGAGACACAGGCAGAGGGAGAAACAGGCTCCATGCACCGGGAGCCCGATGTGGGATTCGATCCCGGGTCTCCAGGATCGCGCCCTGGGCCAAAGGCAGGCGCTAAACCGCTGCGCCACCCAGGGATCCCTTTGGCTTCTATTTAAGCTTATCTCTCTGTCCTTGGTTTTTAAAGCAAAGCTTCCTTTCCACAAGGGGCAGGGATGTTTCATCTGGCGTTTGACTTACAGTATCTGAATCATGTTCCACTTCTATTTGCCAGAGACTCTCAATTTTAGCGTTGATTACTCAGAGAAGAAGGTATGTAATACTCCTGCATGACCTTTCAGTAATTAATATTTTAATTTTTTTTGGCTTTTTTTCAACTATACTTTCCTACAGGTTCAAGATTCCAAATTCGATATCACTCTTCTTGTTCTTGGGGAGACAATGTACCCGTTAATGGATTCTTCAAATAAAATTGGAAATAACACCAGAAAATATAGGCCCTGTCTAAAAATGGGTTAAACATTTCAGGTACATTATTCATCAAAATTAGTGGCTTCAGATTTAGCAAGTAGGTCAAAATGAGGCATTAACACTTTATTTGGTGGGATGTGAATAGTAGAAACTTCTAAGGCTCAAAGTTAAATATTTGCTTCTTGGCCTAAGATTATTCACCTATTAAAAAAAAAAAAAAGCTAACTGTTTAGCCAAATTTTAAAAGAACATTCTTTCCAAATAGTAAGACATTTAAGTGTTTAAATGATGAAGAAACACCACCAGTATGAACACTTCACTCATCTACAAGAGTGTCACAGCTGCAAATGCTCTGAACCTCGCAGTAAGTTTTCTCTTTTTTCTTTTTTTAATATTTTATATATTCATTTGAGAGAAAGAGAGAGCAGAGGGACAGAGGAAGAGGGAGAAGCAGGCTCCTCCCTGAGCAGGAAGCCTGACTTGGGACTCAATCCCAGGATCATGACCTGAGCTGAAGGCAGACACTTAACCAACCGAGCCACCCAGGTGCCCAGTTTTCCCTCATTTCAAAAGACAGACTGGAAATCCTGTCACCAGGAGACTGCAGTACACCCCAGGCCTGGGACGTCACATCCTCAAGGCAATTTTGTGACAGCAAAGAGAGGGAAGCATTATTCTGTAATCATTTTCTTTGCTATGGGTTATACGGATTTTATATTCTACATTATATTGCCTCTACTGAAGAACAGAGGAGGGCTGTATTTCAAATTCTAACACGTTAAAATAAGTTATTCACTAACTCGTAGTCTGGAAAGGAAAACAGGTCTTCTTGAGGTTTATCTTTGAAACAGGATCACTTTGGTTTGCATAAACTTTTCTATGCAAGATAGCCTACTACTGCTATGTTTCCAAATCTCCATAAAAGACTACAGAACAGGGGATCCCTGGGTGGCTCAGCGGTTTAGCACCTCCTTCAGCCCAGGGCCTGATCCTGGAGACCTGGGTTCGAGTCCCACATCAGGCTCCCTGCATGGAGCCTGCTTCTCCCTCTGCCTGTGTCTCTGCCTCTCTCTGTGTCTCTCATGAATGAATAAATAAAATCTTAAAAAAAAAAAAAAAGACTATAGAACAAAGCATTCCTCTCGTATGCATTCGATCACTACATTGAGCTCCTGGCGGTCGGTACGCCTTGGTTTACCTTGGACTAACTTGATTAGTATGACTAATCAATATTCTCATATGCTGTTATTGTAGCATCCTTTCTGAAGCATCTACTGTGAAAGACACTATCCCAGTGACTGGCAGGGGTTTTCAAAAGGAGGTAGACATCAAACCTGTCTTCAAGCAGCTTATAGAACATACTTGAAAATGAGACAAATACCTAAGCAGCTATCAGAAGGGAGAAAGATCAACGGCCCCGGGAATTCAGAAGAAAGAGGTCAGTATTGCAATTCGATGTAATTCTCAGACTTTGTTCTGTGCATGTTGTGAGGCAGGAATAAATCTCTCTTTAAAGGAAACTCCACGTTTGAAACACTACTTCACTTAGCAAAGGAGTTAAAGGCAGTTGCTTAACTTTCCATGGACTGATTTTTTTTTTTCCCCATTTTTGGTAAAGGCTCAGAGGCCAAAGTACCAATATCAGAAAAGGAACTGAATGATAGCAAGGAAGCCTAGTATATAACTTTTACCTCCCATTTATATAGCTAAGTTGTTTTAAATTCAGTCCTCTAAACCAGATTGTTGGGATCCCTGGGTGGCGCAGTGGTTTAGCGCCTGCCTTTGGCCCAGGGCGCGATCCTGGAGACACAGGATCAAATCCCACGTTGGGCTCCCGGTACATGGAGCCTGCTTCTCCCTCTGCCTGTGTCTTTGCCTCTCTCTCTCTCTCTCTCTCTCACTGTGTGCCTATCATAAATAAATTTTTAAAAAAATTAAAAAAAAATAAGTAAATAAACCGGATCGTTAGTGAAAATGTTCACATATTTTTAAATTTAGCCATGTTTTAAGATTTTATTAACAGATATGGACATTGGGGCAAAATTATTGGCTTAGAAGTATATGTATATATTATACTTTTCATATTAAAGTATGTTTTAGGGGCCCCTGGGTGGCTCAGTTGGTTATGTGTCTGCCTTTGGCTTAGGTCATGATCTCAGGGTCCTGGGATCGAGTCCCGCATTGGGCTTCCTGCTCAGCGGGGAGTCTGCTTCTCCCCCTCCCTCTGCCCCTGCTGCTGCTTCTGTTCTAAAATAAATCCTTTTAAAAATAAATAATAAACTATCATGTTTTAATTGGGGAAAACCAGTAATACTAATGGTCTTGATAATTAGAAACTAAACCAGTATAGCCTAAAAGTCAACACAATATTAGAAATATTTTAGGAAAGGAATGAAAGTATATCTGTAACCATTTGTTTCCGGAATGAAACACAACGCTTTCATCAATTCCATAGCTGTAGACGGCATTGAGTGAATGGATGAAACGACCAGAACTGCAATCCATGAGCTTGGCCAAATGAGGTGTAACCACCTATAGACCAGCACCTGCCCTTTGAACAGATGTAAAACGATCATCTATGTATTCTGTCCATCCATTACCTATGCAGATGTCTTTGGCTTTGGGTCATAATCTCTTATAAAGAGAACTGAAAATGTAACACATCCCATAGACTCTCTGATCCACCCTTCCAGGCTCCAGGATCAGCACTTAAGATGCAGATTATTTTCTAGCTCAATGCATGTTACGCATTCTGAGACTTCCGTAAGTTGTGCTATGGATGAAAGTTTGCTGACTTCAGCTTTCTTAGATGGCTTGTTTTTGCTCTTATATGGAACTCTTCAGTGTTCTAAAATCTGTTTATATCCACTTTCTTCTTCCTGGTACTTATTTTCATTATCTTTTCTCATTTCTAGCCAAAGGATGCATTAATTATATTAAATATCAAAATAAAATTATACTCTCTCACCTATATTTTTCTGGCTTTCTTAAAGCTTTCAGGATATTTATTCCAATAATAGGTGAATCATTTTGTTCCTAAAACTTCAGAATTGTTTTTGGCCTTTGCTCACTAGCAAAAACATTGAACTGTGGAGACTGTGTCTGTCTCCCTGTGGATTGTTCATCACTCAGATAGGCTGAAAGTCAAAGTACAAGAGAAATAGAAGTCTCCCTCCCCAAGTCCTGCCTGCCTGTCTCTTATTCCTATTTTTCTCTCTCCTTCCCAATATCCCATCACCTCTTCCTCCTGAATCTACTCTACCAATTCTTAAAAAAAGAAAAAATAATAAACATTTTTTTGGGGACACTGTGAAAATATTAACTTATTTGTTCATTGCCCTACTCAGTTGTTGTGATGTTCTGGAGAAACAGTCACTTGGGCCTATTTTTTAGAACAAAACCTTAACAAACATCAGAGTGCCAGGCACAGGTACTCAACCATGTGAGATGATGTCATATGCGCTGATACATGTGAAGGTGATATGATGTCATGTATGTTCATACATGTAAAAAGGAGATGGTATCATGTATATTCATATGTGTGAAGGTGAGATGGTGTCATGTGTTCATACATGTGAAGGTGAGATGATGTCTATTAATGTTTTAATCAAGAAAACAAATCTTCACTTGTTGATTGAACATTTCTGTCATCTGTCCACATCAAGCATCTACATTCCATACAATGGAATATTCCTGAGCCATTAGAAATGACAAATACCCACCATTTGCTTCGACATGGATGGAACTGGAGGGTATTATGCTGAGTGAAATAAGTTGATTGAAAAAGGACAAACATTATATGGTCTCATTCATTTGGGGAATATAAAAATTAGTGAAAGGGAATAAAGGGGAAAGGAGAGAAAATGAGTGAAAATATCAGTGAGGGTGACAAAACATGAGAGACACCTAACTCTGGGAAATGAACAAGGGGTGGTGGAAAGGGAGGTGGGGGGGTTGGGGTGACTGGGTGATGGGCACTGAGGGCGGCACTTGGCGGGATGAGCACTGGGTATTATGCTAAATGTTGGCAAATTGAACTCCAATAAAAAAATTTTAAAAAAAGAGCCTACATTCCCCCTACAGATAGAATAGTAAAGAATCCCTCCATTGGCAGCCTAAGGCACTTGGTGAGTATAGATGCTTTCCTCAATGTGATTATTCTCCTAAAGTTCTCCTGTAGATGTCCTAACAGTCTAAAGGTCTGGAACCAAGGTTAAGAAGACAATTTCATGAAAAGGTAAAAACAAAGAAGGAGAAAGTTGACTATATGTGTGAAAAAGCAATACATGTGAAATATATTGTTTGAATTTAGTATTAGGCATTTTGTATTTATAAACTTAATAAATAGTGACTTATCCAGTACATAGTAAATTGCACTTCACAAATGTCAGTTCATTTAATACTTTTAAAAACACTATTTCATGTAGGAGCACATTAACACAGAGATAAGTAATTTTCCCAAGACTGTATAGCTAAATAATTATCAAAAGTATAGGTCAAACCCACGTAGTAGGACTCCAAAATCTCACCCTTAAATCCTATACTGACCTACAATTGCCTTGGTCCTTACTGTTTGAAAACAGGGAGTGTAGCTTGGCTTTCTGAAAGGTTAGTTCCCATGTGTGCAGCAGTGCTAATGAGTTTATTACAGAAAAATGGGGAAAATTAGGAAGCACCCAAAGCAATCTACACAGCCAGTTCAATTCCTATAAATACCAACAGCATTTTCACAGAACTAGAACACTACTAAAATTTGTATGGAATTATAAAAGACCTCAAAAAGCAAAAAAAAAAAAAAAATCTTAAGAAAGAAAAGGCTTGAGGGATCACAATCCCATATTTCAAGATATAGTACAAAGCAACAGTCAACAAAACAGTGTGGTATTAGCATGATAATAGACACATAAATCAATGGAACAGAGAGTCCAGAAATAAACCCACTATTATATGGTCAATTGATATATGCCACAGGAGGCATGAATATACAACGGGGAAAACACAGTCTTTAATAAATGGTGTTTGGCAAAAGAATGAAACTGGACCACTTTCTCAGATCATGCACAAAAATAAAATCAAATGGATTACAAACTTAAATGTGAGCCATGAAACCATAAAAATCCTAGAAGAGAGCAAGGGCAGTAATTTCTTTGACACTGGCCAAAGCAACATATTTCTAGATAGGTCTCCCCAGGCAAGAAAAACAATAGCAAACAAACTATTGATACTGCACCAAAATAAAAAAGCTTTTGCACAGTGAGGAAGGACAAAATCAACAAAAGAAAAGGTGACCTACTGAAGGGGAGAAGATAAATGCAAATGACATACCGATAAGGAGCTCCTACCCAAAATATAGAAAGAACTACAACTCAACACCAAATCAATCAACCCATCAAATCAATCAACCAAACAAACAATAAATAAATAATCTGATTAAAAACAGGCAGCAGAGGAGGGGGCGCCTCGGTGGCTCAGTCGGTGAAGCATCTGACTTTGGCTCAGGTCATGATCGAGCACTGTGTTGGGCTCCTCCCTGGGCATGGAGCCTGCTTAAGATTATTTCTCTGCCTCTCCCCCAACCCATCCCTGGGTCATGCTCTCTGACACACACACACACACACACACACACACACACACACTAGTTTTGTTTTGTTTTCTTAAAGGGGAAAACAATAGAAAACACAGCCCTAATTTTGTTCCCTTTGGCTGGTGAACATCAGACTTCCCATACTTTTCTATCACAGAAGGCAGTCGTTCTAGAAGAGCTAAGAGTGTTGACAGCAAAGAAAAAGCGATAACCACCCAAGAACAAAGCACTGTAAATGTCGGCTAAGCAACCAAGGAAAGTCAGTAACTTATTGCCAAAAGAGGATAAAAGAAGTGAGACAGAGATAGGCTGGTGCAAACTCTTAGAGAAAAGTGACTCTAATCAGAACTTGTACCCATACGAAAAAAATAAATGCATGCCCATTACCCTCAATCTGTCAACTTCTCATGAAATGACAGGCATGGTACGGAGGCAGGAAGAATTATAGAGTGAGTGCTTATTGTTGCAGTTGTCCAAATACTCAGTGGCCAAAAACAGATTAAAATAACCCTAAAAATATATAGGGAAATTCAAAAAAAAAATATGTGAACAAATTGGTTTGAGGCCACAGTTTAAAGAGTTTAAGTGCTCTCTGATACTACAAGCCAGATGATAACTAATAAAGGAGTTAAGCAGAATAATAGTCTCCATAGGAACCTGGGAGTATATTACATTACAGGAAAAAAGAGAATTAAGGTCTGTTCATCAGCAGACGTGAACGCAGAGAGATTATCCTGTACTGTCCTGATGGGCCCCAAACAATTATGGGGGTACTACTGACAAGTGGATGAGGAAAACAGAGAGGGGGCCAGAACCACGCAGCGTGAGAAGTACTCTCTCTACCCACCTCTGCTGGCTCTGAAGACAGAGGATGGATAGGGATTCTCAGCTAGAGTGTCCAGAGACGCACACAGCCCAGCTGATGTCTTGCTGTGAACCCAATGAAACCTACATCAGACTGTTTCCTGTGCAACTCCTAGGAAACAGATCTGTGTCATTTAAGCTAAGTTTCTGGAAATCTGTAGAAAATTCAGGTGGTGGCCATGAATCTCTCTGTAGGAGCTGCATCCTGGTGCTGGGAGTACTGACTAGGAAATCAGGTCCATGGCACCGTGAGCTGGAGTCAGCTGTGGAGAAGAGGAGGAGCTCCTTCGCCACTCTTCATAGGTTGTCCTTGGGCTCGGAAGCAGCCGCCTCAATCTCTGTGATGCTCACAGTCACTTACATTACTGTGCCTTGATCCCCATTTCCTGTTGCCCTGAACTACTTCTTATAGTTGAAAACACACCAGATTGGGCTAAGGTAACTGGAGCCCATGTCACTCCCTCTTGTGTTGGAGAACCCAGACGTTTATGTCCATAGGTAACTTGGAGTAAACGTGCTTGCGAGAGCACACAAAAAACCACATCCAAGAATATACACAATTATGTGTTAACCACGTGCCGTAATTGCAAATGTAAGAGAATACAAGTACCGGTTATTACGTAAAAAAGCATTAAGAAAGCAGAATGTTTCATATTCCCAGTGCATTAGATAGATAAAATGGCTCCTTAATAGGTAATAAATGGGTATCACATGATAATCCAATGACTTGCTTTCATTTCTTGCAAAAGCCTGCCTGTGGAAAGAGTCTGAGGTCAGTCGTGGACTGCATTGTTCGACTCACCACCTACGCCCTTCGGGAGTGTGGCCACGATTTTGAGAAGATATGAAACTCTTCTGATTTTGAAGAAAACCATGTCCCAAAAGTTTAAACCGAGACTCCCTCGTAACATTCCACCAGCGTATGGTATGATCTGATATATTGTAGCTTACTTTGTAAAAATTTAATATACTGATGTTTTAAGATTCAACCTCAAGGGCGCCTGGGTGGCTCAGCTGGTTGAACATCGACTCTTGATTTCAGCTCAGGTCATGTCCTCAGGTGGGGTGGGATCGAGCCCCATGTGGGTTCCACATTGAGCTCCATGCTCGGTGCGGGGGGAGTCTGCTTGAGATTTTCTCTCCCTCTGCACCCTCCCCCACCCCGCTCATGCACAGGTGCATGCTTTCTCTAAAAAATAAATCGTTAAAAACAAAACAAAATTTAACCTCAAAGGCAGGCTATGAAATACTCAAGCTGTAACTATCTCAAATGAAAACTCTCAACTTGTGGTTGATTATAAATGAAATTTTAAATACCCATATTCTGATGGAGAAACGAATCATTATTGCCCAATGAATTTGACTTGAATTATCTAATTTTTGGTAAGAAGTAAATAAATATCTCTTCCTTGTCTGTTTTCCTTTCTCTTAGCCCTCTCTTGTCTTCTTTAGGTTTAGCTTATTGAACAATCTAAGAAAATATTCAAACTTTTTTTTTCTTTAAAATATTGCCTAAAAAAATAAAAAATAAAATAAAATAAAGTATTGCCTTGTCACTGCTTGTGACACATTTTATAAGGAATACTGGCCATATGGCAAGTTCTTAACACTTGCATTTAGAAAAAAAACAAAATATAATCCACATGATTCTCATAACTTCGTCAGTTAACAATTTATGATTTTGACAAAGCAAAACAAAATAGGTTAGAGATTGACTGTTATAGATCTAAAATATTATATTCTATATTTTTTAAAGATTTTTTAAAAAGATTTTATTTATTCAATCATGAGAGACACAGAGAGAGAGAGAGAGAGAGGCAGAGACACAGGCAGAGGGAGAAGCAGGCTCCATGCAGGGAGCCCGATGTGGGACTCGATCCCAGGTCTCCAGGATCACGGCCCGAGCCGCAGGTGGCACTAAACCACTGAGCCACCCAGGCTGCCCTTAAAGATTTTATTTATTTATTCACAAGAGACCCAGAGGGAGGCAGAGACATAGGCAGAGGAAGAAGCAGAAAAAATATCAAATCCCATATTATTATGCATGGAATCCCATGTATTCTGTAATGTATTTGGTATTTTGTTCATAAAGAGAGATTCCAAAGTCAACCAATGAAAAGGTGACAAAAAAAGATATTCCATCATTATGTCAATATTTGGGGTATTTTTTATTATGTCTTTTTAAAAATTATTTCAGTATTTGATTAAATGTAAGATAGAAAACTGGAATTCTTTCATGCACACTATGAAAGGATTTGGTATTCATCTAACCAAAATAAAACACTTTGAGAACCAGAGATTATCTATGAAAGTACTGAAATATTTTAATGAGAAAAACTATAAAAATTGATTAAAATTTTAAAATTATTCTAGATAGTAAAATATGTTCTAAAATTTCTGGTAAAAAGGGGATCCCTGGGTGGCTCAGCAGTTTAGCGCCGCCTTTGGCCCAGGGTGTGATCCTGGGAGTCCCAGGATCGAGCCCCACGTCAGGCTCCTTGCATGGAGCCTGCTTCTCCCTCTGCCTGTGTCTCTGCCTCTCTCTCACTCTGTGTCTCATGAATAAATAAATAAAATCTTAAAAAAAAAAATTCTGGTAAAAATTTTTGGTCTTCTTTTGCAAGACATAAAAGAGACCTTTACTTTTAGAATGGACATATTTTCCCTTTCCTAAAGTGTTTATTATTTAAGAAGCATGTTTATAAATTTCACTGAAATTATATTTTTAATAACGTGACAGATCTGCTCCCTCAAGTAGTTCTCTTATCTAGATAGTATCTATCACACTGCAGTCAACTACAAAACCAAAAATAGTAAAATTCAAATTTAGAGAAACACTCTTCCTAAGGGGAGCCTATTTAAACTCTATAACATTTAGAAAATTCTCACAGCCCCAAATACATTCTTCAAAAATATAGTTTCATCAGTTTCATGTAATGTGGACAAACCCATTCTCTACCATTTTGAGTAAATGATTGAACAGTCAATGCAGTTGGATTACTAAATAAATTGAAAGTCAAGGAGTCAATATTTCTCATAAAAATAAATCAAATTACGGTACATCATAGTCTCCATTGTTAGTTCCAGATCTACTTGGCACGTTTTAAAACCAGTCCTGAATCCTGCAATTCCAAGTCTTTGATTAAGCATGCTACCATAAGGTGTGTGTCCATGATTATGACCCAAGCCATAAAGTCTTGGGGGTTTTAGAAGAATAACGGGGCTCACAGCTTTTCCGGGGGTGTTAAACGAACATTCTGGAATACTGGGTTTAGCTGGAGTCAACGTGATGGGATTTGAATCATCAGTACCCTTTAAAGGAGGCATTGGAATTATGCGAGGACATTGGCTGTGACAGGCCCAGACAGGAAGGCAGATCTAATCCAGTCGCCCCTGAGAATCTGCACAAAGTAGACATTATTGTGTACAGCCTGTTGGTCACGTGAGCAAGAACCATGTGTTCATTTGCATCTTGTCAAATTCTTCCCTATGCCCTAATCCAGCCAATGAGCCACAACCTAGGGACGAAACATGCTCCTTTTGAACTTCTAAAGCTCCACCCAAGGTAGACAGCTCTCTGATAAGCCCGCCCAACTGACCAATAGCACGGGTGGTGTTCGGTCTGGTGTAATGCTTGCACACTGTACACGCTCATGCGATCCACGGTGCCAGATGTCACCAGAGCTGTGGCCATGGCAGCGAACTAGTTATTAATTTCAATTAGCATATATGGAACACAAAGAGCAAATGCCCCAGCAAGATGAGTCACAATATATGGATGCATTCAGGGAAAGAAGACACTAAGTCCTAGAATAATTCCACAAGCTTCTACTAAGAACCCCAACATGCTCTTGAAGCCAACTCGTCCTAGCGGCTTCGGAGCCACAAGAGAAATGTTTATTCCACATAAGCATCAAGAATCAGTTAAAAGAAAGAGGCATAGACGTACCAATGAATAATCTTCCCATGTGCATCTCAGGCCGCTCTATAAAGCCTTCTTAAACACTAAAGAGAGCTCCCAGGAGAGGTACGCCAGGGCTGTGGAAACAAATACAGCCCAGCCTTCTAATCCTTCAAATCCGAGTAGACAGGGTTGGGTTTCCTCATCACTACCCAGTAACTTGCCAAACATGTCATTAAACTGAAAAGATCAAGTGGTCAAGTAAGGACGGCAGGTAAAGCTATACCGTTGGTGGAACTGAGCCCCGTGAGCAGGACGTCAGGACTTATTGGGTTTACTGCACCAAAGAGCAAGACCTTCCAGGTCCTTCAGTCAGTTAGTGGCTACAAGTCTAAATTCCTATAACTTGCCAAAAAAAAAAAAAGATGATCGTGGTTATCTAAAGAGATGAATTGTTCACATGATAAGGAACAGCACAGCTCCTGCCAGAAGATGCTCCGTGAGCTGGTTTTCCCTCAAGTGATTGTTCCAACCTTTAACGGTAAGCAGTACTTTTGTGGTATCTTGTTAAAAAGTGGATGGAATTAAGACCTAGAATAGATCAGATTTGGGAATCTCCTCTCCATTGTGCTAACGCAGGACGCCCACTGTGGATCAAAGATGTGGAAAGGATACGTGTTCACAGACTCAACAACTATGCTAAATCCTAAGTGAAAATCACCTTTGATGTAGGAAATCGTAACACGTGCTATTATGATGAAGCTCAAGACAAAGAATGACATGATAGAAAAAAATTCTGTACATTTCCAGAAAGTAAATGTGTTAGGCAAATGTTATCATATGCAAAATACAGTGACTCAAGAAAGGTTATAGGCTATGTGATATTTGACAGCTTATAAGCAATTTTTTTCTATAACATAGGATTTTCCTAAACTCACATGACCTTAAGATAAACATTTCCTTTTGTTTTTAAAATTTATTTGAGAGAGAGAGAGACAGAGATAGTGAGAGAGACCTCAAATGGGGAGGAGAGGGAGAAGCAGGATGCAGGACTCAATCCCAGGAGCATGGGATCATGACCTGAACTGAAGGCAGACGCTTCCCTGACTGAGCCACCCAGGTGCCCTAAGGCAAGTATTTTCAATTAAACTATTTAAAGGTCCATATTTGATAATGATGCAATGATTTAAATTAAAAATTATTTTTGGAAAAAAAAATATTTTTGGGGTCAGACCGGGTGGTTCTGTGGTTTAGTGCCACCTTCGGCCCAGGGTGTGATCCTGGAGACCCGGGATCGAGTCCCGTGTCAGGCTCCCAGCATGGAGCCTGCTTCTCCCTCTGCTGTGTCTCTGCCTCTCTCTCTGTGTGTGTGTCATGCACGAATAAATAAATAAATTTTTTAAAAAATAAATAAAAAATAAAAAATAAAAATTATTTTTTGGGTCACAAGGGGCCCTAGTCATTCCCCTTGAGGTCCATAACCTTGAGCCCTAACCGTTCTTCAGATGCATTCTTTTACTAAAAGCTCTTCGTAAACTTCATCTTATTTCTAACTCAACATCAGAGAATTAATATGTTAGTATCGGAATGTGATTATTAATCCCAGTGTAATTAAAATGATATATATGGAACCACTTAATAGAACAAGGGGTGTAGATGGAGAAGAATCTAAGAACTAGATTCTCTACCTGAAAGTTCTCTACCTGAACAGAAAACCGTTTTTTTTTCTGATCTCTCTGCTAATTCAGTCCATGGCCCCCAGAACGGAACTGTGGGTGCTCTATTCCATTCTGTCTTTAATGAACCTGAACTGAGCAATTGGAACAGATAGTCACTTATTCACAAATGCTGTCTAGTTCTAATTCTTGGCCAAATAAGCTCTCAGAAAGATGATTTAAAAAAGAATCTGAGCACCCATATATATGACAAAGGTATTTTGGCTTATGAGGAATGAACATAGCTTCTGTCCTGGCAAGATCTGTTTTTAAAGATGAAAATCAGCATCATCCTTACAGGAAATAATTCCTTACCCCCTCTGTCTGAAGCACAGTCACAAATCATTTCAAAGTCCTTGCTCCCAGTGGCGATGCTCACAGTCTCTTGGGCTTTCTACTTTATTGGGATTTGAAAGAAAAAAAAAATCAATGAAATAATTTTGTTAAGAATAAAAACATGAGCCTCTTGGACTTGGGGAGGAGCAGATGACACCGGAGCCCATCAGTATTTTCCATGCGGTTCCTGCTGGTACAGTGGTTCAAGAATGTTAAAAAACAAATCCCCCAAAACCAGGGATGAGAGATATTGGCTAATCAGAGCAGAAGGGGTTATATCCAGGCAGCACCTACACCACTCCACACCTGCTCAAGCCCTGCAGCTTAGTGCAGTAGGGTTTGGGGGAAGCTCCTGAAAACACCAATAGATCCGTGTCCCCATGACATAGTGAGGACAGGTGAGGAGCACGAAGGAAAGCCCACGTGTCATGGACCCAAACAAATGTAGGTTCAGTTGTCCGCTCTGCCAGAGGTCAGCTCTATGACCTTGGGCAGGCGAGGTGCCCCTTTTAACCTCAGTCTTGCCATCTGAACAATGAGGCTAATAGCACCTACTTTGTAGGGTCCCGATTAGGGGTGGTGAGCCCGTGGAGGAGAAGTCAGACCCCCCGGATTCGAGTCTGGGCTCAGCTACACACCCACTGCGCAGTCCGCCTGGGTGATGTGCGGTCTCAGAGCTTCAGCAGTTCTGCTGAAAACTGAAGATCATTCTATTGGTTCTATCTTCATCATTGTTCAATTTTCAAATCCAGGGAGAGATTCATGAACGGGAGAAAAAGACTTTTCAGGCTAATATTAAGTATGGCAGAGAAGTAGTCTTTAAAGGCATTTTTACTTCCAAAGAACCCTCCAGACTCTTTAGAACCAAAAAAAAAAAAAAAAAAAAAAAAGCATGGAAAAAAAAGCATGTATTTACATCATATCCTTTACTTTGAAAAGGTTTAATATTTGTTCATGAAAAGGTCTAATTAACCTTAAAAAGTTTAATGCTTACTGAGATCGATCATCTTCACTTATATCAGCTAAATTAATAAAAGTGAGATTAAAAAGGTATTTGTATAATATTTGTCTTGAAATCTCCCATTCTGTACTAAGTCATTTTGTTCCATCTAAAGAGAGAGATTTTTTTTATTAATTTATTTTTTATTGGTGTTCAATTTTCCAACATATAGAAAAACACCCAGTGCTCATCCCATCAAGTGCCCCCTAAAGAGAGAGATTTTAGTAAGGTAGTATTTTCCACCGAGAATGACTTTTTAAAATAATAATCTTGTCTGATTGTGAAGCCTCTTGGGTTTATCCTTTAGATTTCAAGCAAAGTAACCCGCCCGGGTTTCTATATTAACTGCAATACATGCCCTCAAAAAGCCCTTTATAATGAGGTATTATTCATAGATGCTTTTAAACAATCACTAAATCTGACTCCTTAAACAAGTATGTAAAGAGAAAACAGTCATTATGGTATTTCAGAGGAACCTCAGAAGGCATGTTAGGACTGGTGGGGCTTCTTGAACATAATACAAGTTCTTTGACATTGAACCAAGAGCTAAAAAATACTGCGTTTTTTAAAAAAGAAAGCTATCTGAGGTTATGATGCACTTGATTTACACCAGGAATTTTTTTTTAAATTTTTTTAAAGATTGTATTTATTCATTCATGAGAGACAGAGAGAGGGAGAGGCAGAGACACAGGCAGAGGGAGAAGCAGGCTCCCCACAGGGAGTATGATGATTGAGGAACCCGGGATCACGACCTGAGCCAAAGGCAGATGCTCAACCACTGAGTCACCCAGGTGTCCCTATACCAGGAGGGTTTAAAATATTCATAAAGGAACGATGAGCTGCTCAGTAGGTATCTTTTTTCCCCCTGGGGTGAGGAGAGCTCTCTGCAATACAAATTTGAGCTGAAGAAAACCAAATATTCAAAAAGCTATGGAGGTTAAACAAGTTTGGTTAATTCACCTTTACAAGAAAATCCATGTCAGACGTGCTCAATTGCTTGTGTCGCTCTTCGTTAACACGGCACGGGCTTTGCAACAGGTGGAGTCATCACTCCTGCTTCCGTTCACCCAACATGTACTGAACACCTGTTAGCTCTCTGTTTCTAGGCCCCCACCCACTTCCCGAAGGAAAGCAAGCATACAAAGTTACTCATCTCTGGAAGATCACATTCTAGAAGTGAGGGGAAATCAATGAACGTGTGCTTATGTTAGGTGGGGGTGTCTGCTAGAGGGAAAACCAAGGAGTGGAGCAGACGGCGAAACCAGCGGTGGGAACAGGCGAGGGAGCAGCCCAAAACTAAATTAATTTTGACTTCAAAGCAGCATCTGAAGTTCGTAGCTACCAGAGCCAGTGTCTGAAGCATACAACCGTGTGTCCCAGAAGCTGATTGGAGACTCCAAATTTGTCAGTGACTGGACACCCGGGAGATCTCAAAACAAAACAAAACAACAAAACAAAACAAAACAAAAAACAAAAAACAACAACACAAAAACAACGACAATGCCCAAAACAGAAGATGTTTGTTGAAAACATATTGAAAATCTAGATGCCACATTAGACATTTTATGTATATTATTTTTTTTTTTGTTATGGCATTTTTGGGATTTATTTTAGGTTTTTCCATTTCAGAGATTTATAGATGAAATACGGCCACATCTAACTTGCAACTCCCACCACGGAGAAGTGGAACTTATGTCGCTGCACCTTGAATCTGGTTTTTGTTAGGAGATGGTGGGAGAAGTAACATCGTGGGAGTCCCAGGGCCTGACTTCAACAGGATCTCAGTTTCTGCCTTTGTGCTCTTGGGACCTTGAGGGGCCATGCAGTGAGGGAGCTTGCAGCGGAAGGCCACTCACAGGAAGGCTCCAGAAGATTCAGCTGTCCCAGGGGTGCTTGGGCTCAGGCAAGCAAGCAATTTCTGAGCAAATCTGAGTGAGATTGGCAGAAAAACCTCCCAGGTAACACACACAGTCCATAGATAGAGTAAGCCTTTGCTGTCGGAAGCCTCTAAGCTTTGGGGCAGTGTTTTATGCTGGATGAGAAAACTGTGGCCTAGGCAGAGAAAGCAAAGCTGACTGTGTTCAGAAGCTCAGAGCAAGAAGGTACAGAGGCAGGACTACAGGTCTCGTCTGTCTGTCTAAAGCCACCCACCTTTGTAGCACTGCATTTCCCATTTTCCTGCTAATGCATTTTTTTTATCATGAAAAAAATGATGTTAAGGTAATGCATACGTGTCTACCATACTCAAAATTTCTATGATTCTGTGAATCTATGAGCACTTAGATACATACATCCCCTCCTGAGCCCCTTCCTCAAATAATCACACCATCCTGGCAATTTCCAGGAAAAAAAATTTTTCTTATGTCACTAAATAAAATTCCAGCTACACCTGGGAATTTTAGAAGCTATCTAACTGAAGACAAATTCCTCTATTTCCAAATATGTAAAAAAAAAAAAAAAAAAAGGAAGGAAAAGAAAAGAAAAGAAAAGGAAAAGAAAAGAAAGAAAGAAAGAAAGAAAGAAAAGAAAAGAAAAGAAAAGAAAAGAAAAGAAAAGAAAAAAGGGGAAATTATAATAGCCACCTAATATAGCTGTGAGGAGATGGACTAAGGGGTAGGAAATGCCTTAGTGCACGCATAGGATGACATTCGGTGCAGTGGGGCACTGCATGGCCCTTGCAACTGTGTACATATGTATACAGTCTTAAGTGACTCATCCCAAGTAATACCCTCTGGTCACATGGCACCGAGATTAAAGACAGTCCCAAATCCTTGGACGGTCCTTTCATTGAGGTCCAAGGTTTAGGTTTTCTCTCCTTGGATGTCTTGGAATTCTATGTCACCATGTAAGAAATCTCACTTTCCTGAGACTACCAGGCTGTGGAGGAGGTCCAGTTAGTCACATGAAGGAGTCCACTCAGTGCAGCCATCTCGATCCAGGTGACAGAGGTCCACCAGCTAGAGCTGCCAGGGCACATGGGGCCTAGAGACAGTAGCCTACTTCCACCCACCAAGCCCCAAATCATTAACGATGTCATATCGTTCTTTTGTAGCAGCTTATTGTGTTGAAATAGATAATCAGGACACACGTGCTTCTAATTCCAAGACAAAAACCCTTAAAATTTTAATCGTAGTTAATAACTTCATGGCTGCTTGGAACAGATCTGTCTCCTCGTTTCCCACTTGCCCTCCCACCAGCCGACCGACACACACACCCTCCCCTACCTACAAATCTCAAGCCACACAAACACAGAAAAAACACAGAAAATTGTATTAAGTTGCCCCCAAACTATGAATCTATAGTTAGAAGCGTATTGTGAAGTGGAGGATAAAATATACTAAAAACGACGGCAAACACAAATTTGACTCTTAAACTCGATCATGAAACTTAGAACCACCATGAATCAAAAAGGAAAGTTAAGAGACTATATATCTCTTGTTACTGAAAGGGAAGAAACATTACTTACTATTCCAGGTATACAATGTTTTCCTGGAAACAAAGGAAAATTCTTTCGATGGTTCATTCTACCTGGACCACTTGATAATATATATATAAAAAAAAAGTCTGACGTTAATAACAACGCACAGTTTTTACATCAAAATCAAAAACCATATAAAAGTTCAATATAAACTCATAAATACCATTAAAAAAAAAACAGAAAGTGTTAGACTTTTTGTTCCCCAAACTATATAGAAAGGAGTAGTTTCCTTAATATTAGGAAGGTGCTTATAAATAAATTAGAAAAAAAAGAGGAAAAAAAAAGGAAAAAATTAATTAGAAATTGGGATAATGACATGAACAGGCAGTTTATAGGGGAAAAAATGAAATGGCTTTGAAATATATGAAAATACAGTCTACTAGCTATTAGTGAATGCAACTTAAAATTAAAAAAAAGAAGATTTGGTATTCTCAGATCTCTGATGAAGATAAAATAGATTTGATGGCACAGCGCATGCTGGCAGAGATGGAGGTACCATCCCTCTCACGCCACCGTGGATTGTCGTCTCCACCGCTCGTTGGGGGGCATTTCTGCAAATTCTCCACCCTACATAACTGTTTGCACACATTTGTAAATATTTCCGAAAATATGGTCGTTAGATCACAATAGATATTGTAGTCTAAACATGGAGTCTGTTAATGATTGGTAAAATATTGACCCTCAAATATTGAAATTTTACACAATGTTTAATAGCTCTAAGTATATACTCAAACACAGAGAACTCTAATATTTATTCTTAGGTGCATAAAGCAAAGTACAAGTCAGTATGGTTTTTACTTTCCCACTCAAAAAGGGGGAATGGGATGTGTATATATGCACATATGTGTGCAGACACGTGCGTGGAATATTTTTGGAAAGATCCACAGAAACTATCAATAAACTGGGGACTACAACAGGGATATAAAATGGGCAACAGAGTCATTTTTATATGACTTTCTTTTTTTTTTTTACTATATATTTAGACTTGCATTTTTTATCATGTGCCATTACTTCTAAAATTAGCGGGGTGGAGAGAAGGTCAATGATTTCCCAAAGGCTTTCAAATGACGTGCAAGAAAATAACTAATATACAATGCAGGATTTTGGGTGCAGGAGGTTATGTAGTTACATTCCAGAGAAGCCCAGAGTCCCCCAAAGTTTACGTGGCACCACTGCAGAATCTGATGGGGGGGGCGCGAGTGGTCGAAATTATACCTCTCACCCCCACTTCAATCAAAGCACCTGCTTTTACCTTTTTTTTTTTTTTTTTTTTTTAACAAGCTTTAATTCACTTTTATTTTTCTTGTATAAAACTATGTGGTAGCCACAGCTGGAGCCTGGGTCCTCTGCACGGAGACTCTGGTGTGGGTCTTTACAAGATGGTCAGTGAATTCCTGATAGGGGGACTTGGTGAACACAGTCTCTTTCCAGAGATCAGGGGTGAGATAGCTGTAGGTCTTGGAGATCGCATCAAAAGTAGCCTTGGCAAAGCTCCCCAGGGTGGCAGCGCAGCCCCTGGCCGAAGTGTAGCAGTCGTCAATACCAGCCATCATCAGTAGCTTCTTGGGCACAGGGGCTGAGACAATGCCAGTGCCTCTGGGGGCAGGGATGAGACGCACCAGCACAGAACCACAGCGACCAGTCACCTTGCATGGGACAGTGTGGGGCTTGCCGATCTTGTTCCCCCAGTAGCCTCGTCGCACGGGGACGATGGAAAGCTTGGCCAGGATGATGGCCCCACGGATGGCAGTGGCTACCTCCTTGGAGCCCTTGACGCTCAGACCCACGTGTCCGTTGTAATCTCCGATGGCAACAAATGCCTTGAACCTGGTCCGCTGGCCGTGGACGAGGGACAGGTGCCCTCACTCGCCCTGTGCTGACCAAGGAGCAGCTGGGCAACCAGTTGGATGCATACATGTCGAAAACAAAAGGACACCTGGATGCCGAGGTGGATGCCTACATGGCACAAACAGATCCAGAAACCAATGATTGAAACCTGTCCACCCTACTGTGAGAGACTCTTATTCAAAAGTCGCCACATCTGGAAATAACCTTGAGATAACAGATGGAGAAGAAACCTGATCGATGCTGGAAGGACCTATCACAATAGGCTATGGACTTATTTGCCACCAGTTTGTGCATTTAGTGTGTTCCTTTTACTTTTTTTGATACTGTGTTGTATGAAACCTTTCTTTCCTCTGAAAAAACAACAACAACAACAACAAAAAAAAACAAAAAAACAAAAAACATTACGAGCACTGCACTTGCCAGTGCGCTGATTGAGAATCACCGAGAATTCCACTTCATCTCCAGCCTGTAGCTCAATACCATCTTGAACTTCCTTCACATGGAAAAAAGAGCTTCTTGCTATCTCCTACTTCATAATTAATGAAGCCAAACTGGTCCTTCACACACTCCACTGTGGCTCTACGCAGGGGTGTGATGTTGCAGGCCATAGGCTGTGCATTCTGGCCCAGGACACACAACTGGAACTTGGCACTCTCTCCTTTCTGTAGGCAATCCCCTTTGTTGGGGATTACGTGGCAGCCACAGAAAATGCTTTGTTTGAACGGGGAAAATCTACTGTTAGACAAGTTTGAGAATTCTTGACATACGGGAATTCACTAACAACATATCCCCTAGCTGTCAACTAGGATACAGGAGACAGCTGGCTAGTTTGATTTTAGCCTACATCACTCCGTGATACTTGAAGGACTCTTATAAACATATGCAGCTGCCACAAGCCATAAAGTCTCCTACTGACCTGTCTTGTTGGAGCGCATTCCGATTATGGGGCAGTATCTATAAAAAGCATTAGCAATTTATTTGCCAAATTTCCAAACAGGAGAAAGACCCCCAAACACAAAAATACGCGTTCTGTATTTAATTCTGTACGCTTTCCAGTTTAATGTAACAGAATCATTCCTCTCCAGCCTTGATAACTTTTGTCACATTTCCTGAGGAACCAGTTGTTGGAATCTAGGACTTCGTAGACGAGAACGCGACGTTCTCCTTAATAAAACGTTCTCAGATGCCAAGTTTTGGCTTAGTTACTATTGGTCTTTGCTTGCCTCGTATTCCTTTTCTGACTGCAGCTAAATAGGTCTTCTTTCTTAGGTCATTTATGGGTATTATTTGAAATGCCTTGGTCCAGGATGCCTGGGTTGAACATCTGCCTTTGGCTCAGGTCATGATCCTGGGGGTCCTGGGATCGAGTCCCACATCGGGCTCCCCACAGGGAGCCTGCTTCTCCTTCTGCCTGGGTCTTGACCTCAGTGTTGCTCATGAATAAATACATAAAATCTTTTTAAAAAAATAAAATGCATTGACTCCAATATTTTATTGCTGAATGCACAACCTGCTTCTACATCAGAGCTCATGTCTGCTTCCTCAAGGAAAACACCCTGTGAAGCAGAGGGCTGCTCCTGACACCACTTTCTTCCTAACTTTTGTCATTTGGACAGGAGGATTTTTGCCTGATGTTCCTGTTACAAACAGGTGAAATATCAGTCTTTCCCACAAGGCATAATTTCTATAAATTGTGCCCCCCCTCTTATGTTTATCATCCTTTTTCAGCCACATTAGTCTACTGGATTCTATGCAGATGTCTAATAACTCTTAGGAACAGATCCTTATCTAGGGTCGATCTGCATTTCTGTGCTTAATTTTCATCAGTGTTACTCTTCCATTGATCCCTTTCCACGGGTCAGCCCCCTGTGACTCTTCTTGGACTTTCCGACCCCAAGGCTAAGTGATGGCTTCATTTGTTCTCAGCTCCAGTGAGATCCCAAATAAGACTTCTATCCACCTGGAAGGACAGGTCTCACATAGGATTTTCTTTTTTTCTTTTCTTTTTCTTTTTTTTCACATAGGATTTTCAAACAAAATTCAGGTTTGGATATTCTGTGGGGTTACTAAGCAGGTTTCAATTCCTGAATGTTATCCTATAGGTATAATCACAGAGACTCTCCATCAGCATCCGACTAGATGTGAATGGGAACTTAACATTGGTTATCAAAAGCTCATACCCCCCAGAAACCATATTTTCACTGAAAAATTAAATGGAAGTTTTCTCCACCATAATCTATTGTACACTTGATTTTTACAGTGAAAAGCAACCTATTCCCTAAACTTCACTGATCTGACAGGTAGAGCAGGGCCAAGTAGTTTGTAGGAATGGATTCAACCTCAATGCCTCCCCATCACTTGGAACTGAGCCACCGGAAATTTGCAAGCTGTCCTGCCTTGTTTTTTTTGTTTTTTTTTTTGTTTGTTTGTTTGTTTTTCTTAATAGGTAGAGGGCAGGGAGGGGAATCAGACCACCATAGGTAACCAGTTCCCTCCCTGACTAATTCTGGGAGACGACTGAGCTGGATTAAAAAACACCGATCGCATGCCTCTCTTACAGCTGTGTTAATATAACTGCATACGCACATCCAAACAACAGAGTGAGGAATGGTGTAAAGCCGAAATGAAGGCCGGACGGAGAATCAATCTCTTGCAGAGTCAGAGCTGACATTTCAGCTTCCCTGAGGGAGAGTGTAGGGAAAGTGAGGGGCAGACGGTGGCAGGCTGTCTGCAAGAGGGAGGTGAACTGAAGAGCTGTCAGCTGGGTGGGGAGGTAGGGAGGAGGTAGGGAATATTCAGCTGTGCTTTCCTGCTTGAAACAAGCCAGCAAAATTACTAATTTTTTTTTTCCCATTTCAAAAGATAACTCCTCCCTAGAATACATCCTTGCTTACTTCTCTCTCAACGATGGCTGTACAGTTTCGCATCTAATCTTCACGCTAATTTGCAACAACGTCACTCTGAAGCATCAAGGGGGTGGTTGATAAGAGGACGAATGGAAGACGGTTGTGAGTGAAGTTAAAAATAGAAATACAGGACATCCTTACAGAACATGTTCAAAACCTCAAAACCCATGCACATCTCCCAGGAAGCCAGATTTCCCAATGTCTCTGCAATCCTGGAGGGACCCTTCTGGCATTCTGGGGAGTTGGCTCCCGAGAGGAACACATTATCAAGATACCCACAGAGCCTCTTCAACTCTCAACTGTAATTTCCAGTCACCTCCATTCCTGTCTCAAAGCCAGCATCTCAAACAGTACTCGTGTACTATCTTTGAAGTCTAGGAGGAGTTTAAATACCCAAAAATAATGTCTTTATGAAAAAAATTTTAAAATAAACACCCGGGGGTGGGGGTAAACTTTGGTATCTTGCAAACTGGTGAATACATTATAAATCCCGAGTTAGTAGTTGAGTTCAGCATTTTCAACTCTTTTAATAAAAATGTTAATTCGGGGATATTTTTATTTAGAGATTTTGATAGAGCGAGCACACAGGAGCGGGGGAGGGGGAAGGCAGCAGGAGAGGGAGAAGCAGACTCCTCGCTGAGCAGGGAGCCCGATGTGGGGCTCAATCCCAGGATCCTGAGATCATGACCTGAGCCGAAGGCAGACACTTCACCGACGGACCACTCAGATGCCCTGGAATATTTTCAGATTTTCAGAAAACCTGGGGACAGAGTTTCCACAAACTCCATACCGAGTGTGTCCTATTACTAAAATCTTACACGATGGTTCATTTGTCACAACTATGAATCAGTATCGATCTACTATCTTAATCTTAAGTTCATGCTTTATTTAGATTTTCTAGTTGATACCCAAGGTCCTTCTTACTCTTTCATCGCTCCAGCCTGCCATCTGGGACACCACGCGTTTGTTGTCACGTTTGTTGTGACAGTTTCTCAAACTTTGTTTCTGATGCCCGTGACAATTCTAAAGTATATGGGTCAGGTATTTTGTAGAATGCTCCTCAGCTGAGATCCTTTAACTGTTTCCCCATGGTTCAGTTGGGGTTTCTGGTTTTGGGGAGGACAACCACAGAGGTAATGTGCCCTGTTCATCTGTTCAGGTTTATCCACCGTAAACATATTTTCCTGCCTTTTCATATAGTACTTTTTGTAGAGAAGTCATTACCAGGCCCCACTTCACGAGGGGGAGTTACATCCCTTCATCCCCCCAGAGACTGGAGGACTCCTAAAATTTTTTGTGGTTCTTCCATAGGAGAAGCTTATCTTCTCTTCCTCACTTGCTTATTCGATTCTTTCTTTCTATCAGCATGGGTGTAAGGATATTTATTTTATACTCTGGGTTATACTAACCAAGGTCAATCTATTGTGCACATCGTTCCATATTTGGCCATCAGGAGCTCTTTCAGGAATCATCTGAGTCCCCTTCATATAACCCCACGACTGTGGGCTTTGTTTTCTGAACTTTCTAGCTTTCTGGAAAAATCAGATTTTCCAGGCTCCTGTAACATGTTCCTTGTCTGAGTCCTAGTGAGCTCACTAGTGGAGGCACATCTCTCTCTGCATGTGTTTCTCCATGTACCTGACCAGATCTACAGTGAGCTAAAGAGAAGCTCATCATGCACAGACCGTTCTAGACTTCTCCCTCCAGCAATGAGAAACTTGGCTCCCACAAACCACCAGCCTTTCAAAATTATTTGCTTGGGGACGCCTGGGTGGTTCAGTCAGTTGAGTGTCTGGTCAGGATCCTGGGGTCCAGGGATGGAGACCGATGTCGGGCTCCCTGCTCAGTGGGGTGTCTGCTTCTCTCTGCCCTTCCCCACACTGATGCTCTCGCTCCCACTCACTCTTTCAAATAAAACCTTTAAAATATTATTTGCTTATCGGATTCTGTAGCTTTCAAAGTCTACCGGTGGAGCCTGGGTGGATACACACACACTTTAAAAGACTTCCGAGATCATTAGGTCCATCCTCCCTCCTACATAGGTGGGGATTGAGGCTTACATGACTTATCAAAGGTCATAAAACTAACTGTGGATGTATTTACAACAAAAGCCAGCTGTCTTCTCATTAAAATTATTGAGCATCTTAGGCTTTAGAATGATTCAGCCAAATATTTGTATTACAGATGAAGAAACTTTACACCCACAGAGTTTAATGTTTTACAACTTGCTAATGACAGACTAAAGGACTTGTAAAACGGGGAATAATGTGAATAATGTAAAACAAGAAATAATGACAAGCAAATCCCATACTTACCTGAAAAAAAAAATCAAAATTTTAGTGATCAAAATGCCATCTTTGGCTAACCTATGAGTTCATATCACCCTATTTTAGAGACAGATACTTAAAGTAAATGTAAAATTATAGCTAAAATATTTTGAAGTAGATAATGATCCGTGGCTCAGCACTGAAGGAAAGTGAATCCATTTAGGTAATTACAGAATTACTCACTGAGATACAATGGTAAGCTTAAATTCTTCTCGTTTCTACATAACTGGAAACAATGTCATTCCAATGGTTTTGACCCACCTCGCCATCAGTTATAAAGGAAATAAATGTTGATATAGGTCTGCCAAAGTGATGGGATAAAAGACTTACTATTATTTGCTTTACAGAAGAGTTAATATTTATGGAAAATATTAATTTCATTACAAGTAAGCAATTTCTTGGTTACTAGCATAAGTCACATTAGAAAGTACAAAATGGAATTTTTCTAAGAAGTAATTTTTATGGCCTTTCTCATAGTAAAATTTTCAGAGGACATTTGCAAAGTAATATAAGTGAGTAACAGAAACTAAAACTTAACGTTTATTTAGCTCACGTATTGGGCACTAGTCTAAAGTTTTATATATGTATTAGCTTATTTAATATTCAATGAAAATCATTTTCCTTATTTTTGAGGAACCTGTAGCACAAAACAAAACAAACCCAAGGGGTAAGGTGTGTGTATTCTAGTTTTTATTGAATTTCAACTTTTCTTTTTAAATGAAATTTTAGGGGCCTTGAGGTCAGATATCAGTTTGTCCAGGGGTTCTCCATGCTACCTCTGTATTAGAAAGACCTACAGACCTAAAATAGGGCCTCCTGGAGATGTGGTTCTCAATTTTATGCAGAGTCACATGGATGTTTTCCTAAAAGCACTAATCACTGGGGCCCAGTTTCCACATACTCCATACCCAGTGTGTCCTATTATTAAAATCTTACACGATGGTTCATTTGTCACTCCGGATTTCTGATTTAGTAGTTCTGGAGCGGATTCTGATTATCTGCATTTCGAAGAAGTGCCCAGGTGATGTCAGAGGTCTGGACACCACACTTGAAACCACAGATTCAGAGTACTGGATTAGAGTCTCTAGAATTCGTAGAATTGGAGCCTAAGCCAAATCTGTTGGTTTTTTAAAAAACATTTTTTTTAATTTATTTATGAGAGGTGGGGGGGCAGAGGGAGAAGCAGGCTCCATGCAGGGAGCCCGATGATGTAGGACTTGATCCCAGGACTCCAGGATGATGCCCTGGGCCGAAGGCAGGTGCTAAACCGCTGAGCCACCCGGGAATCCCCACAACAGTTGGTTCTTAATTGAACTTTGCAACCCTACAAAATGTATGGAGATTTAACCCATGTACTAATTAACCAGTGTCAACAGTTATGCACCATCTTGTTTTATAGATTACAAACTTTCATTTTTTTTTTGAGGGGGGTGTTCCTTTTCTCCTATTTCCTTCATTTTTCTTTTCCTTAGGTTTTCTTCCCCTCCCCCCGCCTTCTTTCTGGAGACTATTTGAAAGCAAACCCCAGATGTGATTTCCTTCATAAAAAATTTAAGGCAGCCCGGGTAGCTCAACGGTTTAGTGCTGCCTTCAGCCCAGGGCATTATCTTGGAGTCCTGGGATCAAGTCCCACGTCGGGCTCCCTGCATGGAGCCTGCTTCTCCCTCTGCCTGTGTCTCTGCCTCTCTCTCTCTCTCTCTCTGTGCTTCTCATGAATAAATAAGTAAAATCTTTCAAAAAATAAAAAGAATTTACATGCATTTCTAAGATTTTTTTTTTCTTAAATAACCACTCTGCCATTATTAACAAGTGCCTCTAAAACACACGCTGCCCACATTTCAATACATAGCCAGGACCAGAAACCTCTAATACTAGTCTCACTCCCTTATTTCACATAATTCAGGAAAAACCGAAAAAGGCAAAATGACTTAAGGCCATTTAGAATATAGGTTGGAGGTCTGGAATTAGAGGTCTCAACCCCTAATCCTCAATCTTTTAAACTACATTTTCCCATAGAAAATTTTAAAAACAACACTTGTACAGGAAGGAAAACTTAAACCGTGTAAAAGGATTGAAGAAGTAATGGTAAGAAGAAAGGTTATTGGGTTATGTTTGGATTGTGTGACAACATATTTTAATAGATCAACAAATGATGGTCTCTACAGATGTGCTTATTTACTGATATCGGTATCTACGGTGTCCTGGAAAGTTGACTTAGGTCAGAACACATGCGTTCATCTCTAGCTCACCAAATACTCGCCAGTCCTAAGTCCTATTCCTGAAACTGGGCAATGTAAATAAGAAGTAGCTAAGAAAACACCTGTAATGATCAAAACACCTGCAGTGATCTTTATAAAAACAATGCCAACACATTAAATTCATTAAATTGACAAATGACAAAATACTTATTCAATCATGACTTTGTTTTAGGGACTACAAATGACTGTGACTATGTCCATTTAAAAATGTATATGGGGATCCCTGGGTGGCTCAGTGGTTTAGCACCTGCCTTCGGCCCAGAGCGTGATCCTGGAGTCCCGGGATCGAGTCCCACGTCGGGCTCCCTGGCTCCCTGCATGGAGCCTGCTTCTCCCTCTGCCTGTGTTTCTGCCTCTCTTTTGCTCTCTCCACATCTCTCATGAATAAATAATTTAAAAAATAAAATAAATAAAATTTAAAAAAATGCATATGTATGGTTTTAATGGGCAAAGTATTATGGTTCTAACTGTAAAATGTTCTGTTTAAGGACTTGTTAGATTGGACTTAAGCTATTCCATTAAATATATCAGTTACTAAGACCTGAATCTGATCTTCCAACAACTATTCAATTTCTATTATTTTAGGTTCTCATTTATAGATCATTAAATTATGTATGAAAATCAGATCATCTCCTTTCTAGTTTACTGACAGGTACTGATTATAAAATTTCACATTAAAAATTTAAAGAGCTTGTATTAATGGTTCCTCAATGATGAATAAATTAAGAAAATTAAGATTGAACCCTTTACACTTGCCAGAGTTGAATATTTTATAAGTCTTAAATATATAGTCTGAGTTTTCTCTAGCTTGTATAATTTAGGATAGGGGAAACTTTCAGTTTAAAATTATCCAATGAAAAAAAATTAAAAATAAAATAAAATTATCCAATGAAAAAAATAAAAATAAAAAAAATAAAATTATCCAATGAAATCCATCTTCCTTGGATTATCGAATACTGTTAAGTACAGGCAGGACTGAATGTGTACCAGCACATGTACGAAGGAAACCATCTTCTCTTGGGTTTTCCTTCCATTTCAAACTTAGGTTCATCATCCCATTATGTCTCCAAAAAGCTCTCCAAAGCACTGCAGCATGCACAGTGTAATTATAATCTTAGAGAAATGTCTGGATTTGATCTGAATTCAATTAGAGAGATCTCATATGTCTGCCTGCTGCAATTAATCTATGAATGTTACATAGATAAGCATGGTGATGCAATCCAACATAAAATATTAAAAATAAATTTCAGTATCATTTGGACTCAGGAGTGTAAAACAAAAAACCAAAACAAAAAAACAAAAAATCGAAGGACATATGTATCAATGTCTTTGGTACTTAGAGCAATTGATTTATTGCTTTCCAGGAAAGTTCCTTGCTTTCTCAGGTGAACTATGTTGCGGCAACCGTAGAATTAAAGGCAGCACTGAGAGCTCCCCTGTCATTCCAACACTTTGAAAACCCTTCCCCTCTGCCTTACTAACCTAGCAGAGGAAAGAAAGATGCCGGCCTAGGTTATTCTAAGGAAATCCAGCAAAGGATGGCCTTTGGCTGTTGGAAGCATGTTATCTCTACAAACTAAATTTCTTCCCCTTTTGTTGATACTCACATGGGCCAAAATACAACTGGATGGGTTTTCATCAAAGGTTGACGTTTTCAGAGTTTGACCTAAGATATGGTTTATGTGGTGTCTCTAAGATTTACAGGAAAGTGGCTTCAGATGGGGGCGGTCATCCCTCAGAGTTGCTAAAATTGAAGTCGAGTCAGAGACAGGCAGGGTTGCCAGAAGAGCCACGCCAGAAATATTGGGAAGACACAGGCAGAGGAGACACACTTGGGACCCATATGTTAGCAGCCGTTCAAAACCACAAGGGCTGGGCAGCCCGGGTGGCTCAGAGGTTTAGCACCACCTTCAGCCCAGGACATGATCCTGGAGGCCCGGGATCAAGTCCCATGTGGAGCTCCCTATAGGGAGCCAGCTTCTCCCTCTGCCTGGGTCTCTGTGCTTGCGCGCTCTCTCTCTCTCTCTCTCTCTCTATATATATAATATTAATAATATTTATATTTATTCGTTTATATAAATATAAATATATATGAATAAATGAATTTATTTATGAATAAATAAATAACATTTTATTATGAATAAATAAATTAATTAATTTAAAAAAAAACTAAAAAAAATAAAAAATAAAAAAATAAAAAAACTATAAGGGCATACACTTTGATTTACAGTCTCAGGTTCTAGGAAAGATGCTTCTTATTTGGGCTGTTCTGTATGAGGAACAGATGAGAATCATCAGGGATTTATTTGTCTAATGACGGTTAAGTTGAAGCCGAAAACAGCAATAACCTCTCCCATCATAGTCTACGAAAACCTTCATAAGACCAATTCTGACCAAGAGCCCCCCACACACCCCTGGAAACTCACCTGGAGTTGTATCAGACACTGAGGTGGATCAGTTTCCCCATGAAAAAGAAAAATTAAAAAAAAATTAAAAAAGAAAAAGAAAAAGAAAAATTGCTCTTCTATAAGTAACTGACTCCACACAGAGGCATTCTGGCTCTGACAATAGATCACAAGGTGTGTGTGTCCTTGGAATGGGAATGTGCCAGTATTAGGGGATTAAGTTCAACCATTTAAGAATATTCTATACTCTGACCCCACACACATCAATTACTCAACAACTATGGGAACCAGGCACCATAGTCAAAATTGCATATAAATCATCAAAGATCAGTTTGATGCACCTGCTTAGTTACCATTGATAATATTCATTCTTAAGCTTGAGGACAACAAACCACTCTTAAAATAAAATTTAGTCAACAGAATATTCAGCCCAAACATTTCGAATTTGTTCCACACTGAGAATGGTCATCATTTCATCATTGTAGTTATGGGCAGCCCAGGTGGCTCAGTGGTTTAGCGCCGCCTTCAGCCCAGGGCATGATCCTGGAGACCCAGGATCAAGTCCCACGAGTCTGCCTGTGTCTCTCTGCCTTTCTCTCTCTCTCTCTGTCTCTCATGAATAAATAAATAAAATCTTTAAAAAAATATGACTTAAAAAATAAAAATAAAGAAATCTGAATTTATCACACTTGGGTTTAATTGGACAGGTTAAAGAATAATTCAGCTCTCCTAACGTGGTTTTCTTTTGCTTTAAAAATATATTCACCGGGGCAAATGGGTGGCTCAGTGAAGCATCTGCCTTCATTCAAAGTCATGATCTCAGGGTCCTGGGATCGAGTCCTACATTCAGGCTCCCTGCTTAGCGGGGAGTCTGCTTCTCCCTCGGTGTCCCCCTCCCCCATCGTTCCTTCTCTCTCTCAAATATTAAAAAAAATTAAAACAGTCACATGGATGTTACGCATAATTGTTTTGCAGAAAAGCACAAGGCATCCCTTTGTCATTTATCACACTGTGTGTGTTTTTGTTTTTCATAGCAAGTTCTTTAAGGAAATAAAGACTGTTTATTGATCTTATTCATTTGTGTCTTTGTGTCTCATTTTTTGACAACGCTGCCTTTCAAATCTGAGGCCCAGTGGCTGAACTGAGAGTAGATGCTAATGAAGTAACTAATCTTGCAAAAGGGCTGATGAAGAGGAATAATCTTATTTCCATTTCTAACACTGCCAACGGTAAAAAGAACATTATTTTTATTTGTTGACATACGATGTGGTAAGTCTATTTGTTAGAATAGGATATGAAATATAGGCACATCTCACTTTACTGTGCTTTGCTTTGTACTTCAATTATTCCTTTTATTTTTTTTTAATAAATTAAAGTTTCAAGACTTCAGGGGAGGAAGTCACCGCAGGTGTGGTGGGAACAGCAAGAGAATGGGGATCAGAAGTGGGACCTGAACATGGGACCAGATCGCTGCAGTCTCAGGATGGAACTTGAGTAGACAAGTGGCTTCCTGTAGATGTGCAAACAAGTGGTTTCCTGAGATGAGTCTCTTCCTGGTGAGGATGCTGTGAAGATGGTTGAAATGACAGCAAAGGATTGAGAAGATCATGTAAATCAGGTAAACTGAGTCAATAAAGCAGCAGCAGCGTTTGTGAGGACGGACTCCAATCCTGAGAGGAGTTCTGCTGTGGGTAAAATGCTACCAGACAGCATCACATGCTGCAGGGAAATCGTTCATGGAAGAGGAGCCAATCGATGCAGCAAACTTCAGGGTTGTCTCATCGTAAGAACTTCTCACAGCCACCCCAGCCTTCGGCAGCCCCCACCCTGGCCGGTCAGCAGCCTCCACCAACGAGGCAGGATCCTCAGTAGCAAAAATGATGGCAACTCCTTGAAAGCTCAAATAATGCTTAGCGTTTTTAGCAATAAGCTACTCTTTTAATTAAGGTAGGTACATATTTTTAGACATGATGCTATTGCACGTTTACCAGATTACATTGTAGTACAAACATAACTTTTATATGCACTGGGAAACCAAAAAAAAAAAAATCATTTTACTTGCTTTATTGCAATGTTGGTTTTATTGTGGTGTCTGTAACCGAGTCCGCGGTATCTCTGGAGTGTGCCTGTGGTCCTGTAATTCACACCCTAACTCAAATTATCTCCTTTTTATTATTTCGGATGTCACAAATTTCATCCGTTCTGTTATATAAAAAAAGAATTCCCTAAAGGTTTTATTTTTGTGTTTTAACACTTGAAAATGAATGGCTGGAGCTCAGCATGGAAACCCTTTAGCCTGCTGGATGAACCCAAGAGCAGCAAGAAAATAAATAGGAGGGAGAGAGATTTAAAGTATTCATTTTTATCACTTCTCTGGAGGACAGACCCACAGATGCTGAGCTAGGTCAACAGAAAGTGCTCTGGTGCTTTCTGATTGGATACACATGATGAACACAATCCAAGGAAATGTTAGTTCTACGCGGATGAGACATTTGTTACATCACATCGTTAAGTGTAAGACGCCTTTCTGGAAAATTCTGTTTTCTCCTCCTTCCCTCCCAGCCGGTTTTAAACAATTTAATAGTTCTAAATAAATAAATCCATGATTTTCTAAGTATAATTTGCCAATTCAAAGAATCAGACTTAACCATAACAGGGCCATTCTCTTTTCTGATTTTATTTCCCTTCATTGAACCCTCACCATCTGGCATATTATATGCTTGGCTCATTTAATTGTTTACTGTCCATCTCATCACACTAAAATTACCCTTGCTGAATATAGAACTTTTTACATGTCTTTTATATGGTGGTTACATAGTACATACTCAATAAATATTTGCTCAATTACTAAAAGGATGGATAAATAAACAATGTTATCTGACAAGGAGTAAAACCTTCATATTTTCTGACATACACAAAGGGAAAATGGTAACTTAATGAGCCACTCATATCATGCCATGATTATTCAACCTTGTCAAAAAAAATCAGGTTGCTGTAATAAAAATTTTAAATTTTAATGTCTAAGGAAAGACAGTATTTTCAGAAATAGTTTATTCCAAAATATTATATGAGAATACATTTGTGTGTGTATATATATATGTATAATAGAAAAAAAAGGTAAAACCAACATTGTAAATATTTTATTAAAGGATTTTTGTCTTTACCTACAAAAACCCTGAGACTTTGTCAGCAAATACCAAGAATCAGAATTTAAATCATCTCAAATTTCAAATATTTTTATTTTTCATTTTAATTTTTATTTCAGGTTTTTATTTCAAAATAGTCTTCTACTTGGATATTAAAATTTGCACCATGAACCTCTCAGCACACAGAATTTTAAAATTAAAAAAAAAATTGTGAGCATTTTACACCCAATAAATTGAAACATTTTCTTTTATAATGAACATTTTTTTTTTCAAAAGATTATAAATAAGGTGATAATGAGCACTAAGCACTCTCTGCATGATGAGTTTTCCTTCAGGCCCAAGAGGGTGTGAAAATCAGAGGGACTGTAGCTTCTGAACTCACTCACTGTAGTAAATCTCACTTCACAATGCATGCTTGATTTTGCACAAGAAAGGAAATGGATCAAGGGTGCCTGAGGAAGAGCTGATGCATGAGAGCGGCCTCTTGTGCTATCCAAGGACAAAAGCAAAATCACAAAATTGATTCTCTATCATATTGGCAGCAGGAGAAGACATCAAGTCAATTCCTTCAGTTAGAGCATATTTTTCTTGTGAGAAAAATTCACGGTTTGGTTCAATGAAACACATAAATACAGTTCTATAACACGGGTAAAAAACAGCTTATGAAAACACTCTCAGAATCCAACCGCAATAATTATTCAGGTATTTGAGCTTGTAATCCTTGCTTATTATCTTCTCCTAGCACCTGAGATCTTCAAAGTTAGCAGCAGAAATCTGCAGAATAATTAGTCAATACTCCTTATGTATAGTTTGTTAATCTATGTGTGCCAGTCTTAAAAACTTCACCAAATATTTCTAGTTTCCTTCCCAGGCATTCATCTCACCTCACTTCTAGGTACACAGTAAGATGGCACCCCTGGTCCTCTCCTGGTTGGGGAAGACACGTGATTAGTTATGGCTGATGGGATGAATGAAACATGGGCCACTTCCAGGCTGAGGCCTACACAGCCAGAGTGGGATCTTCTTGAGGTTTCTCTACCCTGCATGACCCACAGACACTATTGTGACCTTGGCTGAGCTGTTAGACCTTGAGATTCTGAGTGATTACGCTCATTGGGAACTCTGTTTTCCAGCCCTGCCGCCAAACTGTGATGGATATGTAATAGGAGTGAGAAATAAAACTTTGTTATGTTAAGTCATTAAAGTTTGTGTGGTCGTTACACAATATAACTTAGACTGCCTATGTATAAAGCTTTCCAGAATTCATACCTGGGCACTCTCATGGCCATTCCCAGGCATGCCCAGAGCCGCTATCAATTAGTCACCTGAAGGGCCCTTCCAGCTGAGGTCCAAGGGCCTCACACTCTAATAAAGCTTCTTTACACAGTCTACTCAGTGCTTTTTTTTTTCTTTTTCATTTTTGTGTTTTGATGTTTTTTGTACAAATCACTCTCCTACGCTTCCTTATTTAGAGTTTCCTAAATCCCCCTTTTTCATTGCCCAGAGGAAGCCTTGACTAAACAGTACCTATCTCTGCACTCTCAAAATCCAGGTACTTAGGAGTTGGGATACGTTCATGTGTATGCGCTTGAGACAAAGAGGAAGATAAGATGGAGTTCTCTGCCTCCCCCTCTGGTAAAAAAAATATATTCCCGTTGAAACTAATAAATCAAGTCTATTTTATCCAGCTTGGTTAGGTTCTAGATTAATGTTTATTATGGATTAAGTAGGCATGTTATAGGTTGTCCTGGGAACCTAACCATTTTTAATATTGTTTCTATGAGAAAATGTATTCCAAGTTCCAAACAATTGATTCACAAATTAACTTCTGGAACACTACCAGCTTTTAAAAGGTGGACTCTTCTATGGCAAAATGAGCAAGGCACAGCAACCAAGAGATAATACCCAGGTTTGCTATCTTCTATGTTCAAGGATGGTAGCTTAATAACGATAAGACTATCTGCCGGAGCAGCCTGTCGATTATATATTTACTTAACATTCACTTAGGAGATCCAGTTTTCTCCTGTCAGTTTCTGTTATGTAATTCACAGCCATATGAGAGGAGTTTGGCCCTAGAAATGATAAAAAGTGACAGGATATATGGTATCATGATCCGTCCACGGGACATCACCATATTTGCAATCCAGAGGCCCATGCCCTGACCGTTTTCTCTAGAAGATGGTTTCTGTGCCAGAGAACGGACAGAGAATTACGATAGGCAGAGTTGACTATGTTTTCGTGAACTGTTTTGTCACACTGACACTTGATAGACTTGTGTTGTACTGAATATCCATTCTTTTTTTTTTTTTGAATATCCATTCTTTTACACAAATCTGTGTTAAAATGAGAACCCTGATTTAGAGAAAGACAAGACAACCAAAGGTCAGGTCAAAATTTCTAAGAGCATACCAAGTATACGTTTGGTATACACCATATGCATAGACGAAACCATTCACTGTTTGGATACTGATCAAGCTTGGTATGAAATTTCTGCCACTAGATGAGATTTCCAGAAGTGAGAGGAATTAGGAGCTACCGTTCTCGTTAAGACGTTTAGTTTTAATCCAAGCAATACTGGCATATTTACAGAATGGAAGCAACACTGAAAAATAATTGAGTCTATTACAGATTGTAAAGAAAAGCCAGGACTCCACTGTCCACTGAACATGCTAATTGAATCCGACCTTGCAAAAAGATGAAGCAAAGAATGTTTTCTCTAATTGCAAAGGTCTCTGGCTGGATACATATTCTTATTTATCACTTCACACTTGGATGATACATGGTGCTTCATATAGATCCTCTTTCTTAGGAAAAGATTCTTAATTTGCAGAATAAGCCCATTGCTCTTTTTATTGATGCCTCATAGAGGAATTTGGCACGAACCCTTGGAGAAGAAAACTCAAATTAATTTCAAGGGATCTTTTTAATTTCTAGGTTGTTGATAACTTCAGGGAACAATTTTCAGAGCCAATGATAGCTATTCAAGTAGCTTCCCAGATTAAATACCAGATGAAAGAAGCCGATTACCTTTCTGTTGACTGCACTCACTTTCTAGGAGTTGTCTCTTGAAACAGAAGTTGGGATGGTTATAAATCCCTACTCTAAAGAGTTAAAGGTGGAAGACAGTCATTTCACACTGGATGTTACACATGTTATCACCAGCAATTACTAATTGATAGATGCAACCAACACGTAATTTTAAAAATTAGATCCATAAAAATATTCCCAATTTCCCTTTTGGTCTATTGGAGTAACTAGGACAGGCAGAGCCGTGAGCATATACCCATAATCCCCAAACCGGAAGATAAGTTCACTAACCAAATCAGTGGAGTAGCCCATGTTGACAAAGATCAAGAACATTTTACATCAATGGAGTGACTACCACAGGATCTAATGAGCCAGAGATGCTCTGTCAATTCCATGACTATTGTCCCAGGGAGACAGCACTCTTCTATATTACTGGGATATATTGGTGGAAAAAAAAAGACAGAAATTCCTGCTTTTTTTTTGGAGATTATGATTCTAGCAGTGGAACCTAGACAATACAAATACATGTAATAGGGAAAATATTTAGCTTAGAAATGTTATGGAAACAACATCCAGATAAGTGGAAAAGGGAATCTAAGTGGTAGGAGGAGGAAAATATGGTTTGCAACCAAGTAGGGTCACCCTTCATGAGAAAGTGACATCTGAGCAAAAACCTGAAGGACCCAAAGGTGTTAGCTGGGTGTTCCAGTCTAAGGTCCCAAAATGAGAGTCTAGCTATGCTCTGGAATAGGAGGATGTCAGTGTCTACAGAACGTGGCTTAGCAATCCAGCAGATGAGGCCAGGAAAACCAGAGGAGCCTGAATGGTCTAAGGGCCTCAGCCACTGCAGGAGAAGACGGTGGCCTGTGCCAGAAATGAGATGAGGACATTTAATGTTTGACAGATGGGTTACGTGAACACCCACCTGCACAGAGGCCAACTATGGTTATGTGTGGAGTAGAGCAGAATCAGGGAGACTATGCATATCCCACTGCAATACTCAATGAGAGAAGAGGATCATCTGGATGTTGGTTACAGTGAAAACCATAAGAATTGGTCAGAACTTGGATATATTTTGAGAAATCTTATAATATGTTCATCATCTATGGAGAGGCAATGGTAGGAGTGAAATATGACTCAAGGGTTTGGGGACTGGACCAGCCAGTGAGATGGGGGTACAGCAGGTCAACAGGCTATGACCAGATGGACACACAGACGTGGAACAGTGGTGGAAGGTCCCAGAGCCGAGTTCAGGAGAGAGATCTGAACTGGAGACTGGAGTCATGGACTCACTACGTACAGAGAGTATTCAAGGCATGAGGTGGGTGAACACCAGGGAAGTACAAGCCTGTACAAGCACCTCAACACCGACAAGTAGAAAACGAGATGGAGTAACAAGTGAGATACAAACCATGACCAGTAGAGAAAATAGGCTCAAAAAAATAAAAAATAAATAAAAAAGGAAGTTGGGTCCAACTATGGAAAACAGTTCTTACAGGTTGACAAAGCTGAAAACTGAAAACTGACCATGGGTGAGTGAAAGTGAGAATCCCTGTGAGCTTAACAAGATGGGCTGCGGTGATGGGATAGGGATGAAGTTCTGCTGGGAAAGGGTGAAGGGAAGAATGCAAGTTGTAGAGCCTGCAACAGTTGAGTGGCTTTGCAGAAAACATGAGCAGAGATATGGGAAGCCCACTGATGGGCACCATGGTCAAGGGAAGGTTTGACTCCTTTTTACTGGGGAAAAATAACTGCCTATCTGTGCACTGTTCAGATGATTTGACAGCAGAGAAAAACTGAGAGCAAACCCTTCTGTGATTGAGAGCCCAAAGACTTAGTTCACCAAACCCCTTTCCAGTCGGGATGTTTCTAGGGGAATATCTGGATCTGGGATGGGCATTTCACATGGAGAATTGCGTACATACAAAGCTTTCATGGTTAAAAATAGGTCTACTTAAAAATCAGAATTGCTATAGGTGTGAATGTCTAATACATCTTTAGTGTAAAACCCTTGTGAACCAAAATGCCAAAAAAATAATCAGTGGGTGTGTGTATATGTATGTATGTGTGTGTGTGTGTATATAATATACCTTCACATAAAAATATCTGAAATGTGATCTGAGTGCCAAACCAATGAAAACAGATTTGAATTTTTTTCAAAGGCTAAAAAAAAAAAAAAAAAAAAAAAAAATCAACTAACCTAATTCAAAAATAGATTAAAATATTCAAGTGGAATTCATTGCAGATATAACAAAAGGTGATTATATAATTAGTGTATCTGTTAAAATAACTCCTATCAATGAACTGAAATATTGGCATTATTTTGTCAGATACAGAAAATTTGACAAAATTAACTTTCAATTATGATATAAGTTCTCAGAAAATTAGGCCTAGAAAAAAAACTTAATTTGATTTCAGAATGAATGGTAAAATTAATTCCACATATAAATATTTTAGAAGTATTGCCCTTATATTAGATGTACAAGATGACGATTTTTTTTATCATTGCCACTATTTAAATGGTACTAGTGATCGTCGCTAAAATAATATCACATGAAATAGAAACAGGTAAATATGTAGCAATGTGAAAAACTTTTTGTGTGAGTGATATAAAATCTTGTAGAAAATGCAACAGAATCAAGTAAGAGAATGAGTATAACAGATTTGCTGAATGAAGGATTCACTTGGAAAAATCAGGAGTATCCCCTCCACCTCATCGTTAAAAATTACTAAGGCTGAGAGAGGAAGAAATAAGACAGCTACAAACCAATAATGCATCTAGGAATCTGCTGAAAAAATGGTGTGCGGTGCCATCCATCCCCTTACTTTCAGTTCTCTCTTTGATATAGTTGTGCAGGTACATAAACATGATGATCACAAAACAGATCCATGCATCTAGAAAAATGGCATATGACAAAGTACGGTGACATACAACCTATCAATGAGAAAATGATGAGCTGTGTGAGGGATTCCAGGATTAGTCCCACTGGTTTTAGCATCTCACAGGACCATATGGCATTGACTTGCCAGCATCTACACTCTGAGACTCTCTGTGGGGGCCAGAGTCCACCCTATTTACCTGCAGGGTAACCCAGAAGTGGCAGTGAGTTCGACTCTCCCTCAGTGGGCAATAACCCCAGGGTGGTGGTAAGCTCCAGTTACATATGATGGTGGCTTGTGGAAGATGCATCTTCCACTGGCTCTCTTCTTTTCAAATAACCACTCCCCTGCAGATTTCTTCTAAGACGTTATCTCATAAATCACTTGCTCTGACTGGAATTCTTACCTAAGAGTTCAGTTTGGGTGGATCCAAACCAAGGTGGGGCTGTACTTAATTCTTCAAAGATGAAATTCAGTCGGATTTATACCCAAAATATCAAAACTAAAATTCAATCTAGAAAACTCACAGAGGAAAATTGAACCCCTGGGCAAGCAAAACGTGTTAAATGAAACCTCAGAAGGACAACTTGTTAGATCGAAATTAAAGATTATTGTTTATAATGTGTTCTGTGAACTAAGTTTGAGAGGGTAACCGACCACGAGAAAATACAGACAATGTCTAAAACTGAAAATTGATCCATACCTGAAACTACAAAGAATGACGGAAAACAACACATGAAAAGGAGAATCATCAGCAGAAAAATGGGCAAACGGAGTGATGAGGCAGTGCCGAGGAAAGGACAAAGCAAATGACTAGCAGAGAAAAAGAGGTGCTCTTCCACACGCATCAGACAAATACAAATTAGAAACAGCTAGATGCTCTCTCTCTGAGGCTATTCTGAGTTCAAAAACTAGAAATTTTGATAACGCATTAGCAAGGGAGGATGTGGAAACGGTGACCTTCCAACACTGCTGATTTGACAAAAAACATTACGATCACTCTGCTGAGAATTTACAGGACCTCGTGAAGCTAAGATTTGTACGACCTACGGCCCTTCAACGAAATTCTGCCTATGTGGCGATTTCTCACAAAACCAAATGTCCTCTTAGCGTGTGATCTGGCAGTCACGCCTCTTGCTATCATGTACCCAAAGGGGTTGAAAACCGTCTACACAAAAACCCACACACAGATTCACAGCAGCTTTATTCTTAAGGTCTAAAACCAGAGAGCAACTAAAATTTCCTTCCCTGAAGGAGGAGATAAAGGAGAGGTGGTGCAACCAATGGAGGGAGTACTAGTGTGGAAAAGGAATGGAGCTGGGAAGCCATGAGAAGGCATGACAACATGAAAGAAGCCAATCTTGAAAGGTTACCTACTGCATGATTCCAACTATAGGACATTCTCGGAAAAGATCAGGGGTTGGGGGGAAGGAGGGATAAACAGGAGCACAGAGGGCTCTTATTTACAGCCGTGTACCTACTCTCTGCACCATGCTACCATGATGGATACACGTCACGTCATTATGGATGTGTCTAAACCCATAGAATGTACAACACGGAGTGAGTTCCCATTATGGACTCTGGTGAGAATGATGTGTCAATGTAGGCTTACCAATCGTAAAAAAAAAAAAAAAAAAAAAGTACCATTCTGGTGAGGATGTGGATAGTTTGGGACAGTGGGGATAGTGGCGATGGTGCGGGGGTGGTGTGGGAACTCTATACCGTCTCCTCAATTCTGTGTACCTACAACTGCTCTAAACATCAAAAAAAAAAAAAAAAAAAAAAAAGAAGTCCATGGATCCAGAGTATACCTTGCTCAGATATTAAGGTTATATCTTAATACCATGAACTTGCAAATATTCAACCATGTTTGATCTACAAATGGTGATTTCCAAGTACGTGGGCTCATCCCCGTGCAGAGTTTTGATAGCGGGGAGCAAAACAACACAAATGCCTATCATGAGGGGAGCGGCGCAATAAAATGTAGTGGATAACAGTACCGTTTAGGATAGGTGCACATTCAGCACCACAGGGAGAGCTTTATAACACAGTGTCTAGTGAATCTGTAAAAGAAACATCTCACACCACTCACCTAAGGTAAAAACATATACAGCTCTGGGTTCAGCAAAGATACGTAAATACACATTAGTATATTAACACGGTTAAGTGTTGATTTGCCTATGAGCGAGATGATGGGCATGGAGATTAGGAAGAAAGGAAGAAAATATTAAAAATGCATGCCTAGCAAGAAGGAGAGACTTGTGTGCCAGGAACTGAAGAGTATCATTAACTCAAATCTCTAAATCTGTGGTTAAAACAAAGCTAGAAATGATATTTCCTACCTAAGTAGGATCGTTGCGAAGATTAAGAGAAAATACATCGAAAGGCCTTGGCCCAGCTTAGTATATAGTGAATATTTAATGCATATTATGCCGTCATAATTATCATCGTTATTACAGTTGCAGCGGGGTCTTTTTTTCACTCTTTAATGGACATTTGCACCACTGCTGTTTTCCCCAAAAGTTCCTCTAAGATCAAGTATCACAAAAAGTGATTAATATAAAGCTGTGATTCACTTTTAGAAACACAGTAGGTGGTTTACCTTAATATTCTATTGGCTTCCCTAAATCTGAGAAGGCAGTTGGAAGAGGAGCACTTTCTAAACAAAGTGACAAGAGTGAATTTTCATTTGTCTTAAAATAAAAACAAACCATCTCCAGCCAGGTTTCAGAGGCTGGAGCGCATCTGGTACGGGCACGGTGGGCTTGCCTCCTGGATTTCACTTTGGAGTTCCAGAGACCAGGGAAGGAAATGAGGAGTCAACAGCTTTGTACACTCAACCCATAAGCAAAGCTGGTGTGCTGCAGGCTGATTCTCAGAAGTGCAAAACCTGTAGCTTTAGCCCAGCCGGCCAAAACTACTCTGATGAAGCAGTCCTCTCTGATGGGACCCACGCTGGAAGGAATCCCAGGTGACATCACGCAACATCTCCCAGGGCAGACAGGGTGGTCCATTGTGCCAAATGATGGCCACGCTCCCCATTGGGGACGTGGCCCTTGGGGAAGTGGCCCCAAGAAGAAGCTGTCTTTCAGGACGCTGTCAGGAAGCAACCACCTGACCCCTTCTGCCCCAACCCTCCCACCTGCCGGGGCCCCCTCATGCGAGCCCACGTTTGCTTTTCCTACAATTAACACCACAGGCATGCAGTGACCGATCCTGGCCCTTCTCGCTGCTTCCCCACGTTCACTGAGTCCTTCGGATGTGCCTACCACCTCCACAGAACAGACCACCAGGTGCTGAACATGGGCCGTACTTAGGTTTTACAAGCAATTTTAATTACGTGACTAGTGAAGAAACTACAGTTGAAGAGGAGGAGAAAGAATAATAATATTAAAGAAATGAAGAACAAGAAGGAAACCAAGATTTAACATCTCTGGAGTGGCAATTCTAGGTGGTTAAAAAGGCAGGATTTGAATTCAGAGACACAGTCGGAATCTTGACTCTACTCCATGCTTGTGAGTTGACCCTACAGAATTCAGGGAATGCCTCTACATCTTAGTTTACTCAGCTGTAAAATTGGGTCCAGTGTCACTAGAATAATTACAGTAAGCGACATTACCCCTAGACCGATTAATCTGATGCCCAGTGCATGACAAGATTGATAAATATAATTATTTGCTAAAGTTAATAAATATGACTAATTATAAATAATATGCCATATTATTTAATAAGTGTTTAAGCAACAACTACTAATCCCATTACTACTTGTCAGATACTGTAATTAGGCTATACTTTGTCCGAGTGATAGTCAACAATTCTGCCCCCAAATATTTTCTAGCTTCTTGGCCCAATATTTGTCAAGGGGTATCTTTCGATGGCTATAAAAATGCATTAAGGTGTCATTAATATGGAATTTATTCTCCATACCATGACCCCCTTTTCATCTTTTGCCTTCGGTGTTCAATACAGTGTATGTACCACACACTATGACGTAAACCCACTAAGAAGTAAGAGATTTAGCCTGGTTCTCCCCGAAAGTCACCCTGGTGGTGATTTAGTCAAAATAGCAAATGGCTACGGATTTGTTATAGGCCGAGTCCAGGAGGCCACCACGGGCCGGCACATCTTGCAGCCCCTTTCTAAGAAAGTACAGGAGGTCGGGGTAAAGAGATGCATGGATACCTGTCATATAGCCCATGATGTCTGAGACTGTGGGCAGTGGAAACTTTTACAGAGAAACAGATGAAGACTGTTCTGGCCAAAGGAGGAAATACGGACCCATGAACGTGAGCACACCAAACAGACAAGGGCTTAGGAAGTTCTCTGGTTTTCCACGCCTCATCCTGTGTCAAGTACCCACCAAACCGCGTCCCCTTGTCTCACTGAGCATAGCACGTGTTATTACCAGGAGAGGCTAGTGTTGCAGCGGATAGGCTGGGGTAGCAACACACTGTTTAGATGTGTCTATAAAGAAATACTAACTTTCATGTCTCCTATGGGCACATAGTTTTTTGGAGTCTCACAAAACTTGGGTTTTCCTACACTAAATAATTTAATGAGTCAATTCCATACATATATAATATATATAATAGGGGCATCTGTGTGGCCCAGTAGGTTAAGCATCTGCCTTCAGCTCAGATCATGATCCCAGGGCTCTGGGATCGAGCCCCACATCGGGCTCCCTACTCAATGGGGAGCCTACTTCTCCCCATTTGTAGGTCTGGACAGTTCAGTAGTCCTTCTATCCCATGCCTAGAATGACCTATAGATGCAAGCACCCTGGCAGATGAACAATAATGGGTAATGGGGAGTGTGGCTATGTATGGGGAGGTATGCAAGGAAGAGTGAACCCAGAAATTCGTAAAAGGAAGTTTTGTTCAAAGAAAGTATGGTATAATCAAGTATTAACAAGATAGAGGGGAGATGAAAATGATTTTAGGGGAAACATTATGAAGATTCGTCTTGTGCAGAAGACAGAGGGGTTGGTAAAACGGAAGACTAAAATAGGGAATAACACTTGATAAATTGATATAGGAATCTAAAAAAATGCTGTGTGCTTGCTGTGTTATCACGTCTATAAGAAAATAAAACTCCACAGTGATGCGGGACATCAGTCAAAGTTTCATTTTTGTTTGGGGGAGATTTCAACCATTTGGGGAGTAAATGTGGTTATACGCATCTCTTTAAATCTTCTGTCCTCAGGTAAAACTTAATTCCTGCTCTAAGGTTTAATCAATAACAATAAAGCACACACATAGCAAATCTAACTGGGCTAGTGGCTTGCATAATTAAAATGCAAAAGAACTAGTCACCCTAGAGCTTCAGGAGAAGGATCCATACATTATAAATGATGATCATTAGGTAGCAGGTTTATCCTTAATGGGTATCCTGCAACTTGACGGAAAACAAAAACAATTTCGATCGTTCAACACATCTAGTGTGTATTTTTAATACTATTTATAACTCTAATTCACCACAACTCTGAAAATATCTATTAAACGATAATGAATGCTGTGGCCTGAATGTCTGTGTCCCTTCAAACTCATATGTTGAATTCTTAACCCAGCTGATGGTGTTAGAAGGTGGGCCTTTGGGAGCGAGAAGGTCACGAGCAGGGGCCCTTTACTGCTCTTAGGAAGGAGGCCACAGGGCCTCCTCATCCCTGCCACCACATGTGGCCACAATGTGAGGCCTGGAAGAGGACCCTCACCTCCACCAAGCTGGCACCCCGATCTCAGACTTGCAGCTCCAAAGGGTAAGAAACAAATCCCTGTTGCTACCAAGCCACCCAACTCGTGGTATTTACTTACAGCAGCCTGACGGGACGAACACAAAGGCCCTCCATCAACTATCATCAATCGGTCTGAGAGCAATCCAAATTAATTCACATTCATTCGTTGAACATACATTTGTTGTATTTTCCATCATTCTTAGTCCTGGAAATACGGCAGCCAACCAAACAAATCAGTGTCCTCATCTTCATGGCCCTTAGGTTCTAGAAGGGAATTATTGGTAACCTTAAAAGTGAAGAAGCATTGAAGTATAGTTTAAGAGGATGCCCATGGGTTACTAGAGTTTTTAAAAGAGCTAGGAAAATTCAAACGTTGCATTTCAAGTGAATAGATGAAGTCTGCTCCCCAATGGGCAGGGGGAGGTTTTCAAACACTTTGGGGACTAGTGAACTTCTAAGACACAATCTAAGGCCTTGTAAGCATATTCACCACACCTTCCATAAATCTCTGAGCTCTGACGGGATGAGCACTGGGTGTTATTCTGTACGTTGGCAAATTGAACACCAATAAAAAATAAATTTATTGTTAAAAAAAAAAATCTCTGAGCTCTGACTACCTCCTCATAAGGTTTCGTACTCTGCTTTGGTTTGGATATTGTAAGAGAAAGCTCACTTCTTCGGGAGCTCTGAATACAAGTGTAGTCTTTGATAGGTTCCTAAAACTCAGGACTGCACAGATCTGTAATTTTTAATGAAACAGAGTTGATAATTAAATAAAAGGACTTGACTTCACCAGATATGATCACCTACAGGTCATTTTCATGAGGCTGCAGAGAAGGCATTCTAGAATTACGGACTCTCTAGTATATTTAACAGAGGCGATACTACTTGGTACCTTTACACAGTTACCAAAATAAAATAGAAGAGCAGAGAGCCAACTCAAAATGGTCTCTTTGGTATCGTTTGAATTAGTACGCACAGCACTTTTTTTTTTTTCTTAATTTCCTAAACTACTGCGTGACCTTCTAATTTCGTACTCCTTAACAAGTGATTTGAAAGCAACCTCCAGTATTTCTGACTTTAAAAATACATACAGATGTAAACAGATGTGCAAATTTTTATGTTTTCGGTTTTAAAAACTCACTTCCTCTAACAAATAGCGTATTTTTAGAATATTTAATTCTATTTCCTACAATGGTCCAGTCCTACTTGGATACTAAAGGATACATAAAACACTGTTTGAACTACAAGCTCTACCAGTAAGTGCTGAATTCTGTTACCTTCCCTCAGTCTCAGAGGTCTGTTGAATTTCTGAATGAAAGGTAGACCTGAAAAATGTATTCTCATTAGATCAGTGTAAGTTGGGTGAATACAAATTGAATGTTCAAACATTGAAAGGTGGTCACGTTTCCATCCAGCTTGACGCTAACTCACATTATAGAAAATGGCAGTCCATGAAAAACCTATGTTTATGCAGTAATTGATTCAAGATATACAATAGTAAAATGCTGCACAAATTTTAGAGAAATCTATAACAGCTCTCAAGAGACAGGTAGATATTGCAGAACCAGTAGCGTTTAACATTTCTTGGAAAGTGGCATTCAGTATGACCTAATGGAATAAAATTATTCTTTTGATCTCTTAAAAAATGTAATTATGACAAAATATTGCAGCTGATAAGTACTGTGGGTGTAGCCAATTTAAAAAAAAATTGTTTACTTATAAGAAATGTGCTTTAGTATATTTTACTCTGTGATAATAGTTTAAAATATGAGTTAAATTCTAAGTATTTAAAAAATAGCTATGAATTAATTTGAAAATCATAACATGCTTTAATAGACATTTCTTGCCTTCCTTAAAAATAATGTCTTGGGGCATCTGGGTGGCTCAGTGATTGAGCAGCTATCTGTCTTCGGCTCAGGTCATGATCCCGGGGTCCTGGGATCGGTCCCGTGTCAGGCTCCCCCACAGGGAGCCTGCTTCTCCCTCTGCCTATGTTTCTGCCCCTCTGTGTCTCTCATGAATAAATAAATAAAATCTTAAAAAAAAAAAAAAAAGAGAACATCGGGCAGCCCAGGTGGCTCAGAGGTTTAGCGCTACCTTCAGCCCAGGGCCTAATGCTGGAGACTGAGGATTGAGTCCCATGTTGGGCTCCCTGTGTGGAGCCTGCTTCTCCCTCTGCCTGTGTCTCTGCCTCCTTCTGTCTCTCTCTCTGTGTGTCTCTCATGAATAAATAAAAATCTTAAAAAAAAAAGAATGCCTTTGTATTTAAGCATGCTTTCTCATTAAGAAAATGCAAAATGTGGTAAAAATCCAGCTTAGATAACAAAGGTCCAAATGTTTGATCCTACTGTAGTAACACTTGAGTAGTTTGGTATTCTTCACCATTTACTGTTAAGTTATAGTGCAAACTCATAGAGGTTAGTTCTGCATATAAATCAAAATAATACACCAGTTATTTTTCTACAATTTTTTCTTTAGGTAAAATTATACATATGGAAATAATACATGCATAAATACATATACATACATATTGCACGCTTGTATATTTATATGATATAGGTCTATGTACATATAGATGTACACATATGCACACACATACATTGCAACATTTTTAAAAATCAAGAACTAGCGAAAACTTGAAAGTCCACCAAAATGAGACTGGTTAGATTATGGTATATTCATGTACTGGAATACTATGCAAAACAAAAAAGGAAATTTTGAATCACAGTATACATAAGTTATTAAAAGAAAAACAAGGTGCAAGGCAGTGTATGCATTATGCTAACTTTAGTGTAAAAAGGACATTATGTATTAAATGCATTTTAATATAAAACTTTTTCTCTAAGTAAACACAAACTAATAGAAGGCAGTATCTAAGAAGAAATAAAAAATAAACATGGTTAGGTTGTGGTGGACCAAGTTGGAAAAACGATTTCCCCATACATGCCCTTATATATTAGCATTTTTTAAGGGTGTGATAGTTACCTATTAAGTGTAAGAACAAGTTAATTAATGGTAAGGAAAATTAGCAGTCATTTTCCTTATTTCTGTAGTCTAGCTCTGACTCTCCTTCCTCATTATTACTCTTAGAGATGAAAACTACAGGGCTCTCAGACCTGGCTGGAGGTACCCACACACTGGGGGCCAGGGGTTGGGGGGAGAGGAAATGCCCACCTAGTAGTATCTCCTAAGAATTCTTAGTTCTGTAGTCATTTTAAATTTTTCCTCCACTTCACGTGTTAAACTTGGCAAGATCAAGAGAATGAAAAGATAAGCCATAGAATGGGAGATGGTATCAGCAAAAGACGCAGCTGATGAAGAATTGTTCCCCAAATGACACAAAAACTCTTAGAACTCAACTACATAAGCAACTCCATTTAAAAAATGGACCAAAGATCTTAACACCTCACCAAAGAAGATACACGGATGAAAAATAAGCATATGAAATGATTCTCCACACCATAGGTCATCAGGGAAAAACAATATAAGACAATGAGATACCACTACACACCATTAAAATGGCCAAAACTTGAAATACTGACACCACCAAATGTGGGGAGGATATGGAGTGGCAGGAATCCTCACACTGCTGGCAGGAATGCAAAATGGTGCAGCCACTTTGGAAGATTGTTTGTGGTTTCTTACAAAACTAAATATACTTTCATCAGATGATCCACCATGTGATCCAATCACATCCTGTATTTCCCAAAGGGGTTGAAAGTTTATGTTCACACACAAACCTGCACACAGACGTCCAAAGCAGATATTTATTTGTAATTGCCAAAATTTAAAAGCAATCTAGATGTCCTCCACTGGGGTTATATAGTTAAACACACTGTGGTATATCCATAGCCAACATCATATTCAAAGTGAGAAACTTTGCTTTTCCCCTAAGGTCAGGAATAACACAAAGATGTCCACTCTCACCGCTATTATTCAACATACTATTAGAAGTCTTAGCCACGGCAATTAGACTAGAAAGGCATCCAAATTGGTAAGGAAGAAGTAAAACTTTCACTCTTTGTGGATGACATGATACTATATACAGAGAACCCTAAAGACTCCACTGAAAAATTAGAACTGATAAATGAATTCAATACAGTTGTAGGATACAAAATTAACATATAGAAATCCATTGCATTTCCATGCAATAATGACGAAGCAGCAGGAAGAGAAATTAATAAAAACAATCCTATTTACAATTGCCCCCCAAATAATAAAATGCCTAGGAATAAACTTGAAGAAGTGAAAGAACTATATTCCGAAAACTATAAAACACTGATGAAAGAAACTGAAGATGACAGAAACAAGTGGAAAGATATTCCACGCTCATAGATGGGAGGAACAAATACTGTTAAAAATGTCCATGCTACCCCAAACAATTTATAGATTTAATGCAATCCTTATCAGGATACCAACAGCATTTTTCACAGAACTAGAATAATCCTAAAATTTCTACGGAAACACAAAAGACTCAGAAAAGCCAAACCATTTTGAAGAGAAACAAAGCTGGACATACCACAATTCAAGATTTAAGTTATACTACAAAGCTGTAGTAATCAAAACAGTATGGTACAGACATAAAAATAGAAACCTAGATCAATAGAAGATAATAGGAAATTCAAAGACAAAACCCAAAATTATATCACCAATTAATCTTTGACAAAGGAGGCAAAAATAAGCAACAGGAAAAAGTCTCTTCAAAAATCATGTTGAGAAACCTAGACAGCTACATGCAAAAGAATGAAACTGGACCACTTTCTTACACCATACACAAAAATAAACTCAAAATGGATGAAAGACCTAAATGTGAGGCTAGAAACCTAAAAATCCTAGAAGACAGCACAGGCAGTAATTTTTCGGACAGTGACTGTAGCAACGTTTTCTAGATATGTCTCCTGAGGCAAGGGAAATAAAAGCAAAAATGAACTATCGGGACTTCATCAAAATAAAAAGAGAGTCATTTTAACTGAGCCACTCAGACATCCCCTGTACTATCACTCTGTCAAAAAACAAAATCTGAGAGAGAAAGAGAGAGAGAGACTCATTTTAGACTTACAGACACCTGTAGATTGAAAATGAGGGGGATTCATCATGGAAATTGATGTCACAGGGAAACCAGAGTAAGAATACTTATATTGGACAAAGTACACTTTAAAACTTTTACAGAGAGACAAAGAAGGACACTTTATAATAATAAAGGGGTGGGATAGCCTGGGTGGCTCAGCAGTTTAGTGCCACTTTCAGCCCACGGTGTGATCCTGGAGACCCGGGATCGAGTCCCATGTCGGGCTCCCTGCATGGAGGCTGCTTCTCCCTCTGCCTGTGTCTTTGCCTCTCTCTCTCTCTCTCTCTCTCTCTCTGTGTGGGTGTGTGTGTCTCTCATGAATAAATAAATCTTAAAAAAAAATTAAAGGGAACAATTCAACAAGAATATCTAACAATTTGAAATATTTCTGCATGTACCATGAAATCACCCAAATATACAATAATAAACATAAAGGAGCTGATAATACCATAATAGTAGGGGACTTAAACACTTCACTTGCACCAATGGACAGATTATCTAAACAGAAAGCAAATAAGGAACAATAGCTTTGAATGACATGCTGGACCAGATGGATTTAACTGATATATTCAGAACATTCCTTCCTTCCTAAACCAGCAGCATACACATTCTTTTCAAGGGGACATGGAACGTTCTCCAGAATAGTTCACATATTAGATCACAAAACAGGCCTCAACAAGTACAAAAAGAATGAGTCATGTCATGCACCTTTTCTAACCACAATGCTATGAGAAACTTGAAGTTAATCACAGGAAAAAATCTGGAAAGACCACAAATACATGGAGGTTAAAGAACATCTTATGAAACAATGAATAGGTCAATCAGGAAACCAAAGAGGAAATTTAAAAAGATACATGAGAACAAATGAAAATGAAAACAATGGTCTAAAACCTTTGAAATACAGCAAAAGTAGTCCTAAGATGGAAGTGCATAGATAGTAAAATTAGTAGTAACACAGGCCTACCTCAATAAGCAAGAAAAATCTCAAATAACCTAACCTTACAATAAAGGCGCTAGAAAAAGAACAAAGCCTAAAGCCAGAAGAAGGAAGGAAATAATAAAGATTAGAACAGAAATAAATGAAATAGAAACAAACAAAAACAGGGATCCCTGGGTGGCGCAGCGGTTTAGCGCCTGCCTTTGGCCCAGGGCGTGATCCTGGAGATCCAGGATCGAATCCCACGTCGGGCTCCCGGTGCATGGAGCCTGCTTCTCCCTCTGCCTATGTCTCTGCCTCTCTCTCTCTCTCTCTCTCTGTGACTATCATAAATAAGTAAAAATTAAAAAAAAAAGAAACAAACAAAAACAATAAACAATAGAACAGATCAATGAAACCAGGAGTTGGTTCCTTAAAAAATTTAATAAACTTGATAAGCCTAGGCCAGACTTAACCAAAAAGAGAAAAAAATAAAATAAAATAAAAAATGAGAAGGAAGAGATAACACCACAGAAATGCAAATAATCATGAGATAATATGATGAAAAACTATGTGTCAACAAATTGGACATACTACAATGGATAAATTCCTAGGAAAATATAAACTATCAAAACTGAAGTAGGAAGAAACAAAAACTTGTACAGACTAATAATCAGCAAAGAAAATGAATCAGGGGTGTCTAGGTGGCTCAGTAGGTTAGGTCATGATCTCAGGGTCCTGGGATCAAGGCCTGCATTAGGCTCCCAGCTCAGCAGGGAGTCTGCTTCTCCCTCTCCCTCAGTCTCTTCACCTCTGTTCATTCTCTTTCTCGCAAATAAATCAATAAAAACTTAAAAAAATGGAATCAGTTATCAAAAAACTACCAACAAACACAAGTCCAGGATCAGGTGAATTTTGTCAAATATTTTAAAAAGAGTTAATACCTATTCTTCTCAAACTATTTCAAAAAATAGAAGAGAAAAACTTCCACATTCATTCTGAGGCCAGCATGACCTTGAAACAAAAAGTAGATACATACCACTAAAAAGAAAAACAAATAAAGATAGAACTGCAAGCCAATATCCTCGATGAACAGGGATGCAAAAAATCCTGAAAAAATATTGGCAAACCAAATCCAACAATACAATAAAAAAAAAATCATTCACCACCAATTGGGATTTATTGTTGGGTTGCAATATTTGCAAATCAAACTACATGATACACCACAGCAATAAAAGAAAGGGCAAGAACCATATGATCTTCTCAATAGACACAGAAAAAGCATTCAACAAAGTACACCATCCATTCATGATAAAAAAAAAAAACCTCAATAAAGTACATTTAGAGTGAACACACCTCAACAAATAAAAGCCATATATAAACAACCCCAGCTAACATCATAGTCAATGGAGAAAAACAGAGCTTTTCCTCTACAGTCAGGAGCAAGACAGGGATGTGCACTCTCACCATTGCTATTCAACATAATACTGGAAGTCCTAGCCTCAGCAATCAGACAACAAAAGGAAATAAAATGTATCCAAATCAGCAAGGTAGAAGTAAAATTTTTGCTATTTGCAGATGACATTTTTCTATATAGAAAATCCAAAAGACTCCACCAAAAAAAAAAAAAATCCTAAAACTAATACACAAATTCAGTAAAATCACAGGATACAAAATCAATGGTATAGAAATCTGGTGCATGGAGATCATCTATGCAGAAAATCAACAAGGAGACAATGACTCTGAATGACACACTGGACCAGATGGACTTCACAGATATATTCAGAACATCCTATCTTAACACAGAATACTCATTCTTCTCAAATGCACATGGAACATTTTTCAGAATAGACCACATACTGGGTCACAAATCAGGTTTCACTGTTAAAAAAAAAAAAAAAAAAGAGATATTATACATATTTTCAGACCAAAACGCTATGAAACTTGAAGTCAGCCACAAGAAAAAAAGTGGGAAGACCACAAATACAAGGAGATTAAAGAACACTCTACTAAAGAATGAATGGATCCACCAGAAAATTAAATAAGAAAAAAAAAATACATGGAAGCAAATGAAAACAAGACATTCCAAAACCTTTGGGATGCAGCAAAGGCAGTCATAAAAGGGAAGTATTTAGCAACACAAGCCAACCTCAAGAAGAAAAGTCTCAAATACACACCTTAACCTTACACCTAAAGGAGCTAGAAAAGGAATAGCAAATAAAGCCTAAAGTCGCTGAAGAAGGGAAATAATAAAAATGAGAGCAGAAATAAAAAAAATAGAAACAAAAAATAAAATAAAACAGTAGAGCAGATCAATGAATTAACAACTGGTTATTTGAAAGAATTAGCAAAATTGATAAGCCCCCTAGCCAGACTTATCAAAAAGAAAAGAGAAAGGTCTCAGATAAAATTATGAATGAAAGAGAACACAACACCAGATAAATACAAATAATAAGAGAATATTATGAAAAATTGAGTGCCAACTAACTGGGCAGTCTGGAAAAAAATGGACAAATGCCTAGAAACATACAAACTACCAAAACTGAAACAGGAAGAAATAGAAAATTTGAACACACCCATAATCGGCAAAGAAATTGAATCAATAATCAAAAAGCTCCTACCAAACAAAATTCAGGGCCTGATGCTTCCCCAGGGAGTTCTATCAGACATTTAAAGAAGAGTTAATATCTATCCTTCTCAAGTTGTCCTTTAAAAAAATAGAAATAGAAAGAAAACTTCCAAACTCCTTCTAGAAGCCAGCATTACCTTGATTCTAAAACTAGACAAAGACCCCACAGAAGGAGAATTACAGGCCAATATCCTTAATGAACATCAGTGCAAAAATTCTCAACAAAATATTAGCAAATTGAATCCAATAATACATTAAAATAATCATTTGCCGTGATGAAGTGGGATTTATCCTTGGGCTGCAGGGGTGGTTCAATATCTGCAAATCAATCAGTGTGATACACCACACTAATAAAGGAAAGGATAAGAACCATATGACCCTCTCAATAGATGCAGAAACAACAACAGGAGCAGCATTTGACAAAAAACAGCATCCATTCTTGATTAAAAACAAAACAAAACAAAACAAAACAAAACAAAAAAAAAACACTCCACAAAGTAAGGATAGATGGAACATGCCTCAACATCATACAGGTCATATACAAAAGACCCACAGGTAATATCATCCTCAATAGGGAAAGCGGAGCTTTTTGAGTAAGGTCAGGAACAAGACAGGAAGGGATGTCCACTCTTATCATAACTAGGTAGCATAGTATCAGAATTCTTAGCCTCAATAATCAGAAGATAAAAGATAAAAACCATCCAAATCAGCAAGGAAGAAGTCAAACTTTCACTATCCATAGATGACACTCTATGGAGAAAGCCTGAAAGACTCCACCAAAAAGTTACTAGAGTACATGAATTTAGCAAAATCACAATACATAAAATCAACATGCAGAAATGTGTTGCATTTCTATACACCAACAATGAAGTAGCAGAAAAAGGAACCGATCTCATTTACAATTGCACCAACAATAATAAGATACCTAGGAATAAACCCAACCAAAGAGGTAAAGGATCTGTACTCTGAAAATTATAGAACACTTATAATAGAAATTGAAGACACAGAGAAATGGAAAAACATTCCATGCTCACGGATTGGAAGAACAAACATTGTTAAAATATCTATACTACTCAAGCAATCACTCATTTAATGCAATCTCTATCAAAATACCATTAGCATTTTTACACAGAACTAGAACAAGCAATCCAAAAATTTGTATGGAATCATAAATGATCCTCAAATGCTCAAGTAATCCTGAAAAAGAAAACCAAAGTTGGAGGCATCACGATTCCAGACTTCACGCTGCATTACAAAGTTGTGATCATCAAGACAGTGTGGTCCTGGCACAAAAACAGACACCTAGATCAATGGAACAGAACAGAGAACCCACAAATGAACCCTCCACTCTATGGTCAACTAATCTTCAACAAAGCAGGAAAAATTACTCAATGGAAAAAAAAAAAAAAGAGTCTCTTCAACAAATGGTGTTGGGAAAACTGGACAGCCACATGAAGAATGAAACCGGACCACTTTCTTACACTATACACAAAAATGAATTCAGAATGGAGTAAAGACCTAAATGTGAGACAGGAAGCCATCAAAATCTTAGAGGACACCACAGGCAGCAACCTCTGAGCTCGGCTGCCGCAATTTCTTACTAGACATATCTCCAAAGGCAAGGGAAACAAAGGCAAAAATGGACTATTGGGACTTCATCAAGGTAAAAAGCTTCTGCCCAGCAAAGGAAACAGTCAACACAACTGAAAGGCAGCCTACAGACTGGGAGAAGATATTTGCAAATGGCATATCTGATAGAGTTAGTATTCAAAACTTATCAAACTCAACAGCCAAAAAACAAACAAACAAAAAACAAAATAAAACAAAACAAAACAAAAAAAAAAAAAAAACATGTAATCCGAGAAATGAGAAGACGACATGAACGACATTTCTCCAAAGATGACATCCAGATGGCTACAAACACATAACAAGACGCTCAACATCACTTGGTATCAGGGAAATGCAAATCAAAACCACAACAAGATACCACCTGACACTGGTCAGAATGGCTAAAATTAACAACTCTGGAAACTGAGATCGGTGAGAATATGGAAAAAGGGCTACCCTCTTACACTGTTGGTGGGAATGTAAAATGGTGCAGGCATTCTGGGAACCAGCATGGAGTTTCCTCAAAGAGTTAAAAATATTTAAAGGAAATAAATAAATAAAATTAAAAAAAAAAGTTAAAAATAGAATTACCTTATGTCCTAGCAATTACACTACTGGGTATTCACCCAAAGGGGCAAACATGTGATATGAAGGGTCACAAGCACCCAGAGGCTTACAGCATTATCAACAATAGCCAAACTACGGAAAGAGCCCAAATGTCCATCAAGTGATGAATGGATAAAGAAGATGTGATATACGTAAATAATAGGATATCACCCAGCCATCCAAAAGCATGAAATCTTGCCATTTGCTATGGTGCCAGAGAGTATTACGCTAAGCAAAATAAGAGAAGGATAAATACTATATGATTCCCTCCTATGTGGAATTTAAATAGTGAAATGGATAAACATAAGGGAAGGAAAGGAAAAATAAGATAAAAACAGAGAGAGGGAGGCACACTATAAGAGACTCTTAACCATAGAGAACTGAGGGTTGATGAAGGAGGGTAGGGGATGGGTTAGAGGGGGATGGGCATTAAGGAGGGCACCTGTCATGATGAGCACTGGGTGTTGTATGTAAGTGATGAGAATCACTGAATTCTACTTCTTAAATCAACACTACACTGTGTTAACTTGAATTTAAATAAAAGCCAGAGAGAAAGAAAATAAAGGGCTGTAAAAATGTAAAGCACAAGAAAATTTGATGCTATGAATAAAAGATGGTCTTGAACAGTGAAAAAAAAAAGTTACATTGAAAGAAAAACGCGGGGGGAAAAACACAGTTATGGGGATGAATGCTGAGTGTCACATAGAATTATATGATCACTGTATCCTGTGCATCTGAGACTAATATTACACTGTATGTTCACTATACTGGAATTAACTTTAAAAAACAAACAAAAAAAAAAAAAGAGGAAAGACAGGGCACCTGGGTGGCTCAGTGGTTGAGCGTCTGCCTTTGGTTCAGGTCGTGATTCTGGGGTCCTGGGATCAAGTCCTCCATCAGGCTCCCACAGGGAGCCTGCTTCTCCTGCCTAGGTCTCTGCCTCTCTCTGTGTCTCTCATGAATAAATGCATAAAAAATCTTTAAAAAAATAAAAAATAAATAAAAAGGAACGATACTGTGGAATATTCAGACAATGGCATATTATTCAGTGCTAAAAGGAAATGAGGAATAAGCCATGCAAAAGTGAACCGTACATGCATATTACTAAGTGAAAGGAGCCCATCTGAAGAAAACTCCATACTGTGTAATCCCAACTAAAGAACATTTTGGAAAAGGTAAAACTATGGAAACTGTAAAATAACCAGTGGTTGCAGGGAGGGAGGGAGGGAGGGAAGAAACACCATGGGATTTCCTTAGGGCCGGGAAACTCTTCTGTATATAATGGTGGATACAGGTCAATAGGAATTTGTGTAAACCCACTGGACGTACAACACCAGGAGTGAGTCCTGGTGTGAGCTGCACACTTCAGATGATGATGTGTCAATGCAGGTTCATCGGTTGTGACAAATGATGGTTGGGGACGTTCATACTCAGGAGGCTGCGCATGTTGGAGACAGGATATTGGGAAACTCCACTCGGTGTTGCCCACTGCTGCACCCTGCAGGATTATGGAGAAGTTCCCAAATGACAAAGACACAAGACCCTTTGGAAATCCCTAGCAGCACACGTAGTGAGGTCCCACACAGCACCTCGAATGAAACCTCTGTCTGTACAAAGAGATCACCCGACCAGACACCGAGAAAGTTCCACGGCTGAGGGCTGTCCTACAATTTCATTTTCAGTTATTTTATTTCTTATCTGCGGGTTGCATGGGTGTCCCAGTGATTTCGTTACGCCTGTTATTTCCCCTAATCCTTGTAAAAACTCCCAAAGGAGTCATATTTCTATTTTGCACATGGAATTAGCACCAGTAAGCAATGTTTTTTTCCCAAGGTCATGCAGGTAGGAAGGGGCAGGTTCCGTATCTGATCCCCTTGCACAGATAAGCCACACTTTCAAAAATCAAGGACAGAACCCTTGAGCTGCAATTGGAAAGGATTATTTTCTCAGATGCGATGCCTTCTAATTTCATTGAAAACTTCCACAAATTGGTTCTATAGTTACAGTCATGATACAGAAAATGTAATTGCCACTTTAATTATTCACAGTGATTAATTCCCAAGGGGGAAGAATCGGCATCCCACACTTACCAGCTTCAAGTTCTCGATTTTGAATGCCTTTATTATTTTCTTACCATTTGTCGTGGATTTATCTACTGTTGCACAGCAGATGTATTTTACGAGCTGGCTTTTGAAAAAGAAAAATTCAACTCCTGAAATTAAAAATATAGTTTTCTTAGGAACTTTTAGGATAATTACTCTAATTTTCTTTATGTTTATGGGTAATTTATGTGGGCCGTCCTCTGCCCTGTTGCACTTTGCATCTTTTTTTTTCTTCTTTGAGATTTAGTTCATAGGAAAAAATATTTAAAAAAAAAGATGTTTGCTGTACTTTTAGTTCAGTATTAAGAAACTGGGCACCAAAGCAATCACATTTTTTTGAGCGCACAATGAAATAGTTAGCTAGAAATCAATTAGTTGTCCCAATCACTAAGAATTAGCCACCAAGACATTGCAGCTGAAGTTCCTTTTAATGGTGATGCTCGAAGGAAGAGACAGGGAAAGCCAAGGTTTGCAGAGTCCACAGACTTGAGAATTGCAGTCCGGGAGCGAGAGGCTACATTATCTCCTGAGAGTTTCCCACTGCCAGGGTTAATTCTCCGATGTCTGTGTCTCTGCCCAAGCAGCTTAAAAGGATTTGAACAAGTTAAGTCCATGCAGTATCCCCTCCACTATGCTGTGGGGCACGAGTTCCAGAAGGGAAAGAAAAATCAGTGTGGGAGTTGATAGCACTAAGCTATTTAGTGTATTATTATTTTTTTTTTTTAAGCAGGATTTTGCTTTGTGTCTACCAGCTGTACACGCACAATAAAACCACCTAATATTTATTGAGTGTTCACAGCTACACTCATTGAGAGGGTAAACAGGATTCCAGTAACAGGACTGGGTGACATGGCTTCAGAGCAAACACTCAAACCAGCCTGACGCCAGGTCCCATCATTCTGATCCAAGACTCAGCCCTCAGCACAATCAATACTGTCTCCCTTTGCACCAGCCGCACAAGAACCCAGTTATTTCCTCACTGGAATACTACTTCTGAGCTGTGTCCTTTCTTTCAATGACCCCTTACAGTTGGAAAATTGATTTTCTGTTTGAAAGCAATTCTCGTTTTTGCATTAAAAAGACACCTTAAGGCAAGCTACCTCCTGCCTTGCAGCTCTGCAAGTGCCAATCCTAGGAGCAACCTCCTTCTATTTTCTAAGTGAATCAAAGCAACAAGAAAGATTAAAAGTCATCATCACATGTGGATCCTTGCTAGGCTGAACCTCCAAGAGCCTTGCAGCATTAGCGTTGTGCCAGCAAAACGTATCCTGAGGCATTATATTTCACTTCTTACAGACAGGGTAAGTAAAGGGTCCCAAGACGTCTGTGTCAGTGCCAGGAAAACAATCTTCCGCCCTAACTATCTTTAATTAAGACTTGTATTTGACAATAAATCCATTTTAAAAAATGAGCATATGAACTATTGAACCATATCACTGCTGACTTTTAGCAGAAATGAAAACTCTGTAGTGTGAGCCTAATTATAGCCATTAACAAATATATAATGTAAACAGCAGAGCAATGACTTATCTCTGCCTTTTTGGGAAGTCTCGGTGTTCAAAGAAATACGAATTATGAAAAAGAAAGAAAAGAAGAAAAGAAAAGAAAGAAAAGAAAAGAAAAGAAAAGAAAAGAAAAGAAAAGAAAAGAAAGAAAAGAAAAGAAAAGAGAAAAAAAGAGAAAAAAGAAAGGAAAAGGAAAGGAAAGGAAAGGAAAACAAATTATGGACTAACTCCTTCCAATCTTTTACAGGTGGCAAGTGTCTAAGCTTGTTTATATGTTTGTTTTCCCTTAATTCCCAACATGTCAGCTGTAACATGTTGTTTAATATTCCAGAGAAGGAAATTTAGAGATGGACTACGGACTCAGAAAGTGTCAATTCATGCTAAAATACTCCCATCTCCTTGACCAGAGATCTATATATTTCATAAACATAAGATTAAACAATCTTCTTCCAATTATTCTGCTTCGAGATTCACTTAAAAATTATATTTTGTGTTTCAGATATTAGGATTTAAAACCAGAGAAGATGAAATCAAATTTAGGGACTGAGCCTTTTCCTCAATTCCAGATTAAGAGAATCTCATTCTTCAAATTTCCATTTTTTCTTAGTAAACAGAGGCACCACTTGTGTGATACATGAAGGCAGTTAAAATACAGAGTTACAAGTTAGATCAAGCTGGGGGATGGGAGCACAGGGTGAAATGTAAGCAATAGCCCAAAGAAATTAAGGGCAAGTGTAATTTTGGAGTTGTAAATTGGCCAGAATTTTTAGCTGTCTCATGTACTCAAGAATTATACTGAAGGAAATGGAAGTGACTTATGGTCCAAGATCTGGCTAGTTTAATGGGAAGACAGAGTCATGTGTTCATGAATGCTCTGGAAAGTTACTAATAAAGATCCTCAAGGCATTTTGAGGTGGCCCTATTTTTTGTGTTAGCAATATTTGTAAAGATGCATTTATATTTTCTCATATCAACAGCATATCAAGAATAAAAAAAAATAAAGGTCCAACACTCCAGTTGGTGGAATCCACACTTTTAAAGGTTTTAAAGATGACAAGATAATTGTAGATCACCCCCAATGAGACATATAGAATATACAAATGAAAATAAACACTAAGCTATAATTTTCAGTAGAAAACTATTATAATCTGTAACACAGATCTCATGGAAGATTTGTTCTCTTCCTTTCATAACAGCCTCCCCACCACCAACCGAACAGAACATGTGGATGGTTCTTGTTATTGGAACTTGAGCCACTATCATGAGTGGCCTCAGTGTGGAGGACTGAGCAAGGATGGCCATTGTAAGCCTTGAGAGTGCATCCTCCAGGAAGGATAACTATCATTTAAATGTAAATTGTTTGGTCAAGGTGGCTTCTATCATATCTACTACACCTGCTGAGATAACGAGGGAAAACACAAAAAGAGGTAACTCAACAAGAGTGAAGAGAAGAAAATGGGGCTGACAGCTGGGGAGGAGTTGTCTGCAGAAGACAAAACACAACATCCTTGAGAAAGATGAGAAGAGCATGGAGCCAGGTGGTGGATAGAATCTGTGCTGCATGGTAGTTAGGTTCAACTCCCACTAGCAGACGGGTCCAGAGGTAGCAGGACCGGCACCAGCCCCTTCCTGAGGGCTTTGCTGTGATGTTCAAGTTCACAGCTGTTGTGCAAAGTCTGACGCTTTGCTTTGAACCCAACCTATCATGGATGCCAGAGCCCTTCACAGGCCGTGTCACCACAATATACTGCAAAAGGGCCTGCATTTCCCCAGGTCTGCACCTGTGGGTTTATCATTGCCTTCCAGAAGGATGGAGAGGCTCAATGGGGAGACGTGTTGACCCAACATTGTGAATTTTACTAATGATGGCCATAGAGAAAGATAAAAAGCTTCAAAAATAATGGTTAATAGGCTTCTGATGAATTTTTATATGGCCTAACAGCTAAGAATACTTTAAGAATTATTGAAAAGCAAAATATTTTAGGCACTTGGAAATTATCTGAAAATCAAATCCATTCTCCATTCAGTTTTATTGGAATGCAGCCACACCCACTTGCTTGCATATCATTTATGCCCACTTTACACTACAACAGCAGGGAGAGACTCTCCTGCCTGCAAAGTCTAAAATATTTACAGGAAACATTTGCTGATGGCTGTTTTATAATAATAATAATAATAAAACACAACAAGGCATAATGCAAAGAAAAAAAACAGCGATATTAGATGGTATAATAGGGAGCTGCTATTAAAGTTTTGTGAAATAAAATGATTCTTAAACTAGAATTCCATAGCTAGAGAAATTACATTCAAATATAAGGGAGAATAAATGTGTTTTCAAACATAGGGACTTGGAAAATTTATCGTCTGTGATCCGCTCTTAAGATGTTACTTGAGGATATATTCTAGTATGTGAAGCCATCAGATTCTTGAAACAGTGCTTTGAATTGAGAACACCAGGAAGTGAACATCCGGATTATAGCTGCATATCACTTCTCAGTGTTCCTTATTATTTTTAACAGATTTTGAGTAAGAAAAAAAAATGCAATAAGAAACAAAAAACGAAAACCCACTAGTCAGCTCATAGTCCACTATAAAGAAAACTAAAATCTGAAATATTACAAGCAAAGCATGTGTAGTAGGAAAACTCTCCTTTGAAGTGCTTAGGAGTCAAAACACTGAAGTCATAAAAAAAAAAAAAAAAAAAAAGGAAATATACTTACAGAACACTCTACAGCCAAGAAATAAAGGATATAAAGTCATATTAATAATAATATAAATGCTGTTTTCTTGTGTTCAGCCTTTACAGCCAGGCCACGAACAAAGCAAGAACGTCTTGGTTTTCATTTTCAATGCGGGATTTAACAGTTAACCTTGAAAATGTGAAAATAAAAGTCTTGCTGACTGTGGGAGGCTGAAATAGGAAAGGGCAGGGATGGATATTCTCATTTTACATGGAGTGGAACCCAGAGACTACTGGCCTGTGTGCAGAACAAAATCAAGATGCTGGTTACAAATTGAAAAATATAGACCTAAAAAAATAATTTTAAATCTAAGACTCTAATGCCCATGACATGAATAGATGCAAGCAACGGAAAGAAGAAAATACGTACAGGGCTATTGCTATTATAACCAGGCACCAAACTAATATTTGTTTTTTTTCCAGCTCTCATGGGGGCCACACAGAACACACAGGCAAGATGAGTCCAACTCTTGGTTGCCGTTTTTGTAAGCTCATACGTGAGGAAATAAACAAGAAAAAGCGAAGAGCATTAGAAGAAAGAGGAAGAGAAGTGTAACCAAGTCAAGCATCTCTGATGGCAAGCTCTCTTCCCTGCTGACTAATCCAGGAAATGTTCTCAGAACGTTGGAGGCAAACCCTAAAACACTAAAAAGCAGACCTTACAAAGTCTAGCTCTGGGTGAAGGGAGGCGGTGGCGTTGGAGCACCGCTCTTCTTCACGAACTCCTTTAGGTTCAGACTTCTTGACAGGAGTCACACGTTGCATTTGTTTCAGGATGTTGGTTTTTCTAAAACAATATTTGCTGACAAAATAGCAAAAAAAAAAACAATCTTTAACATATGGAAAGTTTTATCGCCTGTAAAGACTATTATGTGTATCTGTCAGTTTGTAAATTCAAGTACGGGGCAATCCAATTCCCAAGAACGGAGGACTCAGACTGAGGATTTTTAAGATTAGTGAATGAGCCTTGAGATGAGATGGGCAGGGCAGGGCGGTCAGTCTGATGGGCCAGAGGCAAAAAAGTGCTGAAAGCCCAATAATGAAATGTGTTCCTGAGACACCAAACACATTTTCTGTCTGGGAAGGCACCATGCTATGATATTGATGGCAGGGATTTATTTTTTAAATAGCAATACCAAGGGATGTGAACCGTAACAGGAGTGGAAGGAAACATCACAGAAGAGTTTCTGCATTTCTCCCCTGGAGCCGGCGTTGGCAGACATGGGCTCTAGGGACAGAGAATGTTCCAGGGGGAGACTGGCGGCCGCCAGTGGTGGTAAGGCATGGCGGAAGACTGAGGACATTCCCGCCATAGTGGTTTGGAGGCCAAAGGTCTTGCTCATTCGGAATGACAGGTCATCTTGGCAGCAGAGACCTGGACGAAAAGAACTTAAATGTGTTTTCCTTTAAAAGAATGATTCTAAAGCCACTTACACAGATGACTGTGCCGCGTCTCCTTGGGGGAAACACGTGTGTGTGCACACGCACACATTCCACCAACAGTGAGAGACAGACTAGAAATGGAACTAGGCTTGGCCTCAGAATGGAGGCCTGACCGAACACGGCCACCCACTTTCCGTAAGGCCCACACACAAGCTAACAGCTGTTTGCACGTAATAAAACTAGCAAGCACTCTATGGTCCTGGTATGCGTTTATTTAAGGCCCAAGTCTGCCTGTTGGACTAGGGTTGACCCATCAAGGTTGACTCGTGTCTGCTGCATAGACAGCTCATACTTATTAGACAAGCAAGTGGGCCTGGGCACATCTCTCTCCTGTAAAAAGGATTCTGATACCTCCTCTGGTTCAGATCCCCTTTCCTGAGCTGCGTCTAATCCACTCATAAGCTCAAAGACAGTCTCCATTTCTGTTAGTTCTTTATCTCTAGCCCTTCTTCTGGGTTCCTTTTTAGGGTTTCCACCTCTGGTTACACAGGCCCTCTGTTCCTGCAGATGTCTCTTTTGCCTGTTGGAGCCCTTAGCATATCCAACATGGTTTCAAAAATCCCCTGATAATGCCAACACCCCTGTCATGTCTGCTTCTGAAGCTTGCCGTGTCTGGTCACATTGTGTCTCTTGCCTTTGGATATGCCTTGCATTGCTTTCTTGATTGGGGGGCCTGATGTATCTTAAAAGGAACTGCTGTAAATAGGTCCCCTGTGGGGTGATGGTGATAGAGGGTAAGCAGTCTATAGTCCTATTAGACCAGAGTCCTTTCATTAATCTATACTCCTGGACTGTGAACTTCAGATTTTTCTATGCAGGGCTGGGGGAGGGGGGAGGTTAAAATGCCTAGAATAGGCGGAAGGGAAGCACTTTCCTTGGTGGCTAGAGTAGATGCTCATACTGTTCCTTGGGTGACTCAGGCCCGGGTTAACTAATTTCCCTCCGGCCAGGCCCTCCTGAGAACAGAGTCCTTGGGAGTATTCCAAAGTGATCTATTTCCCTCCTCCCCTCCTCCCTGTTGGAAGCAGGAAGGGACTCTTGTCCCCTCATTTCTCTGAGCTCCTGGATATAAATCTCGCAATACTGCCAGGGTCCCCCTATCAAGGGGTCAACTTGCGGAGCTTTAACTCTCAGGGCTGTTCATGCTAAGCCCCAGCAAAATGTCCATTCCAGTCCTGGTTTCCCTGTGCTCAGCATCTGCTCCAGAAGCCACTGTACCCTGTATTCAACTGGCTCCGATCTTGGGTTTTCCCATCTTATGGGTCCAAGGCGAGTTGTTGATTTTTCAGTTTGTTCTTTTTATACTTTGTAGGAAGGACTGGAGACTTCAAACCTCCTTACATACAAAATAGGAAAAACCCTATTCCATCGACTCCTGTCCAATCTAGGCCAGGTGTGGTGGTGGCCGTAGCTGATGTGGTTTCGGCACTAAGGTTTTCCAAGTCCACTTCAGGGTTACAAAGAGGTGGATGTCAACAGCGCCAGGTAAAACGCCAAGAAGTTAACCATTTTTATGATGATTCTGTGAGGGCTGCTGCTCCCTGGTTTGATTTCTGAATAAATGCTCCTCAGATTGGCTTTGGTAAACTTGAGAGTTCTAGGAGGCTGGTTCTGACTGGTTTTAGTGTTCGAAAATCATGCTTTTTCAGAAAAGGTGATTTTTGGAAGTCCCTTCTGCACCATTTCCAAAGAGCTTCTTTTCCTTAGGACATATTTACTCCTGTTCCTATCCCACCTGCTGAGAGTCCATCAATATTTATTTAATGGAAGTTTCTTAAGATTAATATTCAGCCATGGTCATAGATCTCACTCTTTTGAGAAGTTCTTAAGATGTATTCTGTATTTACCAAAGGTAAAAATTAACATTTCTTAAGCAACAAATTGCCCCAATAAAAATGTCATTCTAAAAGCAAATAACCAAACAATTCTTTATTACCAGCTGTCTCAAATTTTTTTTTAACTTTCTAACATAAGGTAGCAAATAGTCTTTACATTTAATAGCATGTATTTTATTGGGCACCTACTGGGTGCCAACTACCAAATAAGCTGCAAGACAGCTTATTAGTACTGAAGATCCTATTAACTCATATAAGTGTTATATGATTTGTCTGCCTAAAATAGGAGCTAACATTCAAAATTGTAAAAATGAGTAATGAATTAGCGTTATGGAATTTAAGCTCAACACTAAAATGGGTATTAATGAAGACTGAGCAACAGTGTATAACTGGAAGAGGAGCTCAACACTGATGAAGAATTAGGATTCCCAGCGCCATTTCAAAGGTTGATTTATGGAAAACATTTTTCTAATTCAAGGTTATGCAGTCTTTTTCACAAATCTGGTGACCGACCTCACATGTGGATAGGTTTCTTTCATATTCCTTTGCTAACATCACACTATGTTTTGATAACTAGAAGAAGCCTTAAGACTTCCATGTTCTTCTTAAAGATACCCTTAGATATTTTTGTTCCTTTGCATTTTCATAGACTATCAATCCTAAGACACAATTGTGTACACATTCACATGAACACATACACATAGACGTGATTTTAATCAGATTGTCTGAATCTACTATAGAGGAACAATTTATCCGGATCATTTAGATTCCCAAATAGATGAATAATGATCCCTACTTTCTACTCTATACAGAAATGAATCCCAGATTATTGATTTACATGTAAAAGAAAAACAAAATATTTAGAAATATTGAAAAAAAAAGGGGAGAAATAGCTTCATGACATGGGGTCAAATATGTTAAGGACACACACTCTAAAGATTTTTTTTAACCTAACACATTGACTACATTAAAATTAAGATACCATTGAAATTGAAAAGAAAAAGACATACAATGTGTCAGACTTTTGGAATAGATATATTGGTCCAGGAACTCCTATTAAGAATATATAATAAACTCCTACAAACCAAAACATAAAGACAACTTTTAATGGGTGAAAGGCTCAAAGGAGTATTCTTCAAAAGAAGATTGCCACATGACCTTGAAACATACAGAAAGGCAATCAAATACATTACTTCTCAGAGACACAAAAAATAAAACCACAGAATGGTTAATATTTGCAAGACTGATGGACCAAGCAAACCCAATCTGAGGGACAGAGTCCAGTGTCCTGGTTTAGCAGATAGATGCTCCTGACGTAGCCACACACCACCAAAGAATACAGATAGGTTTTCACCTCTGCATATGGTAAAGTGCCCTAGAGCCATCTTAAATCTGAATAATAATTACATGTAGTAGTTTTCTGTTTAAGGTACATTTTCTTCCCCTATGACCCATTGCCAGGTATCAGTCTAAGTCAATTTTCATGTGGAAGCTCATCTTAGATGTTAAATATTTGCCATGATTTCCACTCTTTAAGTAGCTGTTGAGCAGAAAAACATACACTCAACTGGTGCCCATTTATTTGGGGGTTAAACCTGGTTCTTCCAAATTAACCATCTAACTAAAAGCAGTATGGAGTGAATCCTAACATTTATTGAATTATTATGTCCTTGGCACTGTGCTAAAAGATCTTTCAATCCTCATGACGGATTAGGACTCTACTTTCTTGCTTGAAGACAAGGAATCAAATGAATTAGGAGGTAATAGGGTGCACTAGTTAACAACATGCTCTAGCCCAAATGTCCTGGGTTTAAAACACAGCTCTGGTATTTAACCTACCCAGAATCACACAGTAAATGAACTAAACTAGCGAGAGACATACAAATAAAAGCTGATAGTTGAAATATCTCTGTGTAATGTATGAAAAAATTAACATTTGGTCAATCAAGTGGTACTTACAGGGCTTTTTACTGTTATATCTTCTACAATTATCTTAATTTTATATTAAAAACAATTACCTCCATTATTCTAAAAATTTTTCAAGTTAAAAAATAGGTATTTTTGTTAATTTTATGTATTTTTACGGAAATGAACTCTATAGATGAACTAAAATTTACCCACCCTTTAAACGTTTCACATAGCAAATTTTCTCAAGGCTTAGAATACAGCCTCTGTGCTGAGACTCTTCCAATGCTCCCTCCACTAAACCCACAGACCCTACAGTCGTTCATTTGACTCAATATAGGTTAGAGTTAAGAAAAAAAAAAAAAAGCCATCATCTTTATTTGTATTTGGTTTGCTGAGAAGACTAAAATTGTCTAGTAATTTTTTAAAAAGATTTTATTTATTTATTCATGAGAGAGACCGAGAGAGAGAGGCAGAGACACAGGCAGAGGGAGAAGCAGGCTCCATGCAGGGAGCCCGACGTGGGACTCGATCCTGGGGTCTCCAGGGTCACGCCCTGGGCTGAAGGTGACACTAAACTGCTGAGCCACCCGGGCTGCCCATAACTTTTTAAAATATCCTTGCTAACAGGCACAAATCTGTGAACATACAATCTGTTATTGTTGTGGCCAGAAGTAAAGTCTTCTTTAGGATTATTAAGATGAGAAAGAAGTTTGTATGTTATAATGTTAACTTAATAGATTCCAGGTCTATAAAAGGGAGGCCTTATGTATAGCGGCAGTGCGATGTCGAAACTAAAAATAAGGTCAGAAGCATGGTAATCATGACATTCAGTTAGGAGGGTTAAAGTGTATTTTTCAATTTTAGGAAACTCCTCCTAGTCAACTCTTTTAACTAACATCACCAGAAAGAGCCTGGAAATTGTATCCCATTCTACAGGATCACTGAAAATAAGGAGTTTACATCATTTAAGTGAATTCTCTCCATGACTGTAAACATTTGGGACTGAAAACCCATTCTTCTCTCATTGATCCACAAGGGGAAACTGGATGCTGGACTGTCACACAGTCAGAGTTTGGATCTTGCTGGGGACTCTAGGATCGTGACAACGTAGACTTTTAAACCACTACCGAAAAGAATGTATCTTTAAAGTCATTTTATTTAACCTTATGACTTGCTAATAAATAAGACAGCAAAGCATATGAATGCTAGCAAGAGATTTTGACAGACACTAGAACAGTCTCTACAACATCATAACAGAACCCCACCATAGGGAGTCCCACAATTAGCAGAAAAGGATAAACACCGTTGGTGGGAATGTGAACTGGGGCAGCCACTCTGGAAAACTGTGTGGAGGTTCCTCAAAGAGTTAAAAATAGACCTGCCCTACGACCCAGCAATTGCACTGCTGGGGATTGACCCCAAAGATACAGATGCAGTGAAACGCCAGGACACCCGCACCCCGATGTTTATAGCAGCAATGTCCACAATAGCCCAACTGTGGAAGGAGCCTCGGTGTCCATCGAAAGATGAATGGATAAAGAAGATGTGGTCTATGTATACAATGGAATATTCCTCAGCCATTAGAAATGACAAATACCCACCATTTGCTTCGACGTGGATGGAACTGGAGGGTATTATGCTGAGTGAAGTAAGTCAATCGGAGAAGGACAAACATCATATGGTCCCATTCATTTGGGGAATATAAAAAATAGTGAAAGGGAATAAAGGGGAAAGGAGAAAAAATGAGTGGGAAATATCAGAAAGGGAGACAGAACGTGAAGACTCCTAACTCTGGGAAACGAACTAGGGGTGGTGGAAGGGGAGGAGGGTGGGGGGTAGGGGTGACTGTGTGACAGGCACTGAGGGGGGCACTTGATGGGATGAGCACTGGGTGTTATGCTATACATTGGCAAATTGAACACCAATAAAAAATAAATTTATAGGGATCCCTGGGTGGCGCAGTGGTTTGGCGCCTGCCTTTGGCCCAGGGCGCAATCCTGGAGACCCGGGATCGAATCCCACGTCGGGCTCCCGGTGCATGGAGCCTGCTTCTCCCTCTGTCTATGTCTCTGCCTCTCTCTCTCTCTCTCTCTCTCTCTGTGTGTGTGTGTGACTATCATAAATAAATAAATAAAATAAAATAAATAAATTTATAAAAAAAAGGATAAACAGTTGCAACAGGTTGCTTGGCTGATGGATTCAACAGTTATTTTTTTCTTAAAAAGGTAGTTTTACTTGAACCCTTTCATAGCATGCTGAGTGTAGCTCATGTAGGGTCAGAATGGCAATAATAGAAAAAGGAAGTAGATAACATCTTATCAGGACTGCTCATTAATAAAGAAAACAGAAAGCCTTTGGCCAACCTGCAGGTTCTACAAATAAGAGAAAGTGTAGCAAGATGGAAAAGTCTGTGGAGGGTGAAAATTGGCCTACACAAATAATTTTAAAGATGGAAATTACTCCATCTAGGGGTTACAGCCTGGACAGTGTATGCTCATTTCGTGAGAAGAACCTTGTGACTAGGATTATTCAAGGGCATCATAAATTATAGTAAGCAGAAAGTCTTACAAAAGAGAACTTCATATAATGTTAGTGGAAAGATGGGAGGGCGGGGTATTTTGTCGTTTTACTCCTATGGAGCCCAACAGTGACAAACCACAAATTGACCAACAGAGGCAGAGTTTCTAACAGGTTAGCAGGCCGTGGTTGAGGACAGGCAAGGCGGTCTCCGCTGGGGGATAATTCACAGGTCAAATGCAATGATAACCTTAGTGACTAACTTGCAGAAGAGGATTCCTAACTAATCAGGATTAACGATAATCCTGTCATAAGCCGTGTTCAGCAGCATATACTCCAGCCCACAAAAATCAGCCTTTGTTAGGGACATAAAGGCAGAGAATGTTGAAGCAACTCGTTGGAGGGTGGGTTGGGCATGGGTAGACCAAGGAACTGGTAGCGAAGCTATGTATCCCAACAACCAGATCACGTAGACCTCTTCTTCAGATGAGGGGACCCAAGAATATAAGAAATCAAATGTCATGGTTCACGATGTTGCCAAAGTCTATCACTGTAAGTTAAGTTAAGCAAGGAAGCAAAGACCTATTGCTGCTTCCCTATCCAAAGACTGACTTCACACTGAGCATCAAGTGTGGTTGTGTTACAAGCAACGCAGATGAACTACTCGAGAGGACCATAGGACTTACAGTGGACTTACGTCCGTCTAGCTACAGGCCGCACCTCGCCATCGCTGGGGTCCCTAAAGGAAGATTCATTAAGTTTCCTGAAGAGGTCACCTTGTGAACCATCCTCAATCTGTAAATCAGGTAATCATTTTTAATCTTGGTTTTATTAATTACACTTGCCTGGGGACTAATAAGAGACAACAAAATTAACCACTCCAAATGTACTTGCTGAAACTGAAAGTTCAAATTTCTTCCATAGCAAGACTATTACCTTTGATCAAAGTGATTGCTGTGACATTTACTCTTTGTGGGGGACTGTTTAAATGCTACAGTCGGGACGGAGGTCAAAGCTCTCAATATAATATCTGCATTCATTCAAATATCAGACAGTAATGATGTGCATCTTTAATGCCGCTGCATATATTTAGCAGCAGAGACATATAATTTTAATTTGAGGGGCTACAGGAGAAAAAACAACTAAGATTTTTTCTTGCTAAAATAGAATAAGGTACCAGGAACCCTTTCTCCCTTACCCTCTCCTCCCACGAGATTCGGCGGACTACTCCAACTTCTGTGGCCCGTTCTGGAAATGGATCAGGAAATAAATGAACACAGACCATGAAGTGAACATGGATTTTTATTCATTGCCAACTTGCCTTTATAGAACTTGTGTAAATTAGAAAAATTCACGTGGATCTTTAGGTCATCTCCTTAAGAGCTCTTTTTCTCAGATCATCGTACTTCTGTTCCTTCCTGGGTCTTTCAGATTGCTAAATCCTTGGTTGACTGAAATGTTGAGCTTTCATCTGATTAGGAAATGCTCCATTTTGACTTGGTTGGCTCTGAAAACCTGTGCTTCTTGGCTACTTCAGTCTATTAATCCTCAACTTTAAATTAGATATGCGTATTTAGAAATCATCTTCTGTTTCTAACCTTAAAACTGCATGCTAGCCCTCAATCTTCTCGTGTCTAGCGCTCTTTCCGACAGATTCCCTGGGCTTGCAAATTCCTGTGGGGTTTCACGTAGATTAAAAAAAAAAAAAAAAAAAAAAAAAAAAAAAGTACCAAGCCAACCTGTAAGGTTATGTGGTAAGAAACAGAGTCTGCATCCATTTAGTCCTTGCAGGGTTGGAAGAAATGAATGGTTGGGGGAAAGCTGGACAGCTCCTACATAGGCGCCCGCACACCCCATAATGCAGCGCACACCATTTCCAAAGCTAATTACACTTGAAAGAGGCAAAAGAAAAAAAAAAAAATCCTCCTCTGATTAGGGCAGGGGTGTTAACTGCTTTCCCTGTAGGAGCTTTTTAATGGAGGACCTATTCCAGGCTGGAAGCCTTACCACCTACGGAATTAGAGAGGCTGGAAGCGTTGTGATCTTATGAGGATTCTGAATATACAGGTTACACCTTGATGTGTATCAGGCAGGCCAAGCCGAGCCAATAATAAGATTTTAGTTAACTAAGAGATTATGTAGAAATGTTTGTATGTTCCATAAATTTTAATAGCTTTACTTTTAAACATTTTGGGAGAACATGGGTTTCTAAAATGTGGTTTTCAAATACAAGAGGGAGTGTATGTCTGCCTGGGGCTATTTAGCTATGGGGCTATCTACAAAATGCTGTCTATGAGAAGATCAATACCCACAAGACACGGACACAATCGAATCCCCCAATAAGGAACACCAAGTGTCGGAGGCCAGCCTCTTGCCAGGCTCTGGCATGCTGTTATGGGTTTGCTCCGGGGGGTGGAGGGAGACAGCGTTGGCTGAACCCCTGGCGAGGTCACTCAGTGGTGGGAGATTCAATCTGGCTGGTCTCCTCTGCCACCCCCTGCTTTCTTGAGGAATAATTTACAAGTAAAATTTCAAGATACGTGACGTGATGATTGGATATGCATACGATATGAAAGGAGTTCCTCCACTGAATTACTTCAACCATCGCCTCCCATGTGTAACTTTTGTGAGTTCATTTACGTTCTACTCTTGGGAAACTTCAGTGACAGCATTATCCACTAGGCTTACCACGTCCTATGTGAGCTCCTCAGACCTTATTCATTTTACAACAAAGTCTGTATCCTTTTTAAAACCTCTCCCTATGTCCTCCACCCCCAATCAAGATCAGAGAGGTTGGACGTTGGCCAATGGCTGGCACTGCTCTTAGACCTGGCAACAGCGGCTCCTGTCCTGGGTTCTATTCAGTGAAAGGATTCCGGTATCACAGACTCGAACATAAATTAGACAACCCAGGCGTCTGGCTCACTTCTGGCACAATGCAACTCTGGACTCCAAACATCAATTCTGCTAACTAACGCTTTTCATGCCACAGGAAAATGGTACCACCTGTCACTTGCCACATGTCCTCAAAACTCAAGGCAACTACATCCCGGTGCAGTAAATGCCTGTGGGTCCTGCTGCTACTGATGGCAGGTGCTGCTTTGGAGTCTGGTGAAGACCTGAGGAGTGCAAATGCTTATATAAGAGAAAAGGCCACTTAATTTATCAAATTTCACACCAAAAATGAATGCCACACCTTCTCCCATAACAACACACCAAACCGGTTTTTGTGTTCTGCCTCTGTTTCAATTATGGTTTTACAGACAATTTTGAGTAAGCACAGTGATCATCACTAGTGGACATGGAAAAAATTTTTTTAATTATGGCATTCCACAATACATATAGGCATATATGTTCGAAACAGGAAAAATGAATGCTATAAATACATTTTAAAAATTCAGATCAAATTATGGAAAGTCCTGAAGATATCTGAAAAAAACTGAGCAGATGTATTAAAAACTCAAATCTCAAGATAGAAAATTAGAGGTCAAATTCTAGAAGGAATTGTTTCAAGAGAAACTTAAAATATATGTGACACAGATGTATATAGTGAAATGGGCTTCTATTTTTGTCAGAATTTACCATGGGACTCCATCACTTACTTACACAGGTATAAAAGACATTTTGAATCTATTATTTTTAAGAATTTTATTGACCATCCCAGTTGCTAGTGCTACAGAAGAGAAAACACTGCAAGTAGAAAACCACCAAAAACTACTTAAGAGCCACAAGGACCCAAAAGTTACCTAGCGTTATTGACAGTATAAGAAAACAATGTGAGAATCTTGATTCTATCAACATAATTGGTGATTTACTGCAGTGAAAAGTATAGACTAAATAGTTGTACTAAAAAAAATAAAATAAAAAAATAAATAAATAGCTGTACTAACAAAGCATATGATTTAATACACTGTACTCATAAGTTTTAGAGACCACATAAAAAGCTATAAATGCATTATACTTTCACATAATTTCTAATCTAAGATTTCTTTATGTCACATTTTAAAATATTTAGGTAAGGGAAAGGTTAAATGCATCTTTTCTAAAAAGTGTTACTCATTAAGGTTTTTTATTTCAGAACCATCAGTGGCTTCTAAATGAAAGAAAAATCTTTCAAAGATTTGGCTGGATATTTGTCTTATATTCTTTTAATATCTGCAGTGCAGGCTCTTATGCCATGAAATAACTCAAATTAAAATTTTAGATTGTGAAAACTCTGCGGATCTGCTCTAATTGAGAAATTAATGGTATATGCGTATATGTGAAGTTAAAATAGTATTTATTATTTTATTACTATAGATTTTTTATTTATTCATCAGACAGAGAGAGTGCATGCATAAGGGCAAGAACAGGAATAAAAGGAAGGGGTAGAGAGAGAAGCAGACTCTCCACTGAGCAGGGAGCCCGATCCTGGGCTGATCCCAAGACCCTAGGACCCTAGGCAGACGCTTAACTGACTGAGCCACCCAGGCACCTCTAAAATAGTCTTTTTAAAGTAACTTAGAGAAAAGAGCTAACAAATCAAAGAATGGTAAAAATAACTCACTTTTTAGAGAAGGTGGTTCAAGATCATGGTATAGTAAGATCCTGAATTCAACTGCTATAAACACAAGAAATCTACAGCTACATATGGAATAGTTTCCTCTGAAAAAATCTTCAAAAAGTAGATGAATAGCACCTCAGCAACAAAGGATAAAAGAGTCACATTGAGACAAGTAGGGGAAGCAGAGATGGACTCTGTCTGAGGTATGGTGACCCACAATCGGGAAGTATTTCAAAGATACAGACTTCTAAAAGGGCTTACCCCCACATCAGGCACTCCAATCTCTGGGTCTTGCACCAGAGAGAAGAGCCCTCAAGACATTTGGCTTTGAAAACCAATGAAGAGTATTTCGGGAGAACCACAGAACTGTAGGGAATGGAGGAAGTCAGGCTCTTCAATAAATGGTGTTGGAAGAACTGGTCAGTCACATGCAGAAGAATGGAAGTGGACCACTCGGTCACCTCATACACAAACAAACTCAAGATGGATTGAGACTTGCATGTAAGACCTGAAACCACAAACATCCTAGAAGAAAACATAGGTGGTCAGCTCCTTGATATCAGTCTTAGTGATTCTTTTTTTCTTAATTTGACTCCAAAGGCAAAGGCAACAAAAGCCAAAACAAACAAATGGGATTACACCAAACTAAGCAGCTTCTGCACAGTGAAGGAAACAATTGACAAAATGGGACAACTTGTGAGTGGGAGAAGAAATTTGTTTATCGTATAGCTGGAAGCTGTTAATATCCAAAATATATATAAAGAACCCCCACAATTCAACAACAACAAAAAGAAGCAATCCGATTAAAAAATGGGCAGAGGATCCGAATAGAGATTTTTCCCCCCAAAGATGAGCTACAGATGGCCAACAGACACATGGGGAGATGCTCAGAATCACTCATCAGGGAAATGCAAATCAAAACCAGAGTGAGATACCACCCCACACCTGTCAGGTGGGCTAGAATTAAAAGGCCAGAAAATATTCAGTGTGAGTGAGGATGTGGAGGGGAAAAACTGTTGTGCATCTTGGTAGGGATGTAACCTGGTGTAACCACTAGGGAAAACAGTATGCAGGTTCCTGAAAACAATACAACTACCATAGGATCCTGCAATCTACTTCTTGGGATCTACCTGAGGAAAAAGAAAACACTGATTTGAACAGATATATAGATCTCAATGCTCATTGCATCATTATTTATAATAGCCAAGACATAGAAACAACCAAAGCCCCCTCCCCTCCGATAGATAGATCAAGAATATATACACAGTGGCACCTGGTGGCTCCGTGGGTAGAGCATGCAATTCTTGATCTCAGGATTATGAGTTCAAGCCCCATGGTGGGTGTAAAGATTACTTAAATGTAATATCCTGGGTACCTGGATGGCTCAGTTGGTTAGGCATCTGACTCTTGATTTTGACTCAGGTCATGATCTCAGGGTCCTGGGATTGAGCCCCACATGGTCTCTCTGCTCAGCAGGGATGCTGCTTCTCTCCCGTTGCCCCTCCTCCCACCACAGTGGCTCTCTCTAAAATCTTTAAAGGAATAAAATCTCAAATGTACATACAAAAGGATGCAGGAATATGTGCGTCTATACACATACGTACACACACCAGTGAAATACTACTCAGCCATAAAAAGAGAACAAAATCTTCCCATTTTCAACAACATGGATGGACTCTGAGGGCATTATGTTAAGCGAATGGAGTCGAACACAAGTATGACAGGATATTACCTACAAAATAGAATCTAAAAAAAAAAAACCAAAGATACAGGAAACAGAATGGTGAGGCCACAGGGGAAGGAGGTGGGGAGGTGGCAAAAGAGGTGAGGGAGATTAAGAGGTTCAAACTTCCAGTTGTAAATGTCATGAGGATGCGATGTATAGCATGAAAAATACAGTCATGTGGTATTAACTGCACGGTGATAGTCGCAAGACTTATCGTTGTCATCGGTTTACGACATATACAAATACAAACGTAGAGCCACTATGTTGTATACTTGAAACTAACAGAATATCAGAGGTCAATTATATTCTAATAAGAATATGAAATTTATTGGGATCCCTGGGTGGCGCAGCGGTTTGGCGCCTGCCTTTGGCCCAGGGCGCGATCCTGGAGACCCGGGATCGAATCCCACATCAGGCTCCCGGTGCATGGAGCCTGCTTCTCCCTCTGCCTATGTCTCTGCCTCTCTCTCTCTCTCTCTCTGTGACTATCATAAATAAATAAAAATTAAAAAAAATTTAAAAAAAAAAAAAAAAAAAAAAAAAAAAAAAAAAAAAAAAAAAAAAGAATATGAAATTTATATTAGGGGACAAAACTGAGAAAACAACAGAAAGAGGGAAAATAAAAGCTGCAAATGCATTATATCAAAGTCCTTAAATTACATTGTTGTGTTTGGCTTCTAGACTTGAGATAGAACACAGCTTATTTATTTTTTTAAAAAAAGATTTTATTTATTTATTCATGAGAGACACAGAGAGAGAGAAAGAGGCAGAGACACAGGCAGAGGGAGAAGCAGGCTCCATGCAGGGAGCCTGATGCAGGACTTGATCCCAGGACTCCAAGATCATGCCCTGGGCTGAAGGCAGGCTCTAAACCGCTGAGCCACCCAGGAATCCAAGCACAGCTTATTTAAAAACAGTAATTCAAAAACTGGTGTAAAATATGGACCCTCCTTTTTTAAAACCTCATATTACAATATGCAACTCTTATAGTTTAGAATGGCCTCAACCGAGGTGACCAAACCTGTCTGCTTTGCATCGTAAGCCTATTAATATGAGAAATTAGTACAAAGTCCAACTCTGGTTAAGAAAATGGAAATGCAAAAAAAGAAAAAAAAAAGAAAAAAGAAAAAAAGAAAGAAAAAAAGAAAAAGAAAAAGAAAATGGAAATGCTTTCCTGCTTTGGATTGGACAGACGGATTCACAAAGGGTAGAAATTTGTCTTCACAAATGGGTCTATATACTTGATTAAAAAATACTAAATGTTTCACCATTTTAATACTGGAGGTTGATAGCTCTATAATCTTATTCTGTACAAATGCTATGTATAACCTACACTGACTGCCTGTTCTGGATTAATAAAGCATATAATTAGATAGCAATTTATTTAAACATCCATTTCAACATTGATTGACTTCACTTCTGTAACTAGCACCTCACAGGAGTGTTCTAAGGAGATTAATAAAACCAAAGGTCGGGGAAGAAAATAAATCATGAGGAGTTTCACACCTAACAAACTGTAGACTTCTTTGCGGGCAGCATTCATGATTTATAGAAGTTATCTGCTTCTGAAGAGGTGTTCATATTGACAATTTTATTTCCTGCTTTTTTGATCTGACCCCTGAGAGTTAAATTCTTTAAACATCGGTTATTATGCTAAAATTTACTTTGCCATTCACCCATCCAAAATGAACCTGAAAACTCATCTCATACTAGAACTTATTCAGGAATCAATTCATTACATTTTGTGCTTTTCTTTATTTTTTTTTTGTGCTTTTCTTTAAAATAGACTTTTTTGACCATTACTTTTTTTGAGATAGGTATGTGTATATGCATGTGTACATCAATTCAGTCGTGCTTTAGTTACCTAAGCTTTAAAACATAGTAGATAAAACACAAACTCAAAGTTTTTTATCAAGTCAAAAAAAAAAAAATGTAAAGAGATGGCTTTAGAAAACCCAATTAACTCCTGTTTGATCCTGTTAAATCCTACCATACTCCAACTAATCCAAGAATTATTGATAATGTAGCTCCTTTTGAGGGACTCTTACTTCTTTGTGTAAGTAGTAGTACAAAGGGTATTTAACTAGACTCTTTTCCTCAATTTGGGGAATACACATAAAAATGAATAATCTGTCTACATTCAAGTCCAGTCCTTATGTTAGAAAGTTCAGGAGTTTCAACGTGCACAAGTTTAGAATCATTTTGAAGGGGATTTGTTCTCACTGCTTCATAATTAAATGCCATCAGCTAACAAGTCTGGGTTTTCTACTTTGTAACATACATCCTGATTTCAGCTACTTCTAAGCCTCTTTATTCCCTAACACACAAAACACAGATTAGGGATGCTGAGACTCATTGTTTTACCCTCTACATCCTCCTACTCTGACAAGTATTGCCTCAATTCAACTAATAAAGGAAGAAATGAAGGGAGGAAGAAAAAGAGAAGACCATATCACCAGGGTCAAATTATTATTTTTTTATTTTTTTATTGGTGTTCAATTTGCCAACATATAGAATAACACCCAGTGCTCAAGAGAAGTAGAGAAAAATCATAGGAAACAGAAAATTGTGAAGTTTGGAGCTGAAACACTCAAAAAGCAAGAAATTGTAAATTAGCAAAGAAATTATATATATTTATGTTAAGAGAAAGGGATAGATTTTTAAAATTCTCTGAGTTTTGCAACCTTGTTTCCTTATTTGAGCATTTTTAAAATTTCCTATGAAATAGTTGATTTTATGGCAAAAAATTGTTTCCTTGCCATCTTTTATGAATTGTTACTTGTAATATATTTGAATGATATTCCTTAGCCATAAGCATTTGTTCTTTTAAACCAGAAGGTGAAAATTCCCAATTCTGTAAAGTAAATGGATTATCTTCTATCTAACCAAATTAAGAAGTTCAGTGCTACTGTTGCAAAGGGAACAGAGTCTCACAAATCAAAAGTATTCTGGAAGGTTTTGGATTTCTAATACTTTGCTTTAAAATCCCTTTAGAGAAATCATTAAAATACAAATTGCAAAAGATAAACACAAGGATAATCGCCTCTAAGTATACAAGAAAAAATGAAATTGTAAGAGTCAATCCTTTTACAATATAGAGACTTAAAGTTGTTTTGGTTTTGCTATGTTTAAAAAAATAGAAAATAATTTATACGTCTGTTAAATTTTATTCAAATAGTAGTTTCAATGCTGCACTTTAAATATTTTCAGCATCACAGACCTACAATTTATGTCTTATATAATGTCTAATAGTCTGCGGGTTTTGCTTTTTCATTTTGTTTTGCTTAGTTTTGTATTCTCTTAGCCTTCAAAGATCATTTCCCAGAGAACCCTCCATTGATTACTGACTAAGGTAAAAGGAAATTACTCTAGGACATCTAATGTGCCATCAATGAGAAGTTCAGTTCACATAGCACCATGTTATAGAATAGTGTTACATGTATTTAAAAAAAAAAAGTCTGCAAACACTACTTGTCTCTGCAAGTTTGCATAAACGGAATGCATTTATGACAAGTTCAAAGTATAAAGAAATACCAACTGAGTTCAGATAAATTTTGGAAGTGGTAACAGTGAAGATAGGGGATTATAAGTGGGGAGGCTATTTACTGTTCCAGGAATATTCCATTGTGTCTTTTGGAAAGAAAACTTCTGTCTTTATTAGAGCAAAGAGATATTCTATGAAGGGTCTTCTAATGTTAAAATATCATCCTTTTAATTTCCATTTTTATTTCTCAATTCTATATGTATTTTACACAGTATTTTAGCCCGGAAGTGTTATTTTGTCCCAATAATTTGTTTTTTGTAGTTGTTGTTGGGTTTTTTTTGGTAATTTGTACATGTGCTTTTGTCCACACTTGGGGGTCACAATAATACAAAAACTTTATGAGGATAATGATGGCCACATAATTTAAATATTTCCACCTACCTTTTCTGGAATCATACACAACCACAAGGGAATCAAATCACATTCACATCAAGTTTACAGAGTAACTAGGGCAAGAGGTCTTTAGCCTCCAGGCCTCTATCCCTGGAGGAGTAAAAATATGAGGCCAGTGGAGATGGATGCTTTGCAGAGACTCAGACAGCAGGTGAAGGAGACAGGAAAGTGAGGGAGATCTGGGGTTTGCACTCAGGAGGTCATTCCCCACACCTATGGGGTAAATGCTAGCGTGCATCTCAACTTTGGAGACTCAGTATTAACTACTAGGAAGCTAAAAGGAAGAGGCTTGGAAAGATGTGAGCTCAAGATGATAATATTGCAAAGGGGGCGCCTGGATGGTAAGGTCTCTCTTCTGGATGACGAAGGGTAACAAACACAGAAAGGGCTCTACTGATGAAGGTATTAGAGATTTAAAAGACACACAGTTTCTTTTAAAGAAACTGTACACCTACTTAGGAACAAACAAGGTAGTAACAGAACCAAGAGCCCAACTAAGCATGTCACCTATTCCCTCTCCCATGGCATTTCTTGCTAACCCAGAAAAAAGAAAAAAAAAAGAAAAGAAAAAACTCACACACAAAAAAAAAACCCACAAATACCATGTAAAGAGAGAAGAACAGAATCAAGCATCATTAAAAGGTACAAGATGACAAAAGAGACTAATTTTTTTTCTATGCAGTTAAATTTAAAAAAGGAATTGCATACACAAAGTACCTGAGTGCTCCTTAATAACTACTTTGCTATTCCAGTTAAGCATGGTACAACCGTTAACATTATTCTATGTAAGACATAAAATAATATTTCTCCGGATTCAAAGAGATAAAAATAGAAGAATTTTTAATCAATACAAATGAAGTTAAAGTAGAAACAACAATACAATACCTTGAGAAAATTGCTACAAGCTTATTCTCCAGCAAGCGAACAATAGGAAGAGGTAAAATATAGGTGATAGGGTACAGGGAAAAAATTGGAAGATGCCTGAG